>NC_060075.1:45480000-46105000 GCF_922984935.1 Meles meles | reverse complement strand
GTGAAAAGAAAAACTTTCCCAGACACCCTACACTTCCCTGTCCTTCACTAGAACTGTATGACATGACCAGCCATAGCTGCAAGTGAGGCTAGAAAGTATTTATCTATTCTCGAGTTTTTGGTAGAAGATAAAGAAGAATGAGTCAGAAATATCTGACTAATTAACCAACTAACTCTGTCTGCTACAGTATGTTTATTGGAAGTAAAAATTGTGATTTTTAAAGCAATCTGAAATGTGACTTTTAGATTTATTATTATAATTGATTTTAATCCTCTCATTATGCTTCTCCCCTTTTTTTATTTTTTAGCATTATGTAGTAGATAGTTTCTTTCCTTTTTCTCCTCTCTTAGAATTTCTACTATTAATTAATGTTTGTTGAAATAGATTTTTTTTCCCATTTTATTTATTTTTTCAGCGTAACAGTATTCATTCTTTTTGCACAACACCCAGTGCTCCATGCAAAACGTGCCCTCCCCATTACCCACCACCTGTTCCCCCAACCTCCCACCCCTGACCCTTCAAAACCCTCACGTTGCCCCAACCTCCCACCCCTGACCCTTCAAAACCCTCAGGTTGTTTTTCAGAGTCCATAGTCTCTTATGGTTCGCCTCCCCTCCCCAATGTCCATAGCCCGCTCCCCCTCTCCCAATCCCACCTCCCCCCAGCAACCCCCAGTTTGTTTTGTGAGATTAAGAGTCATTTATGGTTTGTCTCCCTCCCAATCCCATCTTGTTTCATTTATTCTTCTCCTATCCCCCTACCCCCCCCATGTTGCTTCTCCATGTCCTCATATCAGGGAGATCATATGATAGTTGTCTTTCTCCGATTGACTTATTTCACTAAGCATGATACGCTCTAGTTCCATCCACGTCGTCGCAAATGGCAAGATTTCATTTCTTTTGATGGCTGCATAGTATTCCATTGTGTATATATACCACATCTTCTTTATCCATTCATCTGTTGATGGACATCTAGGTTCTTTCCATAGTCTGGCTATTGTAGACATTGCTGCTATAAACATTCGGGTACACGTGCCCCTTCGGATCACTATGTTTGTATCTTTAGGGTAAATACCCAGTAGTGCAATTGCTGGGTCATAGGGTAGTTCTATTTTCAACATTTTGAGGAACCTCCATGCTGTTTTCCAGAGTGGTTGCACCAGCTTGCATTCCCACCAACAGTGGAGGAGGGTTCCCCTTTCTCCACATCCTCGCCAGCATCTGTCATTTCCTGACTTGTTAATTTTAGCCATTCTGACTGGTGTGAGGTGATTGAAATAGATTTTTAACCTGTTTTTCCTATAAGATTCAAAAATTGAATTAAATCTTCAATATCTCATTATTTAAGAGAAGTAATTATTAATTCCAAACTTTCCCTTTTGTTATACTTAATCACTCTCCTATTACCTGACTTATATGAATATTTCGGATTTAGATCAGAATACAATATTCTGTATCATGCAGTTCATTGGTTTTCAACATATTCATAGAGCTATGTGCCCATCACCAAGATCTATTTTGGAACATGTTCATGACTCTAAGAGGAAATACACAAAAATGCATTACATCATTAGTTCTTCCTTTATATATATATTTTCAGTATATTAATTGTTTTAGCTAGATTTTCAAATGTTCTTCAGGCTTCTTTCTTTTAATTTGATTTAATTTATTTATTTGAGAGAGAGAGATAATAAAAGAGATAGAGAGAGAGAGATCACAAGCCCTGGGGGGCAAGGGAGAAG
This sequence comes from Meles meles, assembly GCF_922984935.1. Classification (NCBI taxonomy): domain Eukaryota; kingdom Metazoa; phylum Chordata; class Mammalia; order Carnivora; family Mustelidae; genus Meles; species Meles meles. Next base: position 46,103,259 of record NC_060075.1, on the reverse strand, counting down.
CAGGTTCCCTGATGAGCAGGGAGCCTGACTCTGGGTTCGATCCCAGGACCTTGGGATCATGACCTGAGCTAAAGGCAGACTAACTGACTGAGCCACCCAGGGGAGGGACCCTTAGGCTTACTTCTAACTTAACTGGTTGCAATACTTAAACTCACTGTTTCATAACCTTTGTTAGCTGGAGAGTAAACTCAGCAATGTGTAGCAGAAGTTTTAAATAATAGTTGCTTAAACAAGATAGCTATTTGTGTTCTTTTGTGTAACAAGAAGTCTAAAGGTAGGGAAATCGGAATTGTTATAGCTGCTTCACAGTATCATTGGCTACTTGGGATCTTTAATACCATCCCTGGAATGTGGTCTTTTTTCTCCAAGGTGGCTGCATTGGATTCAGCAGTTATGAAGGAAGGGCCTTGGGAAGGAAGGAAGGCTGTCCATGTATCAGGAGAGCAATACCTTCGCAGAAGCCCTCAGCGCCCTCTGCTTACATCTCATTGGTCAGAACTATGTCTGGCCCAGCCAGCTCCTGTACACAGCCCTCTTCCAGGGATACTTGTGGCTTTTTGATGGACACACTAACATGAACAAATTAGAAAGGGAAAACCAATACTGGACAGGTAACAGTCTTGCCGAATTCCTCTTTTTTGACCTCTTCCGAGGTTAGTTGAAGTAGATAATCAGTTAATATTTTTAAAGAGTACATTTAAAAATTTCCTATGTATCTGAAACTCTAGTTCCATGTTTTCACATGTAAAAACCCAACTTTGCCTCAAATCATGAAGTTTCCCATTCAGAACCCTGTATTTATTTTCTAAAGCTTCATTAAGACATATCTTACATAGCATAAAATTCCTGCATTGAAAGTGTGTACTTTAGTGATGTTTAGTGTATTCATGAAACTGTCCTTCCATTGCTACAACAATCTGTTGTAGAACATGTTCATGACCTCAAAAGGAAATTCCATTCACATTGGCCATCACTCTTCATTCCCCTCCTCTTCCCAGTGCCTGGAAACCATAATCTACTTTCTGTCTCTATGGATTTGCCTATTCTAAGGAATTTCATGTAGATGGAATTATATAATACACGGCATTTACAACTGACTTCTTTCACGTAGGGCAATGTTTTCAAGTTTCATCCACGTTGTAGCATGTAGAAGTACTTCATTCATTTTGTTGCTGAATAATACCCCATTGTTTGAATGCACTATATTTTATTTATATATTTCATAAAATTACCATCCCATTGATGGATATTAGACTTGTGGCCACTGTGGGGCTATCATGAGTCTTCACGTGAAAGCATTGTGTGAGTATGTTTCATTTCTCTTAGGAGTATACACAGCTTGGAGTGGAATTATTGGGTATTAGGATAACTTTATGTTTAACTTTTTGAGAAAGTATCAAACTGTTTTGCAAAGAGGCTGAACCATTTCACATTCTCACCAGCAGAAGAGTTCGAATTCCTCCACATTTTGTCAACACTTGTTATTGTCAGTCTTTATTTTAGCCATCTTGGCAAGTATAAAGTGACATTTCATTGTACTTTACATTGCATTTCCCTAATGACTAACAATGTGGAGTATCTCTTTGTGTATTTATTGGACATTTATATCTCTTCTTTGGAAAACTATCTATGCAGAGGCTTTGCACATTTTTGATTTGGTTATTTGTCTTCTTGTTATTGAGTTGTGAGAATTCCATATGGTATACATATTCGGGACACAGATTTCTTGTCAGAGATATAATTTGAAGATATTTTGTTCCACTATATGGGTTGTCTGTTCAATTTCTTTCTGGTGTCATTTGATGCACAGAAGTTCATCCTTTTGATGAAGATTTTTTGCCTTGTCATTTAAGCATAAGAGACCATTGTCTAACCTAAGTGACAATGATTTACTTTTATGTTTTTTTTTTCTCAGAGTTTTATAGTTGAAGCTCTTACAATGAAGCTTATGATCCTTTTGAGTTAATTTTTGTGTATGGTATGAGGTAGGGGTCCAAATTCATTCCCTTGCATGTGGATATCCAATTGTTCCAGACTAATTTGTTGAAAAGACTAATCTTTCCCCCATTAATTTGTCTTGCACCTTTGTTGAAAATCAATTGGCCACAAATGGGAGGGTCCGTTTCTAGATTCTCAATTCTATTCTGTTGTTACAGAATATGTCAGTATGTCTATTGTTAAACCATTACCATATTGTCTTGTCTTCTAGAGTTCTATAATAGCTTTTAAAATCATGGGGTCTCTCAACTTTATTCCTCTTTTTCAAAATTGCTATTTCTAAGTTTCTCCTTGCTTGTGTCTCTGACTGGAAGTGCTTTGTTTTGAATGCAGCACACCACCATCGGCCCTCCCCTAGCTCCTTTAACTGTCTTGGATTTTTTCTGGAATTTTCAGCCCCTGTGTGGATGTGGGAAGTCAAGACAGGAATCTCGTCAGGCACTTATCCTCCAGCCACCTTCCAAAGGACTTAAACAGCACAGAAGTGGAGGGGATGTCTCATTCTTTCACAGATGTAGGCATCAAAGTGCCAGGTCAGGGGATAGACAGCATCTTTCTCCTTCCTCTTTGCTCATGGTCTCATTTGGTTTCATAAAGCCTCCTTTAACGAAGCCTGAGTAGATTCCTTTTAACCTCATTCCCCCTTCTGTATAACTGATGTTTGCCCAGTACCTCCCACTATGACTATTAGAGTCTGTTCATGGCCGGCATCTGTCTTGGTTGATTTATGCTCTTGTCTGGATGATAGTATTTTGAATAATACCCTGTTCATCAAACATGGAAATTACCCTTAGATACTAAGATGTGATTACCTTTCAGGCTAAGCTTTGCCACTGTTATGAGTTTTCATCTAAGCTGTAACTTTAGAACTGTAAACCAGGTGCCACTTGGCTTTGGAGGTCCCCATTGGATGGGACATGAAATCGTGGTGTAGCTGCAGTTTCTGACTGCACTGAGTAATTTCATTTAATAATCATTTTGATTTTCCCTCTGTGTAAATTTTCCCTGAGAGGAGGTAAGTCTCATTGGGAGGTGAATTCATTCTCTCAAGTCATTAAGGTTCCAGTTAGTGCTCTGTAGCTATAATTAATTAAACTATACTCAACTTCCCTAAAAATGAAATTCTCTATATCCCCAGTGAATTTGAGATTCACACTGCATAGACAGAGGCATGAACACACCAAAACCCGAATTTTTCTTGAGGCTTATATTACCTAATTTTTTTTTCTTTGCCTCCCAGTCTGCCTTGATGAAGGTATCTTGTAAGTCGGGACATGATGGTGAGGGTTCATTTCTACTTTTGTACTTCACAGATATTTTTGCTTAATCTAAGTGTCTTAACCGATAATAATATCTGAGAAGAGGGTGGTAGACAATAAAAAGGAGGAAGTATTCTTTATTTTAATTAAAATGCTAACATAAGGCATGATCATTGAGTGATCACATTACAAAGCAGCTACTTGTTCTGCCATAGTTAAGTGTGATTTGATGCGTCCATTATGAGCCTCTATTCTCAGGGGTTTATATCTTGGCCAAAATAGTCCCTCCAGGCTGAAATTTGGCAGACAACTCAGCCTAATTACAGTCATTTTCCTTTTTGGATTAAGAAAATGGAATTATTATAGTGCTTTAAGCCCACCCATCCCCATATTTTCAAAGGTCTGTATTTATAACCTCATAAATTGTGGGCTTTTGATCCTTTCAAGTAAGATGGCAACTTAGCAAGAACCAAAGGAGCTCTTAGTACCTGTGAGCAACTTGACCCAGCCATTCCACCGAGAGGGACTCATCCTTCTGCAAGCAATTGTAGCCAGGACTCCCGGAAGTCACTGCATTAGTAATAACGTTCATGGGAGTATCAAGAAGGCCTGTGCTGTAGGTTTTGCTACCTTCAACAAATAGGCAAGGTGTATTTCATACTCCCAAGTCATGAGTCCACAGCCCCATCACATCCCTCCCTTGCCTTCCAGCTGCCCTAGAATTGTCTTACAACATGTCTGACCTCCATGTTCCTCATTCATCCTTACCCATTAAGAGGGGTGGACAAAATTCAAGTGGCTTAGTGGTGATTAGTAGGTTCTTAGGGCATTAGCAGAAATTCTGGGCCAGCGAGTCTTCTCTGCAGGAGTCACTTGTGCTGTAATCTTGGAGACCTCAAGGTTCAGTGGCTTTACCACCTCCAGAGGGCCGGTAGGTGATTTGTTTGCTTCCATACATTATCATTTTATTATTTTTGTCACAGTTATTTGACACATAGATCACCAGGGATAGTATTAAACTTTTCACCATTTCTTAGGTGCAGTAAGTGAAACTGGACTTAAAATTTTACATCTTACCTTTTCTAGTCCACTTGACTTTTTTTCTATGACTCGAGGCATGTCATGTCCTCTTTGAAATACTTTCACTTAAAGCGAAAGCATTGTAGATAGTAGATGGAATGCTTTTACAACTTTTAGACAGCTTCCCTAATGAAAACCACAACCTACAATTTGCAAACTTTTGTGAAGAAATCAGTGTGGTTTCTGCAGTTTACAGCTTGGAATTCCCTGGGTTCTTGCTTTTACATCTATCTAGATCTATGCCATGAATATGTAACATGCAGACTGATGCTGAATGTAGCACTGTGATATAAATAGGCTTCTTGGGCCTTTCAGAAAAGCAACAGGAGTTAAAAAAAAATTCAACTCTGTTTTCTGCACGGTGCAGCCCATTAAAGAGACTGTAGAATCAAAATGCTGAAGATGTGAGACAGAAAATGTTGCTGAATCAGTCCCTTCCAAGAGGTTGGCATGAATGAATCACATGGTGCGGAGGGAGAAGGAGCTGGACACTCTCCTAGGTGTCCAAGGTTTCATGTAGTCGGAAGGTTTGGTATTTGTGTGAGTGCAGTGAACAAAAAAGGTATGTCAATGATACATACAAGCGAAGTTACAGCAATTAAATTAAAAACTAAAAAGGTTTTGAATGTTAAAACCGAAAACATTTTAATTGAACATAATTCTATGGAAGGCTATTAAATTACCACCTTGGAACAGAAGCACAAACAATGTGATAATGAGCTATGGAACCAAAATTTAGAACAGATAAGCTGAAAAAATTACAGGTACCCTGGTGTAGGAAATGCACAGTGCTGATGATATGAAAATATGAATTATTTATACCTTCTTTAAATGTAGAATGTAAATTTGCTTGGAATTAATTTCTGTTGGGAAATCACTACACAGTAAACATGGCTGTCTCTTAGGGTAATATTTTTCCTCCTAAATGTTATTATTATTATTTTATTATTATTGTTGTTGTATTGGGAAGAAGAGGAGATGAAAAAATACTCAAGATTGAAACTGCCAAGTTATGGTTACCCTGGAAAATTAAAATCTTTTATTTCTCGGCAACATGGAATGTAGGTACTTACAAAGTGAATTATCCTACACCTTCCAACAAAGGGTAGCCACACTGAGTGTTATGGACTGAATTGTTTTCCGGCCGAAGATTCATGCTGAAGCCCTAACCCACAATGGGATCATATTTAGAGATGGGATCTTTGGAAAGTAATTAAGGGTCAACGAGGGTATAAAGGCAGGGCCCTAACCCAATGGGACTGCTGTTCTTGTAAAAGAGGAGGATCTCCATGTGTGTATGTGTGTGTGTGTACAAAGGAAAGGTTGTGTGAAGATGTAGCAAGAACATGGCCAGCTACAAACCAGGAAGCAAACCCTTTGCGGGAATGGAATTGTCAACATCTTGATCTCAGACCTCCAGCCCCCTAAACGGTGAGAAATGAATTTCTGTTTTTTAAGCCACCTGTCTGTGGTGCTTTGTTACGGGATCATGGGCAGACTAAGACACTAGGTCGGTAAGATGCACATTTAAATTTAATTTGAAGACATTTTTATATTTACTAATGTTCATCCACTGAAGACTGCAAAGGCTTTTGTTATTTTCGACCCTCTGAACTCTGTGTGCATGGATGCCCCTGTATACCGTCCCTCAATTACTTCTGGTTATTAATTTTGTTTCTTCAGAACTGGAAATTCAATCTATAATCACTGTAAAAATGGTTGAGATAGTTTACATTTTTTTTCCCAACTAAATCTTTAAACTCTGATGTGTGTTTATATTTTCAGCCCATCTTCACCAGGCACATTTCAAGTGCTTGTAGCCACATGGGGCTATGGCTCTTACATCGGACAGTACAAGTTTAGATTCGTTTAAATTAGTCTCATGCAAAAGTAACCTGGAATAAGTCTACCATATCTATGAAAGCATATTCAGCGATCAGTCAATACATTCTTGAGTCTTCTTAAATATGTATACTGACTCATCTCAACTATAGTCTATGACTAAAAGGAGAAAGAAAATTCGTGATTATCTAAGAGGCATGGCCATGGAACCACTGGTTGTGGTCTTGGGTCCCGGCTTCTGTCTTGACTAACATCTTCCTCCTTAACTAACCTTCCAGGAAACCTCAGTAGCTTCTCACCTCAATGCACATCACAGGTGGGGAAACTGAATCCAGAAAAGGAAAGCAATTGGTTTCGCAAAATTATACAGTTAATTAGTAACAGAACTAAGACTCGGGTCTTTCAGCCCTCCATCCATTAATCTTTAATATATCATGACATTTCTGAATTGATGCCAAAATGTCTTGTAATCCTTACCAAAATAACTGTACTTCAGAACATACTCAAGTCATATAAATCATGTGTGGGGATGGTGGGAGGAAGAAGGACGGAAGGGGTTTAACGAATAAGTTTTGTTAATTAACATAAACATATACTGATTTACCTCAGCCTCTCAGAATATTTTTAGGCCCTCTTGCCATTTATTTCTCTTCTCTATCCTGGCTGAAGGTCATGTTCTGAAGTCCTTTGGGCCAGATGGACTAGCTGTGAGGTCTGGGTTTATAATTTCTCTGTGACTCAGTTTCCTCAACCTATACAACAAGAAGAAAAGAGGTACTTCTCTCATAATGTGACTGGAGGGATTTAATAAAACAAGACATTGAAAATCACCGTAGAATCTGGTACATATTAAGTGTTTAATATATGTCTGTTGTTATGGATGGATAAAATTGCCACATAACTGAGTTTCAAATGATGATGTTGATTACTTTTTATTCTCTTCTAGTAAGAGATTGCTTCTGGCTGGAATGTCTTCCCGTCTTCCCTTTGGAAGTATTGGTGGGAGGCGAATGTAATGGAGGTCACATTCTAGAAGCCAAAAGGTAATACATGTTTTCTCACATACTCTCACTCAAGACCAAAGCCAAACACTCCCTAAGAGCAAGAGGAGAGTATGTGGGTGCCCTCATCATTAGTGAAGTGTTCGCTGGCTGTTTGTGTTTGTAGACTTGTAGGGCGTCTGACAAATTCTAAGTGTCTCTGCTGCCCATCTCCCCCTTCTCCCTGCCTTAGCTTTCCCGGGACCTTCTTCCCATGAGCAGCCCTTGCTTCTGCCACACTGAACATCTCAAAACTCTATCAACTCATCAACTCCTTATCCATGCTGTGTCTTTGCACCTAACTTTCCCTCAGCCTAGAACATTCTTACCACTCCCCACTCTCCCTACCCCAAACCTCTCTTCACCTTTTCTTGGCAATGTACTACTTCCAACACCAGCTCTTCCTTGAATTCTGAATGCTCCTTGGCCCCTCCGGCATTTTGTTTTGACCTGTCAAGTTACCAGAAGATGTGTGTTGAGTTTCTCTTCACCACCAATGGGGGCTCCTTCTGGAGGTGGGGGACCCATCTTACCTACTTCCCCATCCCCAGCTCCTAGCACATTGGCCTGGTGTATCCTAAGTGCCCGTGCAGACAGGTTAGATAAAGGAATTAAGGATCCTGCCCACAGCTGACTGCCATTCTTACCATGATAGCCCCAGAGCTCTTTCCCTTCTGTGCTCAGTCTGGCGCTCAATTAGGCTTCCAAATGTAAATTCTGTCTTTTAATTATGAACTGTAGAAAAATGTATGTGTGAATGTGGGTGTATTTTAAACCTTGGGTGCCTGCATTCTACCTTTGCCTGTTTTGGAAATGCTTGCCTTCCCTGGGATCATGCCTCTCTCTCAATAAATGGACATGAAAACGAAGACGTGAATATTTTTATCTGACATTATTTTGGAGCATTGCTTTCCTGTTTGCTGCTGTTTCCTTTTCACGGACCATTAGCAGCTTCCAAAGGCAATATCCTTTCACTGTCACACTATGCCATGGGGGGCCATTTCAACAACTTCAGACTAGGGCATTAAGTGCAATTCTGGATGAGAGTCAGCACATAACCAAATAAAAATAATAAAGGGAAAGCTTGTAGGAGCCATTTGGAACGCTGTCCCGTACTGAATTCATTTGCAGCCTCGCAGAAACCTACCCATCACCGGTGATCAGCCCCAAGCCCGACCATACCTTATTTAATTGTAAAGTATTTCATATCCTCAGAAACAGCCCTGCTCATTTGCTTTTCCTTTTTTGGAGATTGTCTTGGTGGAATGCTGAGATTCTAATCAGTAGGAGAAGGAGAAAATGCAGGTTTTGATTTTAGCGGAAAAAAAAAGAAGGTGCATTTCTTACAGCTTCTCTCCCTTTCTTAAAATGAGCATTTCAGAGGCCTCTTTGGAAATTCTTCTAAAATAGGTGCTTAGCACAGAGGAGAAAGAGACAGGAAAACAAGGTGAATTAAGCTCAAGTGCCTAATTCAGCATGAGCCACTGTCACTCCTCGTCTCCACACGGATGGCAGCTTCAGAAATGAGCAAGAAAAACCAAACATGGGAATTGGTTTCCAAACCAGTGTCCCTGATGGCCAACCCCCTTGAGAACGTCCTCAAACCTAGTCAACCCAGGGAAGTTCAGCTTACATCAGTGTATCCCTAACCTTCCTGACATCAGGGGTCCTCAGAGAGGCCAGTTGTTAAAGATACTGATTCTCAGAGAACTCTCACCTTGAAATTCTGACTTGGTCGGCCTGGGGTGGGTAAAAAGAATCAGTATTTTATTTTATTTTATTTTAAATATTTTATTAATTTGACAGAGAGAAATCACAACTAGGCAGAGAGGCAGGCAGAGAGAGAGGAGGAAGCAGGCTCCCTGCGGAGCAGAGAGCCCGATGCGGGGCTCGATCCCAGGACCCTGGGATCATGACCTGAGCCTAAGACAGAGGCTTTAACCCACTGAGCCACCCAGGTGCCCCAAGAATCAGTATTTTAAAAGGTTCTGGATGAAACCTATGATTTGGCAGGTGAGAAAACACTTCCCTAATTTATTTGTCCATTCTCTAAACAAGCTTCTTCGATAACCAGTTTTGTACGAGGAGGTGTCCTAGAAACTGTGGGGACAGAGCAGGAACAGAGGTAGATCCTGCCCTCCCAGGAGTCCAGAAACTGGAAGTTTGTAGTGCTCCCAGAAAGCTCCAGTTCATGCTTTTGTCTTCAGCTTCTCTACAGCTCAGTGATGCAGATGAAGAAACACTGGTGGTGTATTCTCCTCACCTAGTCAAGAAACACTTGGAGAGTTTTTGTGCGAGGTACCATTCCTAAGACTCAAAAGGGTCACACCCCAGAGCTGATCCTTCAGTTCAGAATATCTAAGGACAGGCTACATTAGAAGACCAGAGATGACTAATGAATCTATTCAATGAAATAATGCTAATATTCATATAAATAAATAAATAAAGCTAATATTCATCACATGCTTACTATGTGCTGAGATCTGCACTGGACATCTTCCTCTAAGCTCCTTTAAGTGAAGAACTGTTTTGTTCATTGTTATATCTCCATCTCCTAAGACAGGACCTGACACCTAGTAAATACTCAATAAATATTTGTTAAATAAATGTTTGTTAAATCAATCAATCAATATTTGTTAAATAAATAAATATTTGCTAAATAACTGATAAATATTTGTTAAACAAATATAAGTAAATACATTAAATAAATTCATTAAATAAAAAATTTGTTAATAAATAAATAATAAATAAATTAGCTGACCTAATCAGAAAGATAGTTCTCTGAGCTAAATACTAAATATTCCAGATATTCTGTAACTCTGGAAAGGAGCGTAGAGAATCTGTATTTTTATCAAGGTCTTTGAAAGCTTCTTCAGGTCAGCCAGGTTGGGATGTAGAAAATCTGGACCAACTCCCTAACAGATATATAAATCCCCTGGATTACATTCTCCTTCAATACTTCTTTGGCTTCTCCTTGAACATTTCAAGGACAAGAAATTCACCACCGATTATGCTAGCTCTTACTGTAACCCATAGCAAAGTCCAATCACTGTAATTATAGAAATGCTCTTTCTTAGGATTACCTGAGTCTGACGTTTTCTACACTACTTCTATCCTGATTTCCTCTCCAGGTAAAGGATGATGCATACATTTAGCTTCTGATCATCATGTATGATGAAGAATTGGATCATATTATCATACCACGATCTAGAAACAAGGGAAATGTTGAGTCCAAGCGGATCGTAGCTGAGAGACTTAGAGCCCGAACTCATTAAAAATCAACACTGTGCTCTGAGTTGGAAGTACATGGACCCAAGTCCCATAAATTCAGGTTTGAAACTTGACCTACATATTAATTATATGACCTTGTACAAAATCCTTGGGCTCTCTGAACTTCAGTTTTCCCATATGTGATGTGGCAATAATAAAATACACTACTATGGTGTGTGTAAAATATAACAGGTACCAATAACAAAAATAAAATCCATATGTAAAAGTGAAATAATAGCACATAAAAATAGCTAATATTTTTCTTGTGCTTATTATGTGCTGGACACTGTCTTAGCTAATCTTCCCTTGAATTCCTTTGGCCTGTTTTGTTTGCTTTGTTCGTGGTTGTACTCCAGCACCTAGAACAGCATCTGACACATAGTAACACTGGAGATTTGTTGAATCAATGAGTCCACCCATTAGCTAACCTAATTTTCAAAATAGTTCTGTGAGCTAAATGCTACTGGTAACCCTATTTCACAGTTCGGAAAACTGAGGTGATGGTATGGGAGTTAAAACCCAATATATTCCCAATGCAAGTTATTATGTGTCTTTTGCCATTCGTTGCTAATGTTAGTAAATATACCATTAGATTTTGTATCCTTACACCTTGTGACATCTGTTGCTGGAGAAGGCATGCATGAATTTTGTTGTGGGACTGGACCTTAACCTGTCATTACTCCATCCTGTGGGTGAATGTGGGAAGCTGGTGGCACCAAAACAGGGCAGCTTTCTTTTTGTCCAGCTCCTGGTGGCCTTGCTGCCTGCCTTGCAAGATGCCATTCTTTGCCCAGAGCCTTGGTTGTCTTTTCCTCCCACTGAACAGTCACTAGGAAAAGCGAGAACTCTAAAACTGCTGGACTGAAAATGAAATATGCAATGGCTTCAGGCTATGTGTTCCCTTTGCTGGGAAGCACTGCCAGGATAATTGTTTCTACAAAAAGAAACTACAACTCTGGCAAAAAAAAAAAAAAAAAAAAAATCAAACCCTCTGTTTGCTTGAACCTATCATAAAGCATTGCTGGTAATTATAGAAGCTGATTGTGCGACGGTTTAGTTTAACTTAATTGGCAATTTTTTTTTAAGCTGCAACACAATAAAAATAGTAAAGAACGAGTCAGGTTCTAGAGATGGAACATTTAGCTTTGGTGAAATGTCAAAGATCTGTACACAGTGCCAAAGGTGTGGGAACATAACTCTCGGTTGTCAGCTCTGTTATTTAAACCTATGCTCCTTGCGTTTTAAATTCTGTTTCCTGAGTGCAGAGTCTGATGTGGGCTTTTAGCCCATTGTGGCTAAACAGGTCTTTCAGGGGTTGTGGGAAGAAGTGTGCCCCACAAACTAATTCAGAACCATGAGAGTCCTGTGTCTGGGAGAGGTGGCTTGTGCCAGACAAACTATGTCCCATTTTGGGGGGTTCATTTTACTTGATTAAAATTGATTAAATCTTTACCTCTTTTTCCATCACTGGGGAAGGTCTCATCCTTGTTCCCCTCCCTTGGCCTCTTCCCTCTTTCTCTCCATCATCATGTTCATCATCTTCATCTCCCTCATCATTACCAGACTAACTTAATAATAGTGACAATAGTTAGCCCATTAGGTTATGATGATTGCCATAGGCCAAATACAAGGCCAAGGACTTTAGAGAGATTATCTCATCTGCTCCTCATGGCAACAATTTAGAAGCCATTCATGACAAAGTGGCAGAGCTTAGACACGACCCTACCCAGCACCAAAGCATATGATTTTATCCATGATGTTATTCTACGACTTTAAGAGTTTTGTCTACAATTTGGCCCCCATCTCTGGAACAAAGCGTAGTGCTGGTTCACAGCCAAGGCAGAAAATAGAGCGAAAACCTCAGGGCCACCATTCAGTGAGGGTTGAAATTGGTCTTACCACCTGTAGAGCTGGTATCTACTATGTCAGGGATAACCCATGGTGGAGAGGGGGCATCTTCCTTCCCGGTGGCAGTCTTCCATGTGCAATAAGCTCTCCCCACGACTCCTCCTCCAGGCAGGACTTCTGCCCCCTTTCCTGGCCCAACTTGCCAGATCCCCAGTGGGCTTGGGGCTCTTCCCTGAACTCCAGCCCACTATTTGGGGCCAGAGAGGCTCCTCCCTGTTTTTATCAGTTTTTCCCCTGTCCCCAGGGCTTGGAGCCCCCGGATCCTGTATACAGTGAAGACTGGCATGTACTGCATGGAGCACTGGGTGTGATGCCAAAACAATGAACGCTGTTATGCTGCAAATAAACAAATAAACGAATAAAAACAATAAATAAAATGAAAATCTCAGTGATGGTGATGATCCTCGTGATTTATTGAATGCTATTTGCCAGTGCTATGCTAAGTGATTTTCCTTGTACTGGCTGTCCTCACAATGAACCTAGGAGATTGGTCTGTTGTTCCCCCCATTTTCCAAAGGAGGAAATGAGGTAGACACGTGTTCATTTACTTGCCTAAGGTCACACAGGTAGAAAGTGACAAAGCCAGATACATACCCGAATTGGGTAAGCTTAATCGTAACACTAGGCTGTAACGCCAAAGTAGCGTGGCTGACGGTTTAGGGAACCAAGCTTAAAATCATCAGATGAACACAACAGTTTCCAGGTCTACCACACAAACTTGAAATGGGTGGGGTTCAGGTAAAATTCAGGTTCCAGTCTCCTGATTCCTCAAAGGTCTTTCCTGCATTCAAATCACATTTTAGAATGCCTTTATATTACTCGACCCACAGTGGTGTGTAATGATTGGATTATAAGTACAGTCATATGCCACATTGTTACGCATACAGATATCTTCCTATCAAAACTAGAAATAACCATACTACCACCTATATCTATACAGGACTCATGAACATTCAACCATGCCACTGACATTCATACATTCCTGTATATTATTGATACTGATTAGCCAGTTAACAAAGAGTGGTGGGATTTTATGTGCTTGACACTTGATATACATTCAGAAATATCTAGATGAGTAAGAAAATTATTTTGATAAGAAACGTATACATGTATAATTATATGTATACAATCTTATTCATTTGTAAAACAGTGGAGAGAGGGTTCTTACTAATGATATCCTAGAGGTTTAGCTGTGGGAAGTCATCCAAGGGAATCTGAGATAGGGAAGGAGCTAGGTCAGGACTAGGGCTCCTTCTCTTTGCAAGTGAACTGTGAATAAGAGACAATCATCAAATAAGAAAAGGGAATTCAGTAGGTGGCTCAACAGGGGTCACAAGCTCTGAGACAGAAGAAATGAGAAGTTTTATATTCACAAACAGGGCTGGGCTGAGTCTTCACGTTCAGGTCCATAGTACCACTTAGAGGCCTCATGGCAGCTAATACAATCATAAAACTAAAGTGGGCATGCTTTGGGAAAGATGAATAAGAAAGAGAGGAACATATTAGACAAATGACAAAGGTGTCACTGGACAGAAGCCCCAGAAACCTCCGTTTCATCACAGAACTGCACTGATCTCTAGGGCCAGCACCAGGGGCTAAGAAGGGACTGGCTTGCTTCCCAGACTCAAGGGACTGAGTCTGAGGGAGGAACCCTCTGGATCAGTGTTGAGTGACGGAGGCAGTGGCCAGAGAAAGTACTTTCTGAGCATGTCACCAAGCTGTCAGTGAGCCAGTCCAATTCCTTCCATGAAGATTCCTAAGTCCTTGTAGCTCCAGGTGAGAAAGTCTGACATGAATAGAAGGACTAGAGGTCAGGGCCCCTGAAACGGTCCTGCGGAGGCCACCGATGGCTGAATGAAACCAGCTCTGTGGTTCTGGGTTTTGTCTTCACATTGTAATGACTGTTTTCACAGTTATTAAGCAAATGTACCTTAGATTTCTTATTTAGCAAACTCTAACCTCCTGGGATTTTTCCTGGAGGAGATGTCACCTTTTAGGGGACACAGAAAGCAGGCCAGCTCTTGAGATAGGACTTGGGACACAGAGGCTTCCACTGTACTTGGGGTTTCCAGATAGACATGGAGGGAGGGACAGAAGAAAGGACAGAGAGCTGGGCCCATACTAAGATACAGAGATGGACAGACAGACGAGAAGACCCGCCTTCCTTCCAGGACACCCCTGGGGAACAGTTGGGCCTGTGCTGGGGATGGGCTGTGCCAGGGTGTGTGGACTGGCCAAGCTGTGCCCAGGAGCAGGGAGATGTGAGCTGTGGGGTCTGACACTTGTTCTTTCTCTGCAGCTTGGGCTCATCCCCCTGTGCACGCACGTGGCCCATGCTGGGTGGCGGAAGGGGCTGTGGGGGGCGGGGGGGTGCCTGCACAGAAGCACAGCCTGAGTTGCTCAGCTGCCAGGCCTTGGGCTCTGGAGAGAATGACACGGAATTGGCCTGATGGCTCGTCAGGGACACCACGTAGCTACAGCTTTGTCACCTCTCCCATGGAACCCCTCTGGGAAGGAACACAGTTGCCAGCTTCCTCTTCCTGAGCTAAGTTACTCACATGGTCTTGGAAAGAGATAAGTCTCCAAAGTTCTTGGACTTACCAAGAACATGGGGCCTGTGGAAGAGAACTGTAAAAAATGAAACAAAACTAAAAGCCATCTCAACTACACTAAAGTATAGAGAATAAAATAAATAATTATATATCCAATACCCAGATTTAACAAGCATTGAGGTTGTAGCATATTGACTTCAGATTAAAAACCAAAAAATTACTCAGACGGCTCAAGTCCATTTTGATCCCACGTTTGTTCCCGTTCCTTCTTCTCTCCTTCCTCCTTCCTTCTCTTCTACAGGTCATTACAAAACTGCTTAGCTGTGTTTTCCTGTTGCTATACAAGTGTGTGTCCATAAATGATATAAAGTAGTGATGTGTTTAAAATTTGCATAAATATTAACATATTCTATGTTTCTGTCTTCAGTTTCACCCAACATTAACTTTTTAAAGTTATCCATTTGATACAGAACAAGACCTCATTCTTTTGTTTTAATTTTTTCCTTCCTCTTTCTCTACATCTACCATCTATCTATCTATCATCTATCATCTCTCTCTAGGGAGAGAGATATGAGATTCCTCTTTCTCTAGAAAGAGAGATGAGAGAGAGTTTGATTAATTTCTAATTTCTCACGTTCTCCCACTTAATTGTTAAACTCAATTAGAATTTATTTTTGTGTAATGTGTGATACAGAATTTCCACATGTCAAACTGTCATTTATGGAAAAGAACATCATCTCCTCTACCGCTTTATAATGCTCCCTGTGTTCTATTTCAAGTTCTGATACACCTATAGGTCTGCTTCTTGTCACTTTCATAATCCATTAATCTTTGTCTCTGTCTCTGAGCCAACATAATATTC
Source organism: Meles meles (assembly GCF_922984935.1). NCBI lineage: Eukaryota > Metazoa > Chordata > Mammalia > Carnivora > Mustelidae > Meles > Meles meles. The sequence continues at coordinate 46,087,448 of NC_060075.1, read as the reverse complement.
TTCTAATGATTATAGATTTCGTAAGATTTGATACCTGTTAGGGTAAGACCCATGTTTTTTTGCCTTCAAAATGGAACGCTGTGATTCAGGTAGTACGAGTAGGCTTGGACTGACTTTATTGGAATCAAAACCAAGGTGTGAATTCACTCTGAGCCCAAAGAAGTGGGACATATCATACTGTCTGCCATTAATCCTCAAAATAATCTGGTAGGGTTGAAAAGTATTATGCCTGTCTTGGAAATGATGAGGCTAAGAGCTGGTGAGGTTAGGTAACTTGTCTCCTGAAGACATTTAGAAAGTGGCATGAGCAGAAGAATGTCTTTGACTTCACGTTGGTGCTTATTAAAGATACTTTTCACCAAAACTTGGTGCCCTTTGAAGCACCGTGAAAAACAATTCCAGCTGCCCTTGGGTAATACGAACTATATATTTTCCTCTTTGGAGTCTAGGAAATTTAAATTCAAATTTGTGCTTAACAATTTCACTCAAAGATTCCTTATGATTTAATTATCTGTGTACTTATTTTTTTTTTAAAGATTTTATTTATTTATTTGACAGAGAGAGAGATCACAAGTAGGCAGAGAGGCAGGCAGAGAGAGAGGAGGAAGCAGGCTCCCCGCGGAGCAGAGAGCCCAATACGGGGCTCGATCCCAGGACCCTGAGATCATGACCTGAGCCGAAGGCAGCGGCTTAATCCACTGAGCCACCCAGGCGCCCCCACTGTGTACTTATTTTTGCTCCTATTCTTAATATCCTCTTCTAATAGGTATTTTTTCCTGTCCTGATTTTAAAATATTTATTCCTACTGTACTGTGTGGATGCATGTCAGTTTTAATAGCTAAATTTAAATAATTTACCAAAAAATTAATGAATACATGTTATTTTTCTTTTTTTTTATTTTATTTATTTATTTGACAGAGAGAGATCACGAGTAAGCAGAGAGGCAGGCAAAGAGAGAGGAGGAAGCAGGCTCCCTGCTGAGCAGAGCCTGATGTGGGGCTCGATCCCAGGACCCTGAGATCATGACCTGAGCTGAAGGTAGAGGCTTAACCCACTGAGCCACCCAGGTGCCCCACGTTATTTTTCTTACAACCATGTCTCTCAAACTGCAACATACATCTTTATCTCCTGGGGTCTTGTTGAAATACCGATTCTCGTGTAGTAAGTCTGGGCAGAGACTGAGACTCAGCATCCCCCAAACCAACTCCCAGATAATGCCGATGCTGCTGTGGACCCAGGACCACACTCTGAGACGCAAGACTCTGCCCCCAGGTGAGAAGATTGTGCAGTCACATCTCCAGGGAGTCCCAGAGGAGACACAGATCCCACAGTGGGCTGAGAATTACTGATGACTGTTCACTGATTTTCTGTATTTTTAGATACCACTGGGAAGCAAAGGTACTCTTGGGTGTGATTTACTGTCAGTCACCTTCCACAGCCAGGACACAGGCCTTTTTGGCTGAGGAGGGCCATACGTAGTGAAGATATTCTTCCTTTCTGAGCAGGTCTCGGTCCTGGCTGTACATTAGAATCACCAGCAAGGCTTTTTTAAAGACCCCACAGAGCCAAGCCGCCTTCTAGCCCAATTCAGTCGGGATTTCATGGGGATAGGGTCTCAAGAATTTTTTCAAGTCTCCCGGTGATTTGAAGGTGCAGACAAGCTTGAGAACCACTGCTTTGCGGAGGGGGAGAACTGGTAGCTTTTACCCGTTTTGCCGAGAATCCTGCCCTCCTCTTGGACCCTCAGCCCTCAGGAGACCCCACGGCCAGGCCAGCATCAGGCCAGAGCCTTGAGGTTAATTTTTAAAGACTATTTCAACTCCCAGCCCCTTGAAATTCTCCCTGTTGGGATCCTTTATTAGACTGGGCTCTTTCAGAATTTTCCTAGTTTAAGATCCAAAAACAAATTACAGAGGGAACATCTTAAATAACACAGAACTGTTTCTGTACTCATGAAAGGTGAATTACGGGCTGAATCCATTGCCCCTTTTTCCTTACCTGCCCTGGTCTGCATCTTCATTTCTTTTTGCCCTTGTTTTCCAGGTCCACGTTCACTGTGCTAGAAGGCAAGTGTCAATGTTCTGTTTCTGGGTCTTATTTCTATGAAGTGGAAAGTAGGGAAATTGAAGTCCACATGGCCCTGGAGTTGCATCTTATCTTCCCTAAATATTCATTGTGTGTTGAAAAGCAAGGTTCCTCTTCATATAAAAAAGCCAGGATAATATTGACTTCACATGATTGTTCAATGAGTTGGAAGAGTTAAACAAATGAAATGAGAGTATGTGACAGAATTTCTCTCACTTCACAAGGACTCAAATCTTAGTTTCCTTCCCTGCATCCCTCCATTCCCATTTAGAAAAAGTTGCAATATACCCTTTTGTATAATTGATACCCCTCCTTCTCCTAGAGGAGGTTTGAGGAGACTAAGAGGAACAACAGAAAGCCAATATACAAACAAATATTTAATGGAAAGCATGTGCCTGAATGAGATCATTCCTTTAGAGAGATAACTATCACATGCCACCATTAAGAAGTAATGTGCTCTTCATAATCTTAATTCAAATGAATAAGTTTTGAACAGAAGAATTGTTACTAAAATTCCTAATGAAACATAGCAATTACTTTCTCATTTTTTCTTTCTTAATTTTTTTTTTCTTTTAAACCAAGGTCTTGGATTGCAAAGAAATTAATGACAAGTATGTTTACAGGTTTTTTTTTTTTTAAATTTCAGTGCTTTTTTCCAATTTTCAAAATACCACTTTAAATACAGGTAAAGGTTTAGATTTATTGTTATAAAAAAAAGAAACCCATTCCTATTCCATTAGAATACTTCACAGTTATAGAATTTCTTTTCCCCATAAGAATAAGCAGATTCACATTTCTTGTATCCTCAGGATTTAAATTATGAGCATATTGAGGTACGCAGTTGTGAAATGATGACAGAAGATTGCCTATTTGCAGAAGGCCTTGGCTCTGAGCTGTCCCAGGGATAATCTGGTGTATTATTATTTAATTTCATGACCCCCCCCCAACCTTGTTCTTACCCACATGTTGAAAATGCATTGAACAACATATTTAGTATTTAAGTTAATGAAATGTTTTGTTTTGAGGAATTTTATGGCTCCTTTGTACTAATTGGACACAGTGCTGAAAGGCAGCATCTCATATATAGACATTATACAAAGGGACATGGAGGTGATTAAAAAAACCCAAGTAGGGGCGCCGGGGTGGCTCAGTGGGTTAAAGCCTCTGCCTTCGGCTCAGATCATGATCCCAGGGTCCTGGGATCGAGTCCCAAATCGGGCTCTCTGCTCAGCAGGGAGCCTGCTTCCCCCCTCTCTCTCTGCCTGCCTCTCTGCCTACTTGTGATCTTTGTCTGTCAAATAAATAAATAAAATCTTGAAAAAAAAAAAAACCCAAGTAAAGTAGCACTGCATTTGCTTTAAAACACAAAGGGATGGTTTTCACTGCCGCCAAAAAAAAAAAAAAAAAAAACAAAACAATCCAAGCTTATTTTTCTTTAAACATGTGGTCCTTTGTTTACCACTTTTGATAGAGATGTAGATACAGAGAACTATTTATCTACAAAAAGAGAAGACTTGATACAAGCATCATGCTAAATGGCAGATGTCACATGACCTTTAGGTCATGGAGACATTAGGGAATGGTGAGGACTATAGTGAACCACACAGTATGTCCAATTATTACCATGTAAGAATGGAGACCACATGGTTGCCAGATCTTTCGAGTTTGCAAGGAAAACAAACAGCCTGGATTTTTATGTTAAAATGTCCTAAGTTTTAAAACACATATTTTCACCAAAAACAATTTATGGGACAAATAAAACATGTCTGCCAACTAAATACAGCTAAAGAACCACAAGTTCACAATTGCTGCTTTAAAAATACCACAAAAGAGTCATGGGAAAGCAATTTCAGTGATGTGTTTGGTATGAAGTCTAGTTCCTTTCTAGAACAAATTGTTGATTGTTTAGGAGCAATGCAAGGTGTGTGTGTGTGCGCGCGTGCGTGTGTGTATGTGTAGATAGCAGGCTATTGGAAATCTATTTGGTTGAATGGAACATGATACAAAGTACGTCACCTTTTTGTGATGGAATGTTCAGGGTTGAAGGCACATATCTGAAACAAGTGGAGAAGGAAGTAGTATGGGGAAGGGCATGACGGTTGTGTCACTGGGGACGGAGTGAGGCTCCCAGAGAAATTGCCAGGACATAAGAGGGAATGATAGTCCAAGTGAACAATACAAGTCTTGGTGAGACGGCAACCTCTCGAAGATGAAATACTTTGGGAGGTGATTTTTAGAAATCAAACAAATGTTAAGCAGGGCGTTTCTATTCAGGATATAGTGGACTAAAAAAGGACTCAATGTTTCTTAAGGATTTTTGCCTTCATCTTCTTCTTAGCAGTTGCCAATTGCTGTTTCCACCCTCCCTGTCTGTCACGCTCTTTTACCTCTTCTCTTTTTCTCTAGAGAAGTACAGAGGAGGCTCCTCGAGCTCCACATGGCCCCCCGTTCTGTGTCCAATCACCCTTCCATACTTGTGTACTGAAAAGGAGCCAGCACCCTGCACACAGACTTAGTGAATTCTAGAAATGTATTACACACATTTGTTGTTGTTTTCAACAGGGACTTCCCCATGTGAGAGAAAGAAAGAGGAATTTGTATTCACACTGTTTTGTAGAGTTCTAAAATGTGTTTTGGGGGGATATAATTCAAACACTAAAATAATCCATTTCATGCATATTAATTGATTTTTACATGAAAACAATTCCCATTTGCATGAGAGCTTTGGCAAGTTTTGAGTCTAGGGAAGATGTTATAAAGAGTGGTGGGGAGAAAATGAAACCAAACATCACACTGTATTGGCGAAAGCTTAGAAAACCAAGTGCCCTCATAAGAGTTTTCCTTGCTGACAATGGCAGTAGTCTGCTGGTTCTCCTGGCTCATCGCTGGCCACTCTGTGTCTATCATCATCCATCATCTCAAGTTTTTAGTTCCTTGGGTTTGAATCCTAAGCCTCTTCTGTTCTCTAGCAATTGTCTCTTCTTAGGTGAGTTTATTCTGTCCTATGGATTTAAAAACTATCTTTGCATTGCTGTCCCCCAAACGTGAATCTCTAAGCCCAGATAACTCCCCTGGTTTCCATCTTCTTGACACTCCACTTTGATGTCTTATCAGCACAGTGAACTCACTTCCTAATGACTTAAACAAAGGACATTTTTTGGCTCAAATACTACATACAATGACAAATAGATGGGCTTTAGGATAGACTTAATCCAGAGGCTCAGGCTCCATTTGTCTGTACTTGCCTGTTCTCTCCTCTTCCCACACCACATGCTAGCTTTGTCTTCTCACTGGTAGTGAAACAGCTCTAACAGTTCCAGACCTTAGCCCTTTCTCCACAATCTCCAGAGGAAGTGAGAAAAATGCTCTCATCCTAGATCCACTCTCATAAAAATGAGGACGCTTCTTTCCCCCAAATCCCCAGAAAAGCTTTCTTTGAGTTTGCTTGGTTTGACTTGAGACATGCCCATTCCTTACCTTTCTTTCTAAGACAAGTCCCATGCAGAGATTGGTTTAGGTCTCCTATCTCTAAATCACCCACATGGCAAAGATAGTTGATGACCTTGAAAGTTTGGACTAATATTCTCAGCTCTATAAGATTTTGCACCCCTTTAAAAAAATATTGAGTTTTTGTATTGTTTGCTTTATTACTGCAAAATGAAATCCATAGAGAATTAAATTAACCTACATATTTAATTGATTTAATGTCCTCATTACAACATAAAAGAGAAATGAAAGGTGTTAATAGTGAAATAATATATATCTCAACATGCAAGTGGTGGGGCACAATTACATTAGAACCTCACTACTCAAGTGTGGTCCATGTGTCAGCAGCATCAATAATACCAGCTGGGAACTTGTTGGAAAAGCAGAATCTCAGGTCCCAGCCCAAACTTACTAAGTGAGGATCTGGTTGTAACACCATCCCCAGGAAACTCATGAGTCTGAGACGCACTGCGCTAGAAGACATAATTTAGCCAGATACTTTTTCCTATTTGTAGAATCACAGTGAATATGGTAGCCACAAATGTGACTGATAAAGATGTGTTGTGTTGGCAACTCAGACATCCATTGGTGGTATGATTTTTGGAAATGAGGAACAGCACTTGAGACAAGAACACATGAGTACCATGTGCCCTTGATTTGCATAATAGTTGCAATCCTGGGAAATACAGAGCATAATAAATGGTGCAAAAATATCTTGGGTTTATATGTAAAATGGAGTTTTGTTTTTAGGATTGTATAATCATAAACATGTTTTACACCTGATTCAGGTTTTTACTTTTGATTTTTAATATCAAGTAGGACATGTGAAAGCAGTATGAGATTATGGGACGATTCTACAGATTCTCCATTATTTGCTGTCAGATCTTTTGTCCCCCATGTTGCTAGCAATAAGTTTAGTTGGAGGTGGAGAATTCAGCTTCTCTAAACTGGCAAAGCTCAGTTTACATCAAGTCAGAGTCAGAAAGGGTCTGTTGGAAATTTCCAGGGATTTCATACAGAGGGCAAGCCCAGGCTATGAATCACAGAGGGGAAACATTCACAAGTATAAGCAGGCAAACTCTATTTAGATGCACTCTATTAAAGTTAGTTAAGATGAATGCGTGCAAATGTGTCTGACATATTGATAATTACCATGAATCTGGGGACCTTGTCATTTTGTTCAATACAATATTCCCATTTCTTACCCCCATGGTTCTCAAATTTAGCAGATATTAGAATTCCCTGGAGTGTTTGTTGAAACAAAGATTCCTGGGCCCACCTCCAGAATCTCTGATTTGATAGGCCCAGCATGGGTCTGAGAATTTGTAGTTCTAATGAGTTCCCACATGATGATTCTTAAATTAGCCAAAGTCCAAGGACCGCACCATGAGAACCACTGACCCAATAAATACGTGTGAATGAAGGAGTTATACTCAACTAGTCAACAAATACTTCAAATGTGTACTAGTGCTGAGTGCAGTACACAAGTCACCATCCTGGCCCAGAGAAAGAAATGCCCAAGTCAGGGAAAATAAACAGGTGTGGATAACCATGCCAGTGGAGGACAGGGTACTCAAAGTGGGAAACTGAAGAAAGATTAAGAAAGACGATTCACAGAGGTGTGGACAGCATTCATGGAAACACAGGTATGGGGGGGCAGTAATTAGCAGGAACAGGAAGCTTTGACCCTCTCTGGCTCTGAAGTGGCAGGACTGGGAACTCTTACAGTAACACTGAGCGCTGCAGCCCTGGGAGATGGGCTGCCTGACGAGGTTGAGGGACCCTAGAAACAACTACACTGTTGGAGTGGTGGGGGACAAAATGCCCCCTTTCTCTGCCCTACCCTCCAATCTCCTCACTGACTTCCATGCAGGGTTGCCATAAAAAATATAGGGCACCCAGTTAAATTTGAATTTCAGATAAACTGTGAATTCTTTTTAGTATACGTGCGATACTTAAATATACTTCTACTAAAAAAAAATATTTCTTGTTTATCTAAAATGCCAACTGGGTGTCTTGTATTTTATTGTTGGTGTTAAATCTGGCAACCCTCTCCCCATGGACATACTTAACCAGAAGCCAGAAAGCATGGGGTAGTGAGAGTTTCAGTCCATTACACTTTTCAGGGCATGTTGCTGATGGAGACAGGAGGTCTGGAGTCAAAGGAGGGATTTTAGAAACTGGAGAATAATTGCATGTTTGCATGATCTGGGAGAGAGGGAAAGAGAGAAAGGAAGAACTGATGATTCAGGAGAGATTAACATCATTCGTGACAAGCCCTGGAGAGGAACGTTGACATGTTGTCCATAATGACAAGAGTAAAGGCCTCACATGGGGGAACAGGATCTTTGCAGTGGCTTGCAAGCTCAAGAATCCCCTCCACCCTGCCACTGTCATTCTTTTCTCATCTCCCCCTCACGTTCCTCTCCTCCTCCCCCCTCCTGCTCCCAAACCACTGGCCTCCATGGTGTTCTTTGATATGGTTTAATAAGTAGGAGTTCAAAAATGTCATAGATGCTCATTTCGGGTTACTTGGACAGTGAGGTAATTGGGACTACCTTGGTTCTGGCGGGAGGGGCTGTCCCAAAACTTAGCTCCTCATGGGAATAATGGCTTCCTTTCCCTGGCAGGAAGGGCTACAAATTGTCGTGAAACCTAAGATCACCAAAAACTTCCATAAACACCTGGCACCTAAACCCTACCTGCCTGAGCCCAAGTGGTGTTTATTACCCACCGAGAAGGTCATTCTCACAGGAAGTTAGGTTCTTCCATTGGGGCAAAAACCCACTGTGTGCCGGAGCCCAGCACACCTTTCCATGGGATGTGGGGCAGGGGTTGTGTGCCTCATCTAATCCCGTAGATCTCTCACTTGTACGATTCCTCAGTAAAGCCTGTTTATTACACACTCTGTGGAATGTGGTAGAATTTACCCTGAGCAGGGTTGAACAATCCCGTATCAACATAAAGATCCTTAATGTTCATGGCTCTTGAACATTCCACATGTGTTCCTGCCTTTGCAATCAGTATATATCTGCCAGTAATATCATCCCCAAGATGTATATATGGCACATTCTCTCTTTCCCCTCTGGTCTCTGTGAAAATGTCTCATTAGAAGGAATTTTCCTGACTACCCAAGGTGAAGCAGCAATTTGGTCCACTCCCAAACTTTCCTTTTAAATTCTACATTTTGTTGGGGTGCCAGGTGGCTCAGTCAGTTATGCGCCTGACTCTTGATTTCAGACCAGTTCATGATCTTAGGGTCATGAAATTGAGCCCTGTCTCAGTGCTCAGTGAGGAGTCTACTTGGGATTCTCCCTCTCCTTCTTCTTCTGTCCCTCCCCCATTCACTTTCTCTCTCAAATAAATAAATAAAATCTTTTAAAAAATAAATAAATCCTACATTTTTTTATCCTCTGTACCACTCAATTTGATATAAATCCCTTGAGGTTGATACTTTATGTTATTTCCCATTATATCTCAGTGCCTAGAAGAGTACCCAGTATGTAGCAGATGCTCAAAAATATTTGTTGGTGGAATGCATAAATGAAAAAAATGGCTATTAAGTGGACAATGAAATGTAGGCATAGCAAGATTGAAAATGGTGACTTCATTTAGAAAGTGAGATCTCCAAGGAGGCAAAAGACTATATTAAGTTGGATTAGGTTGGGGAAATGGGGTCAGAGGGAATCAGATTAGGAATGGTTTTGGAGAGAAGGTTGGTAGGACCTGCTGGCAGATTTGATTTGGTAGATGAAGAAGAGGAAAGGCTCAATGAAAACTACCTTTAGGAACAATTGAATTGATGGGATTTCCGGTCGCTGAGATGGGAAAGGCTTGTGAAGAGGCAGATTGGAGTGGGTTGGGAGGAAAATCAGGAGTTTGGGTGTGTCGAGGTTGATATATCCAAGCAATTGGATATACTAGGTTCAAGTTGCAGGAAAAGGTCGTGTGGAGATATAAGTTTGGGAGTTTTATTTGGTTTTCAAAACCAAGGGGACTGTTTTAATTAATGTAGGGAAAATATATTAATAGCAAAGAGAGAGAAGGGCCAGAGAGAGTCCTGTTACCCTCCAATATTTAGGGGCCAAACAGAAAAGAAATGGCAAGCAAAATGGATTGAGAAGGAATAATCAGTGAAGAAGGAAAATTAAAAACCGAAGTATAAAGATTTTATTTATTTATTTGACCGACAGAGATCACAAGTAGGCAGAGAGACAGGCAGAGAGAGGGGGGAAGCAGGCTCCCTGCTGAGCAGAGAGCCCGATGCAGGACTTGATCCCAGGACCCTGAGATCATGACCTGAGCTGAAGGCAGAGGCTTAACCTACTGAACCACCCAGGTGCCCCTGCAGAGTCTTTTTAAATTTAAATTCAATTAGCCAACATATAGAACATCATTAGTTTCAGATGTAGAATTCAAGAATTCCTCCGTTGCATATAACACCCAGGGCTCTTCACATCATGTGCCCTCCTTAATTCCCATCACCTACTTGCCCGTCCCCCACCTCCACTCCCTTGCAGCAACCGTGTTCCTTTTCCATAGTTAAGAGTCTCTCATGGTTTGTCTCCTTTTCTGATTTCTTCCCATTCTGTTTTTCCCTCCCTTCCCCTGCATGCGGCGTCTTGAATACCAAGGGGAAAAAAGTGAGGAGGCAGAGGTTAATTAGTACAAATTTCATGAAGGGAAAATGGCAATATGTATCAATGTCTTAATGATAATCACCCTTTTTATTAAGTAATTCAACTCCTAAAAATCTAGCCTATAAAATTCAAAAAAACTATGCAACAAGATTTATACACAAGAGATTTTCATTGAAACATTACTTTATAATAGCCCAAAATTATGTACAACATAAATGTCCCAAAATAGGGCATCACTTAAATAAATTGTGATGCAGTCATACAATTGAATATTATGTAGTCATTAAATTATGTTTATGAAGAGCTTTTAATGAGCTGGGAAAAAATGCTTATAAGATGATATAATGTTGAGTGAAAAAAAGAGCATGCAATATTTTATGTACAGTATGAGCTCAATTATTTAATGATACATACTCATTGAAAAATGACAGGAAGAAATATCCTGAAATATTAATATATTTTTAGATTATGGGATTAAGCAGAGTTATTATTTTTCTTTGCTTTTTGAATTTTCCTCAGATCTTCTTGTATTTCCTCTACAAATGGAAAACATTGAAAAAATTCTTCCTTAACTTGAGTGGGAATCTGTCACACTCTTATCAAGTTGACTGGTTCTTGTTGTCCCTTTTTAGAAGTAGAAAAGCAAGCAAATATTACCTCTTTGATCTATGACAACCTTCAAATATTGAAGAGAGCTGCCAGCCAAGAGTTTTAGTTTCACCTGTGATTCCATGTCCCTCTGCCTTTTAAGCTGCCAAGGAAAGAAATCATCTGGTCTCTTTCATAGCTACTACTAGAGAATATTCTACATCATTTAGTACTTGCACAGTGATTACTTCCTCTAAACTTCAGTGTTCTCACATGAAGACTGTTGGGGGGACTACCTTTGATGGGATTTATATATAAATGACTGTATAATCTAGCCACTATGTACATTTGAAGGAACAGATGCTCATGGGAGGATTGTCAGACAGTGGAAGGAGGGAGAAGGGACATAACATGAGCATGCTCAGCTCTGTCCCTAACCACAAAGAGGGTCCAGGCCAGTCATAAAGACTCTCCTCCATCAAAGGGATTATAACAGCTTCTTGCACTATCATCTCCCAGGGTTGGCATCAGGAAGCAGTGAGGTGAGAAACACAAGTACTGTTTGCACATCGAAAAGTACTCCGTGTAGACAGAAACATTATTTCCACATTGGGACCTTCTCCCTTATCCCACATTCCTTATCCCCTCATGTGGCAGGAGCTACTAGGAACACGTGATGCTTTCACCAGGGGATATCATGGCAAGGCAGACATGAACCTTCTCCAAGGAGACCGAGTTTTCCCTTACTTCTCTAAAAATTCAAATCCTACCCATTCTAAAAGACACTCAGGCCATGAGTGTTCACTTAAGCCTCCTTGAAATTTCTTCTTCCATTGCACGCTTACAGGACTTGCTATTCCTCCCTCTGGGGACTCATTAATTTCTAATTTGTACTTGTAGTTTGTATTTTTTTTTTACTGACTAAAATTGAATTCCTTGAGAGCAGGAGTGGCCTACAGCATGACACATCTGTAAGGTCTTGTAATCAGCTCATATATTTTCATTTTAAATATGAAGAAATGGAGACTCAGAGATGCGAACTGGTCTTCCAGCAACACGTGTAGTTGGAGACAGAGCCAGGATAGGGACAGAACTTCTGCTACTTTTTCCATCGGTTCCTGTCAATGCAAGTGGATGAAGCACTAGAGTCTCTTTCTCTTCAAACTCTCTGCCCAGGGCTCTCCTTCATTCGAAGCCAGTGGGGTGGCAGTTTGGGACTTGAAATATGAGTTCTGTGAGTGTTGTATAGATATTGCTGCTGAGTTGTGGAGAATTTCTTAGGTCATTTCATTACTGTGGACTAGTAAACGATTGCTCTTCTCCCTCCCAACCTCCTCCCTATCAGTCTCTTACCTCCACCTGAGGAAGATTCAGCCATTTGAGAAAAGAGGTATAATAAAGGGACAAAAATTGTACGGCACTCCCGCATCAGGACAATTCTTGAGTTTGATTAAGTGGACAACGCAACTACTTTTGGTGGGGATGTAGACCGTAACTGAAAGTCTTTTCTTGAGTTGAGTTATTCTATTTTTCTCTTGGTGGCCAACTGATGAGAAAATCATTCTATGATTTTTCTTTTTCCATAAAGTTGTTTTCTCCAAATCTGGAGCTGAAAATCTTTGTATAATACTGGTCTATCAAACAGGTTATTGATTATTTACAGGGTAGGGCTCAAGCCCTGCTGCAGTTTTGTTTTCAATCCAAGGATTCTGCCTTTCTTACAAGGGTTCCCTAATTAATTGGCATGTAAATGAGGCTTTGGAGCTATGGGTTTATCAAGGGCTTCACATAGTTCTCAAAGACTTTCTCATCTCATTTTCAAGGCAATTTGCATACTTTCACTCAGTTCCTCTTACACATTTCTTTGAAGAAACCCCTTATGCCCTTGGGTGTTCTCTGCATACAACTCCCTTGACCTAACACTTGTGCTTGACTTTCCCCTGAGCAGTGACATTGCCTTAGGCAAAAGTGACACATTTCCATCACTGATGAGCCTCCTGAAAGCTCAGAGAGTGTCTTGGGTACTGGCTTGAATGTATCTAGAGCTGAGGTTGTGCATGCTGTCATTTTTAGAGATTCCATGCACCAATTAAAGAGAAAACGCACTCCTCTGTGTAGAAAGGTATAATAATCCTTCACAAATAAAGTTCCTTTCTTTTTGCCACGCTAATTAAATTTAGATGGGTTTGGTGAAGCATGGGTTATTTTTTCTTCCTCATTCATATTTTTCAAATGACATTAAACAATGATATCTTCATGAAAGATGAGTTACTCTGCCTCTTGACCTACATTTTGGTCACATTTCATTGGTGTAGAAGAGAGATTCGTCTTTTTCTGACATTGAAGTTGGTACTTACTGGTTATCACTTCTAGGAAAGCATAAGCCATGTCACTTTGAATGCTTACTTGCTCATCCTATTATCCATTCATTCCTTTACTCAGAAAACAAATGCTATTGAATGGCGCTACATATAAGACATTCTACTGGGTAAAAGACAGAGTCTACCGCTCGGGGCATGGTGGCTTAGCACAAGCACTCTGATATATGGGACGGAATGGAATAGGCCAAGAACTAGAGAAGGTGGATCATGATCCCAGATTAGTCATGATTTGAGGCTCTGGATATATCAGAAGTGAGGAAATGTGGTTCAAAATGTAATTCCATGTTCCATCAATTTAAGATGCCATCGAATGGGAGATGAACCTTATTTTATGTACCACAAGAAACAAACAAAAAAACACTTACTAAACCATGATAAAATACTCTCTTATCTAGTTGGAATTTTTGTTTGATATACTGACATAGTTCTTTTAGACTTATTTAAATGTAGATTCCTGAAATTACATTGCGTGTGTGTGTGCGCGCGTGTGTGTGCACATCAAAGGAATAGTCAAGCAAACTAAGACAAATCTTCTTCCAAATTGAAGTCTTCTGAGTGACTTTTCAGTTCGGTGTTGCTGATGCTCCCTCGTCCTCACCCGCAGTCTTCAGAGTGCTGTCTCCAGAGCCCACTACTTTGGGTTCTAGTTTTTTCTAAGCTGCTGATATCCATCCGCAGATTCTGACACTGGCAGTTTCTTGGTCTTAACCAGAATGGGTCAGCTGGTGGTTTTCAGGCAACTACTGGAACTCACAGCTCTCAACAAATGCTCTGTTGACTGAAGGGTCCGAGAATTGGAACTGTTTAGTTATTCCACCACTAATAACATGTTTTCTCACACACAGGCAAGCACAATAATTTCAAGCTTACCACCTGGCTTACGATAATCGGATGACACAGTTCTCAGAGCTGTTAAAATAAATGTGTGTGCATATGTGTGTGAGTTCATATTGTAAACAATGGCATCAGAAACAGCCTAAGAGGGGCGCCTGGGTGGCTCAGTGGATTAAGCCACTGCCTTCGGCTCAGGTCATGATCTCAGGGTCCTGGGATGGAGCCCCGCATCGGGCTCTCTGCTCCGCGGGGAGCCTGCTTCCTCCTCTCTCTCTGCCTGCCTCTCTGCCTACTTGTGATCTCTCTCTCTGTCAAATAAATAAATAAAATCTTTAAAAAAAAAAAAAAGAAAAAAGAAACAGCCTAAGAGGAGACTCTAAGCTTCCAGTGCTAATTGGGACAGCAGATGTAAATGTGGCATGGCAAACCCGGACTTCTCCAAAGCTTCCATCCCCAGGGAGAAGGATGAAGCAGATTGGGCACAGTGCTCTGTATTATTAACTTCCTGGAGATGCACTGGTCCTGTGAGAATTCAGATAGGAAGGATGTCTGAATCTTCTTAGTCAAAATTATGTTAATATGCGGGATGTGGATTTCTTATGTATACTAGAAAAGAAGGGGGTGCTGGTAGGGAGTTAATTCTAGTGGTGGCCAAACACGTTTCATGTTGAGTATGTTAAGCCTTGTTTCTCAAGGCATGGTGCAAAGACCAGTGGCCCTGACACCACCGGAAACATGATGGAAATGCAGAATCTCAGGTCCCGCTCTAGATGCACAAAATCAGAATCTGCAGTAAGCCAACATCTCCATTACAGTTGGAGAAGCACTGCCTAGGGGAGAGTTTTCTCCCTCCAGGCAAACACATGCACACACCATCAGGAACACCAGAGCTCATCAACCCTTGAGAGGCAGATATTCGACACCAAAGGCTATTAAATATGTAATCTACTTGAAGATTTTAATGTTGGCTGAGTTTTAATCAGTTTGGTGGATAGGAATGGTGAGTTCTGGTTGAGCAAAATGGGAGACAGAACGGGACCCTCTGTGGAGGGTGGAGTTTAAAGGAGAAGGCTGTGGGATGCGGAGAAGAAAGTTTGGCCATGAGAAAAACCACAGTGCAACATCCTCTGAAAGCCTGGGAGAGAATATTCGAGAACCCTCTGCCCCCAAAGACCTAAGAGGGAAGATCTGTTTTTGTACTGGACACGGAAGAGCCAGAGCAGATAAGCCTAATTCCCCAACCCCAGTCTACTCTGCAGAGTTGGTAACAATCTTTGAGCTCTCAAGTGAAACATTACCTAAAGCAGTGACTTTCAAACTTTTCAAATATTTTTGACTTGCAATTCATAATAAGAAATACACTTTACGTTATTTATAACTGAAATAAATATTCTACAACATTTTATTCATCCTGCCTATCTAATGAACTCTGATATTTTATTCTACCATATTTCTTTAAAAAAAAACACACACACAACACTATGACTACTACCATGATTTCATGACCTACCACTGTGGTAACACAGTCTGCTTTCACTTGGAGGAAAGGGGAATCCCTGCCTCCTTCTTCTTCTGTGAGATCAGGACTATCTGTCCTTGGCATAGACCCCTGATCAGCCTTTAGGCAAGAGCTTACAGATAATACAGTGATGCTGCTCCCCTCTCTCTCTAGGGAACCTGGGGACACACTCTGTGGAAGACACGAAACGAGGAGGAGAAGGAGCAACAGCAAGTCACTTCACAGGTTATATCAAATGATTTGGTTGAAGAGAAAACTATTTGTTTGCACAACAATCATGACCAAGTATTTTTATGGGAAGGACAAAAAATTAAAAATATTTACCATTCTTCTTTCACATGAAGAGGTTTTGAGGAGATTTAAGGAAGGACCAGATTGCTTTCCTTAACAAAAAAGATGGTCACTGTCTTAGTCCATTGGGCTGCTATAACAAAATACCACAGGCTGGGTGGCTTATAAACAACAGAAATTTGTTTCTCACAGTTCTGGAGGCTAGAAGTCCAAGATTAGGGTGCCAGCATGGTTGGTGAAGGCTCTCTTCTGGGTTGTAGACCTCCCGGGATGTCCTCATGAGGCAGAAGGAGCTAGGCAGCTCTGTGGAGTCGGGTTTTTTTGGTTTTTTTTTTTTGTTTTTTTTAAATAAGAGCAGCAATCTCATTCATGATGGCTCCACCCTCGTGACCTAAAGCACCTTCACCCGCAGGGGCCAACCTCCCAACACCATCACACTGGGCATTAGGATTCCAACATGTGAATTGTGGGGAGATACACACATTAAGGCCAGAGCAGGCAGAGAGGGAAATGACCAGAAAGAAGGCCAGAAGACCAATGTGGGAGAGAGGAGAAGAGGAGTGAGCAGAGAGAGTTTAAGGAAGAAAGGAGACAGGGAAACTTGCTATGTAGTTCAGGTTTTTATAAAATTTAGGTATATCAAATAAAGCATAACTCCTTCCCTGACATACTGCTCAGTTCTAAGAAAACCTTTAGAACAGAGTTTTCTTACTGTTTAAAGCTCTTATAGATGTGCGCGTATTTCACGTGTGATGAAGCAAGGCTTAAGGCCACCACCAAAGGGCCAGTTTAATTTGGATTACAGGGGTAACGTAGCAGTTTTAACTAACAAGTTGACTCTTTGCTGATTGAGCAGTTCATGGGGCCTCCCAATAAGAATGAGTGAGTTACAAGTGGGTTTCAAAGATCTGATTGACACTAGTATTTGCATGCAAGACTGCAAATGTTTCCCTATAAACGATTTTCTTGGCAAGATCAAAGTGGGCCTGGTGAATCATGCGGTCTTCATAGCTTTAAACACTTAAATGGGGGCATCTGGGTGGCTTAGTGGGTTAAAGCCTCTGCCTTCAGCTCAGGTCATGATCCCAGGGTCCCGGGATAGAGCCCCACGTCAGCCTCTCTGCTCAGCGGGGAGCCTGCTTCCCCTCTCTCTCTGCCTGCCTCTGCCTACTTGTGATCTCTGTCAAATAAATAAATAAAATATTAAACAAACAAACAAACAAAAAACACTTATATGGCCTTGTAAGTTTCTGACAGCAGATCAATACTGGCTTTGGAGGTCTATCAGTGGACTACAGGGTCTGATATCTCCTAGGTCAAAGTCTTAAAGGGAACAGGATTTTCTTCATTTCTGAAAAGCTGAAAGAAATCAGTAATGTATAAATAAGAGGATACTCCCCTCTCCATGATTAAAGTTCTCACAACACCTCAGTTTGTCAAAAAACAAACAAACAAAGCAAAACCTTTAGGATAAGAAGGGAGGCTGAAGTGACATTTCAAGGAGACTTTCGGGGTAAAACTCAACATCATGAAGTTGCATGAGCCTTCATTTCCCGAAGACCAGAACAAGACAAGGTCAATGTGTTGAGAACTGTCACCTCATTGAAACTGAAGTTAACAAAAGAAAAATACTGATTGAACTTTCCTTGAACTTGAGGACTTGATGTGACCTGTAACTCCTCCATGTCTAAGGAGCAGGTCAGACTATACAGCTCTATGTGTGACATCTGTGTTTCTCGGGAAGCCTCCTTACAAGTCAGGTTTGGGGCATCATGGTGAGGAAGTAAGCTGATGTCCCCCACCATCCTAAAGACAATAGCTGAGTTCCCACCATGCCCCTGGATGTTGGGAGGCTCTTAGTGGAACCTGAGAGGTAGTGGGTTTCACAGCCTTCTCTTACAACTCCCAGGTAAAACACCCACAAAGATCATTTCCTTCTTTTGATTTGCTGTAGGAACGTGTCAACTTGAGTGCCCATGCAAACTTAGAGCCTTAGCATCTGTGCTGGTAGCCAAGGAAAACAGACCATAGATAAATCAAAACCTAGAACAGAAAACTGCCACCAACCCTATTATCCTTCTGTGGTTACCGATCATCATTGGGAATTCTATTTCTCTCACTGTAGATGTCATAACTTTCTCACTCTTCAAATGGAGTGTTTTTGCAGCATGCACTCTGTCTGGGTGTATAATGGCTGAACCCCCGATGCTCTGCTCTTCTGCCTGTAAACAATCCTGCTACTTTCAAGAACTCAGCTCCGTCCTATGTCCTATTGCTAGTCTCACTTTTGTCTTTATAAAATGGAGGACTGAGCCCAAGATTTTTAAGGGTTCTCCCAGCTTTACACTTCCTTTGATTTTCAAATATCCACCCCTGACATCTCTCAGTGCTGTCTCCCAGCTGACCCTAGCTCCCAGAAGTCCCCTTCTGGCTGCTTTTCCCAATCTGTGTTCCGTGACATCAGACTGGTAGCTTACAATCAGCCCAGGCAGGAGCTGTTGTACACTGGGCAATGGCAAGTGCGACAGATCAGAGTGCTTTTGCTGCTGGAGAGCCGGTGGGTAAGCACTTCCCAGCACACCACCATGCCCCCCTCATGTCCGATTCTAACTTTGAGCCTAACAGATACAACTCTTTGAATTTATCATCATCATCTCAGACTCTCCTAGCAGAAACTAAGACCTAGGTCTCAAATTTGTTCCCCTCCCCTTCTTCACCTCTTGTCTTTTTCAGAAAGTAATTACATATTTTTCAATCAGCTAGCCACAAAGTCTTGGTATCTTCTTTGTTTTATCTCTCTGCACCCACTGAGGATATACAGAGTTTTAATGGTTTTTCTTGAAGTTTCTTTAAAACCATCCTTTTCTTCATTTTCCTTGCCAGCCTTCATCATGTCACACCCACATGTACTCAAGAGACCCCCCAACTTTCTGTTTTTTTTTAATTTGGGTCTCTCTAAATCCTATAAATGACAACAAAACTTTCTTCAATCCTATCTTCACCCCAATAAAAAACTTTCATGGATCCAACTCTCTCATCATATCTCATGTCTCACACTCCCTTCCTGGTTTATATGACTCTTGTCATTCTGGCCATGCGCCAGCCATCTCACAGTTTTCTCCAACTCCGTCCCATCCCCTCTGGTAGACTGACTCTTCCTGTCGTCTCACATGAGCCTCCTCTCCCGAGCTGTTCTCTCAAGGACTCAGGATGCCATTGCTGGCAGCTGCAGGAGAGAACTAAGAGGCTGTAGCAGCTGCCGGCGCAGTGACTGATTAACCTCCCAGCCTTAACCTTAGGGTGGGCTGTTCTGAGTCCACGTATGCCCAGCTCCTAGGGACCCCTCTTACCCATCCAGCTCATCTCCACAACTGGGCATTGCCTTTTCGTTTGGACTCTTTTGGAAATCCTGTCCTGATTCTGAACTGCTTTCAGCATTTCTACCAGCTGAGAAGAGAGCTCTAGAGGATGTCTGTCCTGGGCTGTGTGTGTGCTCTGTTCACAATGCTGATAAGTCCTGGGTCCTAAACCATGTGCACAGAGAGAACAGATATGCCTATATTCCTGTTGCCTGTGCTCTTTCCTTTCTTTACTCATTGATTTGAATCAGGTTTATTGAGCATATACTGTGCCAGGCACCAGGATGGGCAACAGAGATGCAAAGCTGGAAAGACATGATCACAGCCTCTGGGGCGAGGGTTGGCAATTATAACCCATGGGCCAGATTCAGCTCACTATCTGGTTTTATACTGCTTGTGAGCTAAGAATTGTTTTCACATATTTAAATAGTCAGAAAAAGTCAAGAGAAGAATATATGCAACTCAGATTTCAGTGTTGATAAATAAAGCTCTGTTGCAGCACGGGCATGCTCATTTGTACGGTATCGTTGTCTATGGCTGCTTTTCCACTCCAACAGCAGAGCTGAGTAGTTGTGGTAGAGACTCTATGGCCCACAGAGCCTAAAATATTTACTGTATTGGCCTTTGCAGAAAAAGTTTGTTGACCCCATTCCAAGACTTCAACATTTAGTGTGTGAGATAGATATGCGAACAATTATAATATACTTGGATGACTATTTTGATGGCAGGAAAGACGAGTGACAAGCATAGGAGAGAATAAAGCTCCTGCTAGAAAATGTGTCTGAAGGGTGACGTTTGAATTGTAAGGAAAGTGAAAAGTGATCCAACATTTGGATCAGATAGTGGGGGGAGGGGAAGGCATGCGAATATTACGTCAAAAGTATGAGGGCAGGGAGAGAGATGCATGATTTGGGGGAGAGAAAATTTCCACTTATCTGTAGAGTTGATTACATAACTTTTAAAAACATAACATGCTGAAGTTGCAGAATGATAACATTTTTGTAAAGTTTAAATAATGCAAAATCAAGATGGCTGCTACTTTTGAGAAGGATGGGTAATAAGACTGAGGATGAGTATCTCAGAGGTTTCCTCTGTACTGAGTGCTTCATTTCTTTTTAAAAATTATGAGGCAAAGATGGCAAAACTATTTAACTCAACAACTGCTAAGGCTAATTATTGGGTTCACATGTGCATGTTAATTATTTCTCTCTCTTTTTTATATATCTTTGAAATATCTTTTAAGTAAAAACACTGATTTCACCCTTTGTTTTAAAGACCCTTACAGGGGCGCCTGGGTGACTCAGTGTGTTAAGCCTCTGCCTGCGGCTCAGGTCATGATCTCAGGGTCCTGGGATCCAGCCCTGTATTGGGCTCTCTGCTCAGCAGGGAGCCTGCTTCCCCTCCTCTCTCTCTGTCTGCCTCTCCACCTACTTGTGATCTCTGTCTGTCAAATAAATAAATAAAATCTTTAAAAATGTATAATAAAGATGCTTACAGCCTTCAGTTTAAAGGTAAAGCATGAGACCTTCAACTGGTTTGTATTGAGCTTTTTTTGATGACTAGAACAGAGAGTTCCTCAATCTAGTTTCAAAATGGGTACATTTATTATAAACTCACACAAAGGACACTTACAGAAATCAAAGGACAGAAACCAAAGTATAGCCAGGACTCCTGGGGACTGGAACTAGGAACTGGAAAGTGGCCAGGAACCTGGACAACCTTTCACAGAGACTGCAAATTTGTGCTTGTTCTCTTATTCTCTCTGATTTTCTCTAGGCATCTGTTTCGCTCTGCTTTCTGCTTCCTGTTAACTCCTCTGATTCATCTGTACAGTCATAAAAAGAAGTTGCCCTCCTATCACTGACAACTTTCATCTGTGGTTCTGTTCAGATTGAAAATGAAAATATGTAATTCATGTATATCATCATTTCAAACCAGGCCACACATTCTATGTCCCTGCCATATCCATGCACCTACTTGCCGAATCTCTCCTTCAATCCTAGTGGCCATCCCAATGCAAATAGTGCCCAGAGCTGTCTCCCGGAGCAGGGCTGTAGGAGGTGTCACTTACTACCACTATGACCTCCTGCACCCTCTCCTCCTCCTCTTCCTCCTCCTCCTCCTCCTCTTTCTTCTACTCTTGCTACTACTAATAATAAAAGTACTTTTTTAAAGCTTACTGTGTTCCAAAATCTATACCAAGCACTTTACAGACATAACATTTGTTTCATATGGCAACCCTATGAGATAAAATACTACTATCCCCATTTTACAAATCAAAGAAATGAGGCAGGAAGAAACTAAATAACTTACCCAAGGTCATACTATGAATGGTAAAGTCAGGATTCTCAGGCAATCTGAGCATAGCTGGTAGATTGACTGGCATTTCTTGCTCCTTGATTCAGACAGAGCAGGTTGAGATGGTTATTACAGAGATGCAGAGAGTGGAGGGGAGGGGGGAAAGAGGTCATTTAAAGATGGCACTGAAGGATAAATAGGACTTCTTACAACAAAGAAGAACAGTGGATTTGAGAAATGAAACAGATGAACCTGAGGGAACAAAAGAGAGAAGTAAACTGTAAAGCAGATTCTTACCTACAGAGAACAAACTCAGGGTTGATGGAGGGAGGTAGGCAGGGGCTTGGGCTACATGGGTGATGGACATTAAGGAGGGTACGTGTTGTGATGAGCACTGGGTGTTATATGGACATGATGAATCACTAAATTTTACTCCTGAAACGAATATTACACGATATGTTAACTAACTAGAATTTATTTTATTTTATTTATTTGACAGAGAAAGAGATCACAAGTAGGCAGAGAGGCAGGCAGAGAGAGAGTGGAAGCAGGCTCCTTGCTGAGCAGGGAGCCCAATATAGGAATTGATCCCAGGACCCTGAGATCATGACTTGAGCCAAAGGCAGAGGCTTAACCCACTGAGCCACCCAGATGCCCCAACTAACTACAATTTAAATAAAAAAATAGAAACAAACAAAAGAAGAAAAACAGGGGGACACAAAGACAGGAGACCAGCAAGGAGAGTTCAGAAACCTTGATCCAACCCTGGGCTTGAGATGATCTGAACAGGAGGGAGCAGGGAAATCACAGCAGGGATACCCTTCACTTAATGACCTGTGGGTGGAACTGGCTTCAGCCCAGCAGCCTTAGGATAAGCCAGACACAGTGCAAGCTGCCTGGCTCTTACAGGCTCACCCAATGAGAAAATACAAGGGATAGGAATTTTTATTTTCAAGGACGTTGGAGAAATAATAGGTATGCAAAGATAGACAGAAAAAGATGAATGCCATTTATAACTATTACAGCTAATACTCAACGGGGTGTTTACTATGTACCAGGACCAGCATTAGTATATTTATAGATATTGGATCATTTCATTTCACAGCAACCTCATAAAGTGTGTACAATTATCATCCCCATTTGACAAAATCAAAAACTGAGACTTAGAATGACTTGTTTGAAGTCCAAAGACTTGACTTGGCAGAACCTATGTCTCTCTTACCCCAAAGTCAATGATCTAAGTCACTGAATTATAACATACAAAGGTACAGCCCCAAAGGTTTATCTAGATGGTTTATGAAATTCCCAAATCGTGGACTATCATGCAGGCATTCCATGACATTGTAGTCCTTTATTTTCATGAGATGTTGTTAGGTAAGAATAATAAGTTGCAAAGTCATACGTATGTATGGTATAAATGCATTAGTGTTATTAGGAATATATATGTATTAGATACTCATGTTAGAAATATATAAGATATGATATCTATATGTGTATGTACATATATATTATACACAGAAAAATCTAGAAGCATACATATTAGAATAATAATGATCTCTTAGTATTGAGATCTAGGGTCTTTATATTTAACGTGGATTATTTGTATAAATTTTAGTGGTCCTGCAGTATTGGTAAATGGCTATAAAAAAGAGGCTCCAAAATGCCGAAACTCTCTCATGTGACTTAGTCATCTTCGACACGTAACCTCCAAGTTGCCTCCAGCATCACTCTTTTCCAGACAGCTGGTGAGGAAAAGAGGGATCCAGGACAAGCATTCTGTCTTTAAGGCGATGACCCAGAAGATACACAATCACTTGCATTCATACCTCATTTGCCTAATGTGGGCAAGAGTGTCAGGGAAGTGTAATTTCTAGCTGGACAGCCATACATCCCATTAGAACATTCCAATCAGTAAAAGCAAGAAGGGGCCAGTGAGCACTAGGGGACACTTGGGTGCAGTTGGACACTTAGGAAGCGTGATTTCCAGGAATTGCAAAGGAGAATACCATTCTATCTCCTCCCCTAAATCTCCACCCTCCGAATGTGTTAGAAGCTTCCTTCTCCCACACCACTTTTCAGAACCAATGGACAGATTTGCCCTGCATAACTAGAAGGGACAACATTCCCCAATACAGGAGGCAAATGGTGTCCCAGACCTGGCCCAGGGGTGGCCCAGCTTCCTTTCTGTTTCAGCCTGGGTTCCTCCCAAAGTGAGCAATTCTTAGCAATTTGCACAGCCATGTGCATGTGCTTCTAACCTGTCCGTGGGAGACTAGGATTATATTGGCTGAGGCTTTAGCAAGGAGGCCTCCCGTCACTACAGCGGAAACTGAACTGCTCTCCCACTGCATCTCTCATGGCCCCCTGCACTGCACCCTCTGTGAGCCTCGTCCTCCAGCCCTGTGCTTCTCAGTACGCATCCCAGCTCACTGGGTGTCCACCCAGTCCAGAGCAGCTGGGAGGGGCTTGTTGGCACTGGGATTAAAGTACTGAGTACATGTACATGCCCTTCAATCCCCTTCACTTTTTTCTGCCTTTTTGACTTGATGCCTTGATACGGTTCCTCTACTTAGCATCTTTATTGATAAAACTTTTGAAATGGAATGATACTTAGAATTCATCAATTCAAAGTGTCTACTTTGTCCTTAAGTGGTAAGACCTATGCAGAGCAGGAAAAATCCAAGCAGGTCAAAAGGACACAGATTTCTCCTGACTTCCGTCCTCAGTCTCCCTATTAGGTAACCATTTTGCTGGTGTCTTTTTTTTTTTTTTTCTTTTCAGTGTAACAGTATTCATTGTTTTTGCACCACACCCAGTGTTCCACGCAATACGTGCCCTCCCTATTACCCACCACCTGGATCCCCCAACCTCCTACCCCCTGCCCCTTCAAAACCCTCAGGTTGTTTTTCAGAGTCCATAGTCTCTCATGGTTCATCTCCCCTTCCAATTTCCCTCAACTCCCTTCTCCTCTCCATCTCCCCATGTCCTCCATGTTCTTTGTTATGCTCCACAAATAAGTGAAACCATATGATACTTGACTCTCTCTGCTTGACTTATTTCACTCAGCATAATCTCTTCCAATCCCGTCCATGTTGCTACAAAAGTTGGGTATTCATCCTTTCTGATGGAGGCATAATACTCCATCGTGTATATGGACCACATCTTCCTTATCCATTCGTCCGTTGAAGGGCATCTTGGTTCTTTCCACAGTTTGGCGACTATGGCCATTGCTGCTATAAACATTGGGGTACAGATGGCCCTTCTTTTCACTACATCTGTATCTTTGGGGTAAATACCCAGTAGTGCAATTGTGGGGTCATAGGGAATCTCTATTTTTAATTTCTTGAGGAACCTCCACACTGTTCTCCAAAGTGGCTGCACCAACTTGCATTTCCACCAGTAGTGTAAGAGGGTTCCCCTTTCTCCACATCCTCTCCAACACATGTTGTTTCCTGTCTTGCTAATTTTGGCCATTCTAACTGGTATAAGGTGATATCTCAATGTGGTTTTAATTTGAATCTCCCTGATGGCTAGTGATGATGAGCATTTTTTCATGTGTGCTGGTTTCTTGCCTACTCTTCCACAGGACGAAGAGCCTGGGGGAGTGGGTCGGACACACCCCAGTCACTGCATCTATCATTTATGTCACAGTCAGGGGTGGGGTCAGAACCCGCCAGGGAGTCCACCAAAGGTGACTTCCGCACTCACACCCTGCTCTTCCTCCTGCTGTTCCACCCACAATGACAAGCTCCTTCACGAGCATCCTGGTCAGAGGCGCCCAGGTCTGTGATGACTTCCCTTCTCATCTCATCCTGCCCACTACTCTGACTCTCCAGGAAGAACCCTTTTCCCCTTTAGGTGCTCCCCACGTGCTCTTCTCCAATACTCTAGCATTTCCCCAATAGTCATAATTGTCAGAAGGTTCACCCTCCTCTGTCCTTGTTCCTTGGAAGTTCCTGTTGGCAGAAACCCTTCATCACAGATCTCTGGGGCTTTACGAAGAAGACTGCTCATCACATAGTAGGGACTCAGTAAAATTTGAGAAGTAGAAGAATACAGAGACTAGCCCTTCCACCGGTGAGTGCCATCTAATTGAGATGTGATTGAATCCCAGGAGCAAACCCTGGCCAGTCTCCTTCTCAAGAAACTGAATTTCTCATTGCAGCTCTCCAGAGGGGCCTGCTTATTGGGGCTCAGTGTGTGGTCTAGAATCATGTGCCCTGGCATATTGCAATGCGGTATTTTAATGATGCCTTAGGTAGGAGGCAGCGCTGTCACATATAAAATGGCTACAGAAAGAGATGGCTCTTCCTCTTCCCGTTTTGAAAGTTATCAGATATTTTGGAGGAAGATGCAAATACCAGATCCCTTCAGACACACAGATATGGGCAGAGACACATACGCACACGGAAATGCTGTGTCTTCGCTAAATATAACCCTTTGTAGCGACAGTATCTCAATAATTTTCAAGTGAAAAGATAAGGAAGGAGAGCCAAGTCTTTCATAATGAATGCAAGCCTATAGCTTTTAAGCAGGGCTAACATATGGGCCACTGATGTGAATGTGAATGCAAATTAGATATTTTTGATTGCTTGAAATAAAGTCAGCAGAATCAAAGCCTCACACAGCAAATGGTGCAGATTTAACTACGTCAGTGCCAGGCTGGGAACGAGAGCTCTTAACACATCCTCGGGAAAAAAAAAAGGGCTTTCAGGCTGGCATTTTGGATTGAGGGCTCTCTAGGTAAGACAAAGATAGGGCCTTATTGCCATTCTGCCTCTTCTCTCATAGGAGAGTTTTTCATTTGTATCGCACAACTGTAGATGAAAGATTTTCTTTGACCTCTGACCTTTCAGCCTGAACATTAAAAAGAGCCTGTAGAGGTCATTTTATCCAGTCTCCTGCCTTCAAGCAACTAAATTCATACTCACTGGGGTAGGCATCATCCTAGGTGCTGGAGGTCCAGAAGAGACTACAACAGTCGCTGTGTTTAAGGAGGCTCCTGGTGTTTGGAGTTGTGAGACCAAAACTCTCACTCTGGTGTAGTATGATTCTGACTCTGGTGGAGGTGAGCCGGAAATGCCCTGGGAGCACAGGTGTAGGGCACCTTCCCTGGGAAAGTGTGTGTGTGTGTGTGTGTGTGTGTGTGTGTGTGTGTGTTTGTATGTGTGTGTGTGTTTCATGGAAGGCTTCCTGGAGGAGTGACCCATGAGCCAAGCCTGGGAGGGGAAAGAGTAACAATCCAGGCAGAGGAGAAGGGACTACCCCGCAGAGGTGCAGAGGTGAGAGAGAGCTCATGCAGCAAGCGCACAGCCCCTTGTGAGGGAGAGCATGACAGGGTAGTGGGCAGGTAGACTGCTTAAGCTGGGGGATCCTTGCTCCAGGGGCACAGCCATCTTTTGGTACCCAAGAGCTGTAGGTGTAGGAACAGAGATAAAACCTTTAATAATGGGAGCCTTTTGCCCTCACAAAAGCGTGAGGCACTGGCCATCTGGGCTGCCCCATGCATTAGGCTCCTGCCCAGACTCAGGCAGATGAAACATGAGAAGCATTGGCTAAGTGGCCCCTTATCCTTTATTTCCAGGCTCGAATCCCAGCCTCCATAGCTTAGCATTTGTAGGGCCTTCTACTGTCAAATCAACCCAACACTTCTGTCCCCTTCCAGCGAATGCAATCTTCTCTCCAGCGCTTCCCCACCCCCTAGCTTAGGGTTTGTTTCTAAACCTCTTTTGGACTGGATACTTCTTTGTCCGGGGCGGAAATGTTCTCTAGATTGTAGGATGTTTAACAACATCACCGCCTTTGACAACTTAGATGCCGGAGACACGCCCCACACACTTGGCGGGAACAATCACAGCTGTCCCCAGACATTTCCAAATGTCCTGTGGGGGAGGGGGTGGGGACAAAATCATCCCCACCAGAGAGTCCCTGTTGTGACCTAAATACAGAGATACAACTGTCCTCCCAAGGAGAGGAACTCTTCCAAGCGAGCGTCCTTTAAAAAAACTCTGCTTCCTTTCTCCTGAATGCTCACCTTTATTTCTAGTATCCCAAACATCCCCCAGTCCCCAAACATCTGTGATGTATTTAAATTCCCTTGCCTTGGACAACCCTGCTAATTTAATCACAACAGCAACATGCATGTCGTCATGGTCCTTGACCCTACGTCTTTGGAGGAGTTCATCAGCCTCTTGACCATCATTGAGAGGTAGGAGAAAGGATTAAGAGATTACACTAGCTAGCACCAGGCCACCCACCCCTGGCTGAGCCCTTCAGTCCAAAAGGCCTCAAGTAGGACTTCAAGCTCTGCTGGTTAGGAAAGCCTTCCCTGATCCTAGAAACCAGCCCCACACCAGCTGTGTCTTTGCTATGGGAATTTACCCACCAAGAAGGCAACTGCCTAGCTGCTTAAGATTCCTAAACAAGCTGTTCTCATTCAAAAAATTTCCTTCTCCTGCTAATACCAGATCCTACTAATAATATATGGGCCATTGCTCACCAGGCCTGGGGCTGTATTTTGTGTTTTAAGGCTAGCTGGGATTCATTTGAGCCAAGTATAGAAAGACACGCAGACACAGAAATGGCTCTGCCATGAAGCTAAAAATTGTATACAGTTCCCAGGAAACAGGAAGCTTGGTTTGTCCTGCAGGCCCATACTGAGGAGCCCTGAGGTCAGGTAGGAGGCAGAGGGAACAAGGTAGGGTGGCCGGGGTTGGAGGAGGAGGAGGTGTGTAGAACTGCGGGCAAGAACTTTTCCTGTGGTTTCCATGGGAAGGAAGAGGCAAGGCATGCTGAGCAGATTTAGGGTTGATTCCTGGGAATAATTTCAGCTGGCTCTGGGGTATAGAGGGCTGCCCTTAATGCTCTGGTACCTGGCTCTGGAGTAATTAGGGCAGGGAAATCATAGCTGGGAATGTGAGGCTCTAATAAATACTTTGATTGGGGTTATTGCTTGGTTTGCCTATGAAAGGCTTATTCTTGGCTGAGTCGTTAACCATCTCTAGGAATTGACTAATGCTGGTACAGTCCCTCTGGGTTCCCTGATGACCCCCAATGTCAACGTATCAGAATATAGAAAGTAAGAAGATATGGCTGGCACAGTTTTCCATTAGGGATAGAAACATGAAAATGGTTGTTCTCAGACCTGGTTTGTGTTATGTTGTTTGTTGTTTGTGCTACAGAATTCTTTATTCAAATAAAATGTCACTCAGATGGCCAATATATGAACCAGTTAAAGGATAGCTGCTCTGGTTGAAAAAAGGATCTTTGGCCCAGAGACTTAAATACACAGCCTCTTTGTCCTTTCTCCTGGCTGGTTCTTGAGGCAATACTCAAGGTGTGTGGATAGGCTTGGAAACAGGGCACCAGAGTCCTCTCCTAATGCCAGCAGGACGTGCCACAACATGGGAGTCAGCTACCCCATATTCTAGTCCTCTGCATGTACTGCTTGGGTCTCTCGGAGGTTCACCAAAGTTTCCAGGAACCCACCACCCATGTTTGTTCTGCCAGAACATGGCTCCCTGTACACCATCCACACTGAAGACAAGGCTGGGAGAGGGGACACCCCAAAGCAAGCCGGCACTTGTATCGGGAATCACATTGTGGAGCAGCTTATAGGGGACCCAAGTCCAGGACTTAGACTGGACCATGCACCAGATTCTACCTAGGATAAAGGGACTTCAGCGACCGCCATTGCCCCTTCCTCCTGAGCCTCTGAATCTCAAGTCCTCAAGTATCTTCCCTCTCCAATGGCTAGGAAAGACCAGTCTGAAGATGACCCAGACAACCACAGAGGAGTAAGAAGAACGAGACTTCGTCTCAATGTCCGGGCCAGAATAATCATGATGACCTGCCCCAGACCTTCATTCTCAGATCTGTTTCAGTTGACTAAATGCAAGTAAGCAATACGAAGAAAAGAGTTAATCCACATCTTGCCATCATTTCCATCATCGTCATCATCACGGATACTTTTAATTTTTTGTAATCATCATTTTTTCCATAATATCCCTTTCTTGCTCCAAGACAATTGTTATTAATGTAACTTTAATGTGCTTCATTGCCCTGGAATGGCTGGGAGAAGCTATAGCTCTCTGTCTTGTTAACCTGAATTTTCTGTCTGTGTTCTCTCAAGTGACCATGGCAGTGAGGTGACATTGTTTCTGTTATTTCTCTGTTCACTTGTTTTATCACATGCTTGTAAGTGTGCTGAAAACATGGGCTGGAGAGTCAGTGTCCCACTCACTGACCTCTGGAGAACCTCACCTCATCCTTTTCCCTGCGCTCAAAGACGGCAGTCTATTGTCCTTGACTGTGCCTCTGTACTTGGTTGCTTCCCATGGTCTTTTCTTGTGGGAAAGCATCCATTGAAGGGAAAGAGTGACATTTCTATTCGGAACCTGGTTTTAAAAATGAACCCCCATTGTTTTGCATGGTGGAAACTTATAAGTAACATCTCCTTGGAAACAGAAGCACCTGCTGACCTACTTAATCACTGCTTATTCTTATCAAATAATCAAATTTTCAGTTTATTTCTTCTTGATTTTGAATTCAAGCCCGTGTTCTAGAATGAACTTGCTGAAAGTGTATCCTCTGAAAAAATGGAATGATATCCTGCCTTTCCAGAGGCTGCTCTTTGGATCGTAGAACATCCTGAGCACAAGGGAAAAGTGCCTAAGTTGAGAGTTGGTTATATACTATGTGGAATTAGTGTCACGTTAGCCCCAACCAAACCAGAGACAGGAGATTTAAGGTGATGTTTTAGAGTACTTGGCTGATGCTTAGGAAACTGTTGCTCTAATACAGGCGAATCTGTGCATTGGGTGCATGATTTTAAACCCCTCTTTTCCTTTTGTTCAAATTGACTTGAAGGTTGCATGGTCAAGTGAGATTATATAAAAATTTTTGAACTTTATAAAGTATGATCCATGTGCAAATTGTTATTGCATGGTTATCTAAAATGAAAGTAGTATACATGCAATTTTCAACTTACTTTCTTGGCTTCTTAAGTAATAGAGAAAATTAGAACTAAATTTTAACTCATATGGACAGGTAGGTGAAGTAGAAAACAAACTCATGTGGAGATAGAAAAGAACTGTCCTTGAGCAGATGAATAATGATAGAGGGAAGCAGTGGGTGATGGCTTGTGTTGTTCCTGGGCCTTCCTGATTCTGGCAAAGTCACCTTGCACATTTCCAAAAACGTAGGGGCAAACACTTAAGTATAAATCAAAAAAAGCAGAGGCATTTGAAGAATATGGTAGTATAACGTCAAGGTTAATTTAACAACCATATATTTTTTTTTATTTTGTAGGATCTATTCACTTATAATTAGCAAATGAGGTTTGAAATACACTCAGAAATGTCTAAAACTCATTGATGTGGGAACCAGCCCAGAAATTGTTGATAGTTATAAAGTGGAGATTCTGAAATGCTCTGTAATTCGGCGGCGGGGGGTGGGGGAGGAGGCGTGGTGGTGTTGTTTTCGTTTTCGTCACTTTGAATTACCAAATGATAAACCCACAAGTGACATCAGAGATAAACTAGTCTAATTATCACATGGCCAAACTGATTTTCAAGATGGGAACAGACCTTTCCAAAGTCACATCCTAAATCTGTAGTATCCTATATGGTAGACATAAGTCACACATAGCTACTGTGCAGGTAGAGACACTGAAAAACTGAGTTTTAAATATTATTTTATTTTTATTATTTTAAATTTAAAAACTGATGTTGGTTCAGTTATTGGAAAATTCTAAGTGTGTCTAGACCAACTTGGCTCTGTTAATCTACTTTCCAACTATAAACTTCATAAAATCTAAATACAGGTCAATTACTCCTGAGGATATTTAGCATCTAAATTGAGATGTGCTCTATATGTAAAATACACATTAGATTTCAAAGACAGTATGAAAAAATGCAAATATTTCATCAGTAAGTTTTATATTGATTATATGTTGAAATAATATTTTGGATATATTGAATTAGATAAAATTAAAATTACTTTTACCTGTTTATTTGTACTTTGTTTTAATGTGGTTGCTAAAAATTTAATTATGTATGTGGCTCACACTATATTTCTACTGATAGTGCTGCTACAGAGGATAAAACAAACAAGAGTGCAAATAAAATTTCTTGATCTAGTCTCTTGATCTTCACTGAACTATGATACCTCTTTAGAACATTTTCTTATCTCTTCCATTTTGCAAAAGCTAGTATGTGATCTTTTATCAAAAGTTAAAATAAAATTTTTAAAAACCCAAACTTTTTGCTGGAGAAAGCATTCTGGGAAGATGGTTGAGCAGGAAACACCAGGAATCTGGGTCCCCACCGGGACAACAGTTGCCTAGCAGAATATGTCTAATATAACTCTTCTGGGATTCCTGAATCTTTAGGAAGTTTGTAACTTCCAGGGGAAGTTTTGAAAGGTAATTTGCCATTAATTTCCATCAATATCAGCTCTCACAATAGGAGCTGCTCATCTCCCATCTTCACTACCACAGTGGACATGTGCTCCTGGGGTAGCCCACACACAGCTTTCAGGAGCCAGGTGAGCAAAAAGAACCCTATTCCACAGATAGCAGAGATCTGTGCTCTGACAGCTGACTGCTGCTTCTGATCACAGAGGTATAGGCAAAGAGGTAGGTGGCCTATATTGTTGCAGGAACATGGCACTTTCCATTGTTGTGAATTTTTTTCCTCTGGCTGAAATGACTTTCAGGAGATTTAAAGGGCCAGCATCCTTTCCTTTTTCCCCTCTTCCTCTTTTAGAAACAAGACATTAAAGTCTAGGACATTCAAAAGCAAATGTGGGGCTGCTTGGGTGGCTCAGTTAGCTAAGCATCTGACTTTTGATTTTGGGTTGGGTCATGATCTCAGGATCACGAGATCAAATTGTGATGGGTAGGGATCCTGCTTAAGATTCTCTCAAAAAAAAAAAAAAAAAAAAAAAAAAGCAAATGCATACATGGTGAAAATTAGAAAGTGACCACACATGTGGAGGAAAAGGTTCCTGTTCAGAAACTCTCAAAAGACCTTAAGTTTATTCTTCAGGCTGATCCTTGATACTTGGTATAAATAAATGAAAATGAAAAGATGGAAAAAGGTATTCTGTGCAAACTGTAACCTAAACAGAGCAGAGTGGTGGAACTAGTATCAAACCAAACAGACTTTAAATCAAAATGTTCACAAGAGACAAGGAAGGACATTATATATTAATAAAAGATCATAATAGCAAAAAGATATAACAATTACAAACATCTATGTACCTTATAACAGGCCATCAAAATAAAGAAAAAAAAACTAACAAAGTTGAAGGGAGGAACACAGTTCTATAAAATAGTTACAGACTTCAATTCCCACTCTCAATAATGGATATAACAACCAGACAGAAGATAAGTGAGGAAATAAAGGACTTATACAACACAATAAACCAATGAGATCTAACAGACATACACAGAACAATCTACCCAGCAACACTATTCCTAAGTGAACAAACATTTTCCAGGATAAAAGATACATTAGGCCACAACTAAATATCAATAATTTAAAAAGGTATATATTATACTTAGTATCTTCTCCAGCTACAACTGGGTGAAGTTAGAAATTGAGAGCAGAAATAAAACTGGGAAAGTCAGAGATTTGTGGAAACTAAACAACACAATCTTCAACTACCTATGGATCAAAGAAGAAATCACAAGGGAAATTAGAAACCACTTAGCAATGAATAAAAATTAAAACACAACATACCAAAACTAATGGGATACGGCAAAAGCGATGTTAAGGGAGAAATTTACAGCTATACATGCCTACATTAGAAAACAAAAAAGATCTCAAATCAAAACCTAACTTTATAACTTAAAGAACTAGAAAAAAACCCTGACTAAACCCAAAGCTAGCAGAAGGAAGGAAATAATAAAGATCACATAGAGAAAAATGAAATAGAATTTTGGGAAAATAATAGAGAAAATCAGTGAGACCAAGTTGGTTCTTTGAAATCAACAAAACTGACAAACCTTTAGCTAGAGGAATTATGAAAAAAAGAAAAAAAGAGACACAAATTACTAAAATCAAATGTTAAAATGGATATTACTACCAGTTCCACATAAACAAAACTGATTTTAAGGGAATACCATAAACAATCGTATGCCAACAAATTGGATAACCTGGATGAAATATAGAAATTCCTTGAAACACAAAACCTGTCAACATTAAATCATGAGGAAATAGAAAATCTGAACAGATGTAACTAGTAGGGAAGATGATTACTGTGATACAGAGTCTGCCAGTCTGGGGACCTCACCCTGTTAAGGGGGAATGTGTCCTTTCATGCTGCTTTGGGAAAATAACTTAAACACAAAGCCCACACATGGTGCACTCCCAGTAAGAATGTAAAATGGCGCAGCCACTGTGGAAAACAGTAAGGTGTTTCCTCAAAAAATGAAAAGTCAAATTACCATATGATCCAGACATTCCACTTGCAGGTATATAACCCAAAGAACTGCAAGTGGGATCTCAAAGTTCTGTTTGAACCCAAGTACCTAGCAGCGTTATTGCAGTAGCTGAAACACGGAAGAAATCTAAGTGTGCATCGATGAAATTGATAAGCAAAATGTGGTACGGATCTTCCTCAACTTATGTTGGGCTTACATCCCAATAAACCCATTGCAAGTCAAAAATATTGTAAGTCTGGACCACACCTCAACTCCTGAACTTCACAGCTCACCCTTGCCTACCTTCAGTGTGCTTAGAACCCTTACATTAGCCTACATGTGGGCAAAGTCCTCTAACACAAAGCCCACCTTACAGTAAAGTGCTGAATATCTCCTCCAGCGTATTGAATACACGACTGAAAGGGCAAATCAGAATGGTGGTGTGTACATCACCTGTTTACTTTCGTGGTTGCGTGGCTGACTGGGAGCTACAGCTTGCTGTCATGGCCCAGCACTGTGGAAGAGACTTGTACTGTGTACTGCTAGCCCGGGAAAAGATCCAAATTCAAAATTTAAAGACCAGACTTTCAATTTTACAAGATGAAAAGAGTTATGGAGAGGGACGGTGGTGATGGTTGCACAGTGTGCAATACCACTGAACGGTACACTGAAAATGGTCAAATTTATGTTATGTGTCTTTTACCACAACAACAAAAAAAGGAAAAGTAGAAAATAGAAAAAAAAAAAAAAAACCTTTCTGACTGTCTTAGCCTCTCTGCGTTGCTATATTGCTTATTCCCCATTGCTGACCCTTTATTTTAAATCTTGGTATTGCTCTCAGTGTGGGCCTGATAATTGTCTCTATTTCTTTATGTTATGATTAACCCCGTTCACCACCCTTGCCTGCAGGGGAACTAGATATTCGTCTCTTGATTAGGCCTGATCGTGAGAGTCATGTTGACCAGTGCAGGCTGAAGAAAGGTAATGTCCAACACTTGTGGGTGGGAGATCTAGATCCCTGTGGACTTGACATCCTTTCTCCTTTCTGCTGTGGTAACAGTTGGAGGTTCCAGGTGGGACCTGGAGTGAAGGTGAGAACTTCGAGTCCCTTAGAGTGACCTTAGAGGACCTTAGAGTGAGTGTAGCCACTGAGGACAGATGTGTTGCATGAGTGAGAACAGATCTTTGAGGCTGGAAGCCACCAAGATTTAGGGGTCACTCACTCTTGCACCTTAATCTAGTCCCCAGTGCCAGTGGATTCTGGGAAAGGCAGGTGGAAGGAAAGCAGAGGCAGCAGCAGCAGCAGCAGCAGCAGCAGCAGCAGCAGAAGAAGAAGAAGAAGAAGAAGAAGAAGAAGAAGAAGAAGAAGAAGAAGAAGAAGAAGAAGAAGAAGAAGAAGAAGAAGCAGCAGCAGCAGCAGCTGGGTTGCTGAGCAGGGAGGCAATTCCCATAGTTTCCTTATAGAGGTTTATGGGCATTTGATGAAAAAATATCCCATCTAAATGATTTTCACCAAGGCTAGAGGGACATAAAGAACTTTCAGTGCAAAAGAGTCTGGGTCAAGACATGCTGGGGTGGTGGGGGACTCAGTTGGTTAACCATCTGCTTTCAGCTGGGGTCATTATCCCGGAATCCTGGGATCGAGTCCCACATTGGGCTCCCTGCTCAGCAGGGAGTCTGCTTCTCCATCTGCCTGCTGTTCTCTCTCTCTCTCTGACAAATAAATATATAAAATCTTCAAAAAAAAAAAAAAAGATTATGGTTAGGTCGAGTTTGTTTTCATTCCAGAAATAAAAAGACTGGTTCTGCCCGTGTAGTACACTTATAAGGTTTCCAAGGACAGACGTTGCAGTGAGTAAGGACTGTGTGGCTATCACCCGAGGCCAATCCTGTCATTAGGACAGAGGCTGGGCCACGTCCTTCTGATGGTAGATGTCAGGGCTTCTTGGATTTCTCAACTATTGACTATTTTTTTCTGTCTTTTCCAAAATGATGTAAGAGGTAAAGGATGGGAAGGGAAAACAGACTCAGTGACTCTGAGTTGTCTTTAACTGAGTGTTTTTTAATTATGAAAGAAGTAAAAATTCATTTTCAGTTTAAATCACTCAATAAGAAACAGTAAATAGTAAATGTCTTCTCCTTCTCTGCACAAAGCGGCCAACCTTGTTCCCCAGAAGCACTGAGGTTATCATTTTTTCTGCCCCGCAGTCAGGGTCGAGCCTGTATCGGACACAGACATAGCTCTGGATGTGTTTGCTGGAATAGCTGAACATTATTTTTTCAAAGCACAAACGGTACCATACTCCATAAGCTATTCTGTAATTTGCTTTGATCACTTCACGATGATACCTTGGGTATCCTACCAACAAAAAAGGAATCTATACCATTCTTCCTATTAACTACATAATATTCCTCTGCTTGTACAAACTATAATTTACTTAACTGTTTTTTTGATGAGCATCACTGTTTCCATTTTTTTCCTCCCAGTGTAAAAGTAGTATTGTAATGAACACCTTTCTCTCTTCCATCTATAATATTCTGCATAGGTTTTTCTGCATGTGTGTTAGCATATCTGTGTGGGATATCAGAAGAAGGAAACATAATTAGACTGTACTTTAAAAATTAATAAATATCTGGGGGTTGCTGGGGGGAGGTGGGATTGGGAGAGGGGGAGGGGGCTATGGACATTGGGGAGGGGAGGCGAACCATAAGAGACTATGGACTCTGAAAAACAACCTGAGGGTTTTGAAGGGGCAGGGGTGGGAGGTTGGGGGAACAGGTGGTGGGTAATAGGGAGGGCACGTATTGCATGGAGCACTGGGTGTTGTGCAAAAACAATGAATACTGTTACGCTGAAAAAAATAAATAAAATGAAAAAAAATGAAAAATATGAAAAAAAATTAATAAATATTGTCGGATTACACCCTAAAATGTAAATGTGAGCAAAGCAACCTTGAAATATCTTGAGAATTATAGTTTCTTTTAGATTTTTACTAATATAGTTCAATGGTAGTGATATCTCGTTTGATATAATTTGCTTTTTACTAGGAACGCACTTGAACTTCGTATCAAACATTTATTGACCATCAAAAAAGCAAAAGGACGGCAACACCTCTGCGGTCTCATGAAGGGACTTCAGCTCAAAGGTTGGTACCGATGTCCTTTGGAGAATGACTCTGGGCCCCTGGGGATAAGATTCATCACCTATATATCTCTGTTTCTCCAGCTTCCCAGCACATCTCCTGGCATATGGGAGACACTCCTTCAGTGTTTAATGAATGAAGGAATAAAAATGGGTGCAATGATGTAGGGAAAAGCTGAAGAAGGTATCCACATGTCAGAACAGTTGGAGATGTGGTGTTTGGAGTATAAGGAATAAAAAGAAAATTCTGTAAAATTTATACACACAGTCCGCTCATGTGTGTGTGACCTGTGCCCCATGTTTGGAAGGGCCCCAAACTTAATTTAATGTGTAGCTGGCACCATCTTGAAATTCTTAATAGTTTTTAACAAGGGGCCCTGCATTTTCATTTTGCACTAGACCTTGCAAATTATATAGCTGGTCCTGGGTATAGAAGGTGAAAGTAAATGGTAAGATAAATATTTAGAAAGTGTTTGGAGAGATGAAGTTGCACTTGAGGGTTATATATCTGGGTAAAAGTGAGAAGTGGGGCCTCTGGGATCTTTTTATCACATGTTTCTATTTCAACTAAAATAGATCAGCATAAGTAGTCCTCTCTAATCATCATGTTTAAATTAGCAGGTAACCTAATTTATTGGCTGATCTGTGGCAACGGAAAATTCTGGCTAATATTCCCTCAAAACAAGCATCAGTGTCAGCAGCTGTCCACTGAGTGGGGAAACAAGAAATAGAAAAAGAAAACTCAACTGATTATCTGCGAGGGTGGATTACAATTTAGGCTGTAATTACAATAATTACAATGGAAAGAATTGCAGTGTGTGTGGTTAAATATTTTACTTGTACAGAATTGAACACCAAGTCCATTTCTTTGTAATAAGTGATTTTTATTTACCTCAGTCCATAAATAAAAATGGTCATTAAGACTCTGAAATTTAGCAAGCGATAAAATGGGATTCATTTCTATATATTTGACAACTGGTAAAAATGAACACATATGTTTATACATTGTATATATTTATATAACACATACTAACATGGAAGAGAGAGCATCATACGCCATGCTTCTTGGAAGGGGAGGAACATGGTGAATTCTGGCCATTCACTGACAAAGGAAACACCAGAAAAAGACCAAGTTCATGGTGTGAATCGTAAGTTTGATTTCAGAAGCACACGAATGATTGAATCCAAATTGTCTTTGAGATATCTCAAAAGAGCTGTAATAAGTAATCTTTTGGACACTCACATTTACAGACCAAAGGAAATGTCCGGAGTCAGCTGTGTATCACTGGTGGTTGACATCTTGACCACAGACCAAGCAAAGAGAAATGGGAGAGGGAAGAGCACAGTGGTCACTCTTTGCAGAACATAGTCTTGCCTGTGGGACTCAGAAGGGGAGCCCAGAAGTGGGAGGAAGTTGAGAGCAGACACCAAAGGAAGAGGTTCTTTTAGGAAGAAGAAATGGTCAGTGGTGCTGAAACCAACTAGCGGGTGCCATAAAATGATGATGGGATTCCTTAGAATAAGGAGCAGAGAGGCCACCACCAGAACCAGAAGAGCTGTTCAGGGGCCAGAAGCCAGACCCAGGTAGGTGGAGAAGTAGATGGGATAATAGAAGTAAAAATACACACATGCTCTCTCGCTCCTTCTCTTGTTCAAAGATACAAAGGATCAAGCCATCTGATTCCCCATTCTGCTCACTCATGTTGCTGAGAAAGCGTGAGATGTAGTGGAGGTGTCCAGGAGAGCCCAGTCTCCCCAGGGGACGAGGACAAAGGCAGGCCGTGCAGGTGACACCCCTGGACTTCTAGCCCTGCCCTAAGACTTAGTCTGGGAGTGATGTTTGAAGCTGGGGAAATTCCTGAGTCTGAAGCTTCATTCCTACTTTCAGAAGACAAAGACATTTGGGGAGTACTCACTCTCTTCCAGAGGAAGACGGACCCTGTGTCTAAGCTGAGACTTGGTCAACAGAAAGTGTGTAGCCAGAGTGCAGTGTCTGTGAGCACTGGCTGGTGCTGTGAGCACTGGTGAGTGCTGGTGAGCACTGTGTCAAGGTCCTGGCGTTCGTGCATAGTGTCATCTCGATTACTTGATTTATTTTTTTATATATACTGGAGGCTTAAATCTAAGTGTTTTGGGGTCTTCTCCACTCTGAGCGGACTTGGCAATGGTGGCTCAGGAGGACTTGCGTATGGAAATGGAACATGGGAGAAAGTGGCAGTGGGCAATGGCAGGGGGTCTTCACAATTGCAGGGGTTCTCTTGAAGGCTCAGCCTCCACTGTTCTTTGAAAGTATTTGATACGGTGATACTGTTGCAGAGCTTGTCAGTGTTAATGCAAATGTTGTCAATGTTAGGAGAATGGCCAGTTCCCTTGGAAGACCTTCTTCTGGACCACCTGGACTAGGTGAGCTCTGAGCAGGTCTGCAGGCAAATGGATTTGCTAAGGGTTGCTTTGTGAATTGTTATATCAAAAATTAGTTTATGGAACGGTAGTTCACAAGGGATATTAATATTTCAGGTGCTTATGAAATAGATTTAGAGCTTTCTAGAGGCTGGAATCTCTGGGGGGAAAAGGAAGAGTAAAAAGTTTGTCCAATCTAGCTTGATGGTCAAGCAGAAGACTCTTTTCATAGAAAGAAAGAATTGCTACAAGAAAAGATGAATTACTGAATATGGTTATTCAAACCACACAAATTCAACTTTGGAAATTTGGAGTTCACAGAATATATATTTTATGAGCAACAACAGCTTTGTTCCTTTTTACTATTGTCAAGTGAAGAAAATATTCTCATTAAGTGACGGTATTTCTGAACGCTAATTCATTTCTTCTAAAAGGTGAGGTTTGGCACCCACCTTGGACTAGTAAGGGAACAGGTACGGTACTCAACAAAATAAAAGCTGCAGGCTGGGAGGGGAAGATTCATAAAGATTTTCACGGAAAGAAATCCAGACCTGGTGCAGGTAGAGGTGTGAAGGAAGGCCAGAATGGCTCATGTTTCCAGGCTCTCTGCCAGGGACCTCTGCATTAGCAGAGGGCATCTTCTTAGGAATAATAATTGCATTAACCTGGTTTGGAAGTTGAGGAGATGTGGGTAAAGGGGACCAACTGGCAGCTCCCTTCTTGGTTCTGGGTATGCGAGCACTCATTTTGTATCATTTTTATTTACCTAGAGGATGGGGAGGATATCCGCATTTAACAAATGAGAAAACTGAGGCTCAGAGAGTATATGTGACTGATTCCACGTCACACAGCTTACAATCTGGTATGGGTGGGTGGGTGCTGGGACCAAACCCATATCTTTGCTCATTATGCCTGATCTTTTCTGCTCCATCCAAACTGCCTCATTGCACAGTTGGGTCCTGCCCAGTTTGGATATCTCCTTTTAACAATACTTGGAGGTGTTTTCCAACTAGTGAATTACAAACACAGATTACATGAAAATGGCTAAATCTGCATCATGGGACGGGAACTATCTGCCGTTTACTCTTCAATTGACCTAAATGCAATCATTATATCCCTGCTGACGTTGTTTGCCATGCCTACTTCATTGTAACAAATTAGTTAATTGGCTAATATCTACCTTGATTATGAAAGGGCACTAAAGTGTAACAAATAAAAATATTATAGAGGAAAGCAGAGATAGCAAAGAGAAGAAATGAGAGAAATTACAGAAGGGACAATAGTTCTCACTGGTATTTGGCTGAGGACATGACTTTGCTCCACTTGCTGCTATGGCCTCTTCTTCTATTTCCTGGATTCCACCGATCCTCCTGCCTGGTGTCCACTTGGGACTTATGAAGCTAGTCTTATAGGCGTGGCTGCTTCCTGCCGCCTTAAACTGGAGACTTAGAATGGATGAGAGTGGCCAATATCAGCTGATAAAATAGATCAAAGTTCAAAATTTCCCTTATACTGTCAAAATATTGGTCTATTTCCTTGTAATATCTGTGTGTGTTTGTGTGTGTGTGTGTGTGTGTGTCTGTGTGTGTCTGTGTTAAAACATTTTTGCAGGGTTGAAATTATACCCTACACATAATTTTGTATTCTGCTTTCTTTTCACCCAACATTGTGTTGTTACAGAATACAAAACTCTATGAAAACAACTTGGGAAACAAATTTAATTAGTGTTTTTTTTAATGGTGGAATATATATATTCATATGGTGGACACCAGGCAGGGTGTACAAGGGTGTGGTCTATCCCTACCCATACCCAGTCCCATGTCATCCCCAGCACATGGACTCAAATGCCTGCTAGGCCTAGCGCTAGGTCTCTGAATCTGGGCCTTTCCCTCCTGCCAGTGGAGTGGAGCAAAGCTGGCAAATGGGAGGGGGTGTTTGCATATCGTGTCTCTAGATTCCTAGCCTGGTACCTTTCTTCCTTGATAGTTTTTTGTTTAATTCTATAGGATATTCCCTTTGACCCTGGCTGCCAAAGGTCTTTTCTACTGCTTGGCATTTCATAATGACCATAATATTGTACACTTGGAGGATCTGGCTGTATCTGCCAGTTTGCTCTACCCTTGGGCCTTTGGGCAGGAGACTTGTGAGTTTGTTGGGAAGAGGGGAGCTGTACGTGATTCATTCACATTCATGCAGGCTGATCAAAGCCAATTCAAAGCTAGACTGTGCCCAGGCCCTCTGCCCACCTGTCCTTGCTCCTGGACTCATGGCTTCAGTTTCCGAACTCTGTATCCAATTCAGATTGCTGTCTCTGGTATCCTTTGGCAACTTTTCTACCTCTTTTTACTTCTTGGTCTTTGGCTGTGACTTTTGTGTTCCCTTTTATTGCGTTCGGCTTGTTCCACCTTAACCTCACGGTCATATGGAATTTCAGCTTTGACCACAGAACACTTCTTCTCCATTTTCTTCTGTTGCAATGGGGTGGGTTCCAACATTTTGCCCATGAATGTTTTTGGTTGCTCATTACCTACCCTAGGCAAAGCGTGAGGTCCCAATCCCTCTTCTACTGCCCATACCTGGGCAATTCAATGTGACAGGAGGAAAAGACAGTCATTATCATTGTCCCAAAGAAAGAGGAGGAGATAATGGGGTTGACACTCAGGTTCCATTAGCCACGCCCTGCAGCCTCACCACTACCTTGTCCATATTTCTCTTCTTGAGTAATACTGGGGTAGTTCCAGTAGATGTCTACGTTCCCAAGCCCAAGAGGGAAGAGCTGCTTTGTTAGAACAAGGCAGAATCAACGGCCCCTGTGTGAAGGCATTCTGCAGCCACAATTCCCTTGGCCCCTAGCATGTATGGTTGGCTACACTAGCGGTAGGATAAGTTGTGGAAAGCATCTCTTTAGGGAGGTCCCTCTTTCCCTTCCATTCACTGATGATGTGAGTGAAATGGGCAACCTTTCCAGAGAGCAGTAAGAACTACAAACTACAACTATATCCGTAATCCGAGACATATTATTTCTAGGAATTTATACTTTATGAGATCACTGGACAAACCCTAAGAAAGTGGCAGTGGGTAACAGTAACAATGTGACGATAGAGTTGCCCTTAAAAGCAAAAGATGCTTAAAGAGGGAGGGAGGACGTGTAGGAAGAAGGAAACAGAGAGGGGGGGAAGCAGGACCAAGGAAAAGCAGAGACAGAGAGACAAAGAGACACAGAGACAGAAAGAGAAAGAGAGAGAGAGAGAGAGAGAATGCACATGTGAAGAACTTTAATGCCCACAATAAATTTAATTGGTTAAATAAACCGTGGTCCGTCTATAAATGAAATACTGTAATATTATGTAACATTAAAAATGATTTATATGTGGTTGCTAGCCCAGAAAATGTTCTTGCTATATTGTTAAGTTACAAAAAGCAAGTTACCAAACAGTATCCTTTTAAGGATATGCTCTAAATGTTAACAGTGGTTATCTGTGGGTGGTGTGATTTCAGGTGACTTTTAAACATTTCTTTTTGTTTATATGCTTTTTTAAATAATCTACAAAAGCATGCACTGCTTCTGTAATTAAAAATAACAGTCAAGGAGGGAAAAGTAACTAAACCCCTTACCCTAACCATTCTGAACTCCTTTCTTTGTGTGAGAAGTGATAAGCACCGGGGGCACCCAGACTCTTGTTCCTGTCTTTGAAACAAGGCTCTCTCCAGAGAAATCTGGATGAGAACCTCATACTTGCCAGACATTGCCTCATATGAACCTCTGGCGTTGGCAAGCCCGAGCCCACACCAGAAGACCCACCTGGGGTCCAGCCCCAAGGATGGAGTTTTCCAGAGCCCAGACAGCCACGTGCTATTTCACAGATGCTTCTGCACAGCGCCATCCAGAGGACAGTCGAGGAAATCTAATGATTCCTTACCTCTTGGGACCCTTTTCTATCTCAGGAAAGTAGGCTGCAGTTGTCTCTCCCTGCACGAATGTCTGTCCGCAATGCCCTGGGCACGCCAAACCTTGCAGGACCAGCAGGGAATGTATTAAAACTGCACTTTTGGGTGCCCCATCCCAAGTGGGATTGGAATCTCCATTGGCAGTGCTTAGAATTGTGTGTTTTTAATAAACTGGTCTAGGAGCTAGGAGCCTGAAGGCAGTGAGTTGGCCACACAGCCCCACCATCTCTGTGCCATTAGAAACGCATGCCATGCTGGTCTCATTTGTTCTTTCTTTCTATAGCAAGGTGGCGGGGCGTGTGGGCATTCGGACGCACTGAACCCTACCAGCAACTCGATGATTCCCTTCCTTCCTTCATTGCCACCGCTGGCCGCTGGTGCGGAATGAGGAAGCCACGGCCACCACTCCCCAGGACACTGCACACAGAGGGGACGCCGGCATGTAAATGCATCACTATTGTGCAGGGGGTGGGCCTAGTAGTAAAGGTCAGGAGTAGAGAAACCATATGTG
This sequence comes from Meles meles, assembly GCF_922984935.1. Classification (NCBI taxonomy): domain Eukaryota; kingdom Metazoa; phylum Chordata; class Mammalia; order Carnivora; family Mustelidae; genus Meles; species Meles meles. The sequence continues at coordinate 46,043,539 of NC_060075.1, read as the reverse complement.
ACATCATCCAAGACCATGAGGGTGTGGCCTATGCAGAATCGGAAAGGAAGTTCAGGGCCCCGGAGACCCGGCTGCGTGGGAAACAAAGGGCCGTGGAGTCCGTGAGAGACAGACTGAGCCCATTTTATAGCTGAGAAACAGAGGCATCCGGTGCTCTAGGCATTTCCTTGTTGCAATATAGGAATTAGGATTAGAAATAACTTTTTTCTTCTCTCCATCAATGGAACATGGGCTGGGATTCCTACTTCCCACCCAGAATGGTGGGTTTGGTGCTACAACCCCAGGGAAAGGGATATAGTAGGGCATTAGCTCTTAATCACTTCCATGTCTTAAAGGACCTTGGAGACTCTGATGGAATGTGCCTATGGACCTGGGCTTTGGGAAAAATTGCAAGGGCTTTACTGACCCCCTGAAGCACTTCTACCGCCCGCGAGGTAAAAACTCTTAACACCACACAAAGGACAGAGGGAGGTATGGAAGGATAATGCAAGGAACTGAAATCTAAGAAAAAGATGCTCATCGTTCCTGGGAGAAAATGCCTTCTGAAGGGCAGGAGGAGGAAAACAAGAAAATGAGTAGGCTGCGTGATGCGCTGCCAGCAAGACATCCAAAGTGATGACAGCTGACGTGCTAGCGGTATTTTAGGATCTCTCTGCCACTTGCACATTTGTTCCTTAGATACACTGACAAAGGCCCACATTGAAGATTATTGACTCTCTTTCCATTGAGGCTTTTCTATCAAAGATGACAATAAGAAAGCCACAGGCCTGGCAAAAACATCCAGCTATTGGTGTGATGGAAACCATGCAGTGCGTATTAGGGAAATCATCCTGTGCCTTTCCCAAGGGATTCCAGAACATTCTCTTGTGGTGACATGGCTTCCCCTGCGATGCCTCTCTCCTAGGATTTACCTGGGACAGCAACCACCCTCAGTGTTTGCCCAGCCTGGCCTCTGCTGTTAGAGACTTGTTCCGTTAAAATAAATAGGCTAAGCTTCCTCTGGGTAAGTTACCACAGCTGTTCATAATGTCGTTCCGGTGATAGCAGAATTAAAGCGCAGGTTTCAATGCCTCAGTGAGGAGACATGAAGGATGTAAGAATACAAAAGATGAAGAGAAGGTGGTTTCATTGCCCTGACATGGCAGAGCTTATCTCGGATAGTGCCGACCTTGACATCCAGTCTGAGGTCAAGTTCAAAAGGACTTAGAACAACACTAAGAGGCTTTGCTTGGTGGAACTTGTCCTTTTCAAGCGTCTCACAGACAAGGCCTTAGCCGACAAGTTCCCACACCCAGCTTATAGGAGCTCTGGAGGAGACCTTTAGAGAATCTGTTCACCAACTTCCGATTCATAGTTTGCAAGGTATAGGCTATGATTATCCCTGCTTAATAGACAAAGAGAATGGGTCATCTGTAAGGAAAAGAGCATGGAGTTTGACACTGTAGATTTCTGGATTTGTGTGCATCTGAGCCTCAACATTCTCACCTGTACAATGGATATAAACCAATGCAATCCAATATTATTTTAGAACTGCATCAGATACTTAACTTAAGTCAGGTAGGCCGTAGGTGCTCAAAATATAGTTGCTTTTCTTCACTAACTGCCCAAAGTTACTCTTCTGGTGAAAATGGCAGAGCCAGGTGTTCCAATGGCAAGTCCAGGAATTTTTCCCTGCATCCTATCCTGCCCTGCCTACGTCTTCTATCTTCTCTGAGCCACTGTGGAAAGAGCTTCAGATTCCCATAGGGCACCTTAGAGATTCACCTTTCATGACAAAGATTCCCGTAGAATTAATTCACAGCATCGCTAAGGTGGGGTGCTGGTGGATGTGAGTAATTTTTTTTAGAGTGTTACAATAATTTATCATCCTCTCTCCAGCAGCCGTACTCTGGCTGGCGGCTCTAAAAACCCTACAGTCCACGGGAGAGCAGTGAACAGAAATATTTTCAAGAGCAGATGGGACGTACCTTCAAAACGCAGGATTGTCCCACTGAAACTGGGACATCTGGCAACCCTAAAAAAGCCCAAACTAGATGAAATAAAAATTATGAGATGGAGAAGCAGAAAAATATGTCTTTGCATTGATTAGCAGGGAATGTAATTAATCTCCTTCAACTCCTTTTTCAGTCCTGTGGTGTAAAACAAGGAGAAATCGCAGTCTTGCTGCATTCCCCTGTGACAGTTCTTACGTGATCATTTCAAAGTTGTACGAGTTTTAAAACTTCATAGTAATGCCTCCCCTTCTATTGCTCAGAACTGTTCAGGGAGGGATAAAATTCATGCCCGAACTTCTTCGGTGCAAAGCTTTCCTTATGAGCCTGGCCAACAGCGGGGCGAGAACACTCGCCTGACTAGAGTCAGGCCAACTTGTACCATTTTATTAGGAAATTATACAAATCTTTCTTTGCCTTTTAGATGGTTTTATGCCCGTTCCTCTTTTTGTGGAGGGCAGTGGCAAGAGAGGGACTGCAGGAGGGAAGATCTCCAGCTTTTCTTCTCATCTGCCCTTCCTTTTCTCCCTATATTGACTACTAGCATCCGACATTAGGTTGGTCATTTTCTTCTTATTGAAGCTGTGGTCGGTTTAGCCGAAATCCCATTAGTCTAGACGGCAGCATTGGAGTGGAGCTGAATACCTTTGCCCTTTCCCCGCCCCATGCAGGTCCAGCATAGGCCCTGAAACATTTAAATACTTTCAGGGAAAATGTTTGTGGATTTGAATAAGCCAGACACTTCCCACTGACCAACAACCCTGTATTTGGTCTGGAAGAGGACTGGATGAGGAGTCAGTACCTGAGTTAGTTCTTCACCTGCTAGTGGACAGGCCACAAAAGTAAGGAGATAAAATCTAAGAAACTCATCTTTTCAAAGGCAAATATCCACTCTTTATAAAGGTGTATTAAATATATATATAATACATATATATAAATACATTAAATCATATATTTATAGGTCATCGTATATAAATATCGCATATATTTATATGTGTGTGTATATATATACATGCCATATACATATCTATATATATATCCTTATTGAATTGTACTTTGTTTTCCCAAATAGTCTATTATGCCCACTTCCTGGATCAGAGAAGCATTATGGACTGAATTATGTTCCCCCCACTCCCCAAATCCATATGTTGAAGCCCTACCCACAGTGTAAGGGTATCCAGAGAAGGTAACTTCTGGAAGTAGTCAGGGTTAGATGAGCTCCAATCCGTCAGCCAGCCGCAGCCAGTTTGTGGAGTGCCCTGTGCAATGCAGTCAACTTAGTGGTAAAGACCAAGGATTCTGGTCCCAAGTTCAAAATGCAGGTTTGCCACATACTAGCGATACGATATTTGCCTAGTCGGTTAACGTATTTTCTTCCATTTCTTCGTCTATAAAATGGGAAAAATGATAACATTTACCTCACAGGATTCTTGTGAAGATTGTGAAGACACATTCATAGACACAAACTTACCGGGAGCACTGTAAGTGCTAGGCAATGATAGATCATTTATTGTTATTTTTATTAATATTACATATCAATTTCTAAGTCTTAAGCATACAAAGAACTCTTTAAGATGTTCACAGTCTAGTGGGAAAATAGGCATATAGAAAAAAACGATTAAGATATATCTTTCTAAGTGTTTGGAGAACCCAGACTCTCTAGGTGGGGGAAGTTGGGAAGGCATTTGTTTTTATTTATTTGGATTTTATTTATTTGTTTGACACACAAAGAGAGAGAGAGACAGCGAGAGAGAGAATACAAGCAGGATGAGTGGGAGAGGGAGAAGCAGTCTTCCTGTGGAGCTGAGAACTCAATGTGGGGCTCAATCCCAGGACCCTGTGAACATGATCTGAGCTGAAGGCAGATGCTTAATGACTGAGCCACCCAGGTGCCCCAGGGAAGGCATTTTAAAAGAAGGTACTTGCAGGTGCATCTTGGTAGAGGGCTGGGATATTCAGGCTGGTGAGGGAGCAGGGCGCCTAGGAAGGGTCTGCAGGCTTGACTATCTCAAATGGCAAGTTATGTTTGGAGATTGGTGAGAAGTTTGGTGGGGTCAGAGCATAGGCCAATTCTAGGGAGAGGAGCCGGAAGGGAGATGGGAGAGGGAAAGCCAAGATACATTTGGGAGTTGGGCCCATTTCCTACAAGCTCTTGGAAACTGGAAAGCAATCTGCTTCAATGTGTCCTCTGAGGAGTCCACTTTGGTGCAGGTGAAGGGAGGACTGGAGAGAAGGGTCATTGCAAGAGGAGTGGTTAGCAAACTATGGCGAGCGTGACCTCAGATCTTGGGGCTGGATTTAAGGCAGATGGGGCGGAGAGAGAGAGACAGGAAGAGACCAGAAATGCGAGGCTCTGCAGGTCACGGTGACAGACTGATGGTAGGAAGATGATGAGGACAAGATGGAGGCCGACTATTCCCTGGTTCATAGCCTGAGTGGCAAGATGGATGGTGCCTGTGTCAGGGAAGCCTGAAGATGGTGAAGAAGGAGGCATGTACAGAGCTTCTCGAACACATGGGGAGACTTCTGGGAAGCAGTGGAAGGGTTGAGTCTGGTTGAGAAGGTTGAGAAGGGAAACATTGGCTGCTGATAAAGGCTTAGAGGATTCATCAAGTCTGTAGGTGGTCATCGAAGGCACAGGAGTAGCTGAGAGCATGCACCCAGGTGAGAGTTTCAGCCATGTTTAGGTGTGAGACCCAGGTTTCCTGTGGGATTCAACCTGAACACTTGTGGTCAAGTTGGAAGGAGTCAATGACAGAGTCTATTTTATTTCATTGTTCACTGTCCACCTCGTCCCAGGAATGTTAGTTTCATGAGAATAGTGTCTTTGTGTTCTGCAGCAAAGGCACTGAGAGCCACTAGTATCCTGTGATACAAACTGGTGCATGTTGGGGGAAATTACAAGCAGAAGGAGAATGAATATACATGATCATTCAAGGTTCATTATCCCAGAGCACGGTGCCTAAGTCAGGTGCACCGTGGCTCTGGTGGAGAGAAAGCTGCCACTACCTTGAAGTTCTAGAGAGTTTTCAGGGTGTGGAGTGGGCAACCTGGTAGAGAACTGTCCTCATTAGAAAGTCTGCCTTGGTCCCAGTGAGCTAACTCTCATTGTTAAGCCATTAAAGGGAAGAGGTAAGACTCCAGGGCCATCGGATCTCTATCTCCTCCCTTGGGTGTCCCCAACACCTACAACAGTGCTCAGCACATAGGAAGTGGTCAAAAACAGTCATGGAAACAATAGTGTACCACCAAAGGGTCTAGCACGGTCCTTGGCACATACTGAGTGCTCAAGGAGTAAACTTTTCTTCTGTCTTCCAGAAGCTTACGGGACTCGTGCTAATTCTAACTTATTTCTCCATGCCCTCTTCTGTGTTCATACATTCTAGTGGGGTCTGATCCCCCTTAGGGACCCCAAATACCTTGGGATTCTTTCTCTGTTTTTTCTCCAATAGCATCTGCTGGACCCTGTGTCCCATCCCTCTATCCATCCCCTTCCTGCTGGACAATAACACCTTACAACAAATAGGGACAGCTGCCACAAGTTTTCAGTTAAGGAAACAGACTCCCAGGGTTCAATATTTTGCCTGGGACCATGGGTTTGGTAGGTTGCCCTGTGGGAGCATCTAAGCCTTTTGACTCCAAGCTCACGGCTCTGCCACCATGTCCTACAGGAGACACTTGGAGTATGGTTCACAATGATCCTTGAGCAGATCTTTAGGAGAAAATGATGAAATGGTCATTGGGCTGCATTTCCAGAAAAGCCACACAACACAGGCTGCTTAGGGTAGAATGGTGGAAAGAATGTTGTTTGTTAAGACAGCTGGGTTCCTGGCTCAGCTCTGATAATTAGCAAATGTGTGACCTCGAGCAAATCTTGGCAGAGCTCTGGGCCTCAGTTTTCACTTCTGCAAAATGAGAATAATAATTCCTGCCCTTTCTGCCCTCTAGGATTTTTAAATCAACAATTGCATAGTGCATATGCACGACAAATACAAAAACAAATACACAACTGAGTGGAGAAAGTTGAGAGGATTGTGAAGTTGTCCATAGTATCAGGAGCCTCATTTTTCCATTATAAAAATAGTCAATAAGGGAAACAGTACAATTTTGGGTCTCTAAAGATTGAATCATCGTATCCATTTATGTGTTAATTTCAATTCTAAATTAATTTTTCCTAAACGGCATGGCGCATGTTTGAACTGTGCTTTAGAAACTTTTTTTTTTTTTTATCAGACAAACGAAATTTCTTATAGTTCACTCGGGCAGAAATAACCCTTTGTCATCGTCATCACTTTGATAAACAAAGCTTCGAGGGCTTAAAACACCCCGGAGGATAGAAGTGATATTTACCAAGGGATCCTTTGGTCCACGAGTCTCAACAACTTGTTCCTTGTGCAGTTGCATGAATGAGAAAAAGAGCCTGGCTCTTGGATCTGGGACATCTGAACTGACTCCTGCCAAGTGGCAGGGACAATTTTAGTGCTGCTGCGAATCTGACTGCTGTTTCCGCCTACTCCCGCCTTCCTCCTTCCTCCTGTCCTTGAGCACGCAGATGCTGCCTGCCTTCTGCTCTCTCCTTTACCAGTTTCTTGTATTGCCATGTCTCCTTGCACCCGTTTTCCACACTCCAGATTCTCACTGTTTTCCTCCTTATCCCTCCCCTTGTACGATTATATATTGCTTGGCTTCTCCAGTAGACCTGTGCTATGTCTTTCCTTATCCTCGTGAGCACAGCGGGGCATGGACGGGGAGTAGCAGGCTGATTTCATTCTTCTCTTGAACCTGAAAATGCCAGTATAGGAACTCTCTCCAAATCTTTACTTTCGTACTCGTCTTCCCCCTGGAATGCTGCAACCTTCCATTAACTGGGCACTTGTCTCCAGTGCGGCCCACTCCAGTCTACCAAATCACCCCCCTGCACTCAGAGTGAACTTTCTAAATGTTAACTCTGACCATGTCACTTCTAGAATGTCCCAGTAACTCCAGATAAAATCCCTATTCCTCGACTTCATATTCAAGCTCTTCTCGACCCCGGCCCCTGCTCACTGCTCCTGACTTACTCATTCCTAGATACACACCTAGCACACACTCAGGGTCGATCTCCGACGGCATTGCTAGTGAACGGGTGAACGGCTGGTGGATGCCCAGCATGGGCAGCAGTGAGGTACAATGGAAAGGACATGGCTTTGGGGTAGACCCCTGTGCAGGCATCAGTCACTTTTTCACCTGCTGAACCATTAAGCATCTTTAGCGTACTTTTCTGTATATACAACAGTAAGTCTTTTGCCCTTCCTCCAGGCCAGGACCAGGGAGAGGTGAATAAAGACTTTGCTTTGGGGCACCTGGGTGGCTCAATCACTAGGCATCTGCCTTCGGCTCAGGTCATGATCCCAGTGTCCTGGGATCGAGCCCCACATTGGGGTCCCTGCTCGGTGGGAAGCCTGCTTCTCCCTCTCCCACTCCCCCTGTTTGTATTCTCTCTCCCTGTTTCTCTCTCTCTGTCAAATAAATAAAATCTTTAAAAAAATAATAATAAAAAAATAAAGACTTCCCTTTGGACAAAAAAATTGCAGGGGGCACCAAAAACTCAGTAATCCAGAAAATATTATTTAACATCATAGTTTTTAGAGGTCAAAATTAATGCAAAAGAACTGCATGGTGAATACATTTTAAAATTTAATAAAAACAGTTTCTGGCCCTGCCCTTACAACTCACTTTTCATCCTGCTCTTCTCACAGGGTGACTGGAAGAATTCCATGCAGGGGGTTAACCCGCACGTGGCCTTGTGCCTCGTCTTTCACTTGGACTTGAGACTCTGAAAGCATCGATGCTTGAGCCTGGCTCCAAGACCTCTTTTGATCTATAAACCAGTGTGGGTCTGCAATGAGCTAATTACAGAAATTTAAAGTGTTTGTATATTTTTATAATAATAGGACAGAGTGATTTTATGTCTGTTCAACCTATTTACGAGTTTGGGTTTTTTATCTTGTATGTCTTCTGTTTCTTTCTTTTTTAGCAATTCATTTTTGTTATAGTTTATAAAAGTTTTGGTGAGCAACAGTTTGGAAATCATCTTGCAAAACCAGTCCTTCACCACAGATGATTTAAGCACTGATCTCCAGTTTGAAACAGCTCAGAAGGTGTGTGACTTTCTAGATGGGATTTATTTGTTCCTAAGGTGGCATGGACCAAACTGTGGGAGGATATGGTCTGGGCCCCCCAATATCCTTGTAGTCTATGCAAATGGCGCCCCCTGGTGTTGCAAGCAAAGGAGCCCTGTGTGTGTCCCGCACTGCCCATCAGGATCCACTCAGAATCCTGCTTCTTCCGTTTCGGGCTGGATTTCATTTTCCCTTTTTATTCCTTGCTTGCCGCTGCATTGCACTGGCCAATATATCCATTCTCCATCATTCATCTCTTCATTCGGTGAATACTTATAAGCCCCTACTACGGGTGGGAACATTCACACCGATGCTGGGAACGTAGCAATGAGAGAACCAGACATGACACCTACCCCTTACTACGCTTATGGTCTATCAGGCCCAATGAACAAGGACACGAGCAAATCAATATATGGACCCAGTATGATGAAGTAGCATAAAAACTAAACGAAGTGCTCTGATAAATTTTAAAGCAAGGCTTACTTAAACAGAGGGTTCAGGGAAGATTTCTCCGAAGACAGGAGCCCTGAAGTTCAAGAAGGTCTCAACCGTGCAAACAGCAAGGGAGAAGCTTTTCTAGGCAGAAGGTATAAAATGCATTAACTGCACAGGAGGGAAAGAGCCTGCTGTGCTCTGGGACCTGGAAAAAGATCTGTGTGATTATACAGAGGAGGGACACCTGTGTCCCCAGGCTGGGAGGCGACCCACCACCTCTTGCAGCGTCTGCAGGCTGGGGTAAGCTCTTCGCACACCACCCAAAATGCAACAAGAAGATGTCCCCAACTTTAAAACGTGTGCCCCATCTTTGAAATGTATATTATTTGGGATGGTAAGTGTGGTCAACACAAAGCATCCCAATGGGTTTAGCCTGCAGTCGCTGCATGGTGGACATTGTGTTCACCTGTGCAGGGCACTGACCCCGCTGTCTCCCTTAACTGCCCCTCCTTCCACTGCTACTTATTTTTTGCTCAGACTCTGATTCTGCGGAAGCAGGCTGGGCAGCATGATCGGCTTGGACCCCATGACTGGTCAAGGGAGGAATGTGTGATCCAAGCTGCACTGGTCAGATTTCTTCTCTGAGGTTTATCCTAATTGGAACCAACAGGAGGACCATGTGCCTTTGGTGCTTAGACACCAACTGTGAGCACATTCTCTGCCTGCACTGTGCACGGTGGAGTCAAAAGCAGAGGGGCTGGTGTAAAGGAGGGATGGATTGGTACTTGGGACTGTGTTCAGTCCCACATCCCAGGCCCTGGCCCTTCCACACTGCTTTGTTTCCTTTATTGCCCCAGAAGCCTAATAACCAATCCTTTTTCCTTATTGTTTTGCCAACGCTTACTTGAATATGGTTTCCATGACCTGTAACCATGAAGGCATCACAGTTGTAGCCTCCTCAGCTGCCCACAACCTGCCGGACTCTCCTTTCCTGCATTCCCACATTACCCAGGACCTCATCTGCCTCGACCTATTTTATTTCTTCTTTTCAAAATTTTTTAAGTGTTAATTCCAGTAGAGATAACATACAGTGATAAAATACCTTCAGGTATGCCATGTAAGGATTCAACAATTCTATATTTTATTTTTATTTCTTTTTTTTAAAGATTTTTATTTATTTATTTGACAGAGATGGACACAGTGAGGAGGGAACACAAGCCGGAAAAGTGGGAGAGAGAGAAGCAGGCTTCCCACTGAGCAGAGAGCCAGATTTGGGACTCGATCCCAGAACCCTGAGATCATGACCCAAGCCGAAGGCAGACGCTTAACGACTGAGCCACCCAGGCGCCCCAACAATTCTGTATTTTAAATACCATGAGGGAAAGTCTGTATTTCCCAAAGTGGATCTGTCAGAAACTTTTTGCCGCTGGGAGACTGAGTTCTATCATTTCTCAGTGTTTTGAGATGCCCTTTATCATCGGGGAAAGCAAATTCGAAAGATTGTAAGTCGGTATTCTTCACACATTCTATGAGATTCCTAGGAGTGGTTATGTATGTGTATATATGTATCATCTCTTCACAGATACACACACACACACACACACACACACACACACACACACACGTTGGAGTGCATTTTTAGGGATGTTTAGAGCAGTTTCAGTTGTAGCTTTTATGACCAAATAAAAGGAATACCGCTTTCCTCGATGTTCTATAAATAAAAGGCCTTTTCTTGGGCTCTGGGTCAATTTCGAGTTCTTCAAAACCATCTGGAGCATGATTTCCTCTCTTCTTAACAATTTCTTTGCGCTATTTTTCTTTAAGCTCAACTGTAGTAGGGTAAAAAAAAAAAAAAAAACCCTCTAGAAACCCAAGCCAAAAATCGGTGTGAATCCTGACAGCAGGCTCCAAAATGCCAAATGGGAGAGAAAGAAAAGGAAACGCTGATTTTTTCCAAAGCCATCTAACAATCCATCCACATAACAATCCATCTATCTCAATGTGTGGAAACTTCCAGAGGCTGGCCTGGGCCAGCAGGAGCTGTTTGTCTTGGTGTCATATGCCCATCTATCTATCTACTTCTACCACTCTGAATCTGGTGACCTTTAGGATTCGCTGCAAAATCCAGATGTTCAGTCTGGCTCGGAAACCCCCAGAGGACTAACTATGGGGGTATCACAGAGGTGCCTGGAGATATTTTAAGCTCGAATGATAAGTTAATGAGCAAAGTGGCTTGTGGAAGTCTTGGAAGCAATGATCTACTGCCGGAGACTGGGTTTTTCTGTGGTTTACTCCACTTTGAAGAATAAGTTCTGCTAGCCCGAGATTTACATGAAATCTCTCATAAAGACTGCATTGTGACAAGAATGGCGTGCGCACTTTAGAAGAACCATTCATACAAAATTCTCAACTTCAAAACTCACCAAGTAGGCACTGGTTATTTGCATATCAAAATAATTCTATTAATATGTTTTTCCTATCAGATGATTCTAATAAATATCTAGCTTCCCCAGTTTGTTTAAAATTGATCATTTGTGGCTACTTTCACGTCTTTAGGAGAAAGAAATGTTTTGAGTAAGGGGAGGAATGCATATACTCTGGAACAGAGGTATCAACTTGAAGACTTTAATTGTGTGGCTGTCACTATGAGACTCGATGATTGTCCTCGTCACTTCTGATCTTGGGAGGAGGTTTGATAGTTCTGAAGCTTCAAGTGACTCTATGACTGAAACCAAGATTCTGGTTGTCAATTAATTAAGTGTGACAGGCTCTGCGAGCTGCCCCTGAAGATAGTAGCCTGGTCCTCGAGAAATGTCCTTGGATTCCCTGGTTCATCTGCCTGCTAAGGAACAGATGACGGGTAAAGAACCTGAACTTGAAGCCAGAAACCTGTATTGGAGATTAGGCTCTCATGTTGACCATCCATGTCACACTGTGGCAAGTCATTTATCTCTCAAAGTTCCAGGTTCCTAGTTTGTAAAATAGGAATAATACCTACCCAAAATTTCTGTGTGGTCATGGGACTTAAATGAAGATTAAACATGTAACCATGCTTCTAATCTATTTTAAAAATCACACCAAGAAGAGTATCATCCTCTTCATTTTGTCCATAACATAATGGTGTTCTCTCTGCCTCGAATGCTCGGTCCCTTCATCTCCACAAGGTATATGGGTTTAGATTGCAGCAAGGAGCAGATTTCATCCCGAATTTCTTTTTTTTTTTTTTAAGATTTTATTTTATTTCTTTGACTCAGAGAGAGAGATCATAAGCAGGCAGAGAAACAAGCAGAGAGAGAGAGGAAACAGGCTCCCTTCTGAGCAGAGAGCCCGATGCGGGGCTCAATCCCAGCTCCCTGAGATCACGACCTGAGGCGAAGGCAGAGGCTTAACCCACTGAGCCACTCAGGCGCCCATCACCCCAAATTTCTTAATGCAAAGATTATAATGAAGGGATAGATGTGTGGATACGCTTAAGGGAACAACTAGGAAAACTGAGAAACGGAGGAATGAGCAGAAGTGAAAACCATTGCTCCCTCTAAGGCCAGGGGACTGAGGCTAGGGTGAGAGGCTCCCTGTCACAGAGCTGGAGCTATGGGTGTCACTCCAGGGGAGCCACAGCTGTGGAGGGCCACAGTCTCCCCCCAGGGTACCAACACTCAGGTGCTAAGCAAGGAAAAAGCAAGAGATGCCATGCCCCAACTCTCCCTCCTCCTGCCCCTTGGTGTCTCCTTTGGCCGAATCCCTTTGCAAACCAGTTGGGAAGGGAGTCAGGGAAGAATAGGGCATGGATGGGGCTAAATGGTGAATCACTGGTTAATTCCTTCTTGTCATCCAGGTCTCATCTCTTCAGAATGCCTTTTCCTACTACCCTATCTGAAGGATCTTTTGAACCAATCCCTTTCAAACCATCATCTTCTTGTATTTTATTTTTTTGGTAACACTTCTTATGACTTGAAATGACTTTATCATTTATTTGTTTGATTATTTATTGTTTGCCTCCCTCTGCTAGAAGGTCCATTCCATGAGGTGAGGGTCTCATTGGTTTTGTTCACTACTCTAGGTGTAGAGCCTGGAACATTATAGATGTTTCTTATATCAACATCACTGGGAAAAAAAAAAATCAATGAATAATGATGGTAGAGTAATAGAGGAAGATGATCCATTGATCAAAAATGCCATCAAATGAACACACGATCTGTGACTGACTATATCGACAGAAATAATAATTTTTCCTAAGCCCGGGCTGATCCGCCAAATTTTCTCATTCTAGAACCAGATTGCCCACTCCTGCCCGGGGCTGAGAGATGTTCATGAATGACTTGCCTCAAAGACTAGTTGTTTCCTCATTGTTTTCTGTACACTGTAACAGGAATAGGTTTTTTATGACCGAGTGTCAAGAAGAACTAAGACTACTAATTTTCTACTGGAATCTAAAAGTGGAGACTCTATCATTTCCTCTACATGCTCTTATCATTCTGGCAAAAGGGTAGCTCAGATGGCCCAGAAGCTCCTGCTCCCAAGGAACTGGATGCATCTTGGCAAGGACAACAACACTTGTAATCCCATGTACTTGTATAAATTGCTTAGCTGTCATGCTGACACTACCGATGGGAGAAGCATCATTTTTTCACTTCTTAGATAAGAAAGTTGAGGCTCAAAGAAGTTAGATAAGTTGCCCTGTAGGCAAAATGGAGCTTGATCTCAAATTCAGTCCCCTTGGGAGCTTGTTCCTATGTCAATATCACTGAAAAGAACAGAGAACTCTACTAGCAAAACCTGTCACTGACCAGGAAAATCCATGAATGGGCGATCTGGAAGAGTCTTATCTGCCAACTGGCATGAATTCATTCAGCATCTATTAGTTGATCAGAGAGCTTGGTCAAGTAACAGAGAATGGATTTTAGACTCAGACTTAAGAGCTTACCTTGGAACACTTTTGCTTTTTGATTTTAGTTAAGTCACTGTCTTTGAGTCACAGTTTTCTCTTCTCTAAATGGGTTATCAACACCTGTCTTCCAGAGTCATTTGGGAATTAACTTGGCCCGGGTCACACTGTTAGCAAAGGGCAAAACCAGAATTTGAGCCCAGTCACTGAAGCTAATAATAGCATTGAAATAATAGCTTTGAAAATGAGACTGGACATTCCTCAACATCTCATTTGCCTTCTCAGCCAACCCAGTGATTTGCCCACCCACTGTTAGAAAAGTGAGGGGAAAACAGGGAAGAAAAAGAGACTTGATGTAATGAGTCCTTGACCTCCAAGTGGGGGTTGACTCTGAGCATGGGGAAGGCAAAAGATAGGAGCAGAGGCAGAGCATTCACCCACATAAATCCTGGTAGAAAATTTATCTCAAGTAATCCGGGACTTGAATCTGTTCCTTCCAAATATAAAAGAAAGAATTTTCCAAGATCCTTAACATGCCTATCCCATCCCCGCTACCCCTCACTGAGGGGAAAACAGAAACCCTGTGGCTCCTTTGGGCACAGGTCATGAGGACCCAGATGAAGCTAAGGACAGGCAGCTCTCTTCCTGCTATTCCTGCTGGACAGCAATAAACAGCCAACAGTCCCCAAGGAGAACGGACCTCCCCGCTGACATGAGCATAAACTGCCAAGGCTGCACCCATGATGACAATGGGAAGGGAGTCCTTGCAGCTCAGGAGGGCAAGTGGATTTTGCAGTTAATCAAGCAGCCAAAGGGACATCGTAGTTAATCATGTCAGATGTTGTGGCATCAGCTCTACTTGAAACAAAAGGAGGGCAAAGGTCACTAGTGGTACCAGGCAAAAGGAATGGCAGGTAAAGAGGAATGTTTTAGCTATGAATTACTGTTTAAAAAAGGACAAGGGAAAATATGCTGGCGGTGATTTTAACATGGGTCAAGGTTATTTGAAATGTGCATGGAAGTTATTTTCGTGAAGCACAATTGGCAGTGTTAGATACCCGTGTTTCCCCCTAAGAGAGGAGATTCGACCATTACAGCTTCTGAACATGGAATCAGCTATCTTGGAAAATGGAGAGATCTTCCTCGTCATTTAGGTGTCCAACAGAACCTGGGTGACCTTTAGGGAACTAGGTGGAGTGGATTCGATCACTGGATGGAAGAACACGGATTAGAGTGACTTCCAAGGCTTGGAGGACCTAATATTACATAAATAATGGCTGGACTTAGTGAACACATCCCCGTAAGGAGAGTAAGAACTGTACCCCCAGTGTCCGGCCTTGAGTCATCGCTCACTTAATGAGTGTCTAATAATAACGATACACACATCTTTTTAAATAAGTACCTATAATGCATTAGGCATTGCACTAAGATATTCATGCATTATTCAGTCCTATCCCCAACCAGTGAGGTCTTAGAGCAGGGATTCAAATCCTGCCTCCCCAAGGTAGGCCCTTGCACACTGTATCTCTCAGCCGCTACTGTCCCTTGGGGCCTTGTTGGTTAGGAGATGTTAATCTGAGAGGCTGACTCACACAGTAGCGTTAAGTGTTTTCATGACTTCGCAAGAGCCTCTGCATTTTACACAGTCCTCAGTGCTCTGATATAAATGTCCAATATATGAAGTGTTTGGGCAGTTTGGCAAACTCATGGAGGTTTGGGGGACCATGGGAGATTTTCTTCAGGGACCAGCCAGTTGCTGGAGATCTGTGCCTTTTGGGTAGGGTCCATCAAATTCACTGTCATTTTTTAAAATGTTTTATGAGAAACGAATCTTTAGGGGAAAGGAGACAGGCCTTCTGCTAGGCACTTGAGTGGACTTATCATTTAATCCTCACAATCACCTCATGAAACACATTATTATTTAAATTCTTGTGGAAAAGGAAACTAAAGCTGAGAGTGGTTTACCAACTCAACAGAGGCCACATAGGGATGAGCAGAATCTGGTTTTAAATATAAGCCGTCCGGACTCCATAGCCCCCAAATCTGGACGCTCTGGGGAAAAGTGGGGAAGGTGTTTAGTCCATGCTTCTAAAACTTGCTCTGGGTATATGCTGTGATATGATCATGTTTCAGTAAGGTGGGAAATACTTCTTACTTTTCCATGGCTTTAGAGATTCTCATGCACATCAGCTCAGGAAAGAGCCTCAGAATTCCTGCTACAAGGACTATTCATGCTTAATCAACACTCACCAAATGTATTCGATCACCAAGCCTTTCCCCATGGGTCTTCATTGTTGTTCTTACTGTGCAAGGATTGCTCTTGGTTTCCATGTAATATGGATGAACATTCCATAGGCCTTGGACTTTTCATTGTGAGACTCTGGCTTATTCTGCTTTTATGAGACAATCAAGGCCATGGCAGGAACAGCCAATGATTAATGCTTTCTTTGTGTGGATGTACGTGTGTGTGTGTGTGTGTGTGTGTGTGTGTGTGTGTGTGTGTGTGTGTGTTTGGTGTGGTGTGTCTGTGCACATAACAGAAACAGAAAGAAAGAGAGAGCCTGAAAGCCGTAGTGCTACCGTCACATCTAACTGGGAACAGGAAGAAGGTGAATACAGATAAACGAATTCTGTCACTTCACTTGCTTTCCCTACTGAGCTCAATGACTGTCCCAACTTTTCTTCTTACCTTTTATTATACGAATATTGCAAATGGGAATGTGATGGGAAATCACATTGTTAGGGATTTGGCATGAGTTCCTGGAAGTGCTGGGAGCTGGGATGGGGATGGAGGAAGGTAGAAACATGAATCCAGCTCCTGGTACGGAAAGATGAGACTAAAGGCTGGGATATGACCGATTGTATCAGCTTCTCTTAGGAAATCTGGCAAAGGGATTAGTACCTAGCTTCTCTGAAGCATTGCATATGCCCCTGACCTATAGCCAGGGGTAGAGATAGAGGCTAATAGGAAAATTTTAGGATCTCCTCCAATAGAACTGCAGATTTTGGAGAGTCTGCTGGGGCACAAGTTCTTCTACCACATTTCGGTATCTTAGATAGATGGACCATATGGCATTTAAGCTTTCTAACAGATTAATGCCCAATGACTCAATGGTTTTAACCATCTTTCCCAAAGGGTTACTAAAAATTGATCATTACGGAATTGTTCAGACTGTTGCTTGGTAAGTAACTCCCAATATAGTCTCTCCCACCTTCTTACTAAAATACTTAGGAAGAGGCAGAATAAGAGAAAATCCAAAGCATTAGAAAATGAGACTTAGACAACTTATTATCAAGATTTGGAATGCTTTGTTACTAAATAAAACACAAATGGAATTATTTCAGAAAAAAGGAGACCAGTTTGTGTTATGATTAAAGTAATGAAATAATGTGATTAAAGAAATAATAGATGTTCCCTTCCTTCCATATTATCTCCTACAGATTTAAGAACTAGGACTGTACCCACAAGACTAGCATTGTGTACATTCTCCAATCCTTCATTTTCTACTTTTTAAACTCTAAGGCAGAGACCTAAGGCTCATGGCCTGAGCTGAAGGCAGAGGCTTAACCCACTGAGCCACCCAGGTGCCCTCTTTTTGTTTTTTTTAAATGCACATTTTATTTTTTAATTGTTTTAAATTTTATTTATTTGACAGAGAGGGACACAGCAACAGAAGGAACACAAGCAGGGGAAGTCGGAGAGGGAGAAGCAGGCTTCCATGTGGGGTTCGATCCCAAGACCCTGGGATCATGACCTGAGCTGAAGGCAGCTGCTTAATGACTGAGCCACCCAGGTGCCCCTAAAGATTTTATTTATTTATTTGACAGAGAGAGATCACAAGTAGGCAGAGAGGCAGGCGGTGGGGCGGGGTAGGGGGCCGTGGACTCATGTAAGAGGTGCAGAGGACAGGACTTGGGCAGAGTGGTTTCTGGAAAGTTCCATTTTATGAAGAAAATAGTGAATGAGGCAGCTGAGTGACTCAGTCAGTTGAGCATCTGACTCTTGATTTTGGCTCAGGTCATGATCTCAGGGTCATGAGATCGAGCCCTGTGTTGGGATCCATGCTGAGTGTGGAGTCTGCTTAAGATTCCCTCTCTCTCTCTCTCTCTCTGCCCCTCTCCCCACTCTCTCTCTAAAAAAAATTAAGCATTTTAAAAAAGACAGCTTATAAAGAAATGAGCGAAACCCAGGGCTGAGGAAGAAAACTTGTAAAGCACAGCAAGCTTGGCGTGAGCGATTTTCACAGATTGTTTGGGATTGTAGCATGAGAGAACTAAGGCAGGAGAATAGCAGGAGGACTAGCCATGAGCTAAAAGCTTCTCAGAAGAAACTGGTCAAGGATCTGGAAGATGAACTCATTGACTTGCCCTTGCACTTTAGATTGGAGAAGGGAAATCATTAAGTGGAAACACCCTGCATGAAAATAAATACGGGGAATGACTAGATCTCATCTTTCTTGAAGGATAGACAATAGCAGTAAGAGAGCAGTGTGGGGACCATGAAAGCAAATAACAGCCAATGACACATCTAGCGTATCATTGGAGAAAATAAGGAAAGGAAGATATTTTTACAAATCATCCCTTCATGATCTGAAGGAAAATTTGGGGAAGCAATTAGGTTATTATTCAGCATGAAGATAAAAGACATGGTCTACGTGAAACATCAGCAAAGAGCCATCAGGGGAGAACAGATTGAGGATAAAAGGTTGGAGCATGGGATTAAAATAGATTTAAATGAGATAATAGAGACTTTTACAGAATCTTAAAAGACAGTAGCAGCATTAAATTTTACATTGGAGAAGAATAGAACTGATGTGTAAAAAAAAATCAGCAGTGATATGAATGACAAATCTGTGATTTTCTTCCAGAATGCAGAGTCAATATGAAAAAAAAAAAATGAAGAAAAAAAGGCTATAAACACTAAAGACAAATATAGATGGCCAACTTGCAAATTATTATTATTTCTGAATGAAACCCTGGAAAAAGTAGAAAAGACATAAAATTATAATAAAAGAGCATTTTCTGCATATTCTATGTGACATCAAAGAAATAACATGCACATCTAGGCCTTTGGATACAAAGACAAACAACTAGGATAAAGATAAAAATCAACTGTGATCCAAATAAGAGAAACAGGTTTTCCTCAAGGAAACAAACATTAATTTAGCTCAGTTTCTCATTTGTAACCTTAAATGTCAGTAGACAATAAAGCAGTGCTTTTTTCTCTGTCAATAAAAGTTTTTAGCCCCAGGAATTTTAGATTCAGTCAATTTTGAGAAGGCAATAGAAATATGTCTTCTGATAAATCCCTCATAAAATATATTAATGACACACATATCTCACTTGATAGAATTATCTGCTGACCCTTTACAATTAAACAAGAAGGTAAGCAAAATTAGGAGCTGAAGAATGAAGAAGTCATATCATAAAAGAGTGGGTCTGGATACAGCCTGGCCTGTTTAAAAATTCTGTGTCAGATGAAGTGCACAATATAGTATGTATATGTAAACAAGCAAGATTTTAGGTGATGTGAGTAACACAACTAATACAGATAATCTTAAACATACATTTCACATTTACATCCTTACAAACTGGGAGTCTGATAACCTCGTGTTCCCATGTACACAAATCAATTACACATAAACTCATATACAGAGATCAAAAATTCCAAAGAAGGCATGTAGTATAGGCCTCAGTCCTGAACGCTGCCTAATGCAATGACACTAGAATTTGATAACAAAAGGTTAATGTATGAAGGCACCAGTAAAGGAAAAGCAAATTTTCCAAATAAACCAGGTTGAGTTTTTCAATTTTGTTGTTCAGCTCAAGGGCCAACTGTTGAAAGTCTTTGGAAGATGACTGCTCTGGTCTCAGAGATGGATAGGTGTTGGAGAGGATGTCACATCGTTGGCTTAAGGAAAGGTCAGTTGTGAAATTCACAGAAGATTGGGTTTGTTTGTTTCTTTGTTTTCTTAATAGCTCCTATTACCCAGCAGCGCCTCACCCTTCAGCTCAATTTGCTTTTGTAAGTGATGTAAAATATTTTATAAACCTGAGAGAAATTTGACTTCAAAAGAGCAAGAGTCCTAAAGAGAATGAAAGAAACAGCAAACATTTGCCCAATTGACACCCATCTTATAAACATTCCTTTCCTGCCCCCAAACGGTGAGCCTTGACTGGTCAGGGAAATATGCATCCCCTCCCCTTGGCCTGCCACCCACAAACTTCTCTGAAGTATTTATTGTTCTCTATTTAAGCTAGAAACCCAGTCCGTCAAGGACTGTCAAAAAGTTCAGGCCCTGATTTCTGGCTCTTCTCCAAGTGTTAGGTGGTGGAGATGTCTGTAGTGTGGGTCCCAGGCCTGCGGGAGCCGACATGCCAAGGAGATCCCCTTGGCTGAGCTCAGGCTGGGTTTTTGGGGGTGACTTTGCTTCCTTTCATCTCAGGTGTCCATCAGCTTCCCACTGTGGCCTTGATGTGCTGTCCCATAGTTCACAAGCCTAACGGGAATAATTCCACAGAGTTTTTCAAAGGAGAAGAATGGTTTGATTCTCAAACAGTTCTTGAGCACAGTGCTGATGCATCCTGGACATTGAAAGTTCTAGAGATAGAACGTTGTTTTGTTTTGTTGAACCATAATGCTTAATGATTTGTAGAGTGAAAAAAAAAATATGTAAGTTGGCCTTGAATTGCAATGCTGTTCCTGTTGCTAGGCCCCTTTGCTAGGACTTGGGTGTTGGAACTCCTAACACAGGAAGTGAAAACCATAGTTTTTGTATATAACTGGCCCTAATTGCTCGTATTTTGAGTGTCTTTATCTCCTAACACAAACTGAAGAATACAATAGATATTTAGTAAATGTTTACTGAAAATATTGGAGCCTGAGAGGAAGGTGTGTGGTAACAATACAAAATTTTTCCAGAACTTTCTTCATTTTAAACACCCCACTTTATATGCATAAAGGTACAATTTTGTCTTGATTATCAAGTGAAGAAGTATGATCCCTTTGGTGTGGGTTTCAGGTAGCTAAAGGAAGAGAAGCTTTGGACAGGCTGTCGACCTGTGTGAGCCACACACATAAAACACATAAGCACAATGATATCGTGGTTCAAACCTCTCAGCTTTGAAATAAGAAAGGCCTCGGTTTGCCCCCAAGCTTCATTAGTTATGACTTGCATGACCTCTTGTAAATCGTGGTGGGGAGAACTGATGTTCCCGAGGCCATCACCATGGAAGACATACAGGGAGTGGGGAGGGAGAGATACTGTGGAATCATATTTCCTGGGACTGAAAGTCAGAAAGCCCTTGTTCCCCATACTGCACACATTGTCCTCATAATCAGCTCTGGGCTTCCAGCTCTGCTTCCATGAGAAGAGCTCAACTTCCTAAAACAATGGGAGAGGAGAATGAAAATTGGTAATGTCTTAATACCTTTCCCTGGGAAATGTTTACTGCTACTCTTGCTCTTTCAACAAACCTGTGGGATCTTCACACAGTGGCCTATGATTCTGAAGTTGTAAAAACATAGTTTACTCAACATCACTACTCTGCAAAGTTGCAGGTCCATTCCGGTTTGATGGGAGCGGGAAAGGAGAGAAGGGAAAGTTGTGCATATGGCGGACGCCTGGATGGCTCAGTCAGTTAAACATCTGCCTTCGGCTCAGGTCATGATCCCAGAGTCCTGGAATCAAGTTCCACATCGGGCTCCTTGCTCAATGGGGAGCTTGCTTCTCCTTCTGCCTGCTGTTCCCTCTGCTTGTACTCTCTCTCACAGACAAAAATAAATAAATAAAATCTTAAAAAAAAAAGTTTGTGCATATGGGGAAATCTTCTACAGGTAGATTCTATGAAAATGAAAGCCCAGGATAGCCTCTTTATTTAAGTAGGCCAACACTTTTTCTTTTTCTGGGGGAAATATAATGCTCTCTACCTCACCAAAATGGAATAACATCATCATAACTGAATTCCACCTGTGCCGTTCTCTCACCACAATGTTTGGCCAGTGGCCTAAAATACTTGGCTTCAGCTGAGGGAAATTAGATTGTGAGTAACTGGTATGATTAACTCACCTCTAAACTCAGGGTAAACGAAACTCCCTTTGGCAGAGGGGAAGGGGTAGGGGTTGTAGTAGTTAGAGCATGTGTTTTCAGCCCTGAAGAAGAAATTAGCAAATGAACTTGAGCCCAGCGATCAGGAATGCATCAGTAATTAAAAAGTACCAGATTCAACCATGCCATCTGACCATGCTCAGGATTGAGAGATGCCTTCCGCTGGTCTGTAGCTCACTGTGGGTCTCTGTGCCACAGTGAAATCTTCTAATGCAGGTGCCAAGTTATCAATACAATGCATTTGGACTGTTTTCAAGGGAACTGAATTATCTATTGATCTTTTGCACCTCAAAACCACCCTCTGAGGCAGGCAGGCATGACATTATTATCCCCATTTGGCAGATAAGGAACCTGAGGATCAAAAAATTAGATAACTTGCCAATGCCACATAAGAGCTCATAAGGGGCTGGTCCAGTTCTTAAATCCAGAACAATCAGTACAATCCAAATTTATGGAGTCCCTACTATGTTCCCGATTTCATGTCTTCTCTTTGTCTCTGTCTTCTTGCTCTTCCCACCAAATCACAATGTGGTGTCGTCAGGTCCAACCTCAGTGTCACTCTGGGTGCCCAGCAGGCTCTCTGGGTACAGTCTTGGCCCTACTTTTCCTGAAGACAGATGCTCATGCCTGTCAGTTGCCTCTCTGCCAAATCGAGTAAGAGATATTGGCAAATTCACAAAGACTTTAGAAACCCTTTCCTTTCTGAGGCTTTGTGGACCCTCTCTGTTTCAAGTGGGTGTATGCCCCTTCTGTTATGCACACTGAAATACTCAGTAATTTGGGTCATGGGCCACAGAGCAAGGCCTATATGGAATACATCTTGCATCTTTTCATCCAGAATGGGGTCTCAAATGTTGGTGAGAGTATTTATTATTATGCAAAATTAAAGGTTATAATGAACTATGACAATAATAATATTCATATAATAATACTTGTAGTGGATACCATTTACTGGTGATACACTCTTTTCCAGGTGCTTTTATATAATGAATTCACTTAATCCTCCTAAAATCACTACACGGGATGAAAACTAACATGGCCTGTGGCCCCTTTCTGAGACTGAGCCCTGGAACAACCCCAGATGATAGAGAAAGACCCCGACCAACCTATATGAAACCTACAGAATTCCTGGACAACAGAAGGACCAGCAACCATGGATGAGCCGCTAGGTAGGGAAGAGGATTTCACACATGCTCTTTTTTTCTCCCTACTCTACCCTGGGCAGATTACTGTTCACCCCACCACCTCTAAAAGACAAAAATCAGCAACCAGCCCAAATGAGGTGATGGGACACCTGGTTACGGTAGGGCTGGAGGTAGGCTGCAGGGCCAGTGGCAACAGACACCTGACAACTGGGCCAATCAGTAATTGAGCTTTTCCTCCTTAATTACCACCTTCCTTGACCCCAAGGTGTTGGTTAGATGATGACAAGTGAATGAGAAAAACTTGAAAAGCAACAGAGTCAGCACACATGTACGAAGAGAAGTCAAGTGACTCATCTCACCAAGAGGCCTTCCTTCACCCCCACCATTTAAACTCTTGTGGACATAAGGAAGCATCCAAGCTTTTACTCTTTCCCATAGGTCACCACCAGTCAAATTGTGCACTATATCCAAAGCACTATGAATTCAGAGGGAAAAACATCAAGGTCGTTAAAGAGCAAGCAACATTAAAAGGAAGACAGCAGGGGAACCTGGGTGGTTTGGTGGGTTTCAGCTCAGGTCGTGATCTCTTGGGTCATGAGATCAAGGCCCTTTTGGGCTCCGTGCTGAGTCAGGAGTCTGCCAAAGATTCTCTCCCTCTGCTCCTATCTTCACTCTCTCTCTCTAAAATAAATAAATAAATCTTCTTTTAAAAAATGCAGGTCTGGGGGCGCCTGGGTGGCTCAGTGGGTTAAAGCCTCTGCCTTCGGCTCAGGTCATGATCCCAGGGTCCTGGTATCATGCCCCGCATCAGGCTCTCTGCTCAGATAATAAATAAATGTCTTTCAAATTAATAAAGAAAATCTTTTAAAAAATGCGTGTCTCTTCACCTAGCAATTACATTTCAACAAAATAAAAAATCCTTAAAAAAAAAAAAAAAGGAAGACAACAACTTGAACAGCATACACTGAATACAGGAATATTGATAGACCAGAGAAAAATGTCTACCTATCTGGCAAGACATCTCCTTGAAATTATCACTGTTAACATCACCAGTAATGGGACAAATTGACTTCATTTGACTCTTGCTACAGTGCACTGAGAGGAATACAGTACACAGAAACACTTCAGTGGTATCATGCAAAAATGCATAACCTGAATCTAATATGGGGAAATATTAGACAACCCAAACTGAGGGACATCCTGCAATTTAATGCTTTAAAATGTTGTTTGCACTATATTTAAAATACTTAGGGATGTTCCAGATGAAAGCAGAATAAAGAGACATAATAACTGAATGCAACTCATTATCTAAAATTTTCTTTTGTTTTAAAGGACATTTGGGGAACAATTGGTGAATTCTCAGTAAGGGCTATAGATTAGATATTAGTATTTTATCAATATGAATTTCCTGATTTTGATCACTGTATTACCATATAGTGGTATGTATTAACACTGAAGTCTTTTGGGATAAGGAGATATCACGTCCATAATTTTCTCTCAGGTGATTTAAACCTGTATGTCTATAAATCTACTTGTATCTGTAGATTGATAGCTAAATAAAGATACCTAAACTCAAATAGAGAGAGACAGAGAACAGCAAATGTGGCAAAATGTTAAGAATAAGGAATTTGGGGGGTGGGGGAGCTCCTAGTGGCTCAGTCATTTGGGCAACCAACTCTTGGCTTCGGCTCAGGTCATGATCTCAGGTTCGTGTGAGATCAAGCCTTACTTCAGGCTCCCCGCTCAATGGGGAATCTGCTTGAGGATTCTCTCCCTATCCCTCTGCCCCTCCCCATGCTCTCTCTCTTTCTCTCTAATAAACAAACAAATCTTTTTTAAAAAGAATAAGGATATGGGGTAAATGGCCTGTATACATTCTTTGTACTATTTTTTATAAGTTTTCTCTAAGAAGGAAATTATGTTAAAATAAAAAGTATAAAAATAGGATTTTCACAAGGAATTTCCTATTCCTTTCTTTGCTTCAGATTTCTTTTCTGTGCTTGTAACACCTCACATATATTTATTTGATTATTTGTTTGCTCTCCCTGGTATAATATAATTCAGTGGGACATGTTCTGTCCCAGCCATATTTCCAGCCTGCAGAATAGTGCCTAGCACATATTAAGTGCCAAAATAACAAATGAATGTGCAATAACTATTCAATGAATATTCTCACGGGGGATAGAGAAGGAGGTTGGGAAAATGAAGCTGGAGCAAGAATTCATAAAGAAGAGTTTTAAGGTATAAAATTTGTTACAGTTTTGGTGAAATTTAAGAACATGAAAGAAAAGAGAAAGTTCTGAAAGCTTCTGAGCAGAAAAAGATCATCTACAGAAGAATAATAATCTGGAAGATCGCAGATTTCAGTCACAACACTAGATGCAAGTATACAATGGAATGTAATTTCAAAAGCTTTAAAGAAAAGATTCAGTCTAGAATTTTATATCCAGTTAAATTCTCACTTAACCTTGAACATTAAAAAAGATACTCTCAGGTCCCACGTTGGGCTCCATGCTCAGCAGGAAGCCTGCTTCTCCCTCTCCCTCTGCCGGCTGCTCCCCCTGTTTGTGCTCTCTCTCTCTCTCTGTCAAATAAATAAATAAAAATCTTAAAAAAAAAAGATATACTCAAGAATGTAAGGAATGTGAGAACTAATAGCTATACAAAGAGCTTGCAAAAGAGAAGCTCACATTACTTACAATATTACACAGAAAATTCACAAAAATTCAAGTACTATTCATCAATTAATTTCATATCATTGGCATCATGGAAACTAAAATGTTTATAATTACTTAAAAGAATGTAATTTTAAATACATTTTATTTAAAAATTTTTAAAGCCTGATAGGTTCAAAACAAGTGATCAAGAAGGTAGATATAATGCAAGAAAGTAAACCATAGAATGAGGAAAGAAGAAATAATAAAGATTAGAGCAGAAAAAAATGGAGTATAGAACAAAAGAGCAATACAGAAGATGAATAAAACGATAACTTGGTTTCTTTTCAAAGATTTATAAACTAGAGGTATTTGGTAAGACTAATCAGAAAATTAAAAATGTTTATCTGCACATTAATTATACTTGGATTTTTAAAATTTTAATTTAAAAATGCTTATCTGCAAAATATTTTAGAAATTTGAGAAATAACTATGGACAAAGTGGAAAGCTCTTACAGTTTGATAGAATATCAGAGACAACTACAGGTAACAACTTGTAAAGCTTGAGACAAATGCATAATATCAAGAAACATATAGAATACCAAAATTAAATACCACAAGAATAAATAGAAAACATGAATAAATCCCATTATCAAGGAAATGTTTAAAGATTTATACCTCCACTCTGCTTTTGCCAGCAGAAAGCCCCAGGCCCAGATGACTTTTAAAAAGAGTTCTATTTTTAAATAATGTTTTTGTTTTTTTAAAAAGAAAAGGTAATTAAATAATTCATGAGGCTAGTATGTTTATAATATCAAGGCTAGAGAAGAACAAGAAATGGAAATTATGTGGACATTTCACTTAAAAACAGATTAAAAGTTCAAATTAGGTATTAGCTAATGGAATACTTAATGCATTTCTAAGGTAATACATCATAATCAGTGAGGATTTATCTTAGGAAAGTAATACCTAAAAGGAAGACTAACTCAGAGAAATTATTAGAAAACTAGAATTAGAAGATCATCACCTTAACTTGATAAAGTCTACATATTAAAGACATCCAGGAAACATGCAAAACAGAGAAATACAGACTTGATCCTTTTAATGTAGGAAATAACACAAGGATATACCCACTATCACTACTACCATGTTGTTTAAAATAGTGTTAGAAGTTCTGGCCAATGCAATGAGGAAAAAAATAATAATAATTAATGGAGGAAGAAAAAAGAAAACAAAAACTATGAAGATAGAAAGGGACAGTATGGCTATTACTGTAAATTGCAGGATCATCTGCACAGAAAGTGTAACAGAATTTTCAAAATATGGTAACAATATCATTCCAAAGATTGTCAGGTACAAACTTGGGTACTATATATCAATACCTCTGTTGATGGGAATGCAAGCTGGTGCAGCCACTCTGGAAAACATCATGGAGTTTCCTCAAAAAGTTGAGAATAGAGTTACCCTATGACCAAGCATTTGCATTACTAGGCATTTACTGCAAAGATACAGATGTAGTGATCTGAAGGGCCATGTGCACCCGAATGTTTATAGCAGCAATGTCCACAATAGCCAAACTATGGGAAGAGCCAAGATGTCCATCAACAGATGAATGGATAAAGAAAATGTGGTATATATATATATATATATATATATATATATAATTATATATATATATAATATATACACATACATACATACAATGGAATACTATGCAGCCATCAAAAGAAATGAAATCTTGCCATTTGCAACGACATGGATGGAACTAGAGGGTATTCTGCTGAACGAAATAAGTCAATCAGAGAAAGACAATTATCATATGATCTCTCTGATATGAGGAATTTGAGAGGCAGGTGGGGGGGTTGTGGGGTGTAGGGAAGGGAAAAATGAAACAAGATGGGATCAGGAGGGAGACAAATAATAAGAGACTCAATCTCACAAAACAAACTGAGGGCTGCTGGGGGGTAGGGGGAGGAGGGATAAGGTGGTTGGGCCAAGGGCATTGAGGAGGGTATATGCTATGGAGAGTACTGTGAAATGTGTAAGCCTGATGATGGACAGACCTGTACCCCTGGGGAAAACAACACATTATATGTTATTAAAAATATATTAACAAATAAGCAGTTATATCAATACCATTCTTCTATACAAGTTTATTAGCCAGGGTTCTTCAGAGAAACAGAATGAACAGGATGTGTGAGAAAGATAGATAGATAGATAGATAAATAGATAGATGATAGATAGATAGATATTATAAGATCTATCCATATAGACAGACAGGCAGAGAGACAGAGACAGAGAGAGACAAAGAGGGAGGCAGAGAGATAGATAGAGACACACGCACACAAAGATTTGATATAGTAAAGAAATGCTTCCACAAACAGAAAGAATAAGAAGTGGATTGATTGAAGATTGTTCGGTAGACGGTATTCAGAAAACTGGCTCATCATATGCATAAAAAATAAGTTTGGGTCCACACTTTATACTGCATATTAGAGTGAACTCCAGGGGTTTAAAAGACCTATATATTAAAGGTAAAGCCATAAAATGAATGGGGGGCATGATAATTTATTTAATCATCTGGTGGAGAAGTACTTCTTAAATAAGAACCCCAAAGCACAAACCAGAAGGCAAAAATTGGATTTGACAACATCAAAATTAAAGACCTCTGTTCAACGAACCGCTCTATAGATTATGTTAACATATGGGTGGCAGATTAGGAGAACATATTTGCAACCTCAAAAACCAACAAGGGATTAATCTAGAAAATACAAGGGACTCTTATGAATCAACCAGAAACAAAAACGAACACAGTAGAAAAATAGGCAAATGTTATGATGCTACAGTTCAAAGAAAGGAAAGCCTGGAAGGATAAAAGTAGTGGAAGAGATTCTCAACTTTGTTAGTCAAAGTGTAACAAGAGAAGTAAAAATTAAAATAATGCAGACATACCACTTTCTGTCCATCTAAGTGAAAATCAGATACCACCCAGAGTTAGCAAATGCTTAGGAAAAGAGATCGCTCCTGAACCCTGGTGGGAGTATCGACAAGGCAACACCATTCTGGAGAGCAATGTGGCAGACCTGGGTCAAATAAGAACTGTGTAAACCCTCTAAGGTAGGCAATGGCCCGACCTGTAGAGACGAGAAGGAGCAGTAATACCATAAGGAAAAAAACGACAGAAAAGCAACCAGATCATTCAATTCTTCTATGGCATACAATTCCCTTTGTGGTAATAGGGTGGATCATGGATGTTGATGTTAGCCACGCCCACCTTACAAAGAACAAAATAACGAAGATAGCCCAAGACTCTGGGCTTCTCAGCTATGGTATGGCCTTCACTCGTCAAGGCTAGCTGAGACCTCAAAACTTTGGAGGTATCCTGAGCAAAAAAGAGACCCGGGGGAGCTGTGATTATTCACAACACCACAATCTTTGATCGTAGGTATATCATTTACCCAAAAAACAAAGTAAAATGTAAGGTTGACCATATCTGAGTTACCCTTCTCACTAATCTGTGACTCTAGACTAGCCTCTGTGACTTTGCCTGACTCTGATCCTGAACTCTGACTACAAGGTATATATCCCAGATAAACTCATATACAACGTCATGAATGCCTAGCCATGAGAGACATGAACATGAATGCTCAAAATTTCATTGCAGGCAATGGGGCAGTGCTGGAGCCCAGCTGAGATTTTATCAGTGGTGGAATGGATAAGTAAAATAAATGGAGTTGAGTCTTACATGATGAGTGGGAACTCTACAAGCGAAGAAGTAAAGGGAAGTTCTTCTTGATCTAGGAAGGAAGCAAAATATACATGGGTGTGATGAGTGAGGAAAACAAAAACAGAAAGGACCTTCGGGTTGTTCCAATGAGTCCAATGCTGAGTAAGTGAGTGATGTGGTTGGATCATGACTAGCTGTGAGGATAGACTGGAATGAGAGGAAGTAAGGAGGCAAGAAGACCAACAAGGTGGCTGATATGATCGAGAAATGTGCAGGTTTAAACAGGTAGTACTGGTGGAGAGCGAGGAAAGGATAAATCTGAGAGGAGTTAAGGAAGAAGAATTGGCAGGGCTTGGTTGTGATAGGAGTGAGGAAGAAGGGAAAAATCTAAAATAATGTCATATCTCTGGCTTGAAATTTGAGTCAATGATTATGTCATTAACTGAGATCAGAAGACAGGAAATACAGGGGAATATTTTCTGGGCTTAACTAATACAAGACTACAAACAAAAATAATTAAGTCATTGGCTCTGCTGTCCAGAATCTTCAAGTTCAGTGGGGAAGAAAGCCACAGAACAAGTGATATTGTAGTAAAATTGCAAGGTACAATAATGGCATCAGGGAAGGGAAATTAGCTGCCTTGGAGGGGTGTATATTGGCTGTAATTAAAAGTAGAGACTCTGGGGGCACCTGAGTGGCTCAGTGGGTTAAAGCCTCTGCCTTCGGCTCAGGTCATGATCCCGGGGTCCTGGGATCGAGCTCTGCATCGGGCTCTCTGCTCTGCAAGCAGCCTGTTTCCACTCTCTCTGCCTGCCTCTCTGCCTACTTGTGATCTCTGTTTGTCAGGTAGATAAATAAAATCTTTAAAAAAAAAAAAAAGTAGAGACTCTGGAGCCAAGCAAGTACTGGGATTTGAATCCTAATTCCTCCTTTGAGAGTTTGTGTTCCCTAGTTTTTCCACATCTCAGGTTCCTCATCTGCAAAATGGGAATAACTGTAGTACCTATAATGCTAGTCTGATGTGAGGTTTTAATTAGGGTAGTGTTAGGAACACAAGCAGTGTTTAGACTGGTGAGTAACAATCTCAGAAAACAAACAGAGGGTTGCTGGAGGGGAGAGGGAAGGAAGGATAGGGTGGCTGGGTTATGGGCGTTGGGGAGGGTATGTGCTGTGGTGAGTGCTGGGAATTGTGTAAGCCTGATGATTCACAGACCTGTGCCCCTGGGGCAAATAATACATTATATGTTAATTAAAAAAAAATAAAAAATAAACTGAGTAAGTAAGTCAGTTATGTCCTTGAGGCCATATGATATTGTGAAAACAGGAATTCAGATTCCAGAGGTAGAAGCATCCATTGTAGTTCCAGAGTTCATGTTATGTATCCTTGGACAAAGCAACCACCTTTCTGAGTCTTAGCTTCTTACATGTTAAATATAGAAAGGAAAAGAAAAAAAAATCTTTCCTGCCCTGGGTATCTAACAGATCTTTAAAAACAAAGTAAAATAATGGTTGCATTTAAATGAAGCTGTAAAACCAATACCAATGGAGCAAATTATAATCATTAATGCAATTTCACTGGGGGAAGAAATGCTAACAATAGAATGTACTTGCTGTTTTAGGGGTTTGCCAGTCTGTGGGAACAGGGAAATATCAAGGACGGAGATCTGACCTAGGGATAGAATTACCAATTCATTCCACCTTCCTTTCAGGGTTCTTATGACAATTAACTTGCCAAGTTTCAACCGCAAGACCATATGTTTACTAGATCACGTGGGGAAATGTGGTTTATTCTGATTATTTGTTTGTATTAACATTATTAGTGCAGTGCTTCATGTATTACACTGGCTCAAATTCAATCTGTCAGGAGGCTTCACAGCACATAAAGTATAAAAATATTCTAAATGCAAGTGATTTTTAAAATAGGAGAATCCTAAGTTCACCTCCTCCCTCATGGACCTTGTTGGCAATCACCTTGGACCTCATACAGAGTGGGAGTCAGGCTGATTACAGTCCTGACCCTTTCTGAAGTCTTGACGTTCCTTCTGAAGTGTCAAAGAAGTATTCACATGTACTAATGGCAGCTTTAATATTTAATGGACTTTAACTATTCTAATTATTTGGAAGCTGGTATTCAGTGACCTACTTCAGTAGGTCGTGTGATCAACCAGACGACCCTTTTTCTGAGCACACAGAGTAACTAAATATACATCAAACTCCTCCCTTCAATGCTTCCCCCTCGCAATTACAAATAATATGCTAAGTTCAGCCAGTAAAGTGTAGAGTCATTATAGTATCCAAATTCACAGTTGTTACTTTCTAAGTTGTAAATCAGCCCATGATGTGAGGCTTCCTACTTCTTCGGCCTCATCTCTCCCCTTTGCTTCCACATACTCTGTTTCGGCCATACAGAAGACTTGCAGTTCCCCAAATGTATCATCCTGTTCAATAATTTATTACCTTTGTATGCTGATCTCTTGGCTTTCAATATCTTTCCCACCACCCAAGCCTAGCTCAATCCTCATTTAATAGGAGAACTCCTACTCATGCTTCAAAACCCATTGCAGACACTACTCCTTGGTAAATCCTTCCCAAATTCCCGGTTGATAATATGTCCCCTCTCCCATTGTGTCCTCAACATTTCTCCATGGGAGTTACTGATTGTGATCCCTCCAAAGTCTGCAAGATCCTTGGAGAGAGGAGAGTGATTTGTTCTTCATTTCTCCTTTTTCTAGTCCTGGGCCCGACTTGAAGTAAACCTCCCAAAATCTTGTGGTGCCCACACATACAGGAAGTCTCCTCTACTTCGGATCCTTTGTCTGAAGGAGCTCCACTGTCTCAGCCTCCTGTCTGGAATGTCTCCTGATACAAAAAGATCAGGAAACTGGTTTTTCCTTGGGACAAATGGGTGTGGATTATGAAAATATTATGCAAGATTAGTCAAATGCTACACTGTTTCCTTTAGGAACTGTCCAGGTACACAACTGTCGGTTAGTTCAGGAGTGGATCTTTCGTTGCAGGTAGATGGGGGCTGGTAGAGGGGGCTGTCACGATTGGCTTCCTTAGGGGATGGGCTTTGCTTGTCCCCCGAGCTCTACGCCACCGGGCAGAGGTAAGACTGTTCGTCAAGAACTTCTCTTTGTGCCTTAGCAACCTAAATGTTCTTCCTGGTCACTGCAGAAGGGACACAGAAAGTCTCCTTCCTCTTTCCCTCTCCTATTTCTAAGTACTTTTTGTTTATAAGTATTTATAAGTCTCTTTTGACTGTGACTGTGACCAAGCTAACAGGCTTGAGGAGGACATGGATGAGACTGCCTTTGTTAGAAACAAGTAGAACGATGAGAAATCCTGTCGGTGATACGGCGGCTGAGGAGTTCCCTGAGGAGACAAAAGGAGGAGAAGGAAGTCTGAGTCTCTCTGTGGGTCGAGACACATCACTGATGATCATAATCTAGAGCTGTTGCTAGGAATTGACAAACACATGGTGTGGCCATGAGAGCTGGCTGACTCCAGGCGAGGGGAGGGAAAAGACAGAGAGAGAGGGAGATAAGTAGAAAAGTCCAGGAGATAAGAACCCCCTGTAAGCATGATGCTCCATTTCTGGTTTCCAGATGGTGAAATTTTTGTGTGAGGATGTCGTTCAGAACAATGTTCAGCACGCCCTAAGCAGAATGATGCTTTGGTACCTTATCTTTAGCAGATATAAGTTGTTAATTAATGAAACATGCTAAGAATAATGAAATTGAATGTTCCAGTATATTTATATATCAACATATGGAAACACAAAGCCTTTGTTTTATATATGTGTGTGTATCTGTCTGTCTTGCTGCATAATAAAAGTAACTGTATTTTCAGCAGATATTTTTCTAAAGTCAGCACAGGGCTCCCTTCCCCTGCTCCTGGTTCTGACATCACCATTCCCGGGGTATTTTCACAGTAATTGTTTATTCATGGTGGATAATACGTTGCTAAATAATAACTTTCCTGGGCCACTCCCTTCACTCCTCTAAGATGAGAGATCAAGAAGTGAGGGGGTTTGGGAGAAAGGATTTTTTTTTTTTTTTGAGGAAATAGCTCTAGGGCTGCATTTGCATTCCTTTTTGGTGTTTCTCCCCTGAAAAATACATGGAGTGATAAATGCAATGAGACAAACAATCTGCTTTCTGCGGCAACAGTAAAGAGAGCACTCAAGAGAAATAAATTGTGATACATCCATGCAATGGACACCTATGTGGCCAGTAAAACATAAATCAGATCTACACACTTGGTCACGGCATAATGTCCAGCAGGTGTATACAGATGAAACATCCTGGAGGCCAAAACTTGCAACACTTTTTATCATGATTACTTCTCCAGATTGAGAAGATGGGAACATTTTTCCCACTTTGTGTTATATACGTTGTATTGTTCAAAATGTTGGCAATGAGCCAAAGTGTTGCATTTCTTACATAAAGAAAAAATGACTGAAAGAGGGAATGTGAATGAGAGAATGAGAAGAGGGAAAGAAGGAATCAGGGCACAGATCCCAAGAATGTGATCGAGGAGTCCTCCTTTGCAGATGGGGCTGCCTGTTTTCTATTTCATGTTATAAAATGCCAAAGACATTGCGCTAAGAAAAAAAAATAAGTGTGTGTGTGTGTGTGTGTGTGTGTGTGTGTATATATAATCAGTCCTTAATAAATTATGTTGCTAATAATATACTAGGCTCCTAATTAAATATTGAATTTTTAACCAATTCAATATAATATTAATAAAAAGGGACACTGGGGAAGGACAGGAATACTTTGGAAACTTAATTTAATTTTCTTTTCAAAAAAAGGAAAAAGGAGTTGGACCCCCAAAACCATGGGGCACGCAGAACAACTTGAACAAGACACAGAGAATCACAGAGACACAGGGTAGAGCAAGGAGTGAAAGGGGCCAGAAGATTAATAGTAAACTCCTTTTTATAAACATCATATTTTATTATGTGCATAATATTCATCACCTTAGAGTCTTACTGGAACTTTAGGTACTTTTTCAAGGTTTTTTTTTTTTTTTTTTTTGGTAGGTGTTTATAGGTTCTAGAAAATAAGAATTAAAAATGTTTTCAGAGACAGGATTTGAATAAGTCAAACTTTAGGCTTCATAGAAAAAGCCCACCCACATTATATGAACTTGTTTGTTTTCTGCTTGTTTCTATTAAAGTCTATGAAGTTCAGTTATGCCCCTTACTATGTAATTTAAGATACCCTGGCTATTCTTCAAATCTCAAGAGAGAAATCTCAGGGATAGGGGAGGATATAGTATAAGGATGACAGGAGTTGTGGTTGAGTCAGAGATAGCAAAGCTCGGAAAAAAAGCAAGCCACCCACTCTAAGTGACAGAGATCGTAGAGGGTGGAGCCCGGATTTAAATCTGTGTCCCACCAAAGCTATACTCTTAAGAAAAAAAACCAATTCTGCCTGATACGAAAGTATTATATGCTCACAAGGCTATAATTAGAGCCTCACGTATCATTTTACACTTTCTAAAAGGGCAAGCTTTGTGGAACCAACAAAGCAGTGACTTCTCTGGGACAAGATGCGACTGGTACCGAAGATGCCTGACTCAGAGGTTTCATGAAAATAGGGTTTCACACAAGAGATGTCCGCTCCACTGGCTAGTACAGGAAAGAAGGATATATACTAGACAGAATCAAGGCCCCTGTAGCAAAGATGTCAACACATTACCTTACGTATCGAAAAGGACTTCAGAGATATGATTAAGAGTCTTGAGATGGGAAGATTCTCTGGAATTATCAGGGTGGGCCCAGGGTGATCACAGGGTCCTTGTTCGAAAGGGGCAGGAGAGTCAGAGTTAGAGAGGAGATGTGATGACACAGGCAGAGGGTCCGTGTCAGAGAGCTCCAAAGATGCCACCCTGCTGGCTTTGAAGCTGGAGTCGCAGTCCTGAGCACGCAATGGTGGGCAACTTCTAGAAGCTGGGAAAGGCAAGGAAGTGGGTTCTCCCCCAGGGCCCCCAAAATGGAATACAGCCTTGCTAACGCCTTGATTTGAGCCTAGTGCCACTGATTTTAGACCTCTGACCTCCAAAACTGTAAGATAATAAATGTGTGTTGCCTTCAATCTAAATGCGTAGTAATTTGTTACAGCTCAATAGGAAACGAATACCACTGTCATGGGCTTTTTTATGTGAACTAGTGGTTCCAAGCAATCAGTGTCACTGAGGAACAGGAGTGGAATAGCTGGAGATTATTGCTGATCGTCTACGGCCATACCACCCTGAACGCGCCCGATCTCGTCTGATCTCGGAAGCTAAGCAGGGTCGGGCCTGGTTAGTACTTGGATGGGAGATTATTGCTGATCAAGACAGGGCAGAATCACTGAAGCTGGAAAAGCCTCAGATTGTGACTTTTAGAGGTGTAGACAGTGAATCGTGTTTTTCCATCATTCTTCCTTAATCCTTGGGTCCCAGGAAAAAGCAGCATCATCTGAGTGACACACATAGAGCAATATGCTCACTTTATCACACAGGAGCTTTTCTGCATAGTGTAGAAAATTTAAAAAACATATTCACAAAGATCTTACAAAATAATTATCCTTGTATTTAATCCTTTCATATTTTAAGCATTCTGGTTTGTTCAGGCATTTGTAAATTTTCAAAGACAAATTTAACTGCAGATAATAAATTATTTAAAACTTACAGAAAAAGGCTTTCTGCGCCCATTCAAACAGAGCCGACATTTCCTGAATCTCGATCTTCCATCACCTTCCAGAAGATGCAAAAGAAGAATTTGGGAGAGTCACATAATCCCCCTAGAGTTCCTGTTTTGTGAAATTATGCCCAATTCATTGAGATGGGAAAAGAATCTTGAATCCTAGATCTGGAAGGAGCCCCAGAGATGGCAGTAGCCCACCTTCTGCATTTTCATATGAAGAAACTCAAGCAGTCACTTGTCCTAGACCTCACAGAGCGATCCCCTCTGCCTGCGCCCCCAAGGACACGGCATGCGTGCCAGGCTTTCTAAGGTGGTAGGAGTACAGATTTTTTTTTTTGTAATTTTGTAATTGAATTTTGTAATTGCAGAAGGAAGACAGACAAATAACATAAACATATAAAGCAGTTTCTCGTAAACACAATGACAGAGGTAAGCGCAGGGTGCTAGCTGAGTTTGGAGTAAGGACACACAGCCCCGACAGGCCCCACTCACCATGGATACTCATTGATTTTCAAAATAAAAACTTCCATTAACTTCTCTTTAGTTGACAAGAATAATTGTGTCCTTGGTAAATTGTTTTTCTTTTTTTTTTTTTAAGATTTTATTTATTTGAGAGAGAGAGAGAGAGCGTGCGTGAGCACAAGCAGGGTGAAAGACAGAGGGAGAAGCAGACTCCCCACTGAGCAGGGAACCTGATGGGGGACTGGATCCCGGGACTCTGGGATCTTGACTTGAGCTGAAGGCAGACACTTAACAAATGGAGCCACGTAGGCACCAGGTAAATTGTTTTTAAAATACTGTCACAATGGAATGAAGAAAATAAAGATTGTCCATAATCAGAATGATAGTGTCCAGAGATTATAGTGCTATTATATCTCTAGGTAGATGTGTGCATATACATATACGTATGGATTTCCAGACTCTCAATAGATGTATAATTTTAATGGATATATATATATAAAATCTCCTGCTACTAGTTGTCACAATGCACTCTCACGGATATCTTATTTAAAGTCACTCAATCTCAGCATTGGGGTGGATACACTAAATGCCATCGAGGCCAATTTCCACATAAATAAAACTTCTTATTTTTTAATAACTTGAGATATATAGAAAAATTGCAAAGGTAGTACAGAGAGTCTCCCAGATCTATTTTCCCTATTATTAACATCTGACATCGGTGTGGCACATTTGTTACAATCAATGAACTAATATTGATACATTATTAGTAACTAAAGTCCATGGTTAAATTCCCTTAGTTTGTAACTGATGCTCTTTTTTCTGTTCCACAATCCCATGAAGGATGTAACATTACATTTTGTTGTCACATTTTCTTGGGCTCCTCTTGACTGACACAGTTTCTCAGACTTCCCTTGTTTTTGATGACTTTGGCAATTTTTTTTAAAGAATATTGACCAAGCATTTTGTAGACTATCCCTCAGTTGGAATTTCTCTGGGATTTGTCTCATGATTAGAGTAGGGTTATGAGGAAGAACTCAGAGGTAAAATAGCACTCTACTCATGTCGGGTCAAGGCTACATAACAGTCGACATGACATTGCTGCCAATGTTGACCTTGATCATCCCGCACAGGTACTGTCTGCCAGGTGTCTCTACCCAAACACACCTTATACTTTACCCTCTAAAAGAAAATCACTATGCATAGCCCACCTCCAGGGAGTGGGAATTTAGAAGGTGGTGTATTGACCTAAACTATTTGGAATTCTTCTGCATGGGAGATTGGTCTCTTTCCCCATAATTATTTATTAATTCAATCACTCATTTATATCAGTGAGGACTCATGGCTAGTTATTTTAAACTTTTGGTCTTGGTCTAATGCTGTTTGATTCAGTGTGTGTTCAAATTGTACCAGCTTTGGCCACTAGGAGGTTTTTTTTTCCACAGATGGTTTTTGGATCTCTGACATTACACATCAGTGTGTGTGTGTGTGTGTGTGTGTGTGTGTGTGTGTCTAGCACGTCCTTACCTTCTAGCACTGTCAAGAGCTGTAAGTTCATGTTTTATATTTCCCGCCCTAGACCT
This sequence comes from Meles meles, assembly GCF_922984935.1. Taxonomy (NCBI): domain Eukaryota; kingdom Metazoa; phylum Chordata; class Mammalia; order Carnivora; family Mustelidae; genus Meles; species Meles meles. The sequence continues at coordinate 46,005,694 of NC_060075.1, read as the reverse complement.
AGAATCAGCCATCTCTCAAGGAGCACTGGTTCCTTTTATTGAAGAATGGTATCAGAAACCAAGTTCTAGGTACTAGGCATGCTTATTAATGGTGGAATATTTCGCTTCTAGGCCTTCTCAGCTGACTGAAGGAGGAAATATATATGTGTCTGTCCACCCTTGTATATAGACATACCTATAATATGTCCATATGTAACCATCTGTATCTACAGTAAGCTAATCATGAGTTAATTCTGATGTCCCGGAGTCTAATCCCTTACCACCTGGGTCACTGCCGCCTCTTCCCCTTGTTTATTTGTAAATTTCCACTCCAACTGTGAGAAATCTGGCTCCTGCCTTACATTTGTGTCTTTTCCCTTTTATTCTCAGCCTGGCTAGAGATTTATCCCTTTTATTAATCTTTTCAAAGAAATGGCTTTGGTTTCATTAATTTTTTTCTAGTATTTTCCTGTTTTCAACCTCATTGATTTTCACTGTCATTTTTATTATTTCTTTTCTTTTCTCCTGCTTGCTTTAGGCTTAGGTTGCTCTTCTTTCCCTAGTTTCCCAAGGTAGTAGCTTAGTCTGTCCATTTTTTAATCTTTATTTTTTCTAAAATAGGTACCATAAATTCCCTTCTAAACACTGCTTTTATACTTTTGTGTTTTCATTTTCATTTGGCTCAAAATATTTTAAAATTTATCTTGAGATTTCTTCTTTGACTCATGTTATGTTGCTTCAAATTCTGTTGTTTAATCTCTATTTCAAAATTTCCCAGTTTTTTTCTGTTTTTAATTTCTAGTTTGATTCCATTGTTCATGAGAACATGTTTTGTGTGATTTCTAGTCTTGTAAACCCATAAAGTCTTTAAATTTATCTCATCTTGTAACTGTATTTTATAGCCCAGAATGTGGTCGATCTTGCTGAATGTCCCATGTGAGCTTGGGAAGAATGCATACTCTTCAGTAGTTGGATGCAGTTTTCTATAAATGCTATTTGGATCAAGTTGGTTAATAGTGTTGTTCAGGCTGTCAATACCCTTACTGATTTTCTGCCTGCTTTGTGTATCAGTTACTGAAAGAGGAGTGTTAAAGTCTCTCTAACTATGATAGTAAATTTGTCTATTCCTCTTTTAAGTGCTGTCAGTTTTCACATCATATGTTTTGATGCTCTTGTATTAGGTGTATACACAAGATTGTTAAGACTTCTTAACGAATTTAAACCTTTATAATCATATAATGCCCATCTTTATCCCTGATAATCTCCCTTGCTCTGAAGTCAGCTTTGTTGGAAATAAACATAGCTAATTCAGCTTGCTTTGATTAGTGTGGTATATCTTTTTCCATCCCTTTTACTTTTAATTTATTTGAGTCTTTATGTTTAAAGTACATTTCTTGTAGACAGTATATAATTAGGGCTTGGTTTTTTAATCCGCTTTGACAGTATTTGTTTTTTAACTGGCGTATTTAGACCATTCACATTTAAAGAGATTATTGATATAATTGGATTAGTATCTACTGCGTTTGTAATTGTCTTCTATTGGCTGCACTTGTTCCTTGTTTTTTTTTTCCTCCCCCTTTTTCTGCTTTCTTTGGTTTCATTGAGCATTTTATATAATTCTATAGTTCTTCTCTTAGCTTGTCAGTTATATTTATTCTAAAATATTTTTAGAAGTGAATTTAAATAAATAAATTTTATTTAAATAAGTAAATTTTCTCTTGGAGAAAGCACAGGGGAGAGGGGCAAAGGGAGAGAGAAAGAGAAACTGAAGCAGACTCAGAGCCTACGTGGGGCTCGATCTTCCAGGAGATCAGGACCCCGAGATCATGGCATAAGCCCAAACCAGGAGTCTGATGCTTAAGTGACTGTGCCACCCAGCCACCTCTGATCTAAATTCACTTTAAATAACACTATACCATTTCCTTTGTCATACGGATACCTTCTGTATCTGTATGGAATAGTCCCAGTTTCTCCCTCCTATCCATTTGTGATATTACTGTATTTATTTCACTTATCTGTATGTTATAATCACCCAATACATTGTTACTATTATTACTTCAAACAGTTATATTTTAGATCGATTAAGAGTATGAAAAACAAAACATTTTATTCCACCTTTATCTTTTGTTCTTCCATGATTCTCTTTTCTTTTATAGATCCAAATTTTTGACTTAGATCATTTTCCTTCTACCCAAAGACACTCTCTTAACATTTGTTTCAGGACAGTTCCACACGTGATGAATTTTCCCAAATTTTGTGTTTCTGAGAATGTCTTTACTTTCCCTTCATTTGAAAGATAATTTTAGTGGATAGAGAGTTCTAATTTGGGAGGGGGGATTTTCATTCAATACTTGAAATATTTTCCCTCCACTCCCGTTTTGTTTCCATGGCTTCTGATAAGAAGTCTGTTGTGATTCTTACCCTCCTTCCTTTCTAGGTACATTTCCCCTTCTCTGGCTCCTTTCAAAATTTTCTTTTTGTTTTTAGGTTTCTATGGTGTGAAGGTGATATAGGTAGGTGTGGTTTTCTCATATTTATCCTACCTGGTGTCCTCTGAATTTCCTGAATCTGTGATTTGGAGTCTGTCATTAATTTTGGAAAGTTCTCGGCTTTTGTTTAAATATTTTTTTCTGCTCTGTTCTCTCTTTGCTTTCTGATATTAAAGTCGTATATGGCACATCTTAGAATTGTCCCATAGTACTTGAATGTTCTATTTTAGATTTCATTCTTTTTCCTCTTTGACTTTCAGTTTAGGAAGTTTCTCCTGATCTATCTTTGAGCTCACAGATTCTTTCCATGGCTGTGTGAGTCTACTAATGATTTCATCAAAAGCATTCTTCATTTTTGCTGCAATATATATTATTTCTAGAATTTCCTTTTGATTTTTTTCTTAAAGTTTCCATCTCTCTGCTTACATGACCCATCCAAAAAATTTGCATACTGTCTGCTTTTTCCATTACACCCTTAACACATTAATCATGGTTATTTTACACTGTACATCTGATCATTCCAACATCTGTGTCATACCTGAGTTTGGTTCTAATGATTCTATTGTCTCCTCAGACCATGTTTTTTCTTGCCTTTGATGTGTTTTATAAATTTTTGTTGAAAGTCATACATGTTGTATCAGGTAATAGGAACTGAGGTAAACAACTTTTGGTGTGAGAATTTATGTTAATCTAACTAGAAGTTGAACTATGTTTAATGATTGCTATAGCTCTAAGTACCAGAAGTTTCAAATTCCTCTAGTGTCTTAGTTTTGGGCTCCTATTTTTACTTTGGTCTTCCTTGGAGAAAAAGAGAGACGGAGGTTGCAACTCTTTCACTGTAACCCACTAGTATTATACAGGAACGCTATTGGTGTATTGGATAAATGTTGGGGAGAGGAAGCATTCTATAATATTCTGATTAGATCTAGTCTTAAACGGCCTATGTGTTAGGGCTGTGATTTTCACAAGTGTTTTTCTGGTGGGATAATCTTTTCCCTCCTGCCCATAGTTGCCCTACCTGGCAGAATTGCCTGTCTATATTCTTGGAGATCTGACCACTGTTAACTATGGTTGTGGTTTTTTTTCCCCCTTAGGTGAGACAAGGTTAAAATGGTCTAATAAAGGAGAAATTCTCTTCCACAATTCTCTTCCCTTAAATTGGGGTAAAGGTCTGGTAAATCCTTTTTCCCCTGGAAAGTAGACCTTTGCTGTGGAGAAGGATCTGAACATATTTCATAATGATTACTTTTCCTCTCCCTCTCTTAGAACCATGAAGGGATCTTTCCTTCATCTTCACTATGAGGACCTGGTGGGTTTCCTGGAGGGAAAGCCCACAAAAATATGAGATTCTCCTGGATTGCATCCAGGAGGGATCTTAGATGACCTCAAACCATGTCATATTCAGTGTGTTCCTGTTGCAAAATAGTAACACATACACTATTGCTCATTAGGATTGTGTCAGAAATCTGGACGTTTTTCTTACTTTGTGAGGCTTGTTGACAGAAATTGTAGTCGTAAGGGTGGTGGTTCTTCTTGAACTACTGAAGAAACCTTTAGACTAAAATGGCTTGGAACCACTAGAGTGGACAATGCTGACTACATTCATGGAAAGGAACATGACAGGGATAGTGTCCGAATATATCTAATATAACACAAGATAACTAATATACCAGCTATTTAGTGATCCTGATATTTTTCCATTCTCAAGACAATGTGTAGGCAAAATGACTCCATTTACTGTTTTCTATGAAATGTCTCTGAATATTTGGCTTTCTCTCTTCCAATCAAACTTGGTAGAGGAAGAACTAAAACTAGTGCCCCCTTTCTATATTACCGTGTCACATTGGTTCAGTTCATCAGACCTTTATTTATTGATCAGTTCATTATTTCTTATGAGCACAAGAAATGAGATGATGATCCAGCTGTCTGGAGTGTCCTAGAACACTTTCCTCAAATACTGTTCTTTGCATTCTGAAAGCATTTTATACCTCAATTACAGTGATAAGCAATTCACAGTGTATACAGTTGTTTTGCGTCATGGCTAGTGGTCCCATTTCAGGAGTAAAGATTAGGGAGCTGCCTCCATCCTGTTACTTTCCTATATGGTCAGATTGAACATATTCATTGTTAGAAGGCAGTTTCAGTTTTCTTGTCAACTTTCATCTTCTGTAGAGTGGGTAATCTAAGTCATAAAAATGTACATTTTCCCCCATGGGATTCAGTAAAGGGAGAGAGTAAAGAAAGGGTTTTGTTGTTGTTGCCAGCAATAACACAGCCCATAAACTTTTAAAATATATTTTGGATTGCTCTGCCTCTAAAAAACTTTATTCACCTATTCTCTGTTATCTTACATTATTTCCCATAGTATTATAACTTTTTGTTTATGCTTTTATTTCCATCTTAAAAAGAGAGCTCCTTAATTTAGGGAGAATATCTTATTTTTATTATGTGTAATACCTGGAAGAAAGCTATCTCAGAGATATTGCTCAATAAATACCTGTTGAGATGAAATTAAAACTAATAACATTCTACTTAGATTTGAAATGGAACTTCTTTCATTACTGAGCTCTAAAACCATGTATCCAAACTGCCTGCATGATGATAATTATGATTGTCATCACACATACCAATCACCATGCATCTAACATGATTTTAGTCAGTTTAAAGAATATTTTTCATACATTATGGCAGTGATCCCTACAATAATTGTGTGAGGAGCACTTATGAATGAATGATTGCATTTTACTGGTGAGAATACTGAGTCTCAGGGATTGAGACCTACAGGGTCTCATGTATAGTACACGTTGGAACCAGCGCTGGGACTAAGCTCTTGGGGCCCTAAGTCCTAAGCAATTTATGCTTCTCTTTTGTGTAGTATGGGGGTTTCAACACTCTTTTGATATTTGGAACTGAAAAAATTTTTGTTGTTGGGGGAGGGTAGCTGCTCTGCTCTGTTCAGCATATTGAACAGTCTCCTTGGCCTCTAGCCATTAGATTCCATTGGTGTCCTCCACCCCACTGTGACAACAAAAATGTCTGCAGACATCGCCAAGTTCTCATTGGTAAAATCAGTTCCAGTTGACTCAGTGGTCTAATAACAGGCACAATGTGTTAAGTGCTCTGGGACCAGCATTAATAAAATGAGAGGAAAATGGTGGAGGGGGAGGAAGTCTCCTCCATAGTAGAGGCAGCTTTTAATTTGGATCTTCAGTCAGGATTATTGAGATGAGAATGAATAACAAATATTTGTTGAGCAGTCTCGATGTGTCCAATTTAGCTCTAAGGGCTAAAATATAAAAAGCATTGTGAAATGTTTTCCTAAAATGAAATCCAATCTTAATGTCCATCTAGTGGAATATAGAGCTATTTGGGGTCAGTTAATCTCATAACAAGCATTAGCATCTAGATTTATATTATCTGCTAAAGATTACTTAGGAAAGAATTGCCTCCCATTTATTTTTGTAGCTTACTAACTTATAAATCAGTTCCAATCATCATTTAATTGTACTGTACATGGAGATTATATTTTCTCATAAGTTTCTGGCTCATTGGGAATGTACAAAACTATTGAACTGGAGCATATCTGCATAAATGTGGGAGGAAGGAAAGCCTACCTTTAGCTCTTGTCCCTTTTCAGCCAGGTTCTTGGAACTGCATAGAAACTCTCTCAGCAGATATGACAACCATATCTCTGACTCAGTTTGATGAGTCCAGGGCTAAATCTACTTGGAAAACTGACATCTCTGAAAAGATATGCTTTTCTTCCTTGAACTAATAATTTTGGAAAGTGTATAGGAGCTGCTTGCATTCCTTTTTGAGCTGTGGAAATACATATAATTATTAAGAATATGGATTTGGGGGTCAGATAGATATAGATGTGCCTGCCCCCTGCCTCTATTCATATGACTTATGTGACTGAGGACAAATTGTTTTAATATCTATGAACCTCAGTTTCTTCATCTACAAGATGAAGATAAAAATGACTTCTACCTTGGGGTACCTGGGTAGCTCAGTCGATTAATCATCCCACTCGATTTTAGCTCAGGTCACGATCTCAGGGTCCTGGGATCAAGCCCCATGTCAGACTCCATGCTCAATGGGTAGTCTGCTTGAGATTCTCTCTCCCCCTCCTTCTGCCCCTCCCCTCTTTCTTACCTTCTCCTTCCACTCCCTTCCCCGTCAAATAAATAAATCAATCTTAAAAAAAAAAATGAACGACTTCCTCCTAAGTTTCTTGGGAGAATCAAGTAAGAAAATCTTGTAAAACTTTTAGTGTGGGATTTAGCACAAGTCAAAAATAAATAGTAGCCATTATTGCCATCATCTTATCATCTTATTTTTATCATAACTACTAAATACAGAACTCCTGTATGGGAAGGACTAGCTTGAAATGAGAGTGAGTATACCTTTGAAGTTATGTTGACATAGTCTTTTTCATAAAACAGGAAACACTTCAATGGGTCTTAGTAAAGAATGTGGGTCTGATGAAGATTCTGGGAAGGCTGAAGCTTTCTCTCCCTACCCCAGGCTCTGTCTCTGAGCATTAATCTACCATCATTCCAATCCACTTCTTCACTAATTTACTAATTCACTTCTCTGCAAAAGCAGTTTTCTGAGGGTAAAAGTGGGAATTGTAGCACGCTTCTAGCCTAATCAATATGTCTTTTTAAATGTTTAATAAAAGAAGGTGAGTGTGTGTAGAAGAACAATAACAAGAAGGAAAACTGGTTAGAGCTCAACCAGGGGAAAGGGTTAGCCCACTAGAGACAATGATTCTGAAATGCTGTTGTTGGGATTCATTACATCTGCACTGTTCTGGAAACTTGAGGAAGACTTGAGGAAAAAATGCCGATTTTCTGATTCCACCCCAGATCTACTGATGGACTAGAAAGTTCTCTCCAGGAACTCCCATGCTCATTCAGGTCTGAGAGCCCTTTTACTAAAAACCCCTACTATCTGTTGTTTCTCCCTATGAGAGTTTACTCCCAGTAGACATTTCAACAATGCCTCCAACTCTATTCTCCACTCCAAGCAACATGATTATGATGTGGCTTCTCATGTAGGTCAAACGTTTTAGTTCTTTAGAGCCCATGTCTGCTTCTGCTTTGGCATTCTTAACTCTTTTCCTCATCATCACGGTCTGGATTCTCCTCTCACTCCAGACTCCATCCTTTAATGAATTCATCTGTCACCTTGGTTCACGTAGGAGCTAGTCTGTGGCTACCCAGGTATGTTAGCCCCACCTTCACTACTGAACTCTGGACTCAGTATCCAAGCTGCATATTGATACTTCCCCTGAGGGTTTCTACGGAAACCTCAAGCTACATTTGCAAAACAAAACACGCTAGATCCCTCCATAAACTGACTCCTCCTTCTGTAATCCCTGCTCAATAAAGAAATGGTACCAACCCAATTGCCCAAGTTAGAAACCTGAGAAAAATCTTTGACCACTGTCTCCCCCTACATAGTGGACAATTAATGAAACCTACTGATTTTTTATTCTCCCACAGTAGTCCCAAGTTACCCACATTTTTATTTCTAATCTTGAGGCCATGGTTGTAGTCACAATTATATCTCACCTGGCTTCCAGGCTCGCATCCTTCAGTTCAGTTCCTTCCACTTATTCCATTCTCCATATTGAAGCAAGAGAACATGTTTAAAATATAAATTTGATCATGTCACTTCCCACTACCCTCAGAATAAAGTTTAAAGCTCTTAATAGCACATGACATCTTTCACGATCCCGTTACTCCTTCTCTCTCCAGCTGTATGACTTGAAACACCTCTTCATAGTTTTCGCAGTAGCCATACCTAGACTCTTGCAATTCTTCAAGTGGACTATTCCCTCTTCTGTCCCATGCACATGCTGTTCCCTCTACCTTCCTCCTACCCCATGCAGAACGTAGGGGCTAAAATTTACGTACTGGCACTTTAAGAAGGCTACCCCAGACAAAGGGGTTTACTGGTGAACTCACCTGATAACTGGGCTTCTTTTAGTCTGTTTTCCCAGGATGACCCATTAATGGTAGAAGCATTACATAGAGGATTCCTGACACCTTAGTTCTAGCGCGTAATATACCAAAAAATTCATTTTGCTAAACTGTCAAATCACTAGCTTTTCCGGGTCTCATTTTCCTTTTATCCTTGACATTCCATTACAAGATTACTATGTTAATCCAAAAAAGTCAAGGCTATGATAATGACCTACTTATTGAAAATATGGAAACTGCATGGCATCACTTATCCAATCTCACTTTTGTTCTACTCTCACCTCTCCGCTAACCGGAGAAACTCCGCCTTTTAGTTTACCTCTCTTCTCCCTCACCTCCTCCACTAACTTCTATTCTCTGTTAGGACCAGGCTTCGACTTGGTATTTTCCAGGAGTTTTTTCCAAACCCCCAAAGCTGGGCCAAGAGCCCTACCTATAAGGTCCCATAATAGTTTCTTTTTCTCCAGAAAAACTTAGCAACTCTATTGTCATTTTGATCTACTTTATTGCCTCCTCCCTCAGACAGTGAACTCTGTTCACTCACTGTAAGTATCTATTTGTGCCTGAGTGATATTCTTCTACAACCTGAAAGAAAGACCCTGCAGGAAATGTTCCATTTGGGAGGCTGTTCTTAGCATAACAATGCACTGGCTATCAATTGCCATTTCACTATTTTTTAAAAAAGATTTTATTTATTTATTTGACCAAGAGAGAGATCACAAGTAGGCAGAGAGGCAGGCAGAGAGAGAAGGGGGAAGCAGACTCCCTGCAGAGCAGAGAGCCCAATGCGGGGCTCCATCCCAGGACCCTGAGATCATGACCTGAGCTGAAGGCAGAGGCTTAACCCACTGAGTCACCCAGGCGCCCAGGTTCTGATTTTCTCAAGGATAAATGGGCAGTGGGTGCCACAGGAGGAAAAGGATGTGGTGTTACCTCAGACCTTGAGACACTCCTGGGCTCCTGAGAGTAAAGGTCTCAGACACTAGTGGTAGAGAGGTGAGAGAAATCCTAAGAGACAAGGGACATCTCCCAGGTTAGTTTCAAGGCCAGTTTATAGGGCTATTCAAATCTTGCTCACAGACACCAGGAACTCTGCAGAGGAATTCTCAAACTGTCATGGGGAGAGGGGAAATATAGTAAGGCCTTTCTCTTCATTCCCCTTGAAGCCTCCCACTTTTATCTATTGGGGTTCCTGGTTTTTGTTGTTGTTGTTTTGAAACTTTTGACTTATTTGAGAGAGAGACAGAGCAGGAGGGAGAGGAAAAGAGAATCTGAAGCAGGCTCTGGGCTGAGCACAGAGCCTGACTCAGGCCCAGATCCCATCGCCTTGAGATCATGACCTGAGCTGAAACCAAGAGTTGGTCATTTAAGTGACTGAGCCACCAAGCATCCCTGGGGTTCCTGTTTCTTTGAAATGAAATATCGTTTGAAATGCATATGGTCTTTTCTATCATTCCAAACTCTGACAATGCAGCTTATCAAAATGAAAAGAACGGTTGGCATGCACGACTCAAGAACAGAATCCTTTTTAAATAGTGCTTTAGCATTGTGTCCTTTATAAGGATGCATGGTGAATGTGACTGTGAAATTTAATTTTTTTTAAATGAAGCTGCTATGGTGCTTATTTACCTTTCTAAAGTGGGATTGTCTGATTTTTCAATTAAAATTCTTCACAAATACTGAAATCCCATGGAAGGTAGGACTGACTGTTAGCCCTGACAGCTTGGTCCCTTCTTTATGGGTTTGGGAATACGCACGTATGTTTATGTTTCGTTTCCTCTGAACTTTCCAATAGAACTTCCTGGGAATTGAGTCTCTCCACCTGGAATATCAAATTCTACTGTCCTCATCTCCAGTGATAGTTTGCAATGCAAATTGTCGGGTTGGTTACACACAGTACCATAACCATGGTAACCAAATGAAGACAAGTTTGCCTTACTTCCTCAGTGAAGTACTTTCCAGCCCTGCATTCAGACCTGATGTTACTGCCAGCAAGTCAAGGGCTTTAAAGGAACAGCCCAAGGGTTCAGAGAAATAAAAACACAACTGGAGCCATTGTATTCCTTCCCCCACACTCCTCCCCTGAGTCCAGGACTTGCTACCAATCTCTCTTGCCATTTCTAACTACTTTCTGCTTTCTTGGAGGGAAGGCTAAAGAGAATCCCTCTGTATCTTTATCCCCAGGTTGACTGTAGATTTGGGCAAGCCCACTGCCCTGGCTTTCCATGTCTAGCTCCTAAACAGGAGCAGATAGAAACCTGCTTCTGTGTTCACAAGGACTTTTTAATGTTAGCAGCTGTGATGCTCAAGGAGACAGGAAGGCGTCCAGATAGAAGCAGACACTTTCTGAGAACAACCACAGCAAGTTGCAAGGGCCACTTCTCTGCCAAAATTCCTTTCTTCTGGAAGAGTCATTCTTACCATTTGTTTGTTTCCAGCCTGTGGGGGAAGGGTCTCAGTCCTCTGTTTTCATTTTCTCTCTGTTGGAATGGGAGGGCAGCTGTGACATGATCTGAAACTTCTGTACCTGCAGCAGTGTGACCCGGTAATGCCCAGGAAGAAAGATATATAAGCAATAAGGTAAGCGATCTAATTGTCATGGATTCTGGCCTGGATGATTTCCGTACTCCCATGACGACCTGGGTGGCTGCCATTAACACGGAAAGGTCAAAAATAAAGGGGATGGGAATGCTCTAGGCTCAAAATTCTTAGTTTACTTCCCTTTGGTTGTGAATACCATGTCAAGCAATGTTTCTGAGGTAAGAGGATGAAATTATTTTTACTTTCTATTGTAACTAGTGGGACTCGTGTGTCATTTTCACTGGTACTTATTACCATGATTTGGTTCAGAGGATGATTTTCTGTCGTTCCTTCTATCGTTATTTGTTGGGATTCCCTAAGAATAGCTTTCCCATCTCCCCATAGGTCTGCCTCCTTTAGACATTAGTACACATTATCTGAGCTCTCCAGGAGGTTTCCCTAATTAATATTTCCACAACGACGAGTGTCAATTTCCTATCTTCTAGGTGTTCTCACACTAATGAATTTCTGAGAATCTAATATGGCAACCTATTGTCTTTTTAGTCTTCATTTCCTTGAATATTAATAAGGTTCACTATATTTACATTCTTGAGCCCTTCCTACATGCTCCCCCCATTTTAACTAGACTCCATGCTAGTGGGGTTTGAACTCACAACCCTAAGACCGAGACCTGAGCTGAAGTCAGAAGTTGAACACTTAACTGAATGAGCCACCCAGGTGCCTTGATTTCCTACTTTTGAATTGCCTCATTACATTGTTTCTACTTCTATGTGTCTTCTTTTTATTGATTTATAATCGCATGTCATACATCAAGGATAAAAAAGCCTTTCATGTCACATATACTGTCAACATTTTTATAGATTTTTTAACATTTTGACATTTTTATTATTTTTGCTATAGGAAATTTTTAAACTCTTAGCTGGTTAAATCCATTGTGATTTTCCTTCATTCCCTTTGGTGTCATTTCACCATAAGCTTTCACCACCTCAAGATTAGAAAAATATTTACCAATATTTTCTTTGAGGCCTATTTTCATTTCATTTTTTTCACATTAAATCCTTAACACTATTGGAACTCATTTTGATGAATTGTGTCGGGGTGTCTTGTTTGTTTTGCTTTGTATTTTTTCCATTAAGTCTTCAATTCAGAAATAACTATAAATTCACACGCAGTTCTAAGAATAATATGAAGTTTATCTGCCTTAATGCAGGAATCCTTCCAACAATGCATAGGTAACCTATTTCTGCATATGCAGATTTCTATCTGGAATAAGATTTGTCTTCTCAACATACTTAACAGCTATAAAGTTGTAATATCAGGATAGTTTCTCATAATCACTTATAAGGAATAATATCTACTTTCTTCCCTACCTTCCCTGAGATTTTTATGATTATGATCATGGTGGGAAAGCAAAGATGATGACAACTTTGATGTCAGAGGAGTAAAGAATATGTTAGAATATGCCTTTGTGAATAATCCAGGTTGGAAAGAGGCTTTAGACCCAGGGGCTGGCTTAAATCTTGATCTCTTCTCCTCACTGCCAGCTATGTCTGCGTGTTCTTGGATGAAACACATTCTCATTGTAGTCAAGAATTTAACCATTATGTGGTTTCTTATTGAACTGAAATATGATGCAATTTTATTGTGTGACAGTATGTTTTGAAACTTGAGATGTGCACACCTGAAAATCTTTTTAAATTATATTTTAAAGACTTTATTTATTTGAGAGAGAGAGAGAGCATTTGGGGGGGGGGGTCAGAGGGAGAAGCAGACTCCCCCCTGAGCAGGGAGCCCAATGCAGAACTCGATCCCAGAACACATGGATGGTGACCTGAGCCAAAGGCAGATGCTTAATCCCCTGAGCCACCCAGGTGCCTTGTACACCTGAAAATCTTAAAGCAAATTGATCAGTTATTTTTTCAAGGTATTAGGAAAAGTGTATAGAAGGAAGGTATTATAGAGTCCAATTAAGAGTATTTTTAAGAGAAATAGCCATCTGCTTTGGTTGGTCAGATTCTCCAGAGAAGTGAGCTAGTATATATATATATATATATATATATATATATATATATATATAAAATTCCATATATTTAATTAGAGAGAGAGGGAGGGAGGAATTTATATCTATCCATCTACCTACCTATTGTTGTTCACACAATTGTGGAGCCTGAGAAGTTCTATGACCTTCCATGTGCAAGCTGGAGACCCAGAAAAACTGGCGGTGTAAGTCCAGTCTGAGTGTGAAGCTTGAGAGCCAGGAGCATCAATGGTGTAAACCCCCGTTCTATAGCATGAGGATTCTGATGTCCCAGCTCAACAGTCAGGCAGAGAGAAGGAGAAATTTCTCTCCACCTTTTCCTTCTCTTCAGGCCTCAACAGATTGAATAATTCCTGTCCACACTGGGGATAACAATCTGCTTTACTCAGTCTTCTGATTTAAGTGCTAATCTGTTCTGGAAACACCCTCATAGACACACCCAGAAATCATGATTAGCCAGATATCTGGGCACCCCCTGGCCGAGTCAGGTAGACACAAAATACTAATCATCGTTCTATCAGATAAGATGACTTGTGATTGCAGTAAGCTAACATTGAAGAACAGCTGTTTAATTGTTGCAAATCCACTGCTGAATAGCCCTTTGGTGAAATTTATGCTATAATTGTTCACATGCATTTTAATCCCCCTGTCTGGAATGTTTGCCTGTCCTTTACCCATCTTCAAGAGCCAGAGCCACTACTTCCCCTTCAAAGGAACCTTTTTTATGTTCCTAAATGAGCATTTTCCTCCTTTAATATTTGAGAACAGTTGTTTTATACCTCTCTTAAAATGCATATTATGTTCTACTTCACAATATAGTTAATAAGTACTATTTTTTATAAACTACTGTAAGCTCCTCAAAGTTTCTTTTTATACCATAGACAGTAAAATATTTCATTGAATTAGTAGATGTTATTATTGCATTTATGTAATAGTTCATGCATACAATGCATTTTTATGAGGAATGACAAGTGCACATTACTGTCTCTGATATGACAGAGACTATGAAGGTAAGTCATAATTCTTAGCTCCTGAGAAAAAAAACGAGTCCAGTATCAGAAAAACCATTCATTCATTAACAGTCATGGCTGATCCCCCATTATTACTCATGGTCTAGGCTAAGTGCCAAGGATTAAAAAAAAAAAAAAAAAGTCATGGTCTTTGTCTGCAGGGGGTCCATTTAGTTGAGTGGGAAGGGCAGAAGAGTAAATAAACTGAGTGAGAAAAGTGCTTTCATAAGGAGTTGTGCAGATTGCTGGGAGTGCCAGAAGTGGGCTAGGATGGGAGTGGAGAGTGATAAGGAAAGAAAGTTCTACGGAATGAGTTCCATCTGAACTCAGTGGAATGGTATCCAGGAAAGAGGGAAAAGCAGCACCAGCAGAGGGATCTGCACCCCGTAGCTGCAGAGAGGAAGGCACGCTGAAAACAACCAATAGGTCTGCGCATCCAGAATACGGTGTACACAAAGGAACCAGGATGGCGATGCTGTGGGAATGAAGATAGCCCCACCACCTTTCATTCCCCTTCCCCAGGGTGAGACAAGGCAAATACTGAGAAGACAAGAGTAGGAATAATGGAAAAAGAAAGAATCATTGAGAAGAAAAAAATTTCTTTGAAGTTGGAAAGGGATTGGAACAGGGCTCGCAGTAGGTGAATCCATTGATTCAGTGTTCCCAGGCTCAAAGGCATTTCACGTTTATAGGAAGTTGTATATATGGTTCTTGACTGTCATCTTAATACTCTTTTGCTTATTTCACCAGCAAAAGATGAAAACTCCAAGTCTGAGAGAACTGATTCTGGATTCCAACTTGAGCGCAACTGCCTTGTCTTTAAATCTAGCTTGCTCCTAAATGGCAGGAGAGAGCACCCTTCACATATTTCACAGTGGGAGGAAGCCACCCACGGAGCGAATCATCACAGACTGCATGTTCCTCCTAGCAGAGTGTTGACAGAACACTCTATTCTCTAGGATCTGCTTCTACTTCACTGAATCACTTGGAAATCTTAGACCATATTTATGGGACTTTGATACTTGGACAGGGAGGAAGAGCAGAAGGGCATTCCTGGCTTGGCTTTATTGCTTGAGTTTTTGAGTTGTCTTCTAAGTAATAGGAACAGTGTTTTATTCTTATCCCTTGTATAGTTTTGATGGTCATACCTTTAAAATATTTTTATTTATTTATTTATTTTTAAAGATTTTATTTATTTATTTGACAGAGAGAGAGATCACAAGTAGGCAGAGAGGCAAGCAGAGAGAGAGGGGGACGTAGGCTCCCTGCTGAGCAGAGAGCCCAATGCAGGGCTTCATTCCAGAGATCATGACCTGAGCCAAAGGCAGAGGCTTACCTCGTTGAGCTACCCTCAGGCGCCCCTGAAATATTTTTAAAATGTGAGCTCCCTTAGTCAACAAATAGGTTACGTGGAGGCTAGAAATAGAATAATCATCTTGTGGAATCATCTCATTTCATCCAGTTTTCTTATGTCATGCAAGAGGAAATAACATTCCATGACAACTTGAAACCACATACCCAATGTCATTCAGCCAATGAACTATTTGTTGATTAATTAAAATAAATTACCTTTTGTTTCCCTGGTGATGAGTTAAGATCTTTCATCTGCTGTTAGCTGGTGGAAGGCACATAAGAGAAGGTAAAAGAAAGTATTTACTCAGATAATTTTGGTTGAAATAGTGGAAGTGGACCTCAAATGATAACCCAGAAAATTTTGCTTCAAAATGGAGAGAGTATATATATTTATATAGTGAATATATATTGAAATATATGTGCATGTATGTGTGCAAATATATATGTATCTGTATAATAATCTGATCATTTTTCTAGTTCAGATTACATTGTTCTCTGATACCACATAGCTATTCCTGGCAAGTTGTACCTTTGACATTGCTGAATATCGAAGTTTTATCAATGATTTTGTAACCAAACTTGCAATGATACTTCTCAATTTCTTGTTAGCATCCATTTAAACATTAATTTATTCAGCAAACATATATTGAGTACATTATTTTACAATTATGATAGGAGAGCTAAGATCTCTGTCCTGAAGAAAATCTTACATGGTCAAACAGAATTGTAAGAACAAACTTATTAAACAATGTGAACATACTTTAATAGTGATTTATATTAAACTATTAGATCACAGAGGAGCAATTAAAGCCATACTCACATAGAGAGAGCATGTAGATAGAGGAGATAAGAGAGGGCTGAGATCTGAACACTCAAAATTTAGGAACGTCATGGGCTCCTGGGTGGCTCAGTCAGTTAAGAATCTGACTCTTGATCTCAACTCACGTCATGATCTGAGGGTGGTGAGATCAAGCCGCATGTCAGGCTCTGTACTGGGCATGGAGCCTGCTTAAGATTCTCTCTCTCACTCTCTCTGCCCCTTCCCCCACTCTAAAAAGAATTTAGAAAAGCCAACAAAAGATCTTGAGAAAAAAAGCCTTGAGTGAGATAGGAGGATATTTGAGAGAGCAAGATATATTAAAAAGAAAGAAAGAAAAAGAAAGAAAGAAAGAAAGAAAAGAAATGAAAAGATTGTTTCCATTAAGAGGAAGTGGTAAACTACTGAAAATTCTGAAATGATACGAACAGTAGTTAAGTGTTAGCATACTGATTTGGGTGGGTAATAAGAGAGTGGGAGGTGTGGTTTGGTCTGTATATTGGAGCATTTGTTATGTGATCCAAATGAGACTATAAGTTCTCATTCACATACGGTTAACAGCAGCAGAGGTCAATGTGAGATATACTGTAAGGCCCTCTCTCTCACCCGCTTTTAAGTGACTTGATGTGAGATGTAAAAGGAATAGAGGAACTAAGGAAGACTCATAAGTTCTTGGCCTGAACAACTGCCTAAATAGTGTATACCATTTATTGAGATGGGGACCAATGGAATAAAGGCAGGTATATAGGGGATCAAGCAGAAGTCAAGGAAAGAGTAAAGAATTCAAGGTGCTACATATTATGTTAAAAATGTAAATATCCAAGTGAAGATGTCAAGTGACTAGGAATACCCCATTCTGAAGCTTAGGTCCTCTATTCTAAGATGTGGAAATATGAATTCAGGAATCATCTTGAGATAAATAGAAAACTAGAGAGGAGTTAGAGAGAAGTTGAAGGGTCAAAGGAAAATAATTTTAAGATGAAAGATATGACAGCATGTTCTAAGCTAAAAGAAACAATCGAATAGGGAAGGAAAATGGTGTATAAGCAAAGTTTGTGAGTAGAATAGAGGTGACAAGGGATGTTTGAAATTGGGAATTTGGAGGTTGTTCATTTATAGTGATGAAGTATGACCATGGGAACTGAGTGGAAGGAAGGGATACTGAAAGTGAGCAGATTATTGAACTCAGTGGTCAGTTGTTGATGGGTCATCTAGATTGACAATGAAATCTTCCAGGAGCATGACAGAAATACCATTCCATTCTCAGTAAATGAGGGGGAATTCCTGGATGTTGATGACAACACAGTCTGATAGCTTATGCTTCGAAGGAGAGAGGAAACGAGATCTGAAAGCATCAATGAGGAACATGGAGGAACTATCTACTATCTCCAAGATTACGGTCCTGATTCAATGGGTGAAAAGACAAAAAAAAAAAAAAAAAAAAAAAAGCCACAGCCTAAGAAAGAGGTGAAGGAAACCATGTTCAGGTTTCAATAGAAAAGGGGGATGAAGGGACATTCGAAGAAGAGCTTAGTATAAAAGAGATTTGGTAGGTGACAGTCCCTGAATTCCAGAGGGCACAGGGTTTGAGAGTGCCTGGAGAAGGTGGAGATTGGGCCAGATGAGGCAATGTCCACTGCCACAGGAGCATGGTTCAAGGGCATGATGGGATTAGTCCTATGGTCTCCAAGAGTAAGAAGCGTGAATCAGTTCTCTTTAAGTGTTAGCCTCCCAGGACTGGTATCTTAGTCTTTGGAGGGAAGTGAGTGATATCAAGGCTCATGGTCATCTTTTTCAGAGCATGAGGGGCTCTCAAGGCTTTCTTTTTAAACCTCTGTGAGTGATGTCACAACTGGGAAAGGGACAGGTCTTCATGGAGCATATGGCTCTATATAGACTTCTCCCAAAATTTTCTGCTGGTGAAAGTCATTGTATATGGCAGGTGGAGGGGAGCAAGGAAGCCTGGACACCATTTGAGATCTTAACAGAAGGCTTGAACAGAGGCAGTCATGATGAAGACCCATTGTAGAGACATAGGGATGGTGAGATTCCTGTGGACCCAGAATGCTTGTGGAATTTTTTTCCCATTATGATGCTCTCTTCTTGAGCACAGGTCTCCTTTACAAGTGGGGCCAAGGCTAGAACTACAGCCTACAATTATCAGTTATAACCTTGAAATTAAGACTGCAGTTGAAGATATTTCCAAACTCTGATATGAGTCTCTAGTCTCAGGTAAACCTGCATTCTCATGGTCACAGAAATATTTTATTCTCATACTCTCCAACTATATCTTCACAATTATTCAGACTAAGTAACCTCAAGATGACACAGGTTATCCACAAACTATGAGTGACGCATTGATCTCCTATGGAAAAAGAACCCAACTATTACATTGACCGGTGATTCTTTTCCTATACTTGATGGTTATTGACATGAAAGTGACCTAGAGAGGCAACATAAAGAAAGAAAAAAAAAAAAACTGATCAATATGGGTATTGATTGTTTTATATGCATTTTGCATTAATTTTTTTAACAGCCATATGAAGTGGTTATTTCCTACTAATTACAGAGATGAAAAAATAGATTATCAGAGATGTTTGAAAATTTCCCCAAGGAGATGTCAGAAAAGCAGCAGAGCTGAGATTAAAATCTGGAGTTATCTAACCTGAAAACATTTATTCTTTTAACCACATAAGAACCAAGAATGCTGGCTAAAACAGCTGGTATCCCTTTACCAAATAACCAAGCGATCAGCTTACAGTTACAGATTATTTACCCTGGGCAGAGTTCTGTGCTGGGATCTGTGGGGAACACAGATAAATAAGGCACAGTCCCTGTTCTCCATTCTGAACAAGCTGTTTGGCAAGACAACATGTTTGCAGAGAGGTGAAAAAAGTTAAATAACCCCAGAGGACAAGAATGTAACCATTGTCCCTGCTTCAAGAATCAAAGTATCAAATTCTGTGATTTCACTGTGGGCTGAAAGCTTCACACACATGGTTGCCTTTGCTCAAGTGAAAGAAAATGTCTTGTAAAGTTAATGTAACAACACCAATTTTTTTTCTCGTTTTGAGTATTTTAAAAAATTGGAAAACTTGGTAATATTTCAGTACATTTCTCTTTTTTGTCTTTCCAATACACTTCACTTTAGTTTTGTTTTTACAAAATTGAGTTCTGGCTGCATATATTGTTTTTCATCCTCTTTTTTAATTAAACATGATAATATAAGAAATTTCCCACGTTAAAGGAAGTTCTTTATACACATAAGGGGTAATGGCATTATAATTAGGATAGAAAGGATCTGAAGACAGGGAAGGGACCTTCAGGCACAGACGGCAACATAATCTGAGATGAAGATTCACTTTGGACCAAGTCAGCATTGGCAAGAATTTGGTTCCAAATGGTCCTGGGGATAAAGGGGTTAATCAGAGGATTGGGCAGAGACCATATCCGAAACTTGCCACCTGATCCCTGTCCCTTTACAAAGAATTGCTCTTCAGGTCAAGCCAGTGGAGGTCAAAGGAAGGACACTGGAGCATCCAGCATGAGCACTGAAGAATCCAAAGCAGATTTGTTTACTAAGTGGAAAGGGATCCACTGAAACAGACCGGAACAAAAGGGTTTTTCTTTACAAACTGGTCCCTGACCCTTGCCTTTAGCAAAGGTTCCCACTTTTCTTGGCAGGCTTTTACTGCTCTAAAGCCAACTACCACCGAGCTGGCAGGGAGCATATCCTCGCCGGTTGTGCGAGCCTGGTGGCTAAGGTCAAACATGCCATTTTAGAACGGAAGTTTGGGGACAGACCAATAAAGCAACACTTTTATCGAAAACTTTGATGATTTTTACAGCGTTCTTTTTGAAAAAAGGTGGTAGCTCGGTTAAAATTGGACATTGTAGTACAGACGCGGCAATTTGAGGAATTCAGCTGCTTGAGAACTCCGGCCCTCACTACAGAGCAGAAGCTTTTGTGCTAAATATGACCCCACTTACCGCCGAGGCTGGTGGAGGAGCAGGACTCTCTGGGGGTATCTTATTTTTCCATAAATCATTATTGTTTTCTTCAAACCCTGAGCACTTACTGAGTCTGAGCTCTCATGAATCTTGTTGAGCACGATTTTGGAGATTTTCCTTCCTTTCAAAATTGTGCATTGTCGGAGTTGAATACACATGCAAGATGCTTGGCATTGCCAAAGAGGACTTTTTTTTACTCAAAAGAGCCAAAGCGTGTATAAAATTAAATAGCCAGAAATTAAATGCAATTCCTAAAGTTGATTTTGTCTAGTGTTATGCATCCTACTATACCAAATTAAAGTTAGAAATATAATCTTATCTGTATCATTTTTGCTTTTTATTATCTTATTATTTTTGTCTTGTGTTTGAAATTTTTTTAACATTTTTTTGTTCCCATAGAATATTCTGAGAGTTCACTTTCTTTTTTTTTTTAAGATTCATTTATTTATTTTAGAGAGAGAGAGAGACAGAAAGAACCCTTGCAGGCGGGCAGAGGGAGAGAGAGACAGAGAGAGAAAATCTCAAGGAGATCACCTGCTGAACTCATAGCCCAAAGTGGGGTTTGATCCACAACCCAGAGATCATGACCTGGGTTGAGCCAAATCAAGAATCGGATGCCCAACTGACTGAGCCACTTAGGCACCCTCCAAAAGTTAACTTTCTAAAGTTGGCTGACTAA
Source organism: Meles meles (assembly GCF_922984935.1). Taxonomy (NCBI): domain Eukaryota; kingdom Metazoa; phylum Chordata; class Mammalia; order Carnivora; family Mustelidae; genus Meles; species Meles meles. Next base: position 45,984,787 of record NC_060075.1, on the reverse strand, counting down.
AAGACTCACGTTAATTTAGATCTCACCTGTCCACCCTTTGCCATTATTTTTAAATAATTGAAATTTCTTAGTATTTGTTTTTTTGATCATAAAATGAAAAGTCATCACCATTGTCATGGATTTTTGCAGTAATTTACTATTGTAACAATAAATGTATATTTATACTTCTGTTGAATTACCAGAATTCTAATGTGCAAAGCAGGGAAGGAAACTCTCACTACCAACTGCAGCAAGAATGCTTACGTATACTTAAAAGAAAATATTCAAATGTTTACAATAAATCTGAATGACTTGCCTTGATTAAACACTGATCAGAAAAGATGGTTTAAGTCATGTGGCCAGTGATTATGGGTGAGTTTAAGGATGCAAGACATGCTGCTGAAATACGTATTTGACTATATAGTCATTTCTCTAAATTTGAAGTATAAATGAATGCAAATTCAAGTAGATGCCACGGAAAGGATTTAGTCAGAAAGTGTGGTTTTGAAACCGAGCTTTACTTCTTTAGGTCTATATGTATTTATTTAGCATCTATTCTCTGCTGGGAATTCAGCCAAATACTGGAGACAGATTGATGCGTAAGAAGGAGACCCTCTTTCCTAATGTCTTGATAATCTGGGGAGTTGCAACAGTTTACTCCTCTGCTCTAAGCTTCTGTCCCCTCCTCTTACCCTGCAAGCCTCATAATGATATTAACAAAGGTTAAATGAGATAATGGGGTGGTCAATATTTCTTGAGCTGTATGCATAATATATTTATTAATATTCTAACTGTCCCAACCATCCTATCGGTTAGATGGTCTAGCTTACTAATTACAGGAATATGCTTGGAGTCCAGTGCCTGGTTTGAGTGCTCATTATTGGGTTGGCTTGGGCATGCAACCCCTCTGCTTTTCCAATTTACAATGAAATTGTGGCAGTTAGATTGCTTCCTTTGTTGGCAATTATTAGATAATGGATGCATAGAATTCAGTATAGATTCTAGCACATCATAAGTACTCACTGAGGTTAACAGTAATTACCACTCAGTACAATTTATACCCAACTAAGAACTAAGAGAATGTAGGAAGATTATATCATTTACACAAGGCCACCCAACAAGTTGCAGAGGTGAGACTCATCCAGGTTGACCTGTTGCCAAAGTCCTTATTTCTTACATTTTGGGTTCTCTAAAAATATTTTTATAGATGTAACTGTTAGATAAACTTGAAGGATACTGATTATATTAATCAATATTTTCGATCTTTCTTCCTGGCTGGAGTGCCTTCCCAGTCCACAATTTCTTTGCTCTCCGTCCACATCGCGGACCACCCAATTGGATCCACCAGAGGGTGGATGTGGCCTGACAACAGGCGAGGCCACATTAGTCCCCAGTCTCCAGCTGTGTCACCACTGAGAGGGAACCATTCCTCCCCAATGAGATTGGGAACTCTGATCAGATGGGTGAGCCAAGTTCCAGAAGACTGCAGTGGCCTCTGAGCGCTCTCGCTTCTCCTTCTCACAGAATCAAGCCAGAAAGCGGGCTCGTGGGGTCTGATTTGTTTGTCTCCATGTTTTAGTTTACCGAATTGCTCTCTCACAATGGCGGAGAAGTCACATGAATCCGGCAACTCCCAAGGAGGTCAAGAAAAGAGCAAGAGAGAGATCCTGAGGTCCACCAAGAGGGTGTGGGCTCCCCTAGATGAGCAGCTGCCTCCTGGCTCTGAGGAGGGAAGCCAGAGTGTCACCATCCCCACACTGGGTGAGAACAGGCCCTCGGGGCTATTGAAAACATTCTGCTGCGAGTGCTGAGGGTCGTGGGGGCTTGGCTGGGGACAGATGATTCTGGAACAAACACTTGGCTTTGAAGATACCAGTGTTCCTGGCAGGATGCTATAAACTTCTATGAAATGGGCACTTCTGACTTCCACCCGCACACATTCAAAACACACATCTTCTTGATGGAAATAGACCAGCTTCTCCCTTTCTATTCCAAGGTCTCCTCATCTCAAGTTCCTCAGGACCCTGAAGGGGCATGGAATCCATGCCAGAGACATGACGCTTCCTTCAGAACATCAAACATTCTATTGAAAGGCTCTTTTTGCTGGGTCTTGCATGAAGTGTCTGTAATAATTTTAATAGTTTAAAGACTCGTTAAGTAGGAAAACACTTTTCCCTCCACAGTGATATAACTGATGATATTTCTTCTTTGCCTACCACCCAATTCATTCTACCCCTCTAGAGTCCCTAAATTGAAAAATAAGCACCTTGCATGCCTACTTGGCCTTTCTGGTTCACCAGACTCCTTGTGTGGGGCTAAGGCAAGTACTTCACTGTTCAGTGGGATAAAGTCAAAGAATAGCAGCCCAGAGTAGCCTGTAGCCAACCAGAAAGGGAAGAAATATTTATTGGGAAATGCTGCTTTTTTATCCTCTCCTTTTTGCCCTTCGAATATTTGGTTAAGCCAGTGACAAAGATCCACCTTAAAAGACTGGTGCCTTTTTAACACAGTGTGCCTTTGGCAATCCTGGGACTGCAGTGCAATTTGTCCCTGGAATGAATGCAAATTTGGTTTAGAACCTGGCAGAGAACTCCTTGCAAACACACATCACTGGCTAGCTGCCTTAGGTAAACGTCGTGATTCAGTAAGGAGAGGGTCCATGGTGATCTCTATCCGACAAGAGAAAGACAAAAGTCTGGTATGCTTTTTCACTCTTCGTGTTCACACTAAGGCAATTTAAAAATTACTCTGACATCTCTTGTACTTCGGTATTATTTTTCTTCCTTTTCACACTTTCTCTTCTTTCTTTCTTTATCTCTTTCTGTTTTGATGTCAGTCATTTGGCAAGTTTATACTTCATTCTCAGGAAAGACTGATTATGGAAAGCAGGAAATTTTGCCTTGGGAAAATAAGTGAATGTGCTTCTAGAACATGTGCCTAACTATGTAGGAAATAACTATGTAAGAGCTATGGGTGGTGGCTAGATAATGGGGAGCGTTATTTCAGCTGGTATGCTTTGATTGATGGTCTCTTTCTTTCTCCTTCATAGAAGATTCCAAGCAAGCAAGTATTCAGCAGTGGCTGGACTCTGGATTCTTGTAAGTGTTTCTTCGTGCCTTTACACATATCTCTTGCAAAAATCTGTGAAAACAATGTGGGTAACTCTTCTGGGACAAGGTGAGACAGGCCCACCTTTTCATTTTAACTGAGGGTATGAAGGATCTCTCTATTATTGCAAAAGTTATATATCAATTTGAAAGTACTCAACGGAATACTGTTCCAGTCCCTGGCTGTTGATTGCTTTTAAAAAGTCCCCCCGTAATAAAGCCTAGCTTTGCATTTACTCTCCTCTGTTTAATTAAAATGCAATTTAGTATAATTGAGTTGTACACATTGTTTGACTCGCAATATTTTTGTTTCTTTATAGGGTCTCTGTAAATGAAAACTTTCAGCAAGTCATCGACCACACTGGTAAGACAAGAGAACCAGAAACATTTAGGCTTTGTGGACCTGAGTAAAATTATTAAAACGTTTATCTGAATAAATCTTCTTAAAATGAGAATTATCCGAGCTTTCTAGAAATGGAACGGATCTCAAAAACCATCCGGCTCAATTGCTTTGTTTGATATAAAAATCAGAGGCTCAGGAAGGATAGGGGGTCACCAGCAGCATGTGGGGTTGCAAACCAGGCCTCCTGCCACATCCTTAGCTCAGACTCTACCAGAAAACTCACTGGGTTCTATGAAGACATTTTGCAAGGATGTAATTATGGAAATGCAATTGTCTAACTTTTCCTCTCACTGTGGTACTTTTATGTCTAAATCTAGTTTCTTTCTACTCTCCAGTCTCCAAATTATATCCTCCCTTTCTAATGGTGCGTTTGTTCTCAAAAAGAACAGATGACTGAATTCTATGGCAAACGGCAAAAATATGTATTTCTGACGCAGAGAATGTATCACACTTGTTACACTGAGATTTGATAAGAATATTATAAAAAGAAAAAGAAATTAATTGATCTCACAGTTCCCACATTCCTTAAAGAAAATACTGCATTTCATAGAAATACGATTGTAAGATGCACTCACAGTGCTGCCTACCCCCACCCTGGCTGGCTTGGTTGGCGGAACATGTGACACTTGACCTTGGGGTTGTGAGTTCGAGCCCCACCTTGGGTGTAGAGAGTACTTAAAAATGAAAGGAAAAGCGAGAGAGGAAGGAAGGAAGGAAGGAAAGAAGGAAGGAAGGAAGGAAGAAAAATACATTCACATATTAAGTACTACTCAGGAAAATGAAACAGTAAGCCCTGGCAATTATAAATGAAAGGCAACACTGACTACAAGATACTTCCTGCTTTCATAGATGTTAAAATGTGACAAAATGCGTGTTTTAAAACTGATGAAACACCATAAATAATGTATGTTAAAAAATGACATAAATTAGGAGTTTAATGATGAGAGGGGAAAACTATTAGTCTACTGCTTACTTACTTGGCTGGTTTTAATTATTTCACTTCCTTCACTGACATCTTAAATTAAGATTGACCACTGGCTACAAACTAGTTTAAATTTAGACTTTTTTTTTTTTTTACTGAAAATAAAAATAAAAAACCAGGTATATCCTTGAAATTTCCTCTTTCTTCAAGCTTCTTTATTTTTTTTTAATATAAAAGTTCCACGATCCCCAAATCTCTGAAGATGTTTGCCAATAAACTGAATTCTCTATTTATAGTAGTGCAGAATCAAAAAAAAGGCAAGAACTTGGGGTGCCTGGCTGGCTTCATTGGTAGAGCATGTGACTTGATCTTGGGGTTGTGAGTTCTAGGCCCACACTGGGTGTTTATTACTTAAAAATAAAATCTTGAAAAAGAAAGGAAGGAAGGAAGGAAAGAAGGAAGGAAGGAAGGAAGGAAGGAAGGAAGGAAGGAAGGAAAGGGAAGGGAAGGGAAGGGAAGGGAAGGGAAGGGAAGGGAAGGGAAGGGAAGGGAAAGGAAAGGAAAGGAAAGGAAAGGAAAGGAAAGGAAAGGAAAAGGGAAAGGGAAAGAAGGGAAGGGAAGGGAAGGGAAGGAAAAGGAAGGGAGGGGCAGGGCAGGGCTGGGCGGGGCAGGGCAGAACTTACGAAATGTAGCCAGGATGAGATGTCAGATCCCCCTGATGTTTCATCTTGCCCAGGGCGTGGTGGGAGGCCTGGTACTAACTCTGGGGTTGTCAGTAACTATATTATTAAAAGCTTCACTTCCCAGAAATGAGACACCATGGTCCTTCCACCTCTGAATCAAGTCGATGAAGCGTAAAGGCACAGACAAGAGGTGCAAAGCTGGAGGAAAGAAGGGCTAGTCTAGCAGAAATGCACAGTTCCCACTCGCCAGGTCTTTTATCTTCAGCGACGGTTTTAATAATAATGGAGTAGCCTCTTACAAGTTTAATTGAGCCTTCACTTTTACAAGGCTGTTTATGATCTATCATATTTTAAACTCAGTAACCTGTGTGGGAGCAAGGCTGGTATTCATCTGAGCTTTGCAGGTGACGAATCAGGGCCACAGAGTGATCAAGCACTGTGACTTGGGTACCCAGCTGGTTAGAAGGGGACAGAGGAACTCAAAATCCCAGCGTCCTATCAGCCCTCTGCGTGTTAGTCACAGCCACGATGAGACCAATAAATGCAGAGTTCAGAGAAGCCAGCGGTCATACTGAAAACATGTGGAAGCTAGAACAGGACGAGCTGGTAACCTGAAGGTCGTGGTGAGGGTGGCAAGGAGAAGAACTGTGGTGAGATGAAAAGAAACCGAAGAGAAGAGAGACGAGGGGTTGCGACCTGAGGGAAAATCCCTGAACAACACGTGCAATCCTAGCATGACCCAGAGTGGTTCATTTGTTCCTAGGGCCGCTGTACCAAATTACCACTGACTTGGTGGCTTCAAACAGCAATTTATTCTCTCATGGTTCTGGGGGATGGAAGTCTGAAATCAAGGTGTGGCGACAAGGTCATTCGCTCTCTGAAGGGTCTAGAGAAGAATCCTCCCTTGCCTCTTCCTAGCGGCAGGTGGCTCCCAGAAACTCTGGGCATTCCTTGGCTTATGGTGACAGTCCTCCGTTCTCTTGCCTCCATCTCCACACAGCTTTCGTCTTTTCATAAGGACATAAGACCCACCATAATCCAGTACGACCTCACCTCTACTAATTATATCTACAAAAAACCCTATTTCTAAATAAAAGACACATTCTAAAATGAGATTACAGGGGCGCCTGAGTGGCTTAGTCAGTTAAGCATCTGCCTTCAACTCAGGTCATGATCTCGGTGTCCTGGGATCGAGTCCCACATCAGGCTCCCTGCTTGGAGGGGAGTCTGCTTCTCTCTCTGCCCCTCACCCCACTTGTGCGCACGCTCTCTCTCTCTTCTCTCAAATAAATAAATAAATAAATAAATAAAATCTTTAAATTTTTTTTAAAAATAAAATAAGATTTCTGATACAGAAGTTTAATTCAACCCAGTACAAGTAGAATGTATTCTAAGGCTGGTTTCCCTCATTGATCATGCCTGAGCCCTTCATACAATGAAGCAGCAATGAGATCCAAGTGGAGGCTCACCTTCTAGGTGACACAGAGCCCTCTATAGGAAGCATTCTAGTGGCCTCCCTGTCTTGGACTGAGTCCCAAATAAAATGGGGAGGAAGTAGTTGGCATAAGGCTTTAGGGGTCCTATTGCTGAATTCCTTGTGAGTTTAGAGATGGCCAAGTTGGGGTGTTGGCCTTTTATGGCTTTCATGCTGCTCTGTGGCCACCTAAAATCTCATTTTTATTAAACTAGAATCTGGCCGGGACACCTGAGTGGCTCAGTGGGTTAAGCCTCTGCCTTCGGCTCAGGTCATAATCTCAGGGTTCCAGCCCCGCATCGGACTCTCTGCTCAGCAGGGAGCCTGCTTCCCCCTCTCTCTCTGCCTGCCTCTCTGCCTATTTGATCTCTGTCTGTCAAATCTATAAGTAAAATCCTTAAAAAACAAAAACAAAAAACAAACAAGCAAAAAAACCCTAGAATCTGGCTGGCCCATTTCCCATTGTGCTCAGTACCATTTTGCTAGATGAAAGCCTTAACCCTGGCACTTCGGCGTCTTTGTCAGGAGAACTAGGAGGGGAGAGAAAGGAATATGTGTGAAGGGGACACAGCTAGGTACTTCACTTATATTATCTCATTTACCCAAACCGAGATCTCCCAAGGTAAATATTACAGTCACTAACTTTTGCAAGCAGGAAAACGAGACTCAAGAAAGGTTAAGTAACTTGCCCGAAGTAGGCCAGTGAGTAGGTAAGGGGGTGAAGATTTGAATTTGGATCTCTCTGACTCAGTAGCCACATTGCCTCTCCAGAGGCCCAGGTCATTTACGCTGTGTGCTACACACGGGAGCCCCCAGCAGGAAAGCAAGGCCTGCATCTATCTCCTGCGAGGAAAGTCAGAGGGTGAGCATTGTGGCCAAGTTTACTGGCGTGTACTTCTCTCTCCAGGTCATCTGGCTCTGATGCACCTGTCTTCAGAGCCACAACACAGTCCTCCAGAATTACACTTTTTTGGAGTAGAACTAATTTTTTATGTCAATTGAGTAGTGTCTTTAGAAATGTAAAATGATCATACCCGGAGCTCAAAAAAAAAAAAAAAAAAAAAGATGCATCAAATAATTCCTCTGGAAAGCCACATGAAGGTTGGCTGGCTGCTTGCCTCTTATGACTCACTGAAGTATCTCACAAAGCATGGTGTCGCACTGTCTGTCCTGTCTTCTGACAAATATTGGCCATCTTGGCTGAGTGGTCTGGCAGTCTTCTTAAGTATCTCCAGAGCCTTATCTGCTCAGAGCACATGGGTGACTTACAGGGAAGACCCTTACGGACATCCTTCCATTTTTTGGCTTTTCCCTTTCTGAGAACCACCACCCCTGGGCAGATCAGCTCCTCCTACTGGTCACCAACAACATAAGCAAGCACAAGTCTGATTCTCAGTTTGTGCTCTCTGAGGATCTGTGGACCTTCCTATAACCACAAACACAAAGGACAGTCGGAACCTCTTTGGGGTCAGTTGGGGTGCTAAACGGTACGTGGTCATGGATAGGAAGGCCTGTCTTAGGCTGCTGATTCTTCCTAATCCCAGATTCCATATTAAAACTGTGTATAAGAAAGCCTAGGGAGAGGAGCTGGTTTTTGACAAGCCCGTTTCCATCACTGGGGAACAAATTAGACTTCAACACCTTTGTCCTGTGAGAGTACATTGGAGATACCCTGCTGGGACGGACACCTACATGAATGTCTGTGCCACTGGGGAGCTTTATAAAATGTGTGCTCGTTTGATAACACAGCCACGCATAACTGTGAGGGGAGAAAAAAACAGATCCAATGTCTACAGAAAAAAAAAAAAAGTTTTTGTCAAAGATCATCTTGGATCCATTGATTACTTGATAGGTGATTAATTCATTTGTCCTTTTGATATTTAGATATTTCTTCTCCAATCCCCAGAGAGGTCCTTAAGCAATAAAGTTACACCTTTCCAGAAGGAATTTATTCAATAAGAACTTACAAAATAAAATTCTACAATCTGTGGCCTATAAGACGAGGTCGATGCAAATCCAGTTAAACATAAGAGATGCTCCTTTAATGCTTATCAAACAAAAACACTCAGAGCAAAGAACTGTGCGGGCAGAGGGGTGCCTGGGTGGCTCAGTCAGTTGAGGATCTGACCTTGATTTCAGTTCAGGTCATGATCTCAGTGTCGTGAGATCAAGCCCCATATTGGGCTCTCCACTGGGCATGCAGTCTGCTTGGGATTATCTCTCCCTCTGCACACACTCTCTCTCTAAAAAAAGAAAGCACTGTGCTGGTGGAGAATACAAAGATGTGGAATGCATGGCCCCTGCTCTTACATGTGTCACTATGTCACTCTGACTTCCCAGGACCGTTGCAATCTTAATATAACTGTGCCCATGTTTCACAAGACCCTCTTGTCTTATCCCCTTTCATTGCCATCCTGATGCTTCATCTTTCTTCATCCAATGCCTCCTGCCGTAAAGTCTTTCTTGTTCTGTTCTCCTCTTGCCTTCTTTTGAGCCATGCCACAGGTCCCCCATTCTCTATAAGGCCCTTCCTGACACCTGCACTAAGAGCCTCAAGTTCTCTTCTGCACACCTGCCACATCTGTGATGGGTTCTACCCATATGGTACTTGGCCCGGGCTTCCTCAAATGATTAGGGATACGAGCAGCCTCACTAACAAAATTGTAAATCCTGCTGAGGTAGGAACGCTCTCTAACACATCTGATTTCCCCAAAGCTAGTCAACAAAAGACCTTCATACAACTGGTCCATAATGAAGCTGATTTGAGTCAGATTGGGAAATCTTCAAAGAAGAGTGACTTGAGCTAGTCAAAGAGAAATGTGGTTCTGAAAAAAAACAAAGAGGCAAAGAAAGACAATGTCACTTGGTTCAAGGAGCTAGAACAAAGGCACAGAATGAAAAGAAAACCAAATGTGTGCAGGAAAGCATATAAAAGGCGGTCAGACTAGAGAAATGGTTTCATGCTGGGGAACAAAGGTGGAAATTCTTCTGGTAAATAGGGTGTTGTCTGGTTGTAAACACCTTAAAATCCAGAAAGAGGGAACCACACTTGATGTATGACGATCATCTCAGGTTCCAGTCAAAGGAGAGGTAGTCGTAACTGGGGTCTGTGTTAGGAGGATTTCAAGACCGTTTCTTTGTTCACCTGAACAGAAGGTCATGAATAATTAGTGATAGTTGCCGTAGGTGCAGCGCTGGGGAATTGAACCCGGCGTGTTAAACACTTGCCATGTCTATTAAAGTGAGTTATGAATGGTTTCTGAGGAGAAAGATGACAGATTCCACTGTTTATCTTGGCGAGAGGAAAGAAGGGGCACTTCTTGGGAAGACACTGTTGAGAACTCGGGCTTGAGGTCACCGGGGCTGGGGCTCCGTGCTGGAAGAGAGAGGAGGAGTCAGCTGTGTCCGGGAAATAAGCAGCTAGGCGAGCGGAGAAGAGCAGAGCATGGCTGGCTTCAAGGTCTTGAGGCTGAGTGTCAGGGAGAAGGAAGAATCTTTTATTTTGTAAGAGAGTAGATTGAAATCATGAACAAACTGAGAGAAATAAGCGCTGCCAAGGGCCTCTGCTCCGCGTCTTGGTCGTGCAGGAGTTAAATATACAGAAAGCTGCAGAATGCTATTATTTTAGAGCCCTGTGAAAATGTAATTTGATTAGTCTATTGGATGATATTCCAAAGAACCAAATGTCTTCCATGAATCAGTCAGAAATGCTTAGGAAAACCAAAATAAAAAATGCTTTCTAAGCCAATAAAGGTGCTAATTAGTGCCTTCTGCATATCTCACTATATCTTCCACAGTAATACAGTTTGCAGGGTTAAGTGTGGTGTCTGCTGCCTCAGATGGCAGAAGTCCACCTCACAGTCGGGAGGGCGGCTGGAGACTCAGAACTGGCATTTTAACCCATGCGATGGGATGTAGTGAGTAAAGCGGAGAACTTTTTTCTTTCTCTGATTCTCTTCCAATTCAACCCTTACGAGCCTTGAGCCTTGGGGAGAGGAGGACATTATTATTATTCTTTCTTTCTTTCTTTTTTTTTTTTTTTTTGCTTCGTCCAGCCACCGTTGCTTTTAAAATGGTTTTAAAAACCTACTAAGGCTGTTATAGAAGGGAAAAAAAAATTGGAGAAAAATACTGAGACCAAACCATTAGAGACACAAGAAGGAGGTAAGGAGACCTAGCAGGCAGGGCCTTATGGGATGGATACAGGCACATTTCGCAGGTGTCCCACCTTCAGCCTGGAGCACGATGCCTACAGAAGCTTGAGGAAAGGCAGGGTACCAGCAGCAGTTTGTCTGTCCCATGGTAGCATTCCCTAGGTGTCAAATTCCTATGCTCAGAGGCAGCGGACTCAAATGCTCCTGGGACCCAGGTGGATAACAACTGAGTGAGTACCAAGTGAGTAGGATGGAGACTGCACGCGTTTGCCGCACACATGGCCTCCCATGCATCGCTTTCAGAAGAGATCTGGGCGGACGCTGTCCTACCTTCGAGTTTTAAGGAAATTCTAGAAACCCCAGGGCTGGCGGAGAACTGGGCACCAGCTGGTGCCTCTTGGTTCAGGTTCATCATTGAAAAGGGACAGAGGGAACAAGGACCCAACCCTGACAAGCCCAGGAAGTTTATCTTACAAATTAGCAACGTGGAAAAACAACAACGACAACTGAACTAAACTAAAACCCAACAAACCCTCCAACAGGCAAGGAATAATACTTTCATTCTGTCTTGTGAGACTCTCAGCTGCTTGGTCCCAGCGCTGGAAAGGCACATGATGGGTTTATGTTTCTCACTCCCTGTGACTCTCAGGTGACAGAGTTCTATTTGTTCCATAGGGCAGACATTCATCGAAACTGCACTCTCGCTACCTTTTAAAACTGTAGTTGTGTGTTCTGGGCTTAGTTAAGAACTCACCGTCTGCGCATACCTCATGATATGCTTCAAGCCTTTATCTTTCTAGACCAGTGTTCTTGCCCCTTTCAGCAGGGTCACTGAGCCTTTGAAAAAACAGCTGGAAACTACACATGTTCTTATCTCCACCCTCAAAATTTGGCACTCAGAGGCAAGGTCACAGATACCTAGAGATCTGTTCGTAGTATCCCACTCAGACAAGAACTCTGGCTCTAGACTGAAGAGCCCTTTATTATTTTCAACCTTTTTTTTTTGTATGTTTCAATCATTTAGGCTTGTTTTTCCAAAATTTTTCCCCACCTGCATATATTTCTTACAGTGAAAAATTTATACTTTCTCATGGGAGTGTTGGGTGGAGACATTTCCAGTTTTATACATGTCACACATTCGCACCCAGAAAAAGCCACTGTGAGAGGAAATGAGAAGGCTGGTGAACTTTCGGAGAACTGGCCCATGTTCTGAAGGTTTCCCTCTGCAGACGTCTGCTGCCGCTGCGTTACATCGTGACACAGATCCTGAAGGCTGCCATGGCTCGTTCCGGAGCCTCCCAGTACTGAGCTCTTCTAGTCTGTCTTCAGCACCACTAACCAGACAAATGGACTGTCGGCGTCTTCTCTCTCACATTTATTCGTGTGCTCAAAATCCATGTCCCGACACATACATATAAACTCCTCTTTCTGGTTTTCAAATAAGCTACGGACGTTCTGTTGGCAGTGTGGTGTTTTGAAAAGAAACAACAGCAACAAATAAAAATAAGCTGTGGCATCCTGCTGGCCGTGCAAAATACATTTAATCTCTCTGAGCCTCAGTTTGCTTCTCTGTTAAGTGGGGATTCATAATATCTATTTCATAGATCGGTCATACAAATTAAAAGGGACGGTGCATGCAACACGCTTAGCCCACTGCCTCCTATAAAGTTAACACTAAATAAATGATGCTGTTATTGCTATAATCAATCACCAAGGTGACAATGTATACCCAGATCTGCTATTTTTGACTGCGTGATCCCGGGCTCATTACTTGACTCCTGTGAGTCTGCTTCCTAATCTAAAAAATCAGAATAGGTCCTAAATTTACTGCCATGAGAATTAGGAGATACAAATGCGTGGCAGGTGCTGGACAACTGTGGGGTCCTCCATGTATCCTTTTGCTTATCCCCACACTCACTCCTTCATCTTGTGGACCATGAGTGAGTCTTCCAAAATGCCCTATGCTCTCATCAGACTTGCTACAGACACACTTTGTGCTTGGCCACACCTCTTTTCCATCTATCAAATTCTACCCCTTCTTAAAAATCCAAGACACGTACCAGTTTCTCCATGAAACCTTTGCGGGCTACTTCCTTGGCCACCGACTTCCGTCTTGACTGAACAAGTACATTTCTTCATGTGGTTGTCACACCATTTAGCCATTAATTACATTCTGTCTTGTTTGCTGCAGGGATGCCTTCTACCTTATGCTGATACCATCTCAGATACGGAAACCAATCCCATCTTCATTCAGACGAGGACCCGAAAATCTTCTGTCTTAAAGGAAATGAAGCTCCTTAAAAGAAATGAAGCTTTGATTAATTCCAATCTTTCTTTGTTACAGTTTCTTTGCATGAACAAGAAATGGTGCACATGACTGTGAAGGACTATATGAGGTACGTGGTGGGACCCATGTGGCTTCACTCCAGTATTTTAGAGCCACATCTTTCACAAATGAAATGGAAGTGAGGAGACTTCTTAATACCACCATGGAGCTTGGGATCTTGTCACTGGTTTAACCACAGCACCTACAATGCTTTCACGACCCTTGAGAGAGATAGAGGTTCTTTCAATGAGCAAATTCAATCAACGAACACTGGCATTGGGGTGGGGAAGGAATTTAATTAAAACACATGCATGGGGTGCCTGGGTAGTTCAGTTCGTTAAGCGACTGCCTTCAGCTCAGGTCATGATTCTGGAGTCCCAGGATGGAGTCCCACATCCGGCTCCCTGCCCAGCAGGGAGTCTGCTTCTCCCTCTGACCCTCTCTCCTCTCATGCTCTCTCTCTTTCTCTCTCTCTCTCTCAAGTAAATAAATAAAATCTTAAAAAAAAAACCACATGCATAAAAGGCATTTGACTATAAGACAACTGTCCAGAAGGACCTATTCATGAAAGAGTTGCTTTCATATTCTCACATTGTCATTGTTATTCATCACCATGCTCTTCGCTGGGCAATAAGACAGTTGACTTTTGAACAACATGGCTCTGAACTGTGTGGGTCCACCTACATGCAGACTTTTTTTCAAATTCAAGTATAATTACTGCACAGTTTTGGTTTTTGGTGTACAATGTAATGACTCACTAATTCTCTACATTTCTCAGTGCTCATCAAGATAAGCATACTCTTAATTCTCTTTCACCCTTCCTGGCACTCACCTCCCCTGTATTAAGAGTCTGGGACTTTATGTTTATCTTTTTTTCCTTTGTTTGTTCATTTGTTCTGTGTCTTCAGTTCCACATATGAGTGAAATCACATGGTATTTGTCCTTCTCCAACTGACGTATTTTGCTATGCAGATTTTTTATAAGTAGAATACAGTATATAAATGTGTTTTCCTTTTTTTTTTAAAGATTTTATTTATTTATTTGACAGACAGAGATCACAAGTAGGCAGAGAGGCAGGCAGAGAGAGAGAGGAGGAAGCAGGCTGTCTGCAGAGCAGAGAGCCCGATGCGGGGCTCGATCCCAGAACTCTGGGATCATGACCTGAGCCGAAGGCAGAGGCTTTAACCCACTGAGCCATCCTCTTTTCTCTAGCTTACTTTATTGTAAGGACAATTTTTGTATATGACATATAAAATATGTGCTAGTTGACTCTTCTCAGTAAGGTTTTCAGTCAACAGTAGGTTAGTAGCCATTAAGTATCAGGGGAGTCCAAACTAATACATAGATTTTTGACAATGGCAGGGGTCAGTGCCCCTAGCCCCCATGTTGTTCAAGGGTCACCTGTGCATAAGATTTCCAATGTTACATGTAGAAAGCAGTGAGACTCTCTTAATATGAGGGTAGACAAATCTCAAGGTGGTGCTTGACAGTGGGGACAACAGCATCACCTCAAAACTTAATAGCCTTGAGAATTTTTGAGGCCCATCCCAGACACTCTGAGTCAGGGAATCTGGAAGTAGGGTTCAGAAATCTGTGTTTTTGCAAACCCTTCAGATGATTCCAAGAAACATTCTGGTTTAAGAACCACTGGCATAGACTGCGAGCTTTTTGAGGTTGGGAACTCTGCTCCCATGCCTCAGCCACCCTTGCATTTTCGAGATTCTCTCAACTCATTGAAGACCAAATATTCAATACTGTCTCCCTGTGAGTCCCACCAACTCACAATCAAAATGCTACTTTGCCAGTTTTTCCCTCTTAGCAGATTAGCTATTTTTGTTGCCCACAGAATCAGAGAGCCCTAAGGGACCCCAGAAGTCTCTCAGGTAACTTTCTCATTTTGTTGAAGAGGAAAATGAAAACCAAGGTCAGTGACTCACTCCTGCTCTCCTCGTTTGCTTAGAACCGTGACTATACAGGTTCTAAGGCCTAGATCCTAGGCCTGCATAGTTTCTGAGTGGCTCTGATGAACGTTACAAAGGGAGGCATGATCCTCAAACCCAGAATGAAACAGAAATATGGCAGGCTTAATACAAGCTGAGGAGAGGCAATAAATAAAAGGATATCTTCTGCCTCTCTTCAGGGTTCCCAGCAAACTCAACCATCTGTTAAAACCAGAGTCTTTATTATTCAGAAACATACTTTCTCTGCCTTAACGTGGAGAAGCAATTGAACAAAGAGGCAAAGACCAGCTATTCTGACTACCTGTGGGACAGGGACTAAGGCAAATTCAAGACAACTTGGTCTCTTAGGGAAACTTGATATCTACATGGTGTTCTTTGCTTAATTCCAATCTCGTGCCACCTGGCTGTATGACTGATGAGGATGGATGTGTCGATGCTGTATCTGAGCTCTGTAACACTGAACTATGTGACAACAGGGTTTCATTCTTTTTGGAAGTGCTTCCAAAGGACTTGCAAGGCAGGCCTCTTTGGATAGAGTAACACCTTTTTTTGTGGTAGTAGAGGAGTCGGTTACTATTGCATATGGATGGCCCCTGGAGCCCGGGAGACAGCACTGAAAGACTGTGAACCGTGCAATATGGAACCCTTCACCATTATGGGAATTGAGACAGAGTCACGTCAGTGACGGCTCACCGTACCTCTTTCGCCATACAATTTTAACTTCTTCAGAAAGTTGGTGCCTAGCAGAGCTGTGTGTCTGAAAGGTTCCCCAATGATTTGCCATCTGTCAAAAGTGAGACATTCTGTCACCTTTATAATGAGCACTAGCGGGCACCTCACACTTAAATTCTCACACCTTCTGTAACAAGACAGTCTTGGAAAGAGGAGCAGCTTCTCCACGGCATGCTCTCTCTTCCTCAAAGGTGTGGCCATTATGGGATTATTAGAAATGAGGAGGAAATGCAAATGTTCGCCCTGGAAGGGAAAGATTCACAATGATCTCCCAGGGGCCTATCTAAATCAACACATCTCATCGTTGATATTTTCCCCGACTATAGATCTCTGCATCCGTTTTCAGAAACTCCCACCCTTTCCAGGGGGACCAGTTTCAACTCTTGCCATTCTGCTGCAAGTCTCCCACAAAGGTATGTGACTTCCAGGCACTTGTCAACCAGAGAAATCGTTCGGTATGACAGTGGATTTTATGAAAGTATAAATAGGCCCTTGAGAAATAACTTGTTGAATGAACAGATGAGAGAATGAATAAAGGATTTTCAAAATTCCAACTTGCAAGAACAAGGTAAAAGATTCAGTGACATCGAGCTAAATATCTGCCCATGGGGAGATGGCCAAACAGACAATTGGCCAACTCATTTTATGGAATTCTATACAATGATAAAAGGAATAGGCAGAGAGAACTATATACATTAACTAAGAACAATCTTTGATTCATATTTTTCAGGGGAAAATAGCAAGATGTGGAAAGATACATAGAGTATGCTACTATTTATAGAGTGAACCAGTGACAACTAGAAAGCATATATGTAACAGAAAAATATCTAGAAGGATAAATATAAAATTTAGCAGGAAAGGAGTCAGGATTGATAGGTGTAATGGCTAAGGGGAAAGAGAGCTTTATGTATAACATAATAATTTTTAACAAGGTGAATATATGTATGTGTTTCTTGCATAATTAAATATAAATAAGAAGAGTTAATGATATTAAAAATATGTTTAGTGACAAATCAATCAATAAATACATTCTTAGACATGAGGTTGTAAGCCTCTGAAAGACAGAACTATGCCCTGTTCCTTTTTGTGCCATGGGTGCCTAGCAGAGAGCATAGAACGTGACAAATGTTCAATAAATATTTGTATAAATGGGCAGGATAAAAATGTGTACAATGAGGTCAATATGATCACAGATTAAACCTTTCAGATGCAATTTAGATTTCTTGCAAGAATTTTTTTCTCCCTTGAAACTTTTTTATGTTAGGATATCAAGGGATTGGGGGGAGGGGGGCAGGGAGAGGGGGGTGGCATTATGGACATTGGGGAGGGTATGTGCTATGGTGAGTGCTGTGAAGTGTTGTAAACCTGGCGATTCACAGACCTGTACCCCTGGGGCTAATAATACATTATATGTTAATTTAAAATAATAATAATAATAAAAAATTTAAAAAAAGATATCAAGGGATTGGTACCCCTGTTCTCCAGCTATTTCCAATGATTCGGATATCCAACCTGAGCCATTTAAGCCCTCCAGTAAGAGTTTTTGGCTTGTCTTTTCTTCCTTGATCGAATCGGGGGGCAAAGCACCCGATCTCTATGTTACATAAGAAAGTTTGAACGTGATGTTGGGTAATGTGTGGTAAGTGGGCCTACCCAGGGAGACTACAGGTAACTGTTGCTCAATGTGTGAATGGCTAAATAAATGAATTGTAATTAATCCAATTTAAATGATGAAATCGTGAAAGTAAATCACCCAAACTATCTCAAATAAGCTCCTTAGGGTTGCGTGGATAGTAGAGGCAAACAGGGACTTGCAACAAAAGAGCCAATCAAACCTAGGAAAACATTATCAAAAGTTCTGCTTCCCATACAGTCCATGAGTTCTAAAAGGTCAAGAGCACTGTCATCAAGGAGAAGGTCAATAATTGGGAAGAGTTGGTAGACATAAATAGAATTTCCAGATAACCAAATTTATTATTTTAAGTGCCAAAACTGAGTCAAACAATTTGAAGAAACCATGTCTTATTTCTCACCCAAGTCCAAAAAACAAAACAAACAAACAAAAAAAACCCAAAAACAAAAAACCAGAAGATCTTTTAATTCTACTTTGGGGCTGAAAATCATTATTTGGATCAGTCCTTGAAGTCTGCATTTTGCACTATGGTCAGCAGATCTGTGTAGCTGATGAGGCCCCCAGACTGATTCTCTTTAAAAACATTCTTTTTTGAGTTCCACTCCCTACAGATTTTTGGTTTTTTTCTTCTGTTTCCTATTGCCATAAACTATCACTTCTTAGTAGTTATCAGTGTATCGCTTCTGGCTTCTGACCCACAATCTCCCTGCCCTACCTAACGTAACATTTGCCTATTATGAAATGTAAAGTCAGGTAAATAAACTCATGGCTCTTGCACAGGAAGTACAGACAAGCAGTCCCTGAGTGGGAGTGAGGGACTGTCCCTTAAATAAATACGTATGAGCTCTGGTAGACACACCATCTCATTGTCTATTTAGATTCCTCTTTACTCAGTTTCTGGAAAACTGGGGCAGGACTGGGGGCAGGAAGGGCAGGGGACTAGAAAAAAGACCAGATTTTGTTAAGTGAACTGTTACCGGATAAAGATATTCATATTTTTACCACAGCATTCCTGAATGGCTGGAATTTTGGGAAAAAGATCCAGTGGAGATTCTCTTGGATCTGGGGTTTGGTGCAGATGAGCCGGATATCTGCTCACAAGTCCCAGTCAGATTCCTGAGTTGTAGCTCAGCTGCCAGAGGAATCAACATCCGGGTCTTCCTTGAAGCTCAAAAGCAGCGAATGAACATTGAGAACCCTGACTTGTACAGTAAGTGGGGGCTGCGTGGTTTCCAAATCTCAGCAATGGGGCTGAGTGTCCAGAAGAAAGCCACAGTATCAGGAGGAACTCTCTGGAAAATGTGTGCTCTAGCAATCACCCCTCTCTTGCAGCAGCCTAGAACACAGAAGTGTCATGCAGGTTCATGTAAGTGTTTTGGGGAAAGGAGATCTCTCCATGTTGTCCTCCTCTGTGGACTTGGCCCTGTCATCTGGAATGTCACTAGTTGCAATAACAAAGAAAAGGTAGAAATGGAGAATCATACTTGACTCTTACCTCTTTCTGCTCAGAATTTACCCAGTGATATCATTGTCAGATTTATTTGTCCATAATCAGTCACATGGCCACACTTAACTCTAAAGGGTTAAGAATGTGCCATCTCAGCATATGTCCGGGGGTGGGGTGGGGGAGCCATACCACTGAACAGCACTAGTATATACCATAATCACATACCCCGGAGGCAGAGGAACCAGGAGCTGACAAATCTTATCACCAGTCACAAGGTAAAACCTTAATTTCCTCTTGTCTGAGGCTAGGAACATTTCTTATTCCACTATGAGCTATAAGTGGTAGGTGTGAAGCTCTCACATCTCCATATTTGTGGACTAACTCAGCCTAACCCTCTTCATTATCATGCATGTTGCTATTTTTTTCCCCAACTGGTGGTCAATGGAATACTTTTCTCTAGGAGGTTACAGGATGTTCTTGGAGTGTTTGTACTATGCTCAAGTAAATTGGGGGAAAGATACCTGGCAGTTGAACAGGTTTGTTTACTTCAGAATTTGCTTAATATGCCAAAGTGTACTCTCAATCTCCTAGAGAAGATGCCAGGCAGCATTTTCAAAATTATTTAAATATGAAACCCCCTCTTGGAGGAGCATTGAAGAGCATCTCCTCCATGAGATAGAGTTAGCAGAATTCTGGACTGGAGAAAATGCCAAAATTCTGTTTCTGAAATACATTCTTTAAATAAATTCATGAAAGTCAAGTGAGATAAAGTGTTTTTCTCAAACAAATATCTCAGATTTTTCATTTTAGTCTCTGTTTCCCCATTTTCATGTGGGTGAAATGGGTCTCAAATCTCAGCAATGCATTTTTTTTTAAAAAGAGTATATATATCCCTGAAGGTGTTGCAACCCATGTTTTTTAACCTTTTAGAGGAAATTAGTATCCTTTGTTGTCTCGTCCTCCAAGCCGTAGGGAGATACAAGTTCTTAGATCAATTCTTTCTTTGGAGGCAATAATAACACTTCTTATTATTTGGGGAGTGTTTGACCTGAGCTGTGAAGTAAACATTTTGCAGATGAAATTGACACACGGATTATAGAAGACCCAGGAGATGGTCCCTAGTCTTGTGATTGTGCCCCACTCTTATTTCCACCATCAACATTGTGCTAATAGTGCACACTAACTGTTCTCATGCAACACGTACCTGGACACTTTTGATTCAAGAAAACTGAGATGGTCAAATGTAAAACAAGCAATAATAAAATTAGTTGGTTGTTCTAAAAAGAGAAGGGAAAGTATGTCTCATTCAGAGTCACTAAAATAGCTTCACATTCAAAGGGATGACAATCAATTGGTTCATTGCTCAATCTCCCCAAAGGCAAAAACAAACAAACAAGAAACAAAACAAACAAACAAGAAACAAAACAAACAAAACAAAACAAAACAAAAAACTCCCACACATCTAATACCACAAGATGGTGTTCTTTGAATTAACTTAACCAGTTAAATGGATAGATTTTATCTTAGTCTAACAATTCTGCTATAGGATGGATGTTAAGACAATCATAGAAATACAATTATGATTCAGTCATACCCTGGGGCTCACACACACACAAAAAGATTTAGTTTCAACTAAAAAGATTGCATTCTGAAAATGCGATCAGAATGCTTCTAAAATTACCCAGAACCCAAGAGTTCCTCTTGGTCTTAAAAGAATGTCATGATCTTCTGTGAAAAGTCCATCACAGTTTTTAAAGTAGAAGGATTAGTAGTCACTGTCCCTCTTTCTGGTGAAGGGAGCAGGTAGGTGGAAGGATATGCTCATGGGAAGGTGAATAGCATTGCTCTGCTGGTGCAAACAACAGAACAGAGGCCAGCGTCCTTACCCACCAACGTGACCCTTGACCACTGTTGAGCTGTGCAACCGGCATGCTATCACTGGGGTTGAGAAAAAGGCTGTGTAATAAAAGCAAAAATTTTTTTCCATCATTTTGGTTTTATTATCTGGAGATACCAAAGCTGATTTTCACTATTTTCTTTCAAAGTGGCAATGTGTCCCACTAGCTGCACTGGGTCTCATCCATATGATAATGAAGTCAATACTTGCATATTGCCTAAATGAGCCATCCAGAAAGACTTACAAGTTGAGAGCTGGTTCATGTAAAAAGGCAAATGGATTTTCACATTAATGGCTGTTTTCTCTTCGATGGTTGAAGACAATATATTCCTGTCCTGAGACTTACACATTTATAACTCTAACTACCGGTATTTGTACAACACTGCTTTCTACACAGATGTGAGGGACACATAGATGGGTATTATTACCCTCTTTCTCCAGATGAGGAAACTGACCATTTACTATGTGCTTGGCACAAGTGCTAGGCACCATATGTCTATTAATTCATTTACTCTGACATCACACTTGCAGTGATTGGTTGACCTGGGATTTGGAATTGGGATTCTGAGTCCATATTCCATAATCTTTGCAAACTGTAAGTGACAGTCTAGGTGGAGATGATGGAGGTGATGATTAGGATATCTACCACCTAAAGCCATGGAGGAATACGTAAGTTCACCCCATATGAAAGAGCTAGATTCACTCTTTGTCATTTAGTTTAATATGCAAGATTAAGATTCATCCTCGCCTATAGTTTTTATGTATTCACACATAAAAACTACAGGCATATATGAATTTAAATATTTATATTTATATTTAAATATAAGAGGTGTTCTTTTTCTGCATGACACAACGGCATCTCCTTATGTTGGGGAATCACCTCCATAATAACTAGTGGCATGTACTGAGAAAAAGTTCAAGAGCTTCAAGAGCTTGTAGTCCATCCGACCTTGAAAATCACATATGTCACCAACTTTTTCAATTTTGACTACATTTATGCAGTTTCATGGAAAGGACCCAGTCTAAAAATTCTGTGTTCATTGTATTGTTCAGGTCGTTTCCAACAGCTGGAGATGCTGGACCATGTAGCCAATGCCTTCTCATCTTTGCTGAATAATGTTAGCATCCTGCAGAACAAAGATGAAGAGGAAGATGGAGGGGAAAATGTACGAAGAACCTCAGTGAGTGAAGCCAATGGATATCGGAAGAGAATGGGTAAATTTTTCAAGAGAACTTCAAAGCAGAGCATTAAGAGAGATTGTAGCCCAGAAGCATCAGAATCACTGAAGATGAGGGGCAAATTTTCCATCACCTCTGCAAAATTGGGAGGCTGTGGAGCAGAGTTACCAGTTGTGACAAACAACCATGACCAAAGCCATTTGTCTCCTTTGGCAGAACACTTGTCTCTCCAAGCCTGCAATGATTTGGTGCCCTGTCATGCTCCCCGAGCTCTTGTGAGCAAACAATGGCCTCGCTCATCCACATCGGCTAAGAGGGCTCCTCTTTCCTGTACGTCTGAGGGCTCAGTCAAGGACAGAACTGAAAAGTTATACTCCATCCAAACTAACAAGCTCAAGAGCTTGTCTCATCTTGCAAGAGAAGCACTGGACTCCTTTGAATTGGAAGAGGTCAGTGTTATACCTAAATGCTCAACTTCTTTTTTTTTTTTTTCACTTTTTTAAAAATTTCTTTTCAGTGTAACAGTATTCATTGTTTTTGTACCACACCCAGTGCTCCATGCAATAGGTGCCCTCCCTATTACCCACCACCTGGATCCCCCAACCTCCCATACCACCCCCGCCCCTTCAAAACCCTCAGGTTGTTTTTCAGAGTCCATAGTCTCTCATGGTTCATCTCCCCTTCCAATTTCCCTCAACTCTCTTCTCCTCTCCATCTCCCCATGTCCTCCATGTTATTTGTTATGCTCCACAAATAAGTGAAACCATATGATACTTGACTCTCTCTGCTTGACTTATTTCACTCAGCATAATCTCTTCCAGTCCCGTCCATGTTGCTACAAAAGTTGGGTATTCATCCTTTCTGATGGAGGCATAATACTCCATCGTGTATATGGACCACATCTTCCTTATCCATTCGTCCGTTGAAGGGCATCTTGGTTCTTTCCACAGTTTGGCGACCGTGGCCATTGTTGCTATAAACATTGGGGTACAGATGGCTCTTCTTTTCACTACATCTGTATCTTGGGGGTAAATACCCAGTAGTGCAATTGTGGGGTCATAGGGAAGCTCTATTTTTAATTTCTTGAGGAATCTCCACACTGTTCTCCAAAGTGGCTGCACCAACTTGCATTCCCACCAACAGTGTAAGAGGGTTCCCCTTTCTCCACATCCTCTCCAACACACGTTGTTTCTTGTCTTGCTAATTTTGGCCATTCTAACTGGTGTAAGGTGATATCTCAATGTGGTTTTAATTTGAATCTCCCTGATGGCTAGTGATGATGAGCATTTTTTCATGTGTCTGATAGCCATTTGTATGTCTTCATTGGAGAAGTGTCTGTTCATATCTTCTGCCCATTTTTTGATATGATTTTCTGTTTGAGGAGTTCTTTATACATCCTGGATATCAATCTTTTTTCTGTACTGTCATTTGCAAATATCTTCTCCCATTCCATGGGTTGCCTTTTTGTTTTGTTGACTGTTTCCTTTGCTGTGCAGAAGCTTTTGATCTTGATGAAGTCCCAAAAGTTCATTTTCACTTTTGTTTCCTTTGCCTTTGGAGACATATCTTGAAAGAAGTTGCTGTGACTGATATCGAAGAGGTTACTGCTTATGTTCTCCTCTAGGATTCTGATGGATTCCTGTCTCACGTTGAGGTCTTTTATCCATTTCGAGTTTATCTTTGTGTACAGTGTAAGAGAATGGTCGAGTTTCATTCTTCTACATATAGCTGTCCAGTTTTCCCAGCACCATTTATTGAAGAGACTGTCTTTTTTCCACTGTATATTTTTCCCTGTTTTGTTGAAGATTATTTGACCATAGAGTTGAGGGTCCATATCTGGGCTCTCTACTCTGTTCCACTGGTCTATGTGTCTGTTTTTATGCCAGTACCACGCTGTCTTGGTGATCACAGCTTTGTAGTAAAGCTTGAAATCAGGTAGCATGATGCCGCCAGTTTTGTTTTTGTTTTTCAACATTTCCTTAGCAATTCGGGGTCTCTTCTGATTCCATACAAATTTTAGGATTATTTGCTCCAGCTCTTTGAAAAATACCGTGGAATTTTGATCGGAATGGCATTAAAAGTATAGATTGCTCTGGGCAGTATAGACATTTTAACAATGTTTATTCTTCTGATCCAAGAGAATGTAATGGTCTTCCATCTTTTTGTGTCTTTTTCAATTTCTTCCATGAATGTTCCTACATGCTCAACTTCTAAGGGAACAACCCTCCCCAAGGCATTTTCTGCCTACTTTCTGCCTACTTCTGACCCCTTAGTCTTTTAACTTCCTCAAGGTTATATGTTATTGGTCCAAACTCCTGTTTTTGTTTTGTTTTACTTTTTTGTCTAGGACATTTAAGGCCATTCTAGCTTGCTTCCATCCACTCTCTAACTTTCCTTATTTCACCATCTTAGAGGGTCAGTTCAGCTACTTCCCATTGAATGAAATTGCCCAGCATTTCCACTCTGGGTTCTCACAGCCTTGGTAGGGAGCGCTTGTATAACAGAGACTGTACATGTGTGTCGATGATATCTCCCCTGCTGGTCTGTCAGCTCCCCAAGGACAAGTTTTTGGCCTTAAGATGTGTCTTGGAAATAGTTTCCCCATGATGCTTAGTGAAGGGTCTTGGACAAAGAAGTAGGGACTTGGGTTTGGTTTTGATTTTACAGGATTCGTATTTTATTTGTTTGCTTGCTTTGGAATTTATTGATAGTCACATAACTTGACCTCCCTTGCACAAATATATATTCACCATTCTGTGCAAAAAGAATTTACCACATCAGCCTCATGCCTAGGCCAGTACACCTTTCTGGGGCTGATCCCACCTTCTTCAGGCGCCTGTGCCGTTGGCATTGTCAGCCTCATTCTATGCCGCCATGACTCAACTCCAGAAAAGTATGAATGCCTTTGAGGCTGAGGTGTAGGGGTATTTCTCCCATTTCTGGTTCTCCCTGGGCTACACCATGACACAGCGCCCCTTGGCATGGCTTTTGTGGGTTGACTGAAGTTCACACATCAAGTGACTTCTTGCCTCCATCTATTTTACCACATCTTATACCGCTTGGTAACCATACATTCTGTTCTTAAAACATGAGTGTGAAACATGTGACAGGGAAAAAATGATACTTTTACAGACCCTTTCCCCACGCATGCCTCTTCACACGGCCTGTTTTCTCCTCTCCAGACCATTAATTTCCCATCCACCCATGGTGAGAGCCTTGTAACCCCACAAGCTTCTCTCTCCTGAGTGGGAGAAGGCTAACATCATTCAATAAAGAGTTTTTGTTCAACAAAACAAGAAAACAACATATTTTGCAATTTGTTCCTTCATCTTTACCTTCCCTCACTTGTGCCGATTATCACCCCCATTTAGAGGACACCCCCATCCGCTCCTCAGTCTTTAAAAAAAAATACACATTTTCACACATTTCTCTACTCTTTAATATAATGACAAGGAAGAACAAAAGAGCAAAATTTTCCCCTTTATCATGTAAATTATCCAGAAGAGGGGCAGGATATTTTTATGGAAATTCCAAGGTGGGGCCACCTTTCCTTTGAGCCTGGGACATGCAAGACACTCTAATGCGTTGGGGGTAGGGGCAGACTCTTCCCCCAAGGGAACCTGTGAGGCAACAGGGATGAGTATAGAAACCAGTAACATGCAGGGAGAGGTCCAGCTCTACTGGTAAAGTTTTATATCACTCTAGACATGTCTGGAATATCTGAGGAGCAAGAAAAGAGGTTCTTTTTTTTTTTTTAAAGATTTTTATTTATTTATTTGACAGACAGAGATCACAAGTAGGCAGAGAGAGAGGAGGAAGCAGGATCCCCGCTTGAGCAGAGAGCCCAATGCGGGGCTCGATCCCAGGACCATGAGATCATGACCTGAGCTGAAGGCAGAGGCTTTAACCCACTGAGCCACCCAGGCACCCAAGAAAAGAGGTTCTTAACCTGCCAGGGGACTGAGTGGACCAGTGAACTTGGGGGAAGTAAGGCTTACCCATTGCCCTAAAAGAAGAGAAAGTAGGTGAATTATGCCTATGGATAGCCCTCCCCATCCAACAGAGATAAAACAGTTGCCTCAAAATACATAGCTGTCAATGCTCCTAATACCATATAATACCATATAATGCCATATATGTATATATGTTTATACGTGTACATGTCTTATATTCGAAATGATTTCAAGAACCTTGAAATATTTTTAAAAGAACCTTGAAATATTAATCTGAATGTAAACCGATAGCCTACAAATGAATAAAAATTACAAATGGAGAGAAAAGCAGACCTTTGGTCTCATGCCCTGATTTGAAGATAAACTGATGTGGCACTAAGAAAAATTATTTTCTTTTAATTCAATCTTGCAAAGATTATTTAGTTACCAAGCTAATACTTAAAGTTCTATAAAGAATATCAAGAAAATCTGCAATCCATTTGTCAGTCTGCAACCATACTATCTAAACAAGAAATGTCACCATCTCCAGCCTGTTGGCAGGCCGCACAGATGCTACTGTCCCTTACAAAGTTGTTTATGCTTTAGGCTAGACTGAGGAATATAATGTCCATTAGATACCACCTATATGTGAGAGAACAGGGAGAGATTATATGATATTATGCTATATCATATTCAGCATAAAAAAGACTGAGAAAAGAATGTCATTTCTTGCATGATACACTTTCAAATATTCATAAATGACAATTATTCAATGAAAAGCAATCTAGTAGTGTATGTGGAGGTGGGAAGAAACTCAAATACCAAAATGAAAGAAAACAAAGTCATGTGTTTTTAGGCATATATAGGTACTCAGTGAATATTTATGAATGAGTAAATCAACGTGAAGAGTATTTGATAACATTAATTTAGTCAGTGGGTGGCATCCATAGAGAAACAAAATATTCTGTTGAACTACATAGCCAACTTTGTTTATGGTATTTCTTTAATATTTGCCCAGATTGGTGTGTGTGAGAGGCTGTCTGTGTATCTAAGGCAGAGAGAACCCCCAAAACAATATAAAAGAAACTCACTACTTGAATTTCGGTTTTCTAAAAAATATTTAAAATATTACATCCTCATCCCAGTCTGGGAGAAAAATGCTTGTTTCACTCGATACCAATGAGTAAATGAAATACCATGAGTAAATGAAGCTTGGGTAGGTTGCATCTTAAACAGGAGCTAATGCCAGATTTAATAGTCATTTTTTAATGGCAAATTTTAAAATTCAATTACAAGAAATTAAAAATATGTGTGAAATTGGCAGATTTTCATGGCATTTAAAACATGAGCCAATGTCCTTAAATATCTAGCTATCAGAATTTCAACTGGAATTGGCCAAAATTTTCCTCCAGATCAATCTATGATGCTTTCCCTAACATCCTACTGAAGGCTGAATTTGGCACTATTTGGCTCACTTTTCAAAACTATGATTCCAAGAAAATTATGCATAGATTTTTTTTAATGCACAAATCAACATATTTTTGTGTTTAAGTTTACTTAGTAAAACTGAGTCTGTTCCTTTCTTTATTAACTCCCAAACATATTGAGCATTTAATACTGATGAAGCATATACAATTGTAAAGTCAAGGTAAGATGCTTCTTGATACCCACAATAAAGCATTTTAATCTCCCTCTGACTTCCATACAAGGATCCTACTCTCTAGAACTCCCATATGTGAGAATATTGCCCATATTATTAAACAATGCCAGTCGGCATCCTGATTAGGTGGAAAATGTTTCCAAAGTTAATAGTTATTTCTTTATTTTTAATTTTTAAAAATGTATTAGTTTGGCTCGGGCGGAATAACCCAAGAATACACTCAGTTTTCATTTTAAATTGTTGGAATTTTGTTGTTTGAGGGTTATTTTTCGACACGTGAATACATACTTCACATCACACTAAATGGGCTTTTCTCCATGCTAATAATCAGAACAAAAGAATTTTCTTATTGTACTTAAAAACTTCGTGATGAATGCTGGTTTGAGTTACAAAACTAATAAAAATAATGGTAAGAAGTATGTCTAATTAATTGTAAGTATAAAACAACTTTTTTGAAGGAAAGAGATGAAGGATTAAAAAGAAGGAATAAATAGTCTTTCTTACATTATTGAGCTATATCCTTGTGGTCCTCTCTTCCTGAGTTAGAGGTCATTTTTGGCCACATGTACCATAATGTTTAAATGTCCTTTGATTCAGCTTACACTATTCAGACATCAGTCCAAATAAATAATATGACATGTAGAAAAAGATTTCTGTACAAGGATACTCATCTCACCATTATTAATTACTTTTACTTGCAAAATTCAGGAAATAGTCCAACATTAGGGGAACCAGTACGTAAATTAATGTAGCTTCCAAATTTGGTCTATTGTAAAGTCATTAAAAATGGTGTTTTCAAAGAAACCTTACAAGTGAGAAAAAGTTCCCCTTCTAAGTTTTGAGTGAAAATTTTTGATTACATAACTACATTCAGAAAAAAATATTAAAAAGGAAACCTGCAAATACACATTCCAAAATATTAACAGTCACTGTTTTCTTACCTTCTTTAATTTTATTTATCCAACTTCTATAGTAATCTATATTCTGTAAATAATATTTATTATTTATTTATTTATTTAATATATTTATTATTTTCTTTTATCTATAATTTTACTCACAATAGAGTAATATTTATTAATTTCTGAAAAGAATTTTAAAAGAAATTCTGCTCTATCAATTTGGAAAACCAATTTTCTTTGAGCTGTCTAAGCTCGTATAGCAACTGAGTTGTGAATTTTCTGAATTGCTCTCCATAAATTTGCCAAGCCATAAATAAATCCCTTAGAGAGATAAAATTAAATGTGGAAAATAACTTGCTTTCTCCAAATATATTTAAAGCTCTTTAGGAGAAAAAAAAAATCTAGAATAATAATATTATTATTATTTCTGTTTTACTCAAATGCTACATCTTCCACACAGGGTCTCTGTTCCTCCCACCAGGATGTGATTCCCCCATTTCTCTCTCCTGATCTCCTTTAGTTCCTTTAGTCTTTACCCTGAGTGCCTTGTACATGCCATCTGCCTACAGAGGATCTGTAAGCTCTTTGAGTTCAGAAGTCATGGTTAATCCTCCTAGCAGTAGCCAGGAGGCAGTCATTATATGTTGATTAAATAAATGAAGTGAATTTATTATGAAAACATTCCTAATGAGATTGATGTATTTTGGTGTCTCAGGTTCAGAGCTTTGAGGAAGAGACTGGTAATCCTCTTGACATGACATCAGGAATTACAGGTAAGATTTAGCACGGTGTGCTAAGTCATCAATGGCCTTTCAGAAAGAGAATGTAAATAATTAGTACTCAACTTTCTTAATATGTAGAGCTTAAATAATCTTCAGAAAATGCATGGCTACTACTACTGTTATTTACTGCCGTTATTATTTCTACCTACTACTATTGAAAACCTACTAGCAATACCAATGTACGTGTAAATTTCAAACGACTTACTACAGACACATCCCACATCCCTGGGGCTGATGCAATATGCGGTTTTCCCAGATTAGCTCTCTGTGATTTGATCAGGAGAGCGGAAGGGATTCCACATAGGACTGGGACTAACTGAGTGAATACTTTCTAACTTCTACTGACAACAGCTCGATGTGTCAAAATCATATCATTTTACTGGTCCTTAGGGAAGTGGAGGTAATTTTTTAAGTTCTCTCCTTGCCCTTACATTAAATTAAGTGACGGTAGGATCTTCCTATTAATTCTCTGTGGAAAAAAGTAGCTGGATGTCACTTTCCAAATAATCTCTCAGAATCCTGTTATAGAATCCTAGACAGCAGAGAAGGAGGGCTTTCTCTACTCCTCATTCTTATGCTTCCATTCAGCCATCATTGTGATTCAGCATTTCCATGATCCTATAACAGAGCTAAAAGTAGACAGGGATTAGTGAAGCAAAATAAAGCAGATGAAGCTAGTGCATTTCCTGGAAGAAAATATGCAAATTTTTAATTTAATTTAGTGTGGTGTCAAACACATCTTTTTCATTACGAAGTGTATGTATGGGCCTCATTTTGCTAAATGCTGTTTAGAAATTATGCATTAGTAATTATAGGGTCCTGCTGATTACATAAATTGTTATCCTGCTCTTCGAAGTAATTACCACATAACCTGCATTGAGGTTTATAAGACAAAAATAAGCATCTGTTTTCCATCTAATTGAATGCTTCTCAATGAAGCTGGAGGTCCCTGTGCCAATAGGAGCTGCCTTCCTTAACATTCAATTAAGAGGTCTGCTGATATCATGTAAGTCTCCCCAATCATTCCAAAAAATGATTTGGGAAGTTAGGCAAAAGCACTAGCCTACATTTAATTTCAAATTCAGAGAGCAAAGTAAAATGGGTGACAGTTAGCCCAATGGAGAAAATCTAAACTAAAGTAAAGCAAATATAATTTATTACTTTCAAAAACAGTGTCATTAACCCAAGAAAAACTAGGACAGAGAAAAAAAATTTGTTATTTCTCTTAATAGGAAAAAGGGGAAAGGATTACTTTTATTTATATATGAATAAATGAATGAATGAATTCATTATATATATGAACCAACTATATATGTGAATGAATTTGTATATGTATCTGTATATGAATATCAAGGAATGAATTTTGACTCAAAGTTAAAAAGATGACTTCTTTCAAAAATGATAGTACATGGACTACTTTGACCAATAAGATATAGCAGAAGTGATACTGTGTTATGTCTAGAGTGTAGCCCTTAACCCACCTGACTGGTTCCTGGCTCTTGAGATACTTGCTCTGGAACATTCCCTCTGGGAACCCAGCCTTCATGTCGTGAAAATCCCAAACAACATGGGAATGTCCACTGTGGTAGACACCCTTGACTGAAACTCTGTGTGAGGCAACCTAGATGTTCAACCCAGTCAGACTTTCAGATGACCATCCCCTCTACCAGATGTCATCTAACAGCCACCACATGAGAGAATCCAATAACCACACAGCTGAGCCGAGTCAACCCAAAGAACCATGACAAATAATCATCAACTGTGGTTCTAGGTCACAAGTATTTCAAGTTTAGTAGTACCAAGAGATAGTAAAAATATGAAACAAACCTACCCATTGTTGGTTGTCAGTTAAAATCATAATAATTACATGAAGTATATTCTGTCAATGTCACATAATTGTATAATGTATGCAACTATTCCAGTTCTGCAGTTTGAACCATTTGTAGGCCCCAGTGTATACACAAGGATTTTGACTGCAAAAATATATTTATAATAACAAACAGCTAGAAGCAGCCTACTGACCCAAAAGTATAAATTAGCTTTAAGTAATTATGGTACATTTTTACATTAAAATCTACTCAGACTTCACTTTGAAAAATGAAGCAGATATTTATGTGTTGAGGTCTCTGAGATATACAGTTGTTAAATGAAAAAAAACATGCAAAATATTTTATAGAGACACCTCTTTTTATTAAAAAAGTTACCTATTTCTACTGAGGGAAGAAAGAATGTACAGAATGCTTCTGGAAAAATACATAAGGAACTGCTAATGGAAGTGACTTAACAGAAGGGAAACTAACATGTTTTAAATTAATTGGCATTTTAATTTTCTTTTGTTATCATGTGCATATGTTATTTTCATAACACTATTTAGCAAAAAATTCTGGTGATACTATAGGAAATTGACACAATAAAAATGAGAGATTTTGTTGTTACTAAATCTCTGCTCCCCATGACAACCAGTCCAAAACTTTTGGACACTTTTTATTTTTTTTAATTTTTAAATAAATATTGTGTGTATTTGAGGTATGAAACATGATGATTCAATATATATATGCATATTGAAATGATTACCATAATCAAGCTACTTAGCATATCATCTCTTCACACAGTTTCCATTTTGTGTGTGTGGTAGGTACACCTGAAATCTACTCTTTCAGCAAATTTTCAATATTCAATACAGTATTATTGACTATAATCACCAGGTACGTTAGACCCCTAGATTTATCCATTCTATATAATTGTAACTTTGTATCCTTTGACCAACATCTCTTCCAAAATTGAAAGATTTTAATATTCCCATCAGTTTTCTGCAGACCAAACATGACATAGTAAAAAGTGATAGATAATATATTAATATTATAATTGATAACATGAGTATAATAGAAAACATTGAAACAAGTTTCTTTCTCAGTGTTCTTGGTATATTTTATTAAAAGAGCTAACAATTTGTAAATACAAAGATTATCTCATTGATTCCATATATATATGCCCATATTATGTATAGGCCACCTTAACATGGATAAATGCAGTCATATTTTAATTCAAAAATAAAAATATAAGTAACACTTCCTCCTCCTAACAAACAAAACAAAACACTAAATCCAGAACTTGGGGACTGAGTTTTCCATCCTAAAAAGAGTGCAGAAGTTGCTCATTTAGAACTATAAGTTCAGATCATTTCAATAATAATGATGAATGTTTCATATAAAATTGAAGAACTGGAACAGACGCAGTAATCTGAGGCAAATTCATAGCATTAATTGCTTTCATTATCAAACAAGTAAAAACTAAAATAAATTATTTGGATCATGAAATCATCATAAAAACAATAAAATAAACATAATTAAAAGTTAGAAGTTAATAAGCCAGAAATTAATCATGAAGAAATCAGAAAAAAATAATTTGGTAAGTAAAATCAAGCACTAGTTTTTTTGTGTGGGGAATAAAAACAATAGAAGCTGTCAAACAACAGAAGAGAGAAAGGAGTGCAAACAAAATTAGATAAGAAAAAATTAGAGAAAAGACAGAACCATTGATATAAAAAAGAAATTATACCATATGCAAAACCATATATAAGTTATAAAGCAATACTAATACCAATACAAGTGGTATAATTAAAATCAGGGATAATCAATACGGATGTTATTTTAGAAAATGTATGTATTTATACTACCAAATTTTATACTGGTATTATGTTGCCAATATTCGTATATACATATCTATTTTAAAACAAAAAATTAACAAAGTAACAAAGTATAACTGTTAAGTCAACTAATACCAGAAAGTGGTACAAACAAAACTTGAGGGGAACAAACAAAAAAGGGGAACAAACAAAACTTGAGTTTACCAAAAACTATCTCTAAGAACAGCAATGAATAATGCCAAAATAAAACCACAACAGTTGCATGGGTAGACTCTCAGTTTTTCAAGAGATAATTGCCCTTCTTTATAAATCTTCCAGACAATGTAAACATTTATAAATCTTTCCAGTTCCTTTTAGATTAAAAACAAAACAAAACAAAATTTTGATTTCAAAATTGACTAAGATAGCTCTGAAAATTGATCATTTTTACTTATGAATACAGATATAAACATTTTTCAATAAAGTAATGAGGATTTAAATGCAGTAAAACAGGGGTGCCTAGGTGCCTCTGCCTTCAGCTCAGGTCATGATCCCAGCGTCCTGGGATCAAGCCCACATCAGGGTCTTTGCTTGGCAGGGAGCCTGCTTCTTGTCTCTCTCTCTCTGCTTGCCTCTCTGCCTAATTGTGATCTCTGTCTGTCAAATAAATTTTTTAAAAAATCTTTAAATGCAGTAAAACATTAAAAGTATGCTAATCTTTGAAAACTAGCTTTCATTTGAAGATTTCAGTGTTTCAAAAATAGAAAAACTAATTTATCAACTACAATGATAAATTATTAGATGAAATAAATGATATGATCAATTTGATAGCTTATGAAAAATATATGTGTATTTACAAAATATTTCACTGTTTACCAACAGAAATTTAGATGAATGAAATTTCAGATAGACAACTAAATATAAAAAACACACTCAAATTATTACAGGGCTAAAAATATAAATGCAGATGACTTGTATTTGATTTTGGAATAGAAAACTGTTTTTAAAATTGGCTTAAAATGCAATAGCTAATTAAATTAATCAGTTTTCACTACCTAACATTGAACATCTATGCATGAAAAACAATCATAAAAAATTAAAAGGTAAATGACAAGCTGAGAGTGTATTTTCATCACAAGCAATAAAGGATGAACAAAAACTCTTTGCAAGTAGAAATAGAAGGAAATTTTCTTACTGTAAGTGGTGTCTATTAAATCTTGATAGCAAGTATCAATCCTAACAACGAAACCTTCAAGGAAATCCAATTCAACCAAGAAAAAAAAAAAACCTGTTGACACTCCTTTTATTCGGCATCAAACTAAAGGTCAAAGCAGAACGACAACACCATGAAAGTAAGATATATGTAAACTTAAATACCGTCCACATTTGCAGACAAAATAACTGTCTACATAGAAATCTCAAGAGAATTAATAGACATATTCATAGATTAACAAAGTGTAGCAAGTTTGTTGAATGCAAGAGCAAAATATAAAAATCAATATTATTTTCACATCACCAATAACCAATGAGGAAGCCATTGAAGTACAGCCATTGTACAAAGAAGTTTAAAAATCAAATAAAAAAGATCCATGGACCCTTTGACTCAGCCATTTCATTTGTAGCATATGCCCTAGGGAAATCCTCACATATACGCAGATGAATGAACATATAAAAACATTTTTTTCAATACCGAAATAATGAAAAACTTAAATAGTGAAATAGTGAAAAACTTAAAGCAACCCGAAGGCAATCAAATCAATAAGAATAAGGTTAATGATATCATAGCATCGTCGCAGAGTAGAATATAATATACCACAATGATGATAAACAAACAAGTTAATTTGTCCATATGAAAAAATATCACAAATATATGGTGGGGGTAAATAAATCACAATTAGGTGCATGTAATATATAAAATATATTTACCTTAGCAACACTTGGTGTGTATTACTAAAGCATATACCAAGTAAAAGCACAAA
Organism: Meles meles; assembly: GCF_922984935.1. NCBI lineage: Eukaryota > Metazoa > Chordata > Mammalia > Carnivora > Mustelidae > Meles > Meles meles. The sequence goes on along the minus strand of NC_060075.1, from coordinate 45,950,013 downwards.
AATGTACAATGGAAATATAAACACCAAATTCAGGATCCTGGTTAACACTGGGGAGAAAGTAAGGAGGGAGGCAATGGGATTAGGAAGGGATAAAAGCAGGTAAATAACACTACTGTATCTTTAATGTTTCCTTTAAAAAAAAATCTAAAGTAACTATGGAAAAATGTTAAATTTTAATAGAACTGGTACGTGGTTACAAGGAATGAATGCATGTCATGCCATTTTCTATACTTTGTACATGTTTGAAATTTCCCAGTGCAAGAGAATTGAACAAAAAATAAAGATGTCAATAGGAATTTTATTAAATAAGCTATTGCAAATGAAGCAGTTTTCAACCTCAGTAGTAATCTAAGAAATATACACTAAAATAGGCAAATGAATTAATACATTGATAGAGATTTCAGAAATCATATAACCTAATATCGGGAAGAATACACATTGCTTTCTGGAAGGCAATACGCAACAATATGTATCAGAAGCTTTGCAGCAGTGTTTATCTTCCTACCTGGGTATGTCCTCTTGGAAATTATCCTAAGGCAATTATAAAAGAGGTGTAAAAAAATTAGAACTAGCTTCAATGTCCAATATAAAGGATTGTTTAAGTAAATCATGATACATTATATGGAGTATCATGCGGTCATCAAAAATGAGAACTGGTATTTCATGCCACAGTGGTTTTCAGCAAGTCATAAAATAAAATGTTTTTACAGAAAAATTTCTCAGTTTGCTTATATAAAATTACATATACAATCTATATAATACACATAAAAATTGCATATAAGTGGGTGCATGGGTGGCTTAGTCAGTTAAGCATCTGCCTTTGGCTTAGGTCATGATCCTGGGATCCTGGGATCGAGGTGGGCATCTGGCTCCCTGCTCAACAGGGGGTCTTGTTCTCCCACTCCCTCTGCCTACTGCTCCCCCTGCTTGTGCTCTCACTCTCTCTCTCTCAAATAAATAACAAAATCTTTTTTAAAAAATTGCATATGATTTAAACTACAGTTAACAGTTTGGTGACCATCTCATGGTGATGGGTCTCAGGTAGTATTTTTTCTTTTTCTTTTTTCTAATATTTTACATGCTACAAGTTAAATTTTTTAATACAAGTTTCTAACCCTCAACCTCCCACACAAAAAAAAACAAAAATAGAGAAAGCCTAAGTGTACATGGTATAAACGATGGCAGTCTAGATGATAAGAGACATCTGATTTTTCCTTCTTTTGCTTCTCTGTATTTGCTAATTTGTCCACAACAGAATAAATCATCACTCAACCAAGATAATGCTAAATGTTCATTTTTACAAATTGGGTGTATTTGGGGATTGAGTGAGAGCTAAATCATTAAAGTTCTGCTAATAGGATTTTTCCTCCAAAGCAGATTTGAAAAAAAGTAGCTTTGAAGAAGTGTCTCATACTTTGTGTCCTAGTTGGCCTTGCGGTCTTCCTCATCAGTTACCTCTAAATTCTGTTTATTCTCTTTCAATTTCTCATTCTCATTCTCTCTCTCTCTTATCTACCTGTTATTTCAAAGGGGTTGACATTCTAATTCAGAAGAACACCAAAAACAGCCCTTTCTCTTTTTTTTTTTAAGATTTTATTTATTTATTTGACAGAGAGAGATCACAAGTAGGCAGAGAGGCAGGCAGAGAGAGAGAGAGAGAGAGAGAAAGAGAGGGAAGCAGGCTCCCCGCTGAGCAGAGAGCCCAATGCGGGACTCGATCCCAGGGCCCTGAGATCATGACCTGAGCTGAAGGCAGCGGCTTAACCCACTGAGCCACCCAGGCGCCCGCCTTTCTCTTTTCTTAAGCAGGCAAATTCCGCAGTCCTTACAACCATTCCTCCTTTCTCTTCTCAACCTGTAAGCTCTCCCTATATGCTATTGCTAGCCTTGGTAAGTAACACCTCTACAGAACTCACCTGGAAAACCGGTAACCATTTGCTTATGCCTCTCTCCTTTACACTAAATTATGCTCTGCTTTAGAGTAGGAATCTTGTTGTCTCGTTTACCTGCCATCCCCATGCCTCACACAGTGCCTGACCCATCAGGGAACCCCATGCATGACACCATCTAAACTTTTCTTACCTTAGCTGGAAGAGTTTCTATTCGAATTCACCAGTGGTGATTTAATGTTGCAATGGTGGACTGTGGGCGGAGTATAATGATTATCTTAAAATGCAGCACATGGTATTTTTAATGATTTTACTGGAATGAATTTCAGTATTTGTAAATTAGGACTATATCCAATATGTATCTTCCTTTCAAATCTATGAATTGGTGCTTTCTTTTTGCAGGTTGCACTTAGTCTTAAGTAATGTAGACTTAATTTATTTTGGTTTTGCACACATTCCAGCAACATCTCTCAGAAAGTTGTTTTCCCTAATATACACGGAGTCTGTTGCTTAATTTGATATTCTAATCAATTACAATTATTATTAGGAAGTAGTTCGTTGTTAATTAACAGTTTATATTTGATACCCACTTTTGCAGTGTCCTGAGCCATTTCAATTACATGATTTAATATAGTCACCATACCACTCTTTCCTCTTTAGAGATAAAACATCAACAGATTAAGCAACTTGCCTGGGTTTACACAGCTGGCAAAAAAGAAGGACCAAAATTCGGGTCAAGATCTTTTGAATTCAAATCTAGTTCTCCTTCCATACTGAATTCATTCATTCAACAAATATTTAGTGAGCGCTTATACATGTAAGAACCTGGTCTAGGTGCTGGGAATACAAGTAAAAGCAAAACAGAAGTTAGTCTCATGGAGCTTGTGAATTTCAGGAGAAACCAATTAATTATTGAATTAAAATTGTGATGTGTCACGAAGGAAAAGCAGGAGATAAATCGAAATCTACTAACACCCAGAAAAGAGCCAAGTGCAGATTTGCGTGCCTTGCTGAAGCATCCCTTTAAATTCTTGGCCACATTTATTGAGCGCTTACTCCATGCCAGATGCCATTCTAGGCTCTTTACATGTGTTACTGCACTGAATCCTCCCTTGGAGGTGGATTCGATCACTACTCTTCCCATTGCACAGATGAGGACACTGAGGTGGCGAGATGGTGTAACTGCCCACAGCCACACAGCCCAGAGCCCCTGACTGCCTTTCGTTTTTGGCTGGCTTCTGAATTAACTTTGAGACAATGCACCTGGTCATAAGCTCTTAGCACTTGCCTTAACTTCTAGCGCAGAAAAGCTATTTCGGCAACGAAATTACTCAAAGATTAACTTAGATGACGAGACTCAGAAGATACTGATTTCCGTGGTAATTTACATATGACTCTACTTTACCCTCTACAGTTTCATACTTGGATTGTCGCCACTGGCCTCCCCGATGATGTAGGTTGCTAACTCAGAGGTAAAAAATGAACTCCGCTGGCACTGAGAAGAGGGGCTGGAGTGCCCATCTCTTTTGTTGTTTGTTTGGTTTGGGTAGTGTTCCTTGTTTTCAGAGAATTAGCATGCAGGGAAAAGGGATAGCCAAACTAAAGGGAACTGATTGATCACCGGTGACTGCCTGCTCACAAAAACAGATTAGGACCAGCACCCTGGGGGAGCCCAAGCCTCAGTGGTCCTGTCCCCTGGCTCAGTCGCCTGGCCTCCATTTGAGTCCAATTGCTTAATTTTCTACGCGCCCCACAAAAGGCAATTCCCATGCTGCTCTGTGTCTTCTTTATACTTCTCCGTAATGCCGTCTCTGGCTGTTTAACGGCAGCAGGCTTTATGATAAGGGTTGTTGTTTGTTTTTTCCTTCCTTGGCAGTAGGCAAAGACTTAATTTTAAAAGACACACTCAAACTCAAACAGCCCTGAACGACTTACACAGAAAGCAGGGTGTTTTCTGGGCTTGTTTTTGAAATATTACAATTTTTTTATTAGGCAATTTTATCATTGTTATAAATAAGTAATTGTACTGGGGAGAAGGGATAATCCTTATTTAATTAAATTCATCTATACTCCCAGGTTGGCAGCAACAAGACATATGTGAGACTAATACCCGCAGCCTGCCTCTTTGCATGTGCAATTAAAAATTCACTCTACAGTAGCACTGGCACTTTAGTGTTGCTTTTGGCATTTACAAATTCTTTTATTTTGTGACTTTTTTTTTTTACCATACACATATGCTGGAGCAGATGTTGCTTATTTGTTGTTTATTCAAATCTGTAGGCTCTGGCAGCTAACTCCATTGTTCGGTAATGAAGCTTTATTCACTGTCCTGTATTAGGACCCAGCGCCTGCACGAGAGGCTGCCTTGGTTCCCAGTAGGACGCCACAGTTATTGCCCTTGTCGTTGGCTGTTTATAGTTGGAAGCTTGTATCCGGGAAGGAAACCACCACAACAAAGAGCTGGGTGGTTATGGTCCGTGGGTTGGTCGGGGTTAGTGGGAGGGAAGAGGCAAGAGGCGGGAAGGTCACCTTGCAATGCTCTGCTCGGTGGCCCCGCCCGGTGGTCTCGGCCTGGCTCCCGGGCTCCGCTGCTGTGGGGGTTTTGTGTCTGAAGCTCCTTCTCTGGCTCCTTTTCTTCCTTGACTTTCTCTCTCCCTTTCCAGTTATTTCATTCGTTTGCAAGCAGGGCATCTTTGGTGACTCGCTACCCACACCCCAATCCCTTATTTCCAGCGCTGCTCCCCCACCCCACCCCCCAACCTCCTGTTGCCAGGGATGTCTTAAAGGCCAAGGTCAGACAGCAAGCTCTGTCCAGCACAAAACTCCTTCTTGCGTATGTCACACCCTCAAGCCCTCTTTCTTCATCCACATACTGTTTCTGGCTGCCCGTGTCTTGGGGGAAGCCGCACTTCATCAAGTCGAGAATGTCAGGTCCACGTTGACCAAAATAAAGACCTGCTGATCCTTAGAGCTCCAATGCCAATTTTGCCTTCTGGAAAACCCCTGTCTTGGCCAGGAGGCAATCAATCAGAGATGTAACCACCTCCATCTGGCACATGATGACATGGAACCTCACTATTAACACATTTGTGATTCATCTTGTCCCAACGAGTGGTGCCAGGGATCAAACCACATCCTCCCTCCCCATGGCAGCTGGGAGCACTCTAGCTTCCCAGCATGCGGGAGTTAACACATTGGCTCCTGTGACATCGCAAGTAACAATTCTTTTAATTATCACACCTTCCCTCCCTCTCCCCACCCACTCCACAGACATTTTGGCACCATGGGGATATTTTGCAGCCGGCAATCAGTACTTTTCTTAATTGACTGAGTATGTTCTAATGGTGCGAAGCCTGGTATTATCCACGATGGAATGAAAGGGGCAGTTGCTTGATGCAAAGTTCAGTAGATAAAACACCCTACACTTCTTTGGTAGCTTTTGTGTCTTTAAGGATGCTGTCGTGTTTATTCATAATTTTTTTAAATTATTTCTCTCAGTTGTCTCTGTATGAATGTGAATCTCCTTAGGATGGAATTCAAGGGTTGTCCCATTCTGGCCCCAGTCCGTCCTGTGGTCTCGCTTCCTTTCCCATAGGCTGTTCTGCAGGTACTGGATTGCTCAGTGCCCTCCAGCATTCCCCACGTTTCCATCTCTGCAGTGCATTGCTTCTTTTTCATGGAATCCACCCAATCTCCTATTCCACCTGCCAAATATCACCCATCCTCAGTGTCTTGGTTTGGTGATGACTCTTCTATCACTTCCTGCAAGAAACCTGTTTCGTGGGGATATACCTTCTTCATTGCTCCCCTAAATTTTGACATATGCCTTTACTCCAGGCCTTACCACAGTTTTCCTTGAATTGTAGTTAGCTGGTGTAAGACATATGTCCCTAAAAAGACTGTTACTTCTTTTAAGGATTCTCTCCATGCATTTCATATCTAAGGGTTGGCGTCACGTCTACAGAGGGGTGAGCATGGGGAATGGGTTTTAGGAATAAACAGATATCTTCACTGAGCATTCAGTGTGCCAAGCACTCTGCAAAGCACTTTACATTCTTAATTTATCCTCAAAACAGCCATGGGGGTAGGCGGATTTTACTACCATTTTATAGATGAGAAAACCGAGCTCAGAGAGGGTAAGTAATCTTGATCAATCTAGCTCAGATAGTGAGGGATGGAGCTGGGGTTCACAGTTCTGTCTGACGCCAAGCTTTTATTTTTACTGAAACACTCCTCTGTTTCCCTAGCAAAAATTTTAATGTTGTTATGTTAAAATCGCCAAGATGCCCCCATAATGTAAAAAGGGAGGTAGAAGTCGAGTGATAGGTCAATAGAGAAAACACTGCTGTATCTCTAAGGAAATATTAAAATCAAAGTATATTCACATGGTTGAAATCGTCCACACCAACAAAGGGAACAAAGTAAAGTTTATTACTTAACCAAGAATTGAGTCTATTTAAATTCAGATTTAATCATAATCATAATTATTATTATATTAATATTATAATATTATTATTCAAAACCCCACAGAACTATGCTAGATACGAAAATAAACAGGAACGTTCTTTGCCGTGCCCCTTATAAAATTTGGTTTAACAAGAGATGTGTTTCAAAGTGTTTTCAGAAGATAGTTCATGCCAGGTATGAAAACAAGACGGCTTTATTTCATTTTATCCTGAGAGATTGTTTTGGAAGGAGATTCAAAAATCAGTCCCTCACTGATGTTTTCCATCCTGGATTGGTGATCACTCAGGGAAGGGAGGGTGTGGCCAAGGTAGTTGATGGAAGCAAAGATGAAGGAAGGACAGTAAGTGGATGTGTTTCAGATGCTCGTTCTCTTGTGTTTTATCCCCTATTCTTTTTTTTTTTTAATTTATTTGACAGAGAGAGATCACAAGTAGATAGAAAGGCAGGCAGAGAGAGAGAGAGAGAGAGAGAGGGAAGCAGGCTCCCTGCTGAGCAGAGAGCCCCATGCGGGACTCGATCCCAGGACCCTGGGATCATGACCTGAGCCAAAGGCAGCGGCTTAACACACTGAGCCACCCAGGCGCCCCTTTATCCCCTATTCTTACCCCAGTTCAGCCCTCCCTCTTCTCCTCTACTCCTTTCTGTGTCCCTTTCATCATCGTCCAAGCGCTCCTGTAAAACCTTTCAAGGTGAAACAAGGCCATTAATTAACAAGGCCATTAATCAAGAAACCAGACCATTAATTAAAAGGGTGTGTGTGTGTGTGTGTGTGTGTGTGTGTGTGTGTGTGTGTGTGTGTGTTTAAAGTTCCAGGTTATATGAGGTAGTCTGAAGATCAGTGGCTTGGGAAAGCACAAGGGGGAAGTCATAGCTTCCCAGCCCCTTTTCCACTGTCAGAAGGAAGTTCCAATTCTTGTCTGGTGTAGCAAACAGCATTCTGTAAGCATGAGGCTCTAGAAAAGGTTGAGCAAACAGGGTACCCCAATGAAAAGGAAACCCATGCTAGAGAAGGCTTGGAGTGTTAGGATTTTTCCTTCCATAACTGATCGTATTCTGGTTGTTCTCCTCATCTTGGAAGGAGAGTTGGCATCTCCCCCTCCCGGCCTTCCCTGGGCAAGTTGAAGCCAGAGGTAAGGCTCATTCTTCTTCCTGGGTAGAGAGGTTAGAGAGAGGCACAGGGCCAGAGCAGCTGAGATTTTGATTGGTTTCTTCCACTGCCAACTCTAGTCGGCTTCTGGTGCCCACACAGACGTCAACGATCGTATCTGACATGGTCTATTTCCTGCAGCATGTGCAATTTGCCCACCTGCATGGCAGTCCCACAGGTTTAACCTTGATCAGGGTCTGATGCTGTAACCAATGGGCTTTACAATTTATTTTATAAAATATAACACGGTTTGAAGTTATAGATACTCTGTTTGCATTAAATGACTCTCTTAAAAATACATAGAAATGGTCTCCAGGGAATTTCAAAGTTTTTTTTTTATCACTGTTTCTATTATTTTGATGAATAATACTGAGTATAAATTCTTATATTCTGAATGAGAAGGCTATTTCAGAAACCATTATTTGCTCTTTGTTAACGAAAAGTGAACAAATTATGATTTCCTAGCAGTTGGGGGACCCTGACACATATACCCTTTTAACCTAGTGGGCACCTGACACCTATTAGAAGCTGCAAACGGTTTGTTCAATGGGTGAATGAGATGGACAAAAATTTCCCAGGAGCTGTACTTCTGTTTATGATAAAAAGACATTCGATCTTGTCTGGAAATGTCTGCAATGATACAAGACAGATGGACGGACAGAAACTCATGATGGCCAATCCCCTGAGGCTGAAATGAAACCGAGGTCACACAGATAAAACTTTGCAAAGATAATGCAATCCACTATCATAGGCTTCTGTTGGTCTGACATGATAGGGAAAAAGAGCTTTGAATTTAGAGAAAGAAAAGATTTTTTTGTGTCCATCAGACCCTCATTTTCAATTATTTATATCAACTATTCTATCGACAGAGGAGTTCATCAGGGAAATTGAAGAAACTGGAGGTTTACATAGAGATACTGAATAGGAGATATGGACCAAGATATTTCTGGGAAAGCATTTTTTTCTTGTTTATTTTCCGTGTAATTAGTGCCAACTCTTTTATACTTTCCAATACCTTCTCAATTCTTTTTTTTTAAGTAAAATTTTACCTCATGTAGACTAGCAAATCTAATAATTTCAGTTTACTCTTGGCATCTACCCTTACAGTAATTTCCATTCTTTTTTTCCTCTGGTTGGGACAATTTCTAATCCTGCTATGAAGCAGTCAACCTTAAGTTTTTTTTTCTTTTACCTTTTTCTTGGGTTAGATTCTCTCTTTCCTAGAGCTCAAGTCTTCTGTCTTTGAATTCTCCTTTTCTTGTTTTGTTGTTTTGTTTTGTTCATAGAACATCCTCCACTGATTTCATTAGATTAAAAGGATGTAGAATCAGAGAACAAAGTCCTGCCCTCACTGTGCCATTCCCATCAGACACGGTGGCCCTTTCGTGCCTGGTGCATAGTGGTCGTGCTAGGATATCTTGCCAAGATATCCTTGGAAATTCCTTTGGGTTTTATCTTCATTGGCTCTCCAGTTTTGTTTTTGTTTTTGTTTGGTACTTCTCTGTCTTGATGGAGGTCTTCACTTTGATGGAAGGATATTTCTAGTAACTTCTTAAGATGTATGCAAAAAGGGTGAATTTCTTAATTGTATATCTGAAAATGTCTTTATCCTGCCCTCACACTTGATTAATAAATTGGCTCAGCATCAAATTCTACATTCATTTCCTGCAAAATTCTGAAGGCTTTCCTCCACTGTCTGCTTGCTTCCAGTGTTAAACTGTTAAGAAATCTAAAGCCAAGTTGAACCCCATTTTATTTTTCTGTCTTGTTAGAAATTTAAAGATTTTCTCATTGTTTCTAGTGTTCTGAAATTTCATAATGATATGTGTGAGCCTATATCTATACACTGGACTGAGTATCCAGGGTCCATTTTATTTTTTTTTAAAGATTTTTATTTATTTATTCGACAGACAGAGATCACAAGTAGGCAGAGAGGCAGGCAGAGAGAGAGGAAAGGAAGCAGACTTCCCGCTGAGCAGAGAGCCGGATGTGGTGCTCCATCCCAGGACTGCGGGATCATGACCTGAGCTGAAGGCAGAGGCTTTAACCCACTGAGCCACCCAGGTGCCCCCAGGGTCCATTTTAATCATAAATACATGCTTTCGGTTTCAAATTATTTGTTAATAATTTTAACACTTTTTTCTCATTCTGAAAATTCAATAATTTGCATATTGGCACTAACAAACAGGTCTTCTGCTTTTCTCGGATTTGCTCTCCTGTTTACCTTTTCTGAAAAGTTGGATTGAATCTTTGTTGAATCTCTATTTTTTTTTTTTTTTTGGTACTTCTCTGTCTCATGGGATGCCTTCCTCTGATGGAGGAATATCTCTAGTAGCTTACCAAGACATATGCTATTTTTTTTAAAGATTTTATTTATTTATTTGACAGAGAGAGACACAGCCACAGCCACAGCGAGAGAAGCAACACAAGCAGGGGGAGTTGGAAAGTGAGAAGCGGGCCCCCTGCTGAGCAGGGAGCCCGATGTGGGGCTCAAACCCAGGACCCTGAAATCATGACCTGAGCCAAAGGCAGACACTTAATGACTGAGCCACCCAGGAGCCCCGACATATGCTATTCTTAAAGTTAGGTGTTTGCATCTCCTTCTAGTTCTCCCCTCATGTGTTTTTATTTATTCTTCAATTTATTTTTATAGTAACTTTATTGAGATATACTTTATATATGATAAAATTCACCCTTATAATATATATCAATTCAAAGGTTTTAGTGTATTCACAGTTGTGTGAATAACCACCATCACTAATTTTAGAAGACTTTCATCACCCCAAAAATAAGCTCCATACCCATTATCAGTCACCTCTTCATTTCTGATGCTCTCGCTCCCTATGACAATTGCTAATCTACTTTTTGGCTCAGTGTCAATTCTGGACATTTCATGTCATGGAATTTTACAATTTGTGGTCTTCTGTGACTGACTTCTTTCACTTAGCATAACACTTTCGAGTTTCATCCACAATGTAGCATGTATCCATACTTTATTCCTTTTGCTATTGATGAATAACATCCTAATACATGGATATGTCACATTTAGTTTATCCATTCATCAGCTGATAGACATTTGAGTAGTTCTCACATTTTGGCTATTATGAATATGCTTCTTTGAACATTTATGTATAAGGTTTTGTATAGACATACATTTTTATCCCTCTGGGAATATACCTAGGAGTGAGATTTCTGGGCCATATGGTAGCTCTCTGTTTAACATTTTAAACAATTGTCAAATCGTTTTCCAAAGCAGCTATGCCATTTCATAATCCTACTGAAGACCTGCCACACAGGTTCAATAGTGACAGTTCTCTAGGAATGGGGCTTTTGCATCCCTTTTGTTTTCTCCAGTAAGTGCTAGAGCTGTTGGTTTTCATAGCTCTCATTACTCCAGGGGTCCTGGGTTTTAGGGCTAATGTAGATAGAGCTGGGGAGAGGATGACAGGATTCAGGTAAGGTAAGATGCCACAAAGTGCATGGTTCTTACTTATATTCAGCTACTTTTTTCTTGAATATACATTCCTTAGATTGTTGCGGGACTTTGGTTAATTTCTAGAGTTCTGAAAGAGTCAGTTTTGACAATTCTTTCCAGTGCATGTTGCTTTCATGGAGTAACAGGGTTTGGAGGTCTAGAAGTACTTCTCTCCTTTTATGTCTTTGTAATAGAACATTCCTTTATTGGAGCTTTAGTAGGATAATTGAAAGAAAAAAAATTATGTATTCATTCTAGCATTTTAGTCCAGTCCTATGTTTGTGTTATTTTTCAGTAACAATGGATTTTAAATTTGCTACTAGTAGAATATCAGGTAGTAAGACACACCAGAAGGAAAGATATTCTTAGTCAAGGCCATCTTTATTTTAAATTCCCATATGATCAGCAGTCTGTTTTGTTTCAGTCTGAAGCCAGATCCAGTGGTTATGTTTATATTTATGTTATATATCCAATAACACTCTGGACATTTCTGAATTTGAAAAATGGCTCCTCAGAAATTCAGATATCTTTTTTTTTTTTTAATTTAGATTGCAGGTATCGTTTTGAACTCTTTGTTGTCCTTTGTACAACATAAAGATATTAAGTTGCATTGGTGTCCTTTTTGTCAATTAGTAAGGGCTTCGATATTTTCTAGCTCATGGGTTTGTTCCTCACATCACCTGTGTGATTGCTCAAGCAGTCAGGCTTAGTATCTTTTTTAGGTTCCAGACTTTGGCTCAGAGGAGTTAAGCGACTTGCCAGAGAATAATCCATTAGTGTGCACCAAGGTTAGGCACTGAATCCAGGTCTCCTATATGAAAAAGTTTAGAGATTTCTTCAATACACCATCCAGTGCCCTTGCTCCCAGGTAGGATGGAGTGTTCGATCATTGTTTAGTATCAAACATCCAATGCTTAAAGTACCCAATACAGCCTCCAAGATCTTCTTAAGCATCTAAGATAAGGGGGTTGGGGAGGTGAGTCCAGGGATGTGCCCAATAAAGGATCCTTTACCAGGGAAGGCTGGAACTAGATACCTTTGCTTTTAGAGGGGAGGAGGGCATGGAAGGGACTATGAGAATTGAGCTCGTTCACTTATGTGAAAAATAATTCTGCACATAGGTCTGCGGCTTTATACTTTTTCTAATCATTTAACAAATATTTATTAAGCACCCATTGGGCGTCCAGAGCTGTAAATAATACCGACAATGCCTCTACAAAAAGAAAAGATGACATATAATTAATAGGTATATACGCCTCATGAATACAGTAATTTTCTCTGTGCGGTTCAACACTATATCCCCAGATCCTTAGGACATATGCAGATCCTGGTACATAATTGGTGTTCAATAAATATTTATGGAATTAATTAACTAACAAGATCATTTTAGATATTTTTAAAGGTTATAAAAATATAAAACGGGGTAATATAGTTTAGAGTGTCCTGGCTCATGGAGGTATATTTTATGAGATAATTAAGGACTGTTTTCTGAGGAGACAGTATCAGACACCATTGTCACCTGACTTTAGAGAAGTCGTTGCTTCTGTTTTGAAACCAACTCCAGAAAGAGCCACTGAGAAAACTCCTGACTTAGCAGCTGCTTTTCTGCTTTCAGATCACGAGGAATCCTGAATTGTCCTTTCTTGTCCCCTGACATAGAATGGCAGGGATGGACACGGGATCTCACTGAGGGTCCACTGCTCATAGTGTCCATCACCATCGTCCAAGGGACTAGATGGATATTTTAGCTTATAAGCTGCGGGCTTGAAAATGTAACTTAGTTCAGATTAATCTTAGATTAATTTTTGAAAGGAGAATAAGATAGCTTCCAGGACATATATATTGATTAGCAAAATTGTAGAAGTTACCATCGTCCAGAATTAACCCTTAGAAAATAAAGTGATAGGGGTTCACCAAATATATACAGCCAATATATTCTCATTTCTTCTTTGGGTGTGGATATTGGACTGACTGGAGAAAACACCAAAAATTTGATATGTGTGCTTTTCTGGGAAAAGGTCAGGTCACATGTATTATTTGTGTGACCAATGATAAGTTATCTGAGGCCCACAGACCTCAATGCTCCTATTTTCACGATGGGCATGATGAAATTCACCTAACTTGGCAGTTGCAAGAATGAGAGAGGGCATGTAGGGAACATCACAAGCAGTAACAGCAAACAGGAAATGGTAGCTATTATTACTATTGTTATGACTGTGGATTCATCCCACAGATCATTTGCAAATCCTCTTCTGTCATTTCTATGAACAAAGATATAAAGACATGATCAGTGATTATCAATGTATTGTCCTTACTTGTTTAAGGAAAATGAAACATTAACTGATTTAAAAAATGGAAATCCTTTCTCTGATGCTTATTAGTAAAGCATGTGTTATTGCTTCCACTTTAAACTTCAGGTAAGATCAAGACTGTTACTAGTAATATTCTAAGTATCAAAGAAAAACTAATACAAGTGGTATGTTAGACTGTCCTGGGAATTCTAACTCAGTTTTCTGTTAAGAGGCCTGCTTTGACAGTGTTACAAAATGCCTCTTACAATACAGACATGTAAATTGTTGGAATTCTTGCAAATTTCAAGAATTGTGGTTTGTTATCAGTATATTAACGGCATCATCTTTAATGGATCATGGCTTTCAATTGTGGCATTTCTTGATTTTTTAAAAATGTAAGTCATTGTTAATTTATTTTTCTTTATTTATTATATTTATGGTAAGCTCTTCAGGGCCCAGTGATAAATATTTACGTATCTGGGCTTTTTGCTTTTAATAACCAGATTTTTTAACAGGCAGGTTCTAGAGCTCAGTTACGAATCATCATTTCTGTTCATCTCAGAAACTGACCTTGGGGAAAGGTTTGTGTTAAAGTGTTTTATTAAGATGTATTCCCAGAAACAAACAAACAAACAAACAAACATGGGGGACTGAGGAGTGGGACTGTGATGAGAAGGAGGTAATACACTTTTTAACACACTCTTCACACAGCAGCTAAGATCTAATTTTTTTCATCATCTCATTGAGTCCACAGGCAGTACCTGGTATTTTAGCTCTGAAAATAGCTAGTACCTAAGTCACACAGTAGATTCCTCCAGATAACCAGAAGAGTAGTTTTCAATGGCTTTTTTCTGATTTCCTCTGTGCCCAAAGCAAGAAACAGCCTGAGGATTATGCACAAGTGAATGAGACAAAAAACACAAGACCAGGAAGGTTTCTAAAATGCATATGCAACAGCATAAACACATTAGATTGTCTTTCAAACAACTGTCAGACTCCCCAACCTCCCCTGCCTTCTTTTTTGCCTTTCAAAACCTGTGCAATCCATTGATAAATGCAATGATTTTAATCTTGGTGGTTTGCATAGATGGTGTCACTGGCCTGGTCATGTTCCAATCTAGATAATTACGTGTGCTCTTCCTCCAGCCCCCTGTTGCTTTTGTTCTGAGTGGCATTCTTCTTCCCTTTTAAACCGACTGCTCCTGGGCACCACGGTGGGGTGGGAAAGAGCTGCAGGGAGCTGCCCCAGAGATAGGTGTGAATCAGTAGTGGGTGTGCCTGTCCCAGCACAATTGGTCTGTTGACTTGTTCAATATGTAGAGCATTTGGCATCTTGCAGGAAGAAAGGCCTAGAGAAGAGAAGATCTTATGATTACTCCTATAACCTCAGCAGATGCAAAGCATTGCTCTCATTAGGATGGGGATAACACCAATGATTAAGAAGTGGTAGACCTTTGTGGAGAGGGTGATTTGTGTAAAGGAATTACTCTGTCTCAAGTGTTCATTGAGAACCTATGATGAAATCAGCCTTACAGTTAGATTGCCCAAAGGTATCCTAGTTCTGTGCAGTATTAAGGATTTCTAAGTTAAGCAAGATGGGCATTGAAACACCAACCAGGTATCCCCAACAATTTAATTGAAAGAAAATGTGTTATTAGCACAAAATCAGAACCATCTTGCTTTTTGTGAAGAAAACTTCATTGTGATTAGAAATTAAGAGATCACACAAAATTATTTCAGAGAAAAGTCATTCTAATTGGTCTACTCCATCAACAGTTGTTCTTTGGGCAATTTCTTTACTTTCCAAGTAATTCAATGTCTCATTTTCTTTTTTTCTTTTTTTAAAATTTTATTTATTCATTTGAGAGAGAGAGAGAGAGAGCAAGCACAAGCAGGGGGAGTGGCAGAGGGAGAGGGAGAAGCAGGTTCCCACTGAGCAAGGAGCCCAAAGTGGGGCTTAATCCCAGGGTCGTGCGATCATGACCTGAGCCAGAGGCAAATGTCTAACTCACTGAGCCACCCAAGTGCCCCCAGTGTCTCATTTCCTAAGGAAAAAAAGAAACACCATACTCTCTCATGATTTTCTGACTTATGGTTGTACCCCCCTCCAGTTTTTGCAGTAGGACACTATCTAAAATAAGTTTAGTTAACTTGGTTGAGGGAATGGAGATTAAATAACTGGATTTCAGAAAAAAAATATTTGACTTCTTCAGAAGAGATGTGCTTAAATTTACTTCTAACAACACAAATCACTGCAGGAGAAGAAAATATAGTCCCTTTTCTATTTTAGCAAGGGAAATGGTGGGAAAAGAATTTCAGAGGCACACTTATATTTATTGTGGTTTCAGAGATTGTACGTCTCTTCAGACATTCCCTACTTGTTGTAGCCTTCCAGTCATCCTAAGGAAGCCTGGAGAAGGCAGAAGCCATGTTGCTCACAGACCTTAGGAATTGTCATGCCCTCTTGAATGCCTTAGTGCTACAGAAGCAAGGGCTGTGATGTCCCTACCAAGATCAATAGTGTAAACAGTTCTCCAAACCCGAGACCTTTTCTGCTTTGTGTATATCTTTCCAGTCACCACACAATTTGCCCCTCTTCCCCCACAATAGGACCAATAGCCCATAACAAATAACTGGGGCTGCTCATGGGAAAATGCAATGAGGACAAGTGTCCATGATTCCTTGGTCACGTCCTTTTCTTCTGAGATCACAATCCTGTTGGAAGCATCAAGGTGTTGCCACCTCTGGGTACCCATGTTTCACAAAACCTTTGGTCAAGAAAGGCGAGGTACAGAACGGTTTTTTTGCTGATCCATTGCTCACTTCCAAGACGAAATGCCTCCAGGAGATTCTTCTCCTAAGAGAAGGTAGATATGATGTTAGAAAAGGTCTTGAGCCAAGAAAGCCAATGGGAGCCAAAAAAAGGCCAGAAGCAGATTTTCAGAAACTTGCCTTCCTTAATTGGGTTATAATGTAGAACACCATAATTATAGTTGAGGATCAAGACTTACCCACAGTTATTTCTAAATTGTGAACAAGGAAATCAGTACTCGTAAAAGTTAAGAAACTTGCTCAAGTTCACCCAGCTGGCAAGTATTGGCATCAGGACAAAGCCCAGAACTTTCTGACTCCAAATGGCATGCTCTGCCCAGATTCCATGCTGTAAATAACTTTATTATAAAATGTGCTTTGCTGATGCAGATTGCATTCTATTAGAAGCCAAAACAGATAAGATGGTTTATCACATGAAATCACAAAGTATTTCAGAATTCACTCTGGACTACCCAACTGCCCATTGCCTTATATATAGTATGGTGGAGAGAGGAAATCCCTCCTCCCACTGTTCCCTGTCTCCGTGTTCACCATTGTCTTCTTCCAGTCTCTAAAATACACTCACATTATCTTTAGTTTTTACATTTTAACCATAATATTTTATTAGTATTTTAAAAGAGATTTAGTTCCCCTCTCCTTTTCTTTATCTGTAAATACATGCGAAGTATTCTTTCTCTATCTCCGTAGGCTTCGGAGAACCATGTTGAGCCAATATGCATACTCAAGTTAGATAATTAAAGACAGAATTGGGGTCATGCTTATCTTCAGGCAATCAAAATTTTGTCATTATAAGATAAAGGGCTTAATGTCTACATCTCTAGGCCAACCCTCATACTTTCATAGAGGAGGAAACAAAGGCCCATGATGTTAGTGATTTGCTCCAAGTGCCAGTGATAATTAGTCAAATCCAGACCCAAGACTCTCAGTTTTGAATCTTCAATTCTTGTTATTTAATGATTAACAAATTCTCTGTATAACACAATCCTAATTTATTCTTTGTTGAAATTATATGTACAAAGCCAAGGTTAAGCAGGTAAATCTACTATACCACAGCATTTTGAGGTTAAGAATAGTGTCTGACTTCTCTTCAATCCCCTTAATTTACCTTAGTGCCTAGCACGGAGCATATATTTAAAAATATGTATGTTGATGACCAAAGAGGTTTTTAAATTAAGCGTGTTCTTTAAATATTTAAAAAAACAGAGTGGGCTTTTCTTAGGATGTCTTTTTAAAAATCTTTTCCTCAAAAATAAAAATAAAAAATAAAAATCTTTTCCTTTATAAATTTATGTTATAAATGCTTAATCAAAATAAAATGATCTCACCTTAAATTAAAACACTGTATTTCAGGGGCACCTGGGTGACTCAGTGGGTTAAGGCCTCTGCCTTCAGTTCAGGTCATAATCTCAGGGTCCTGGGATCGAGCCCCACATCAGGCTCTCTACTGGGCAGGGAGCCTGCTTCCCTTCCTCTCTCTCTGCCTCTCTCTGTCTACTTGTGATCTCTGTCTGTCAAATAAATAAATAAAATCTTTAAAGAAAAAAAAACTATATTTCAGATTCAGCTACACTAAATATTAATAAGAAGTTTATTTACGGATATTTAGTGATGATAAAAACCTTCAGAAAACTTTGCTCAGACTTCTTTATCTATGGCTCAATCTGTGATTTTTCCAGTGTTAAAAGGAGCCCAAGTTGATTCTAAAATCAAAGAACAGACAGAAGTTCAAGTGGGTTGTAATCTTGGCAAAAACATGTTCTACCAAGGGAAAAAAAAAAAAAAAGAATTCAGCCTCCAAATCTGTTACTGTGCATGCGTCTTCTGGTTTTCCTTTCGTGTGAGCAGAGTCCAGGAAAAAAAATCATAGCATCACATAAAGCAATCGAGGATATTTCATGCAACTAAAGATAAAAATTGCTTGTTTGACATGAGACCAACTGCATGACTCCTTTTGAAAGGGCGATTTGCAAATAGGCTACCTTATGACCACAATTGTATTTTAAGTTTGGGTGATAACCTTATGTTCTGAGAACTGCCATTAGTAACGTTTTATTTATTTATTAATTTTTATATTATCATAATTTTTTATGATGTGATGTTCATCACCATACAGTACATCATTAGTTTTTGATGCAGTGTTCCAAGATTCATTGTTTGTTTATAACACCCAGTGCTCCAGCAATCCGTGCCCTCCTTATTACTGATCACTGATCTCACCCATCCACCCACTCCCTGCCCCTCTGAAAACCTCAAAACTGGAAATCCAGTTTTCCCATGTCGATGAAATCGTACTCTACTGGAGCAGCCAGTGCTGTTGGGGCCCCAGATAAAAGGGCTTAGTTTTAAATGTGCCCCCGAACTCTTGTTATAAAGCAGCTTATTCTCAGAGCCCATAGTCTCTCTTGGTTCCTCTCCCACTCCGATTTCTGCCCTTCATTTAATTGTCCTCCCTGTCATTAGTAACATTTTAAATTGCCGTCACCAAACTGGTGCTAAGTTTTCCTAATACGTTTCTTGTTTCTATTTTACTATTTACAGATCTGTGGTTGACCTTTCCGTTTGTTATCATGCTTCCCTTTGCTATCATGAATATTGCAAAGAACAGCTTTATTTGAGTTCAATTCTGTAGTGATTTCTCAAGATTTCTCTTCTGAATAGTTTTTAGCATTTGAATCCAGTTTTCCCATGTCGATAAAATCGTGCTCTACTGGAGCAGCCAGTGCTGTTGGGGCCCCAGATAAAAGGGCTTAGTTTTAAATGTGCCCCCGAACTCTTGTTATAAAGCAGCTTATTCTTTGTAAGGGCCACTAACATCCTCAAAGTTCATTTTCAGAACATTGGACTGAGCTTTGGAGAGGAGAGGAACTGTTCTATTCGCCATGTATCGCCTGCATCTAGTACACTAACACACAGTATGCCCTCAGTAGGTAAATATTTGTGGAATGAATTAATAAATAGGGCAAGCTTCTTCTAGAAGATAGCTAACCATGAGTTTTAAGATGATTTTTATTGCTCAAGAGGCATATTTTGTGAATTGTGTGTTTCTAAAAAACATAGGTTGGGAAAAATATCTTGGGATATTTTTCATTGCTATCAAATTAAATAAAAAGGCAGTCTTAGAATTTTTGTTTAGCATCTACTCTATCCTTAATCTATGGCTCTTCCACTGGACAAGCTCGTCAAAGCCGGGTTTGGATCTTTCAATTCTCCTCACTGTTCATCCAGTACTTGGCACAAAGCAGCCATTCAGTAAGTGGTTGTTGTTAAATGAATGAGAATATGTATGAAATAATTTTATCAGAATTTAAAATGACTTGGGAGTAATAAAAAAGAACATGAGTATTGCAAAACAGAAAAGAAAAAGCTGACATGGAAGATATTCTTTAGAGAATCATCAACATAAACAGGACAAATAGAAGAGAGTAGGTAGATATGACAGATACGGAAGACAATGCCCAATTCTCTGTCCATCTTTTCTCCAAACTTGAGTGAGCTGAGGTCTCTAAAAACCCAAACTGTGTTTTTCTTAAAAAGCAAATTACTCAGGATTAAAAGGAAAGAATACAATACTCTGTCAAAGTTAATCATGGCAAGGCATTTTTAGTTGTCTGAATGATTGTATTGGGTCTATCACTCAGGTAAGAAAGAGAAAGTATATTCAAAGGTTTTGACTGGAAAAGTTTGAAGAGAAACTATTTGCCAAGGTGGGCTGGATTCAAGGGGCCACGAAGAGATGGGGAAGCACTCCAAGGCTAGTAAGGGTAGAAGGCCATGTCTGAAAAGACAGAGGGAAAGAATCATGTTGCTGGAGCCAGGTAAAAGTGCAAGGCTGAAAATAGAACACACATGCGTGCACAGACACACAAAGAGAGAACACCTCATCAAGACTCTTACTGTAAAGGAATGCAGCCATTTTCAAAAAACATCCTGAAGGAAGTGGGTGAATAAATGTTCCATGTTCTTTCTCCTGCCCTTCTACCTCCTACTTCTATTGGCACCTCCCAAGGACTGAACACAAGTGCAATCTTGGAGCACAGATGGGGTAGAGAATGACCAGAGTGAGGCAGTGGAGGCAAGGAAAGGCAAATGGAAAGCAACCAGCACACAGGTGGCCCTCAGAGTCCCCCTTTGTCCCTGATGCAGGCATGAGTCCCATATCTGTCCCCTAGACTGCATCTAGATGAAAATCATAAGCTGACTCTTACTTCTCCAGCTTGGCGAATCAAAAAATTTTCCCCTTTCTTAATCCTGGATTATTACTTTTGATGAAGTAGGCTAACACGTGAAAGGACTACCTCCTCCTACTGTCTGAGGATTTGACATAATCACCTGCATATCAACTGGTTAACTCAAGCAACAATAATGTTTGCTCCCAGACTGCTTCACAAGGAGTGAAAAAAAAGATACAAAAAATCATTGGGACTGGTTGTCTCTAGGCCTGTGGTAGTCAAATCAGTACAGAAACTAAAAGTTCCAAAGAACCTGGTATTACAAAATTTGCAATCCACCCGTTGTCTCAAATGGTGATGGGGACATCGTTCATTTCACCCTGAAAACTTCTAATTTTCTCTTTTCAAATATAGGATAAGCACTGGATCTAAATTTAAATGTGTCATTACATTCTCCCAAGACAGTGAATGCAGGGTTGCTATTAAAAAAACTGGATCTGTGCCCTTCTTTTTTGACTCAGGAACACCTAATAAATAAGGATCTGTGTACACAAAGAAGATATGTGTATTGAAATATTGCAATTTTTATAGATTTTTATAGATTCATAGAATCTTTATAGATTCATAGAAATGTTCTGTTTTAGAAATATTTAATTGAATTAGACTTCTAACTTGTTTCATTCCAAAATTCTGTACGACCAAACCCTTAATTACTTTATACCACTTAGCTCCAGGCGCACTGGCTTCTTTTCTCCTGTGGGTAGGAACATAGCTTGTGGGGAGGAGGGAGCAGAGAGAAACATCACAAGTCACTCCCTGTGAATATATTACTCTAAAGTGTGCTTTTCAACAATTGTTAAGGTAATTTGTTGATATGACAGTTTTTAAGAAAATGGTATTGAAAAGATGCCAGAGGAAGCAGTGTGAATTAGGCATTAAAAATACCATGGTCAGACAGTGGGACCAATAGAGAGGTTTTCATGCTCACTTACTTCTCAACAAACATCCTCTTATTAGATGCCCAGAGATAATGGGGGCACAGTTTAAAGTGGAAATTTTGTAGCTTAAGAATTCTATACCCTTCGGAGTTGTTATATTTTTAGTGAAGCCTCATTTCAGATAAGCAAAGTCTCAGGAATCATAAATCATATAAGCATAATGCAAATACCATGAAAAATCTTGAAAGAAAAGAAACATGAAAAAAAGAATTCAACAATAATATCTTGGATCTAAAATCCTAGATCATATCCAAAAGCTGAATGTGAAGAGAAAAAGCTGAACGTAGAAGAGAATAAAATTGTCAGCAAATACTGATTAACTGGGGAGTCAATAGATACTGCTTAATTCTTGATGTTGATAATTGCAGTTTGAAATGCTTGGATTTTTAAAGTTATCACCAATTAAGTTTAAAAACACTCTACATGCCTTGTGAATTACCAGAGGGGAAAAGCAATCATTGAAAATATAGTCCACATGGCAAAAGAATAAACATGAAAAATTAATTATTTTAATAATACTATCAAATATTGAGGCCAAAGAGCCACATTTTGAACATTCAGATAATAAAGAACTATGCTAAATATTTTAAATTACCTCCTTTAATTCTCATTTAAGTCTCTGAGATAGCTGTTTATGGTGCAGTTCAAAATCAGGTCTATTTAAATATGAAGTTTGGGGTTTATTAATACAACAGTAAGATACAAATATAGATTATAACTTGTGTCCCAATTTTCATTGATTTATATTAGCCATTGGTAATGTTGAACTGATAAATATTCTGAGGCTGGATTCCAGCTCAGCAGAAAAGACTGTTATGGACTATTAATGATGCTTATTTTCAGATTTGCGTCAAGTGTGCCACATATTAGGTACATCAATCCCAGTTATAAAAATAGAAAACATAAAATTACAAGCACTAAGACCCAGTACATTCTTATGAAAATAGCTATAGATGGTATAAATGCATCACAAAGGAAAAGACTCAAAGGTCCTTTTAAAAATGTTATCCACATTTATGGGGAGACTTCGTGGCTCAGTTGGTTGAGTGACTCTTGATCTTAGATCAGGTCTTGACGGCAGCATGGTGAGTTCAAGTGCCATGTTGGCCTCCACACTGGGTGTGGAACTTACTTTAAAAATATAAAATAAAATAAATAAATCTTGTAAAAATGTTAGCCACATTTAAAATAAGGAATCACAGGAAAGGTAAAGGAAAAATGAATGGACAGAAATATATCAAAAAAGCATGCCAGTGTGAAAAAGAAAAGGAAAACAAGGGACACCCGGGTGGCTCAGTGGGTTAAGCCTCTGCCTTCAGCTCAGATCATGCTGTCAGGGTCCTGGGATCGAGCCCCACATCGGGCTCTCTGCTCAGTGGGGAGCCTGCTTTCCCCTCTCTCTGCCTGGCTCTCTGCATACTTATGATCTCTCTCTTCCTCTGTCAAATAAATAAATAAAATCTTTAAAAAGAAAAAGAAAGCAAAAGAAAAGGAAAATAAGAATGATAGGATTACCATTAGATAGAATGGAGTTTTTACAAAAATTTATGAAATAAGGCCAAAGCTACCTTAAGAGGCATAGACATAGTCTTTTCTCTTTTTAGAGACCTCAGAATGAAAAGAAATAAATCATTTGACTGAGGGCATTGGAAAATAAATAAGAAAAAGAAATACCATTAATCCAAGAAATAAGAATCCTGAAATATCAGTACTTATTGTCAAAATTAAAAGTTGTCAAAGAATTTCATCTTTTAAAATGTACCATGGCTAGTGGTTTTAATGCTGAGCTCTTTTACAAGTTTAAGGAAGTAATACTACATCAGTTCTCCATGCTGCTTGAGGACATAGAAACAAAGACAGAAGCCTGTCCAGTTATGTTCTACACAGCAGCCCAGTCATGACATCACAGTCTGAAACAGAAATGCACACAGTTGCAAAACACACATGTGCACACTCACATTATAAAGAACTTTTGATAAAGAAAAACTTGCATATGTATGCAAAAAAAGAAAATTATAAATTGTGTATTATTTTTATTTTACAAAATACACACATACATATGCACAAAGAAACTGAGCTGGATTGAAAGAGCTATAGACACAGTCTTGTTATTTTCCTTCATCCTTAGATGATAAGTGATTTTTATTTTCTTATTGACATTTTTTCATTTTCCAAATTTTCTTCACCACATACTATATGATCCTAAAAAACAAATAATGGTATTAAGCTCAAAGAAGCAGTTTACAGAAGCAACTTCTTTTCTTCTTCTTTTTCTCTTTTGTAATGATGAAGGAGGGTAATTCTCACTAAAGAACAGAGTACAGGGCACCTGGGTGGCTCAGTTGGTTAAGCAACAGCCTTCCGCTCAGGTCATGATCCTGGAGTCCCAGAATCCAGTCCTGCATCAGGCTCCCTGCTCAGCAGGGAGTCTGCTTCTCCCTCTGACCCTCCACTTCTCCTGCTCTCTCTCTCTCAAATAAATAAAACCTTAAAAAAAAAAAAAGAGCAGAGGACAGACTGCTAAACTAGGAGCAATAAACAAACAGAGGGAGAGAGAAAAGAAAGAGGAAGGAAAGGGAAAAAAGAAAAAGAAAAGAGAGAGAGAAGGGGTGGGGGAGGAGGGAAGGAAGAATTTCCAGGTAATAAGAAAGAAATTAAAACAAAAATATCAGCAGGGCACTTGTGGAAATTATAAAAACCTTATGTAGAAATTTTTGTAGGATAGGAACTCCTCCGCCCAAGTATGCTTGGCATAGAAGGAAGAATTAAATTGCTTCAGGAATATTTGCCACAGTCACGAATGTTCTCAACCATTCTTCAGTTCTAGGATCAGAGTCAAGATAAATATAAGCTCTGTGAGAGTGGGTATCATTGTTGACATTATGCTGGAATTTCTAGAACAGCGTAGGACCCCACAGGCGCCCAGTAACATTTGTGAAATGTGGAAAACAATAAAATGGAGGTTTGCAGTAAACCAATCCCAGGCTGTGTGGTGTGGCCTATCCTCTTCAGAATAGTAGCAGTGGCTTGGCCCACAGCAAGAACGGGTGGCAAGGCCGCAGATGACACAAACAGATTTCAGAATGAAGATCAAAATCATCTTGAGGCCATAGAAATGTAGTCTCAACTGAGCTAGATTCCATTTCACAAGAGAACAAAATAGAGACTGAGCTTAGTGTATAACCCAACACCGGGAGCTCAACTTCTGACTAGGCACAGGGCAGTCCTCTGTTCCATGTTGGTCAGACCCTATCCTAACTCCTAAATCTAGTTCTGAGTGCTGGATTTTATAGCAAACATGACTAGATAAGCACTTAACTGAAAAGCCCAAGACACAATAACTTGAAAGGTGCCCTGTGAGGCTTGATTTAAAGGCTCTGGGGAGATTTAAGCTGAGGAAGAAAGGCCTGCAGAGTACAAGCGAGCTGTCTTGAGGAAAAAGGGTTAAACATGTTCTGTATTACTCCTTGGATCAAACTATGACTGATGAATGGAAAATTCAATTGTAGATTCAGCTCAATATAAAGAAGCATTTCGTAAAAAGTATGGTATGTTCCGACCAGAGAGAGGTAGGGCTCTGTACCACAAATGTGTAAGCACTAGCTAAATGGCCATCTGCAAGGAATGTTCTGGAAGGAATTCCTACTTTGGATGATCGGTGGTACCATCCTATCTTCCAATCTGGAGGACGGTCTGTGGCCCACAGAGAACTTTTGTTTGTTCTACCAAACATTTACAACTACATTCATTCATTCATTCATTCATTCATTTATTTATTTATTTATTTATTTATTTATTTATTTGACAGAGAGAGATCACAAGTAGGCAGAGAGGCAGGCAGAGAGAGAGGGAAGCAGGCTCGCCGCTGAGCAGAGAGCCCGACGCGGGGCCCGATCCCAGGACCCTGAGATCATGACCCGAGCGGAAGGCAGCGGCCCAACCCACTGAGCCACCCAGGCGCCCCTACAACTACTTTTTAAAATACCTTTAGGAGAACAACCCTGGAGTCCAGGCAGTCCACACAGTCCCTATTGTCTCGCATCTTAGCTGCTTAACAAGCTTATGCCACCTGCCGCGTTTGAGTTTGCATAGTCTATAATGTCCCATCCAGTTCCAAGATAAGTTATCTTATCTGTTGTTCTGTGACTCAACTTCACGAGCACTGTCACAGAATTTTCTACCACTGGGGGAACAGAAGAGAGAGGACCCTGGCAGAGAAATCCGTGAAGTAGAATAGATCAGTGTAGACTGTGAGCCCCAGGCTAAGGCTGGACTGTTTTTTTTGCTCTGCACAACTCTAGCCTATGGTGCACCCCCAAAGATGTCTTGTCCTTTTCTCCCTCCCTCATTTATGTTTTGATTCCATAGACTTTCTTTTTTCCTGAGCCTCTGGGAACTCAAACTACACTAACCTCAAAACTCTCTACTTAGGATTCAAAGCCTTTATTATCAGCTCAGCTCAGGAAAGCAAGTCCTTGCGGTGAACTTTCTTGCAGTTCCCGGGACTCTGGGCAGGGCCCGGGCTCCTCGGTCCTGTGGTTGGTGTAATGCTGCCACCTGCTGATTATTTGGACAAAGTGCCTGAGGCATCGGTCTCCTCGAGGGCGGAAAGGTTGCAAACTTCTTAGACAGCGAAGGGGTACCGCCCAGGCGGGGTCCACCTAACTGGGAGGGTAAAATCTGACTCTGGGAAGACAGGCTGTGCTGGAAAAGGTCATTTCTAACAAATATTAATATGAATAATAGTACACATGAATGATATTTAACAATGATATTCATTGTGATCGAGTTCTAATTGATAATATTAAGAGGATGTTCTGCAGCAAAAATTTATATACGTGATTAGATCATCTTTTACCTGTGCCTGAAGTCTTCATATATACAGTATATCTTATTAGATAGTATCCTTGCTGCAACCCCTCAAGTGACCCATCATCCCTGCATTTATTCTTTTCCGCGTGAGGAAAACACTCCACGCGGACATAAGTGGCGTGCCCAAGATCACACCGCTAGTCAGCAGCAGAGTCAGACTCTGAATCCGGTAGATCTGGTTCCAGATTTTCTAAATGGCTCAGTTAAGGGTCTGGCTTGGATCTCAGTAGCTTACCCTGCAGAGAAGGGGGCCCGCCTGGAACTATGGGATTGGCAGAGTAAGGGAGCCCGCTGTCTCAAGGGACATGACAAACCCATAAGGGGATTGATGGTGGTTTGGAGCAGGATCCCTCCAGTAGTGGGGGGGTTTGACTAATTAGGTTCAGCTAGGACAAAAGGGGAGGTGGGAAGTCAAGGCCCTAATCTAGGGAAGTAAGGAAGAACTGTAGCTCCTTGAGCATATTAAAAGCCTGTGGAAAATCCCTTTGATGAGGCTTCCAAAATTCTCCCAGCCTTAGCCTCGATGGTTTCAGGCACTGGGCTGGGTTGGCGGGTTGGCACTGGTTACTCTTAGCCCGATGCCTTACTGCCTTCCCTTAAGTCATGCCCTCCGTGTGAGGACATGGGCAGGACAAGCAAAGCACATTTGCATTCGTCTGTTTGTTTAATCATCTATTGTAGCCATCCTGAGCAAGGAAGTGTCTCATCCTTCGTATCATTTAATTGCTGCAACATTAAGAGAATATTTAGGACACTCAAACCCATTTTCGAGGTGTTTTTCCATCTAGTTGCTGAAAGGATGATTTATAGGCGGGGAAGGATTTTTAGTTCTCTGAAGAAACTAAACCGTCTGTAAATTGGCCCACACTTTGCTTGGTAACGCTCTCTAAATGATTCGGATGTGTGTATTTGACTTCTAAAATACAAGATAAACAAGCCTCTAGTCCTGGGAGAACTATGCCCAATCCCACCACTTGATCTCACCATCACAGAAAGGCTCTCAAAATCTGATTGTTTCACAAATTCACTTCAGTGAGTTCCGGAGGTTATTTTTGTTATTTGTTCTTGTTCGTTGTGCTTTATACTAGTGCCATTAACTGATGGTAACAGTTATAATTTAAACATGTCCTTCCTAGAGGAAATCACTCTTTCTATCTTTTAGGGACCCTTTACTTTTGTGGTTGTTTATTTTCATTTGGACCAGGTTGGTATGGACCAGCCAGCACGTGGAGGAATGAACTCTGACATAGAGTTTTGTTCTGGTGCTTGAATGTATAATTTCATCTTAAAGGTTGTAAGAAGAGGGGAGGGGCGCCCCGGTGGCTCAGTGGGTTAAAGCCTCTGCCTTCAGCTCAGGTCATGATCCCGGGGTCCTAGGATCTAGCCCCGCATCGGGCTCTCTGCTCAGCAGATAGCCTGCTTCCTCCTCTCTCTCTCTGCCTGTCTTTCTGCCTGTCTCTCTGCCTACTCTTGATCTCTGGCTGTTAAATAAATAAATAAAATCTTTAAAAAAAAAAAAAAGGTTGTAAGAAGGGGAAGAGTGACCATTTTAGATGATGCTTATACTAGCATAATAATTGCTTAGGGCTCATCTGGAAGGTTTAAATGGTAATGACGTACCGGGAGTCCTTCACAGCTTACCGTGCAAATTTTGCACCAAAACATATAGAAAGAAGAGGTTTCAAACCTGTTTTGTTCATCCTTCAGCAAGTTTCAACCCTGCTGCTGAATATCTCTGGGCCCCCTAACACTTACATGATTGAGGATGGAGAGTGAGGGGTACAGTCAGTCCCATCTTGCTCCCTCCTTTTCCGTGGTCTGTCTACTGCAAACCAGCTTTGGGGGCCAAGTAGAAAAGCTGCCGTGGGTCACCGGCACAGAAACTGGGATGGGAAGGTTGTGTGGAAAACTCACGAGGAAGGGCTGCCCACTTGGTGAGGCTGTTCAGTGGAGGGGTTCCAACGGAAGTGGCCAGAACTTCGTAGAGTACCAGAAAAATATTGTATATTCTGCTCTGGCCATTTCAAAGGTTTCTGCCATAATCACCACTGATTTCATACCCATAGGTGTTATAAAAAGAAAAATAGGTGATTTTTTTCCAACTCTAAAAAGAGCTGGAAGTGTTTTATAGCTCATTATAACAAGAGCAGTGAAGTCTTAAATATTACACCATATTGTGTAAATATTACACAAGTAAACTTCCTTATAATAAATACACAATGGGTATACACTATTTCCTTTGACAACAAGTAAACAAGTATTCTATTAGCCAGGCTAAAGCCTCTATAAAGATTGCACATCATAGTCAAATGAAAACCTCACAGGAAGTTACTTCCACACAAACTACTCAATTTTATAACAGGTGTTTTCTTTGGGGGGGCTGGTTTTCCTTTTATGCTTCTAAGTCTTTGTTATAAACTTCACACTACAGTATTATTATTTTTTGTTTAAATAGTCTGTTGTTATTTTAAAAGATTTAGAGAATTTTTTAAAAATCTGTAAAATGTATCCATACTCAGGGCACGTGGATGGCTTGGTCAGTTAAGCACCCAACTCTTGATTTCAGCTCAGGTTGTAATCTCGAGGTCCTGGGATCCAACCCTGCATGGGCTCCACATGCAGCACTGAGTCTGCTGGAGATTCTTTCTCTCTCTCTCTCTCCCTCTGCCCCTACCCCCTGTGCAACCTCTCTTTCTCTCTAAGTAAATAAATATTAAAAAACAAAAACAGCAACTTACCTAGGGGTGCTGGGGTGGCTGTCATTAAGTGTCTGCCTTCGGCTCAGGTCATGATCCCGGGGTCCTGGATCAAACCCCTCAATGGGCTCTCTGCTTGGCGGGAAGCCTGCTTCTCCCTCTCCCACTCCCGCTCTCTCGCTGTGTTCCCTCTCTCACTGTGTCTCTCTCTATCAAAAAAATAAATAAATAAAATCTTTAAACAAACAAACTTACAGACACTTTCTTTTCTTTCAGTACTTTAAAGATGTCATCCCACTGTCTTCTCTCTTGGATCATTTCCAGTGAGAAACTCACTGCTTTCCTTGAGTTCATTTCCCTTATGTATATAATGTGTCTTTTTGTCTCTGGCTGATTTTAAGATGTTTCTTTATCATTGGTGTTGGACAATTTCATTCTGATGTGCTTTGGTATAGTTTTTTTTCATATTTCTTGTGCTTGGGGTTTGTCGAACATCTTGAAACAAAGTTTTCTTTGAAACATTTCTTCCAGTGTTTCCCCTCCTCTTTGGGATATTCCAGGGACCTATTTATTCAGCTACGTGGTTTGTCCCACAGCTCACTGATGTTCTTTTTATTTTTTTTTAATTTTTTTTCTTGAATCTCTGTTTTTTATTTGGGGTAGTTTCTACTGTCATGTCTTCAATTTCACTATTTTTTCTTCTACAATTTCTAAAGTGCTGTTAATCCTATCCAGTATAAATTTTACCCGAGACATCGTGTTTTCATCTCTAGAATTTCAATTTGGGTATTTTTTATATCAAGCAGTCTCCCCTTAACATAGTTAATCTCTCCTCTAGCTTCTTAAACATATGGACTATAGTCATAGTAATTGTTGTAAAGTCCTTTCTTGTGAATTCTAACATTGTCAGTTCTAGATTGGTTTCAGTTGACTGAGTTTTTTTTCCTTCACTATGGGTCATATTTTTTTTTTTTTTTTTGCTTCTTTACATGCCTGGTATTTTTTGTTAGATGCCAGATATTATAGATTTTACCTTGGGGCCAGATATTACTTTACTAGATATTATTTTATTTCTATAAATACACTTGAGCTTAGGTCTGGGACACAGTTGAGTTACTTGGTCCTTTCAAATCCTTTCAAGTCTCACTTTTAAGATATATGGTGTTGGGGGGAGTGCTCATTCTAGACCTAACTATTCCTCAATCCTAAAGCAAGACACCTATGAGTACTCTGTCCCATCAGTGCTCTGGGAATTGTGAGGTTTTGGAGTCTGGCTGATAGAAGCATGCACTATTCCCAGCCTGGAGACTCCTAGGCACTGTGTCTTCTAAGCCTTTCCAGTGATTCTTTCCCCAGCCTGTGGTGTTTCCTCACACACATGAGCAATTCAGCCCCCAGCTAAATACTCAGGAGGGTTTCTGTGAGTTCTCTCTGTGAAGATCTCTCCTCTCTCCCACTCCTCCCTGCAAACTCTAGCTGGCTCAGTCATTCCAGACTTCATTCTGTCTCTTCAACTCAGAGAATCTGCCAGGTTCTGCCTGGGTCTGCCCTTCCTCACTACACCACAGCCTGTAAACTATCTCAAGGCAGGAAGCTGGGTGATTATACGGCTCACATTATTTACTCCTACATCTCAGGAACACCCATTTTTAATTGCCTGATGCCCATATTCTTAAAACCGTTTTTCACATACTTTGTCCAGTTTTGCAGTTGTTTCAGGTGGGAGGAAAATCTAGTTCCTATTACTTTAGCTTGCCAGAAGCAGAAGTCTTCTTTAGGTCAATGACCCGTCAGTATTTTCCATATTTTACCCTTATCTATACAGTAAGAGAGGTAATAACAAGGTCAAAGACATTGTTTTCTCAAATTTCTTCCATGTCTCTAGGATTCAGCTGTTGAAATTTATATCTTCTGATCTTCATTTGACGCACAGAGAGAGATAATGACAGAGAGAGAGAGAGAGAGATAGCAAGGGGGAAAGAGAGAGGTTGGGGAGCTGCAGCCAGAAGGAGAGGGAGAAGCAGACTCCCCACTGAGCAGGGAGCCTGATGCAGGACCCAATCCCAAGACCCTGAGATCATGACTGGAGCCAAAAGCAGACGCTTAACCGACTGAGCCAACCACGTGCCCCAAGGGTCCTCTTTCTACTTCTTGTAGAAGAAGGGCTACACTCCAACCACCCTCTTCCCAGGCGACTTCCTCTTCTAGTCCATAAAGTATTTCTCATTAGGTAAGAGAAAAAAAATCTTCCAATTTAATCTTTAGCAGGTTCATCCTCTAGTAGCCACCCATATTCCCCCACCCCTGTTAATACAACACAATATCTATGGTAAAAGTTCAGATAGATTTAGAATTTCCAGAAGCTCATATTTACAGAATTGTTACCTTCCCTCACTTCACGTAGTTCTTTCTTTGCTCCTTCCAGCCTTTTGCAATGACAGGAGAAGCAGTCTAAAACATGAACATGGCCTTATAGTCACATAGAGTGCAGATGAAGCTAGTAAGGTTCTTATCTAACATTTAGTTAAAAAAAAAGAATATATATGTCTTAGACAGAGCTGCTATAACAGAATACTACTGACAGGGTGACTTATGAACAATAGGAATTTATTTTTCACAGTTCTGGAGGCTAAAAGTTCAAGGTCAAGGTGTTGGCAGTTTCAGTGTCTCATGAGAACCCACTTCCTGGTCCACAGATGGTCACCTTCTCACTGTGTTCTTACATGGTGGAAGGAGCAAGGGAGTTCTCCTCTCTAGGGTCTTCTTTTAAGGTATTTTACAAAGTAGCAATCCCACTAATGAGAGCTCTGCTCTCCTTACCTGTCACTTCCTGAAGGCCCCACCTCCTAATACCATTACCATGGGAGTTAGGATTTCAACGTATGATGAGGGGGGGGTGTGTGTGTGCATAATATTCAGTTCATTGCAAAATATATACAGAGATATATACATTTTGTTTTTTATTGTATTGTCAGCATGGCATTTAAGGGCTATGCATTTCCTTCTGGATTTTCTTCCCCTTATTAAAGATGCATCTGCAACCATTTGCTATTTTGTCTTAAGAGATGGTCATCCTTTCTCCTTTATTTTGTGTTTTACTCCTTGTATCAGGAAACTAGTGACCCAGTTTTACCTGGACCCTCTGACAATCAAGAAAATAGACCCTTGGAATTCCCCCATTCATCTCTGTCTCCATGCATTGGGCATTTATTGAGGATCTACAGCCTGTCTGGCACAGAGAGGGTTTGATCTCAGTCCTGCTGACACCCCACTTCCCTTCACTGACCCCAGGCCTCGTGACTTCTTTCCACAGGTGCCACAGTGAACAGAGAAAACAGCTGCCAGTCTGACAGCAGCGGATTCCTGGATGACCCCCTGGAACCATTCTCCTTGCAGGTAGAGGGCCACTGGTGGGTTGGAATAGGAGTAAAAGGAAAGATAAGCAGAAAGCACACCACACTGCCCTATTTGGGAAGGGCAGCCAGCCCGTAGAAGACATGCACCACAGGCACCCAAGGGGTGGGGGATTGGAGTCACACTAAACAAGGTGCCAGAAAGCTTAGCATTCCTTTCTTTTTTATTTTCTTTTGATTTTACCAAACAAGAAAGCGGGCTTAGTTAAAGTGTGACCTAGTGGAAACCTGAGTTTGTAACTTTTATCTCCAGACCCCTTAGTTAAGGATAATGACAAGGGACAGACACAGGCGCATCTTAAGCTAACCTCTTCCCCACCGTCCTGACCCATTTGCCTTTATCCTGGTTTCTCACACAGATGCCTTCCTTGCCAAGCAGCCAGAGTCCTGTTGAGAATGGATGTAGAGAGCCAAGGGATCAGAGCCAGTGCTTAGTGCCACCCCAGGACTGCCAGCAAGAGTCAGAGGAATCTGATTCCAAGAGTGTCGTGAACACAGCCTTTTCAAATCAAGACTGGAGTGTCATGGAAGAAAAGGCCTCAACATCTACAGTGGAGGAAGAGTCTCTGTTTGAGGATATGGAGAAGCCCCCAGAGCCATTGACCTCATATACAGCCCTTGACGGGACCACCAGAGGGGGGGAACACCCAAGGAAAGACAGCCGTCCAAGGCAGGACTTGCCCAGGCCCCAAACTGGAACTGAGGCCCTGGTGGGTCCAGCTAGCTCCAGGTGGGACTGTCCTCTGGGTTGGGGACAAGCCAAGGATGGGTTTCTGAAGCTTGAGGGAGCTGAGGCAACATCCGTGCAAAGCCACCACTGCAAGTCCCAAAGACCACGGGGAGCTGGTCTTGCTCACGACAAGCCCCTTCATGTAGACGCTGAGGCAACCTGTCCTGACACCAATGGTACCTCAGTGACAGGAGAGAGCCCACCACAGCATGTCCCCAGGCCCAGTAATGTCACGTCCTATACAGCTGACCTTATTCAAACATCTGCAAAGTTCATTCCCCACCTCGACAAACCTGCTGGAGATACTCCCCCCGCAAAGCCAGTATGTTGTGCTTTGGGTCAAATACCACATCGAGCAGAATCTGAGAGGGAAAAGCTTCCTCCAAACGCTGACTCAAACGCTGCTGGTTCCAAGTCGGTGACAATCCAGATGTCCTCCAACCTGGCATCGGCTGCTCCGAATGCTGGGGCTTTGGGGACTGATTCTAAAGGAACAACTTTAGAAGGCACCGTGGGTGACCTTGCTCCCACAGCAGAAACAGGACTGGAGACAAAACCAAGACAGTGCCGTGATGTTTCTGTTCAGGCCGATATACGTGAGCTTAGACCCTGGCACTGCTGTTCAGGGCGGAGTAACAAGGCCCGGCGCCTCACCAAATCCGTCTCTCTGGACACAGGCTTCCCTTATGTCTGCCCACCGGGCATGTGCCACGCTGAACCCACCCACGGCTGTGTCTGCTGTCAGCACCAGCCCCACTGCCATTCAGAGAGGCAGAGCCCCAGCCCTGTGCCTTCAGCCTGCAGGCACTGCCTGTGCTCCCCTCACCATCTGGAAGCCCAGTTCGTGAAGACTTTGAGCGTCCTTCAGGCCACCACAGTGAAGGAGCTGTGCTCTGTAAGTATTCCTCTCTGCCAAGACAGGGCGGAAGGCCGCTGGAGCAACACCGCCTCAGGGAGAATGTTCAGGCCTCCCGAATGTGAGCTCTCAGGGCAAACCCTTCCATCTCAAATCAGAGTAATATCTATAGAGTGTTTTATAGCTTACCACATATTCTCAAATTTCTTCTTATCTGACGCATCCAATCACCTCCGGAAGTAAGGAGGCAAATTTCATTATTAATCCTCATATGACATCGGGATATAGAACATTAAGTTCACGTGTAAGGTTATAAATATTAACACATCTGTACCTCATCTCCAGTTCAGTCTAACTGAACAGTTTTCTGTCTTAACTTCACTTAGCTGAATAATCTTGCACAAGCCATTATTACATCTCTCTTGATTCTAGTTCCTGCTTTGCAAAATAGGGAGACTCTTAATGCCACAGACACAGGGTTGTTTTAGGATTAAGCGAGAGAAAGCTTGTAAGGCACTTGGCATGCGCAGCCGCTCAGCCCAGTGCCCAGTTCACAGAAGGCCCTAGAAAATGCTAATTGAGTGGCTCCTGTTCTTCTTACTCCTTTTTATCATTATTTTATTATTGTTCAGCTCTTGAATCTAGAGCTTCTCTAGAAGCTCCATGTCAAATGGAGGGACTCCTGCTCCATCATGGGTGAGTTTATTTAAAAGTGGACGTTGAGTTTACTGACAACTGCGTGACCCCCAACCTGTTCAGCCCCTGATAAATCAATAAGCATTTAGTGAGTCTTTCCCATGTCCCCTCTTCCGTGATTTTCAAGGTGAGAAATGATCTAGGCTTTTTTTCTTAAAAAAAAAAATTAACAGCATCACACATGAAATCACCTGTATTGAAAGGGAAAAAACGGAAAGGTGGCACAGTTGTTCAAAGGAGAGTGGAAGGCAACTGTTATTTATTAAGCACCTACGGTTTGAGGCCTGACTGGGAAGGTTACCTTCCCATTCTTTTAATTCCACAAATATTTATTGGGTGCCTATGCTAATCACTTTATTTACCATATGCTGCGTAACCCGCATTTTCACCCATACCATAAATCCTGAGTCCCTCCTATATACGCCAAGTCCTCTCTCTTTTACAAATGAGGAACCTAGAATCAAGAGAGTAGAAGTTTCCAACTTCCCCTACTGATAAGTGGTTAATTCAGATGCAAATTCAGATTTAGCTGACACCAGATTCTTGGTGTCTTGGACAACATACTCCAGGCAATGATGTGTCTAGCTTTAAAATATCTAGATCCGAAGAAGTGTGATGGCAACATGAGAAAGTGATTATGTGAAAGTCAAGGCAATTACTACCTAGCCCTGCAACATCTAGAAATCTGCATAAATGTTATACAAACATAGAAAGAGAATCAATGAAAGATAAGTGATTTACTCATCATCTTTCAAATTGCAAGGTTTCAGGCACTGGGAATTGAATTGATCTGAGATTATACACCCTGAAATACATACTATCTTAGATTTTATTAGATGACAATGCATTTCTCCTTACTTAGATTCGAGGAACCACAAACATACACTCAAAGAAAACAGTCTTTTTACATGTGCATTATTATACTTATGGGCAGGTGCACACACAGGCACATAGAGACCAGCAGAAAAACAAGTGAAATGGGGGATTGCATTTGCGCACAAGAGCAGGCTACTTAAGCCAAAGAACATACTCAGGAACAGAGAGAAAATGTATCTGTGGTGAGTGAGCCTGGGTTTGTAAGGCCCAAATAATATTCTGGAGAAAAATATCTCTAAATCAGATGCCAGCTGCTAACTAGGGTTACAAAAATTATTTATTAAAAAAAAATCTGGAAAATGAATTTGGACCAAGTGGAGATTATAGGCAGGGATAGATAGATACTATCTACCACCCGTTCCAAGCAGGTGTTTAAAGTAAGAGCAAGTTTAGGTAAGAGACTCAGAAAAACATTCCCACCTCCTCCCCTTACAGAAGAATGCATAACAGTGCAGAGAGTCACTTGACTAACTGGTAAATGTTATTTTGGTGGTCTTGTGGGTCACCATGGTTTGTTGATAGGATTAATTCTTTTTTTCTTTTAAAGATTTTATTTATTTATTTGACAGACAGAGATCACAAGTAGGCAGAGCCGCAGGCAGAGAGAGAGGGGGAAGCAGGCTCCCTGCCCAGCAGAGAGCCCAATGCGGAGCTCGATCCCAGGACCCTGAGATCATGACCTGAGCTGAAAGCAGAGGCTTAACCCACTGAGCCACCCAGATGCCCCTAGGATTAATTCTTATGTTATGTGAATTCTTCATAATAATTTAGCGATTAAAAAAATACTTTCTATACAAGAAAATAAGAACATCTGAAATTAGATTTTTGGATATTAGAAAATTCTTCTATAATGTTCACGATTGAGATTTAAGTAAAAAGCATACACAGCTTAAAAAATAAGATGAACCAATTCAAAAGTGACATTTCAACGTTTTCTCATGGTATTGCTCTTACTATTGAAGTTAAAGTTTGTTTTAATGGACTTGGGTCAGTCAAGTAGACCTTGAATTGACTTTGGGTTATAACCCAGCACTTACATTGGAAGAAAGAGTTCCAGACAGCCTTTGTTTTTTTGGTTTTTTGGTTTTTTGTTGTTGTTGTTTTTTTTTTTTTTTTTTTTGCTTGCCTAGTGTTTCCTTTTTTCTGAAAACTACTATACCTGTTCTAGAACAAAAATGTACTTTTAGTACTTCCAAATGACCAGAAGATGGCAGTATTTCAGAATCTTCCACCGCACACCCTTCTGGACCAGCTATCAGTTACTCCTGAATCCCAGACCCCTGTGCCTTCCAATCACAAAGAGTTACCCCAGGATAACTAGATGAAGCGTAAACTTTAATGTTGCTAATGCTCAGCCTACTTGAGCACCATATTTCCATCCCTAGAGTTTGGTCGGCCTGTAGGAAATCTACTAGGACAATTCAGCCAGCTCAGTCCTAAGCGACAAATAGCTTGTCCCCGTGTCCAGGCACACTACTGTGACTCACTTAGATCTTGAGAAGAAAAGATATGACTCAGGCTTGAAATCTGTCCTTTTGGAGCTTGGACAAGTCAGTTTGCCATTCTGTCAGAACACCTCTCTATAAAAAGAGCCCTTCATGGTCTCAAAGATCTTTTCTGGTTTCAAGAGCCATAATTGTAGTCACCTTTCAAGCATGCTTGCCAACATCAATAACACTTCAAATACTCCTCTAACTGGTTCAAATGCGCTGACACTGAAGCAAAAGTAATTAGAGAGTTTTGCTGTGTAAAATATGTTATTCATACATAAAAATTAGGGGACAAAATCAAACCAAACTCTCAGAGCAAAATGAAGAGGAGTTTTCAGTATAAGAACATCACTTGTAGGAAAGTATTTCCATTATGACAATTCAAAGGATCTTGGCCATGGGGTTTGGGGGAGAAAAGTAAGAAATCTGGGACTTCCTTAAAACAGGGCTAAGAGGAATTAACACAGGTGTAAGACTGGTCTCCATGGAAGGAAGAAGAAGATGAGGTTGAAAGACAGCTGCCATGAAAACTAGTTTCCTTTAAAGAACTTTCCAGAAGCCCCACCCCATGCTTTCCACTTTGATCTCATTGCCATCCTACTGCAGGGGTGCTGGGAAATGTCATTTGTTAGACACATTGTTACCCTAAGATATTAGAAGTCTCTTTATATGAATAAAAGGGAAAAAGACAGTGACTAACAGCCTCTGCTATGCTACTCTGGGCAGTGGGGAGGGCAGCCAAACCCATACGCATGGTAGAGAAAGCATTAGGGTCTAACAAGCATTAACGTCGCTTAAAGTCAGATGGGTGGAGATGTTGGGGTTCTGGATCATGCATCTATATTTATTTATTTATTTATTTATTTATTTGACAGAGCGAGAGAATGGGGGGAGGGGCAGAGAGAAACAGACTCCCTGCAGAACAGAGACCCTCATATGGGACTTGATCTCAGGTTTCTGGGATCTCAGGCTCCTGGGATCAGATGGTTAAGCAACTGAGCCACCCAGTCATCTTTATGTATCTGTTCAAAGCATGATCCAACCTGGGCTGGAAAAGAAGGTGGATAGCTAGTAAGAACTGAGCAAATCATCAGGTTCTCAACAAATGGACTGGACTTAGGGGCTTCAGGAAGATATATAAATTAGGACACCATGGCAGAAGCAGAGTCACACAGAGAAATTTAAGAACAATTTAAAGAATGATTCACAGATGAATGGATAAAGAAAATGTGGTGTATATATACAATGGAATACTATGCAGCCATCAGATAAAAAACTGAAATTCGCAAAGATGTGGATGGAACTAGAGGGTATTATGCTAAGCAAAATAAGTCAATCAGAGAAAGACAATTATCAGATGATCAGATGATATGAGGAATATGGGAAACAAGATCATAGGGGAAGGGAGGGAAAAATGAAACAAGACGAAACCAGAGAAGGAGAAAAAACCTTAAGAGACCTTTAGTCTCAGGAAACAAACTGAGGGTTGCTGGAGGGGAGGGGGGTGAGAGGGATGGGCGGCTGAGTGATGGACATTGGGGAGGGTATGTGTTATGGTGAGTGCTGTGAATTGTGTAAGGCTGATAGATCACAGATCTGTACCCCTGAAACAAATAATACATTTTATGTTAATTTAAAAATAAAAATAAAGAACCATTCACATCAGGAACAATAAGGAGCAGGATGGGGAGCATGGGGAGCATAGACAGAGTTTAATTCTAGATTCTAATTCACGAAGAGAGTAGGATGCCTAACTGATGCCTCCCTTACTCTGGGTGAGCTTGTTAGCCACATGGAGCTGATCCTGCAGATTTCACCATCAGGGACTGTGGTTAAGCAGGGATAAGACTGATAAATACATATATATATATTAGTCTAAGCAGACTTTAATCAAACACATAGCATTGGGACAGATGTGTTCAATGTTATTGAGATCCAGAGTGACGCAATATTCAATGCCCGTGTTAAACAAGATTTAACAGGACTCAGCTTTCCTAAGCACAAGCCATCTCTCCGACACTTTCTCCCTGATTTCCTTATCTGTGTCCTTGTACCCTGATATCACCTAGTTCTTCAGACAGCCGTCCTGTCTCTGGGACATAATGTCTCCAAGAGCCAATCAACAACCAACTGCTGCCCTTCTGTCCCAGGCAAATATTGCCTTTGCTCACGCTGAGAAGCCAGAGGCTGGGCTTTCCATCTATTCTTTCCCTTGCCTTAGTGATGGGGCTTCACTGCAGACAAGGGAGCCCTGGGGGGGCAGGCAGGCTCCACCATCGTGAGCTCTTGCTGTGAATTCGAAAGGACTTCCTTTTCAGCTCTTTCTAATTGTTCTCAGTGCACAGTCCAGGAGATGGAAGTGATGAAGATGGTGTGCCAGAGTTTCCAGGAGCATTTGGAGGAAATTGAACAGCACCTTACAGGACAGCAGGCATTCTTTTGCCGGGACATGTCAGAGGAGGAAAGGTAATTATCGAAGAGAGTCATAAAAGTAAGTAGAGCCCACACACCTGAAGCAAGGAAATGTAATCAGGGCAGGACAGATGAGTATCCGGGAGCGGGGCTAATGAGAAATGGGTCCCTTTCCTTGGCTTTCCTGTTCTTGTTTTTGCTTCGCAGTAGGGATCTGTGAGAGCTATTTGTGAGATAGCAACACTTACTCTTTAAGGCCAAGGCTATTTGAGGTCAGAAGATGGGCAGTCAGCTGAGAAGATGGGGGATAGCCAGCAGGATATCTTCCATTGATGTGAATGGGGCTTATGCAAATGTAAGTGTTGGAGGTTATTAGAGTTTTGGAAATCTGCATTATTTTCACATAGCTGAAAGCTATGTCCCAAAAGTAGATTAGCTGTTGCCTGAGGGGTGGAAATAGGGATTAACCATAAAGGGGCATGCGAGTTTTTATTGGGCAGATGGAAGCTATCCCAAACTGACCAGCGGTGAGTGATGCAACTTGGCAAATTTATTAAAAATCATTGCTGGGGGCACCTGGTGGCTCAGTGGATTAAGCCGCTGCCTTCGGCTCAGGTCATGATCTCAGGGTCCTGGGATCGAGCCCCGCATCGGGCTCTCTGCTCAGTGGGGAGCCTGCTTCCTCCTCTCTCTCTGCCTGCCTCTCTTCCTACTTGTGATCTCTCTCTCTCTCTGTCAAATAAATAAATAAATAAAAAATCTTAAAAAAAAAAAAGATGGGATGACTCAGTGTTCCTGTTTAAAAAAAAAATCATTGCACTGGACTGTTAAAATAGGTAAACTCTGGGTATATAAATTATTCTGCAATAGAGTTGTTTAAAAAAGAAAGAACACCTGCCCTGGTGATATACCATATCTGATACAAATAAAGAAGGTGACGGTCGCTTGTAAGAGATGTCAGAGGAGTGACCTACCTTTTGAGAGGGACGATGGTGGACTGAGCTTGGAGCCTGGAGATGATGGGAAAGGGGGTCAATCTCTGTTCTTTAACTGCAGGCAGGAGGCCGAACAGCTGCAGACTCTCCGCTGGGCCCTTCAGCAGCAGGTGGAAGAGCTGGCGTTTCAGTTCGGAGACCGGGCTCAGCAGATCAAAGAGGAGATTCTCTTGGTACGGGGCAGTGGAGGGTGACACCTGACTCCATCCTGCAGACCGCCGGAGGGATGCATTAGATCAGAAACCTGATCGTGCGATCCTTTCAGATTCTAGGATTATGTGCCAATACCTTCATTTTAAGTATAAAGAAAGTGAAGCCTTTGCTCAAGGCCACATGGTTAGTTGATGGCAGTTGAGGATTAGAACTCAGGTCGTCTAATTGCTATGCCAATCTTTCCTCCTGCCCTGTAAAGAAGCAATACATATTAATAATAATTATTATTGGCCATTTTCCCATTGAGAATAAGAAACACAACTTTTGAGTTAGTATGGCTTAGCCACTGCCAGAATTTGCTGCCAGCTCACAGAGCCCACTCCAGAGAATTCCCCACCCAGGGGCATCTTTCCCACGAGTCTGGCTTATCTGTTTGGTGCAAATATGGTAAGTTGCACACTCTTTTTGTTCTTATCTTCCATTTAGCACGTTGAGCTTCTCACAGAGGAACAAACTGAACACTATCCAAACCTGCATGACTGTAACTGGACAGAAGAAAAGAATGGCCAGACTTCATGTGCTAAAGTCCACCCAGCCATGGCCACCCGGGTTGCCTTTCCT
This sequence comes from Meles meles, assembly GCF_922984935.1. NCBI lineage: Eukaryota > Metazoa > Chordata > Mammalia > Carnivora > Mustelidae > Meles > Meles meles. Next base: position 45,908,935 of record NC_060075.1, on the reverse strand, counting down.
TCCCAAGATGGCCAGCAGGCTCTTAGCTCAAGGGTGACCCATTTACCTGCCTTCTCTTCACCCACCTTGGAGAGCAGCACCCGGATGTCTCCTCCAGCTGGGGCAGAGTCAGGCCCAGCCCCCTTGTCAAATTGTCCTATTGGGGATAAGGGTACAAATGTCTTCCTCTAGATCAGAGTGGTTTTGATGACCTTCCTACAAAGTGTAAGAGCACATTCCAGCCAGACAAGGAAATCTAAATTGCCCCCCAGAAGTGTCTGTCAACCTGCTTCAGCTATTTTTAAAAATATTCTACTCTGTGTTTCAACCCAGGAGAAACTCAATATTTCAATATTTATTCAATACAGAATAAGTGAGCACCTACTATGTGCCTGGCACAGGGAATACCTGGGGGCCAAAATATGTATACAAATCTCTAGATACAAATGATAGACAGTCTTTGCCCTGCAGAAACATAGAGTCTACTGGGTAAGATAGAATGTGGACACATAAAGACATATGGATTTGAAAACTGTGAAAGAGATTTGAGGGAAATCACAGGGTTTTATGAAAGAGAATATAGCAGGAAATCTGACTGAGATCAAGCTGTCAGGAGGGCCTGGTTGAGGGCCAACAGAAGAGGGAAAGAAAATCCAGGTCTCAGAAGGGCCAGCCTGTCCAATGGCCTGAGGCGGTCGGTCCCTGGAAGCATTGGTGAAGTTCCCAACATGACCCAGGAGATCCTCCAATGCTGGAGACAGTTGTAAACAAGACAGACATTCGACTCATAAAGAGCTGGATGGAGAGCGGAGAAAAGAAGAAAAACCAACAAGATAACTTCAACATTGACAATTGCCATGGAGAAGACAGCGTGGGAACACTGTAGGGGGTGGTGTGGAAGAGAAGCGTACAGAATTCCTGAGGGTGATGGGCAGGGCCTTGCTGAAAGGAGGCTATTTGGCTAAAACCTGGATGGTGAGGAAGAGGAAGCCATGTGAAATTCTGAGGGAAGAACCTTGAAAGCAGAAGGAATGGAACGTTTAAAGGCCCTGAGGCAGAAGAAGCCGAAGTTGCTGAGCGCATGAGTGATGGGAGCGTGGAGGGCGAGGATGTCCATAGGCTGACTGTATGCCGGGGTCTGAAAGCCAGGATCCTTCTTCCTTGTGGAAGCCATTACAGGCTTTAAGCAGGATTGTCAGATAGTCTGGTTTACATAAAAATCCCACTGACTGCCTGTGGGGAGCATGCCGTTGGGGACCTGCAGCTAGGCAGCGCTCCCAGGGACACGAGGCTGTTGGTGTAATCCCTGTGGTAAGAAGCAAAGTGTCGAGTTGCTTCCATGCAGCTGGGGAGGCTTGGGAACCCCCCCACCCCACTGAAACGTGGGATGCACTGGCAGTCTTGAAGCCCTGGAGGAGTTCTAAGAAATGGGGAATGAATGAAGAATAGAACAGTCAGAAGAACTTCATGGAAAAAGTAATCCCTGGAGAGAAGTTATAACGTGTAGGAGATGGGCCAGTGGAGGTCACTTCCTAGCAAGGAAACTCAGAAGCTATTTCTTTGGAAACTAGCCACTACCAGATTGGGTCTCCTAGCCCGTCTCATTCTTCATCCCCCTTGCTTTTTGGAAACCCTTTATCTTCAGTGGAACCCTCCTACCCTCTGGACTATTCCAGTTTGCTCTGTTGACTGCCCTTTCTCAGACTGGGAAATTCCCCTTCCATCCTTAATTCTCTTCTCTTTCTCTCTCCACACCAATTTCCCCAATATGTGCAATCTACAGGCACCCGTCTCCAGTTCCTGCCCTCTCCAGAATTCCTGCCCAGCACTCTCTACTCTCTATAACATATTTTCACTTGGAAGACTTGCCTGTCTGTTTCACTCAGCCTCCAACCTGATCCTGTCATTTCCCAGAATCAGTTCATCTTCCTGATACTTTCTGTCCACGGCATTATTGTTCTCCTTGACGTGTAGACTCAGAACCACAAATTCATGTTGTCTCCTAGTCCTCCTTCATCCTTTTCCCTCAGGATCAATGATTACATCAACGCTGAGGGTATGGCTACAGTGTCATTCCCACAAGCCCCCTCAGAACCCACTACTTGGTGAACACCCAACTGAAGGGCCTTCTAATTGCCTCTAGCTTCTTTCTCTCTGAGCTAAACTGGCCTCTGACAAAGTGGTCTCCCTTGGTCATCACTTGGGTCATATTACCCTGGCCTAGGATGAGTAGCCAGGGAGTCCTTTTAGGCTATCCTAGAGAACTAGAGAGAAGTCCCAGGATCATCCTACCCAGAGCAGTCTTGCCCCCAAACAAGCTCTATGCCCCCTCCTGCATCCTGCTGCCTCATTTCCCTGGACCACATCCCTCTTTTGCTCCTGCATCATGGTTCAGCTTCCATCCCCAACTTGGCTCCTGATATACTGCATATATATGTGCATATGTACATTACGTATGTATATGGTACCCCCCCAATTTTTTCCCTTTCTAAACTTTTTAAACTTTTTACTCTTTCCCTGGGTCAGACACTAGGCATCCTTGTTTATCTCCATTTTTCCAATGTAGACTTTGAAAAGTTTGCCATCATGACTTCAGGTGTGAAGGGGGAGGAAAAAAAGACCCATTGCCTTCAGATGAAGGGTAGCATCTGGAATCTCTAAGGAACACTAAGCATCTCATGGCATTTCCTTGTTTATTCTCCAAATTCTCCAACAAAGAGTACCAAAGGGGAACTAAGATGTAGAGAGCTGCCCATCCCACCCAGAACTTTTGCTATCTTCAGTCCATCATGACCCGATCGCCAACACTACTTCCAAATACCATCTTCTGTAGTTCATGTCCTTCTTCCCATAACCATGAAACCTCTAGAAGCCCAGGCCACCCGGTGATCTATGAAGTAATTGCTAGTGTCCCCAGGGGTTCTCTATCTTGAATACCCTTTAGACTCCCTGGGGAGATTTTAAAAATACTGACATTGAAACCCCACCCCAGATCAATTAAACAAGAATCCCCAGGGATGGGATCCAGCTACCCACAAATTCTAACAGCTCCCCAAATTATTCTAATATGCAGTTAAAATTGTTGCTCTGGATGAAAAGCCTACCTTACAATTCAACAGTTCCTCTTGTTTTCTAAGGACTCTCTTATTTCCCATTTTTCTTTCTATACCACCCCTCTTAGCTAAAGAAGTCTTTCATGATTCATTGACAACCATTGAATTATGAAATTGGGAGAAAAGAGAAAGAAAAAATGATGTGTGGACTTCATTTCTGTTTTTTCAGCATTGACTTCTACCTTGCTCATCAGTTCTTACATTTCATCTTTATGTATAAAGAAGTGGTAAACAGATGACTTTGTTCTGTTTTCCTTCCTTTCCCAGAAGTCCTATTCCAAATTTGACAAACCAGATTAAATACACGTATTTGATTCAGTAGGTCAGGGTAAGGATTATTTGTTTCTTCTATTTAACACCTTCCTTCTCTTGGAGGAAAATATCTGTATAAAATAGCCCATTACAAAAATCATGGAAATGTAAGTAGTCTTCTAAATGTATATAGTTCTTCCACCGCAGGACACAGCACAAACATTCTAGAAAGGTGAACAATTAGACAAATTTCCTTTATGGCGTAAATATTAAATATAAATGTAAAACCGGGTGTTTTGGGTATTATTTATAGTACATGGGGATATGAAGCAAGTTTCTCAAGGACATAATCTACAACACGCATTTAGGTAACACAAATACTCTGACCTTATGATCTCCCCTTGCATGCTTCCACCTTTTCCATAAATAAGCTTCTAAAATTCATGTGTATATCATACTATTTATAGCAGCTATAGTGTTTCACTCCAATATCAATGTACTCAAACTAAAATATAATAAAACATTACGGTTATGGAACGAATGTTGGACCAAAGTAAATGCCTTCCACCTTGAACCTTCAGGCATCCCTTGCTGGCCTATCTCTTTATTCAGGGCGATACACAAACAATGTCCCATACCAAGCACTTACCTTATAATCTCTTGTTCTCAAATGTGGGTTCACAGCAAAACTGATCACTAGGCTTGGAAAAAAAATTTTTTTTTAAGATTTATTTATTCATCCGAGAGAGAGAAAAAGAGGAAGGGCAAGGGAGAGGGAGAAGCAGACTCCCCGCTGAGTGTGAAGCCCAATGCAGGGCTTGATTCCACAACCCCCAGAGGAAGATGCAACCTGAGCTGAAACCAAGAGTCCAATGCTCAACCACTCGACCAACTGAGCCCCCCAGGCACCCCTACGCTCAGAAAATTTCTCTTCTGAGAACCTAGCTTAAAGCTAAATAAGATTCCACTTAGAAGTCCAGATGTATTTTGATGAAGTTCAGAGGTGTTTTTTACCTGAGTTGCTTCCGCACAACCAGATGGAAATGAAGATTTGGTTGTTACCAGTTTATATGATCAAACTGGATAAAACGGATGGACAGACCATGCAGGTCACCATTTGTTTACACAAAAATAGGAGTCTTTGCCTGAGACGAACTTTATCTCATTTGAGTCTCACAGTGCTAAAGGAAGTATTCCCCATCTGAACGACGAGGAAGCTAAGATACAGAGAGGCTGAACTCACAAGCACACACTGAGTCTTGTGCTTTATTAAGAAGCAACTGCATGCTGGGGGTAGGAGCTCAAGCTCGGAGTTAAATCCAGGGTCTGAAGCTTAAATCCAACTCTACTACTTATTATCTGTGTTGGGTAAACTTCTTAATCCCCAAGCCTCAGTGTCACCATACATACATTATCAGAGTGAATACATATATAGCCCTTTAGAACGAGCCTGGAATATGGTTCAGTAGGATTCCATACTGAGTATGGCTCAGTATGATTAAGATTCTGATAACAATAATAACAAGAAGAGAGGAAACTCCTTAATACCTACTTCCATGCAAGGTATTGGGCTAGACATTGTATGTGCATTACCACTTTTCTTCACAACCATCCTGAAAGGCAAGAATGAATACACACACACACACACATGCTCAAAAAGATTGTAAATTGTCTAAGTTCTGGAAACTAATAGGAGACTGAGTTGACTCTATGATTCCCTGCTTTGCCAGTGGTTCCCTTTTATGGCTTTGCCAAGATTTGGGGTTTATGGGGAGCCCACTGATGGGTCCAAATCAACCAGAATAGCCCTGCTCCTGACTACATTACATAGTGGGCTTCAGCAGAGATTTTTCTTAAAAAAAAAAAAATCATCTCCTTACTATAGAAAAGTTTGAAAAGCACTGTACTATGGTAATCATGCAGGACTCTTACAGTCAGATACAGGCTCCGAGTTGCTTTCATACAAGAAAATGGCTTCCACCACATAGGAATCCTCAAGAACCTAGCATCCTAAAAAATCTTAGCTTACTACTACTTGTCCCACTGACAGGAATGATGGCTAGAACCCCTTTGCAGCCTCTGAATGATTTTCTGGGGCATCTTTCTGTTCTATCATCAAGTCCTAGCATCTTAAATTCTCTTTCCTTGAAAGTTGCCTGTATTCAAGTTGACTATATTCAGGAGAACACAGGCCCGTATTTGAAAAACAGAGGAGATTATTGCAATAAATATTTGTAGGAAGTTAAAAACAGCAATCTCTTTAATTCTGAAACCCAATTCAGAGTTGGAGCCATTTTGTTTCAATGAAAAAGAAGGAAAAAGTAAAACCATACTATCTGTTTATTTTCAAATTTAGAAATTGGAAAGGGAACAGCTTAACCTCTTCTATATAAAAGGACAAAGGTCGCTTCCCTGTATTAATTTCATTCTATCCAGTTGCCATCTCTGTATTCAAAGCCAGAGCTTTGAATAGAGAAGACTGACTTGAGAAACAATATTGGGAACTCAAGTCACGTATTTTCCTTGGTTTTGTTATGCATGAGTGAAGACCCAGGTTGCATGATGGAGACAAAAAGATAAAACCTTAAAGACTGCTTTGAACCACAGCATATGCATAGGCTGTATAGATTTGCCTAAGAAAATATATTTTTTTTGTCCACAGATAAACATTTCTCAGAAAAGTGTCCCACTAGATTTTGTTTAACAGATATTACCGTATATGTGGGGTTTTGTCTGCAAGACCAGAGTTATTTTGTCTTCAAAAGGAAATAATTCTGTGGAGGAAAAAAAAAAAAGATCAGAAGACTTCCTAATGACATGAAAAGCTGGTCTATTAAACTGTTTTTTCTTTGTTAAGAAAGTCATCCGTTTCTGTAGTACAACACTAGTCAAATAAAATGGGACAATTGTGCAGAATTTAAAGATAGAAAGTAGTTTCTCTTTGAGAAGAAAAGCTTCAAAGTGTTTTATGTGGGTTGGTGGGTTGCAAATTTAATTCCAAATTGTAATTGAAAAAATGAAGAGCAGCCATAATTTGAGGGATCATGGGTTACTAAAAATGACGTCAAATTGCTTTTTTTGAAAATTGAGAGAATATAAGCAGAAGGCAAAATATGGATGCCGCCTTTCTTTACCCAAACTTATGGCACCTGTTTTTACCCAAACTTAGTCTCTAGTAATCTGATTTTAAAACACTAGTAGACCAGAAGTTTAGTATGGGATGTGCCCTTCTGAATCTGCCCCACATTAAGTAAAAGAAGAGCCCTCCACATTGAAGATGATTTCTTATTAGAATCACACTGAAGACTTTTCCCTTTCAGTATTCCAAGAACTCAGTCAGTGCTTCATCAAGAAAATGGAAGTGAATAACAACAATTCTTAAATTATACCTACACTTTTTTTTTTATTTCTTTTATCCTTCAATAATTGCCTATTTGTTGATGACAATGTACCAGAGTCACAGGATATCTGTGTTTTTCTTTTTTAAATCTTAAGATATTAGGGACTATTTTACAAGTCTGTAGTTAATATGATTTAAGAAAAACAATAGGTGTCCAGCATTGAGACATATCTTTGAATATTCAGCATAATCTCCTGTTAAAACTATACCTGGTTCCCTCTTTTTGCCTGAATAGAGAGACAACTATGTTGTCCTTTGTGTCCAGAGTCCCCTCTATGGACTCCAACCTTAATTCCAAACTCTACATGGCACTTAATTGCTCACATTTCCACATTTCCCCAGACTTTACAGTAAGTTCCTTAAAGTGAAAAGTTGAGTCCTTATTTTTCTGGAATTGTTTGTACAGAGAACTGTAATCAGAACATGATAGGGGCATTTGGTGAAAAAACAAACATATTTTAATATACGGGAACTGGGGGCGCCTGGGTGGCTCAGTGGGTTAAGCCACTGCCTTCAGCTCAGGTCATGATCTCAGGGTCCTGGGATCGAGTCCCGCATCGGGCTCTCTGCTCAGCAGGAAGCCTGCTTCCCCCTCTCTCTCTGCCTGCCTCTCTGCCTACTTGTGATCTGTCAAATAAATAAATAAAATCTTTAAAATATATATATACGGGAACTGATCTCAGAACCAAATTCCTGAGTGAATCTTTTAGTGGGCATGGAAATCTGCATAGACAGTTATTTTTCTTACAACATTTTAAAATGTTATTCCACTATTTCCTTTTCCATTTTTTTTTTTTTTTTGCTTTGCCTTCATGGTTTCTGATGAGAAAGCTTCCTTCGTTTGAATTACTGATTCCTTATGTGTTATTTTCATCTGGCCTTTTCAAGATTTTTTGCTTTTAGTTTCTGTTCTTTATGATGAGTCAGTGCATGGCTTTCTTCAAGTTTATCTTATCTGAAGTTTGACGAACTTCTTGCATCTGCAAATATATGTTCCTTTATAAAATCTGGAAAATTTTCAGCCATTATCTCTTCAAATAAATTTCTGCACCATTTCTTTCTCCTCACCTTCCAGGGTTATGATAACACTCAAATAAGAAGCTCTGATACTGTCCCACAGTTCTTTGAGGCTCTGTGTGTATTTTATCAAACTTTTTTTCTTCGATGTTTTCCAGATTGAATAATCTTTATTGATCTACCATCAAGTTTATTGATTCTTTTCTTTCTCCTCTCCATTCTGCTTTGGTGGTCCTACAGTGGACTTTCTATTTCTGTTATAGTATCTATCCATTCAAAATTTCCATTTGGTTCTTGATATCACTTCTGTCTTTTGCCTGAGAATTTCTATCTTTCCATTTTCAAGAGGTTCAGCCTTATTCCATGTACATCATTATAAGAGGTTCTTTAAAAACTTTGTTCAATAATTCCCACATCTGGGTCATCTCGGAATTTGTGCTTGTTGATTACTTTTTCCCTTGGTTTCTTTGTATGTCGAGTAATTTTGGATTGTATCCCAGACATTTTCCCATTATGCTAGGAAACTCTGGGTTCTGCATTTAACTTTGGATAAAAAATTTCTGGGGAGTGTCTTGTTTTGTTTTGTTTGTTTGCTTTAGTAGGCAACCAAACTAGCTAGGTTCAGACCATAGTCCTTACCCACTTGCACACTGTAGCTCAGTTTCAACTTAGTATTCACAACCTTTCTGTAATATCTGGCCTACCCTGTGCATGAACCATTCAGGGCCCAGTCTAAAAACCTGGGTAGTGGTCTACACTACAGTTCAGCTCTCAGAGTGTTTGCTCTGTTGTTTGTGATCAAGTTCTATGCATGCACAACTCATGATGAGCCCAAGATTTTGTATACAGAGATTTAAAGGATCCCTTTCTCCAGCTACCTCCCTTCTGTGAAGCCACCATATTCACTGACTCCCAGGAGCTCCTTTTCATGGCTCTACCTGGAAAACCATTGTTTTAGCATCAATGCACTATATGGAACTTCCTGAAACTAGGTCTATCTCAGAGCAAAGTAGCAAGAGGAAAGAGTCTTCAAACCACGTGCTGCTGTAGCTGTTTCTCCTATACTGTCCACTGTCGCTGCTCTTGCCACTACCATGGGAATGCCCCTTCATTACTCTGACACATCTCGCTTGAAGAGGTAATGATCTCTCTTTCCCAGGAGCTCCTTTCCTAACTTTCTAGCCTAAGAGGAGAATTTTTCTTGCAACATTTTCTAATAACATCTACTGCACAGTTTCAAGATTCAGGCTTCCCTGGAATCTATGCCAGGAAATATGGGAGGAAAGAAGAAACAAACTCTTCTCCATAGGTGTTCTTCCAGTTTTTAGTCTCCTCCCCAGTTAACTTGTTACTGTGTACCCTTCAGAGTCCTCAGATGGTGTTTCATGTCTTCTGTTCAGGACTTTTGGTTGTAATCTGCAGAAAAGCTAGAGTGGCATGCATCTACTCCATCTTAACCAGAACTAAAATTTGCCAATCTAATTGTTCTTCATATTCTTTTATTAGTATATAGTATATATTAGTATATATTATATAGTATTATTATTATATAGTAAATAATGCTAACAACACTCGTTTACTATGTGCTAAAACGGTTAAAACTTTGCACGATTTACATGTAGAAAAGCAACAAACATTTGTCATAAACACCATTATCCCCAGTTTATAGATGAGGAAACAGAGACTTATGGGGGTTAAGTGACTTGCTCAATGTCACACAACTGGAAAACCAAGTATGACCCTAGGCTGCTCTGACCCCAAAGCCAAACTCTAAATCACTCCATAATATAGCCATGGCTAGCTCTGTCACGCAGCCCCCTGAATGAGCTGCAGGCACTCTGATTACATGTGAGGATCAGGCAGCAGTCTTCTCTGAGACCCATGTTTTCATAGCTTTCAGCATTGATTAGGTCAAGTTGAAAGATGTACTTATGCACAAGACAGGTTGAGATTTAATATTGCTTTGTGTTGGTTATTGGGCAGGTGTTTGTTTAAAGGAAGTGGAAACAGGTGTGTGGGCTCTGATTCAATTACATGATGGAGAGGAACACACTGATCCATGGCCATTTTCAAGGAGAGATGCTGATTGTGCTAATTAATCATTTGTCTGTCAGAACAAAATAGAACATAATAGAAAATGATGTTCCAGTTACCATAGGTATGGAACATGGACTCCTGTGTCTGGCACTCCAGCAACCAGATGCAACTGTTTATGATGACAGCAATTAAGATGCAGTGCCTGGGTCCTCCTGGATTACTGTGTCTGAGATGGTGTATAGACTCTTGCCAACGGCATGGGACATCATCCAACAGGAATTGCATCTCAGAGGAACTTTTCCCTTCAAAGAGATTAATTGAGTCCTTTTAGATCATGATGATGTCCCAGAGATACGGCTGAATGGAATATTTTTCTATCCTGTATCTTGGAACACTCAATCTACCTCATCTAACCAAGACATTTATGCTCATAAGAGAGTGTCCTAATGATATTTCATTCTTTCTTTATGTTATTCACTTGCCACCCAATGGCCAGAGTAGTCCCTTAAAGACAAATCAGGTACTTTGCTCCCCTGAATAAGAATTTCCAATAGTTTTTCAGTATATTTATAATTAAATGTCAGCTCCTCACCCAGATCTGCAGTGCTCTACATGACCCAGTCTTGCATACCTCCAAGAATTCATTTCATGCCACTCTCTCCCTTTCTCACTATGATTCAATTTCATGGATTGTCTTGCCAATGCCTGAATGTATTAAGGGCACTCTCACTTCCAGGGGAATTCCCTTGCTGTTTCCTCTTTGCATTTGCTATTCCACTTTCCCCAGACATATAGGTGGTACTTTTTCATTCAGATCTTCAGATGTCTTCAGAAAGGTTTCCCTTACTAGCCCTATCCAAAATAGGGTTTCTTCCTGCAAATATCTCTACATATGCTCTGTACATTTAACCTATTTTGTTTTCTTCATGATATTTACTATCTAGATTTATATTCACTTACTTGTTCAGAAACTATCTTATTCAGTGACTATCTCCCTTACTAGAATGCAAGCTTCTTGGGGGAAAGACTAGTCTGTCTACTCCATATTTTATCCATAGGCCTAAACCACTGCCTGAAACATAATAAGTTCATAAAGAATTTGATGAGTAAATGGACAGGAAAATTAACCAATCATGTATCTACAGATATTGGATATACATAAATAAGGCACAGTCTAACCCGTCAAGGAATTTTTAGTTTGGGGGAAAACACATACAGCCAATAACCTGTCCATGTTACTTCTTTGCTTAGACCTTTCAAAACCTCCCTATTCACAGCAAGGTTTCTGAGCCTGGGATCATCATTTTCACCAGACAGTGGAGAAGTCAAGAAAAAGATAATAGGACATATGGCAAGTCTTTAATAAAGTGAGTGCAACCCAAGTCAGTGTTCTAACTCTTCCTTCATGGTTACACCTCCTTTTAAATAGGAGGAGTTTCCTCTTGGTTGCAGGTAACCAACCTCACTCCATATTCTACAATCTATGTCAAAGATTTTTTTTCTCCACTCTAGGCCCCCACTTGCTTCTCTAGCACCTGGAACTTGCTACCTGAATTCCCCTTATTGTGAACTCACTCTCTCCCAGGGGCCTGCTTCAAAGCAGAACATAATATGGACAGGTTTCCTTTACTTTTAGGACTTCATGTCTATATTGGCTTTTCAGATTATAGTAAAACATCTAGTCAGTGATTCTCAATATGACTGCCCATTAAAATGATCTGAGGTTTTCAAAAAGCTACCATTGCCTAGAAAAAAACACCCAGACATGTTTATATAATTTGTCCAGGATGGGAACCAAGGACTGGCATTTTATAAAAATACTCGGAGTAAATTTAATGTGTACATGGGTTTGAGAACTATTGGTATAAGTAATCTCTAAGGAATTAGATTTATAGGGAAATTATTTTAAACATGCATGCCAAATTTTACTTTTCTTCTAATCTCACAAGTTAAGGACTTCTTAGGAGGTCTCTTCATGGTATGCCTACCAGATGGTGTCCTTGCTCACCTGCCCTCAGGATTTGACTTTTTCTCACACCTTCTCAAAACTTCTCCATGAAAATTCCCACTAATTTTTTCAAGAAATTACATCCCTCAGCTACAGATGTTGATGTCACCCCAGGATCCACCTTCTGTTCTAGTCTACATTATGCAGACTGGCCCTGTATCCCAGAGTGCCCCCAAAACATTCAGACCTCTGCTCTAGTCTCAAGAATAAGAGTAGAGACTGGGAATGTGAACTTATTCCCTGGATTGTGACTCATTTACCCATGAAATGTCTGAATTCAGAACCAACTAGCTACATTAAGGATTGATTTTTGAGAGATTCCCTTCTTCCTAGAATGCTAAATAAATAAATACCAAAAACAAAAACAAAAAATCCCTTAACAGTGAGGAAAGCCAGATTAAAAATTATAATTTTTGTAAGCTTCTCAGAGAGCTGAGATCACAGGGCAAACAAGAAATTCAAAATTCGAGAAGAGACAACCTCCCACCTTGTCTCTCTTGTGACAGAGCTCGAGAGGGAAATGATTTTGGGGTTTTGTTGTTGTCTATATGAAGGTTATTAATTTTTGTGTATTGGTTTTGTAACCTGATGTCAAAAATTTTTAAAAAGATATTCCAAGAAAAAAAAATCAAGCCAATCAATATCCCTTATAAACATAGATACAAACATACATGTCTTCATGCCTAATCAGCTGAAAGTACTTAGAAGCATTCCAATAGCAGCAATCACACGAAGCATATAGACCTTAGATCCTAACATCATTCTCCAATGAAAGAAAATAGGAGTGCTTAGAGAAATGGCTGATTCTAGGACTGGGGCAGGAAATAGATAAGATTAGCCTGGAGCCTCTTGTGATGCCAGAAAGTAAGCAAGTGTTCAAAAACATTCTGATTGCATGGGGATGTGTCAAAGGGACTTTGGACCAGTTGAAAAAGATCTCAGTGGCAAAAGATAGAACAACTTGAGCAACAAAATAAAGTCATCTTGATTGTAACTCTAATTATAAAATAAATATCCACAAGTTGACATCAACCTAAATAAATGATTAGAATGAATAAATAAATTGGAAGAAGAGATAATACACCCATGCTTGGGTGCATCATTATCTGAAGAATTTCAGATAATGTATGTAGACACTCCATTCTCAAGGAGGTGGACTTTATTTAACTCCCTCATGTGCAACTGTGGGACATGCTCAGTAAAACCCTTCAAGACAACACAGTACAGAAAAGAGGAAAAAGAAATAACTTGACATCGAAAAACCTGACACATACTGTCTCAGCCAGGAGATCAAGGAGATCAAGATATATATCCTTATATGATATCATGAAAGTGACACTTCACTTCTGTGGTCTTCCTTCTAAGAACATATAACCCCAGCCCAATCACAAGGAAGACATTAGAAGAATGTCAGTTCAAGGGAATTCTACAAAATATCTGACCAGTACTTTTCAAAATGTCAAAGACATCAAAACAAAGAAAATGGGAAATTGTCACAGCCAAGAGGAACCTACCAAAAGACCAAGGACGAACTATAACGTGCTACACTAAGTGGGATGGTGGATCCGAAAAATAACATCAGGTAAACACTAAGGAAATAAAAATGTAGACTTCTGAATAAAGTATAGACTTTGGTTTGTAATAATATATCAACATTGGTTCATTAGTTGAGTCATAAAGGTGAAATTTTCTAAACTCTCACAAATGAAAAAATTACTGACAAACTAAGAAAAAGAAAGAAATGCACCAAGCTAATGGAAACTGTTAATAATAGGGAAAACTGGGTTCAGACATCTAGGAAGGAACTTTCTGTACCATCTTCACAATTTTTCTGTAAATCAAAAATGTACCTAAAAAGTAAAGTTGATTTTTAGACAGAGAGAGAGAATAATACCAGGGTCCAACTAAAAAGAAATTGAAAAAATAAAAATAAATTCTAAAAAGAAGAAAGAAAATGAAGACATGCTGTAGATGGGGAGGAAATACTTAGAAAATACATATCTAATAAAGAACTGGCATTTAAAATATGTTAAGCACAGTCATGACCCAATAAGAAAACAGCCTAGTTGGGGAAAACAAAACAAAACAAAAAGCAAACCATAAGATTCAAACAAATACCTCAAATAAAATAACATATGGATGGCAAATAAGCACATGAAAAGAGACTCAAATTATTAGTCATTTAAAAAGGCAAATTAAAACACCCACACACACACACACACACACACACACAATGACCTACCAGAACACACCTGCTAGAATGACGTTAATAACCATAACAACAATACTGATAATAAATTGACAAGACTAAGTACCAGCAAGGATGTGGAGCTACTGAAAGTTTCCTACGTTCCTGGTGGGAATGCACAGGGCTGCAGCTGTTCTGAAACAATGTAGCCATCTTTTGTAACATTAAACACACACTTCTGAAACAACCCTTGGGATTCCACAGATTATATCAAAGGCAGAGTCTCTGTCTCCTGTCAATGTATATTTCAAGGAAATTCTCCCAAACTTGCTTTGATAACTATGTTACTTTACTAATTTATTTTAGTTCTTCTACTTACTTTACTGGTCTATTCATTAAATAGCAATTCAGCACATATTATATGCCAGGCAGCATTGCAGAGTCACAAACATACAAAACAATACAGACAACATCTTCTTTTACGTGACTGACATTCTGATGGGTAAGGTCAGGGTACAAATAGACAATAAACAAGTAAACAAAAATAGCAACATTTCAAATAAGTACTTTTAAGTAATCAACACATAAAAGTACATGATGGTGACTGTAGAGGTTTTATTGTGCTGGTCACCAAGATGGACCAACTCCGTCACTGGAGTGCAGACCGGAATAACGGGACAAAACCAGATGGTATATGTTGGCAAGAATGTAAAGAAATTGGAGCCCTCTTACATTCCTGGTGGAAATGGAAAATAGTGCAGCCACTACAGAGCACTACATCAAAAAAATAAAAAAGAATAAAAAGTAAATAAAAATATGAAACAGGTTTAAAAAATAAAAAATTGAAGGTTCACATCTTAAAAAGAAAAGAAAACAATTGCTCAACATGCTAAACCCAGGATTACCTTTTGAGCCAGCAGTTCCACTTCTGTCCACCCAGGAAAATGAAAACATATGCCCACACAAACAAAGACTTGTGCATGAACGTTCACAGAAGCACTGTTCATAAGAGCCAAAAAGTAAAAACAGCACAAATTACTATTCCCTGATGAATGCATAGACAAAACGTGGTACATCAGTACCAGGGGCCACTCTTCAGCAATAAAAAAGAACAAAGTAACAAAGTACTACTAATATGTGCTGCAACATGGGTGAACCTTGACTACATTCTAAGTGAGAGGAGCCAGCCAGGAAAGACCATATACTTTATGATCCCTTTTATGTAAGAAATCCAAGATAAGCAAATCTGTAGAGACAGAACTTAGATTATCAGTTGTCTAGGTCTGGAGAAGGAGGCAGGGAATGGAGGTGACTGTTAATGGGTACAAGATTTCTTTTGGAGGCATTGAAAATATCCTGAAATGAGATTATGGGTGATGATCGCACAATTCTGTAAATATACTAACAACCATTAAACTGTTTACTTGTATCGTATGTAAATTATATCCCAAGGAAGTGTTAAAAAAAAATAATATGGTAATTATGCAAACACCTGAGACAGAATGTTTCCAGGGAGGGGACAGAAAACAAGCCACCTGAGCTGGAAATAAATCTGGCCTATTTAAGGAACAGCGAGAAAGTAAGACTGGAGCTATTTGGGGAAGGAGAAGCAAGTAGAGACTGGGTCAGATAGGGTCTATTAAGCCAGGGCGGGAAGCTTGGGTTTTATTTTGAATGTAATGAGAAGCCATCAGAGGGTTTGAAGTACGATAGTGACAGGATGTGAGGCATAGTAAGAGGAGTCTGACAACCTTGAGGTGATTGACTTGAGGGAAGCAGGGGAGGCCAGCCAAGACCTATGATGGCAGTTTGGGCAAACCTCAGAAGTGTAGTAGATTTCTTCTTTCTTTCCTTTCCTTTTTTCTTTTTATTCCTTCCCTTATCTAGTCTTTTCTGCTCTTCTCTTCTTTTTATCATAAACAAAAAAACAAGGTCACTTTATATTTAGCAGAACAGTTCTCATGAGTTATCCCAGAAAAAGACACTAGCCAAAGTATTCGACCCTCTGTTAACCTTTAGTACCTCTAATAAGTTGTACGTCACTGGTCACAGGAGAACAATCTATTAATAATGAAAAATTTAGACTACTTTTATATAAGGAGTCCTTATAAAAATGGTATTATCCCAATTTAGTATCAAAACCTGCTTTTTCACTCCAAATAGCACTGTCAAAGTAAAACACAGGCCACTTCATGTGTCTGTGACAACTCTTTCCACACCAATTTCCTAGCTCACAGCAGCCAAATGATTTTCCAACATCACAAACAAACTACAGTCTTTAGGGTTGTATTTGGAAAAGGAACAATAAGGCATCTGTAGAAAAACAGCATTTGCATTAGAGTCCTCTTCTGGCCTAAGGGATTATTTGCATTGTGCAAACTCAAGTGGGTGGCAAAGAATAGGCAGGCTTTGTTAGACCATTACTCATGTAATGAGATTTTGAGGTCTGCTATTCAACGCAATTTTTCAGTAGGCACTTTCCCCAGGCCTAAATTGCTGCTTACAGACATTTTGGTTATCAAATAAAATTTTAAAATAAAAGAGCACAAAATGCCCCTTCTTTTCTCCAACCCCCTGCCCTGACCCTCCTTTTGAGTGCTTCATTTTATCTCATAGAGGAGGTCTGCTCAGCAGAATACTATGCTCAACCTTGGAATGTCTGACTCTCACTTCGGACTCCTCCTCCAGCCCCCCTCCCATCCCGCGACAGGTCCCAAGGTGTCTCTCCAGTTAACCCAGATATTTCTGTGTCAAGAGCCAATCAACCTTGAAATTGTGAGTGATTTGATACCTTGGGTTTCAACCAGCTCCAAATATCCTTATACCCCATGGCCACTCCTCCATAAGATTAAGCCACGCCTATGCACCGGTGATTGTAACCATTTTAGAGTCTGTTGATTAATTCTAAACCTGCTCCCGCTTCAGCGCAATTTTCCTCCAGTTTCTCTTTTATGATGCTGCACATCTCCCTGTGAACTTTGTTTTGCCCAAATCTCGCTGATAACGTTTGTCTTATTATTGCTTATGTTCTAGAGAAATCAAGCGAGGCTTTAAAGCGGACTCTCAAGAAACCTGAGAACTTCAGGCCCACAGCCCTGCCGGTGATCTGCGATGAGACTATCGTATCACGTCTGTCGCAAAGCCCCATTGTCCCTCACTGGTCACTCATTCCCTTGTGCCAAGCTGATACTGACTCTGAACATAATATGCATTCCCCGCTCTATACCCCGCCTCCCATCACCAAACTGGGGCACACTGGAATGTCTGGTTGTCTTCAACATCATGCCTGGGCTGAAGGGAATCATGCGACCCTCTCTCAGACCCTCTGTCCACCTAAGTCTACCATACTGGCATTGCTGTTATGCCCACTCCATATAGCCATGGGACATATAAAGATATAGCCATGGACAGACGCATAGCTGGTCAACCAGAAGCTCACATGGGAAGCAAGCTGTAAGTCCCCTAAGCTCTGAGATTCCCAAACCTCCGTCAGGGACAGAGATCTAACAGGGACCCGGAAGATACCAGAACTAGGGCACAAAACCACACTAAAACTGAATTCATTGTCCCCTCTTATTTGTCTCCTAGCTTCTTCCACCCCAACCCCATAAGGGCTTTTGTACATGATGTGAAATTGGAACATTCTTTTTATCATAACCTCCACTCTTTCATGCTCTAAGGATTGATGCTCAATTTGTGAAAATATAGTTTGAGCATTTTCTAGAAAATTAGTATTTTTATTTTCTTTCCTAAAGTCCTGTTTTTATTTTTATCTTGATAGGCACTTTAAAATGTTCAGAGCTAAGATATGACTTTTTTATTCTAGGCATTATTAGTCCCCTCTCCTGTGTCAAAAAGTCTCAGATTCATGCCCAAGTGTTAATGTAAAAAAAAAAAAAAGAAAGAAAGAAAAGAAAAAGAAAAAAACTGGGAACTGGGTGGTAAGGGGCAGGAGATATACTTTACCAAGAAGTAAAAGTATATGTGTGATCTTTCAAAAAATTACATAATTGTAAACATGAACATTGCAATTACAAACTATTTGCCAATACTACTAGTGGAATGCAAAATGGAGTCACCCTTGTCAAGCGGGGGCCAATGTCAGCAATGATGCAAGCAGTAAGGGTACTGTGGTTACCAGATATCATGGAGACCAGCACCAGCTGATGACAGCCCAGAATTGACAACAAAGTAGAAGCAGAGTTGGTCTACAGAGGCCCGAGACTGATGAAATCCCTTTTTAAAAGGAGGATTTGGGGTAGCAAACCATCAGACTCTTCAGACACTGCCCCTCTCCATCTGACCACTGCAAAAAAGCAGCTGCTGCTGACAGGTCTGATGGATGGATCTCTGCGCAGAACTCAGATCCTTCCGGCTCGAACATCAGAAGCAGTGAGTGCTGAGAGCTGACCCGGACCAGACCAAGGCCTTACCTCAATGGTGCACCAACAGACTGACTTCGTGTTTGATCTATTAACTTCCTGTCCCCCGTGTTATCTTGTTTGCTGTGTGACTTGTCTTCTCTCCTGCTTTGTATGCTGTGTAAGAAGCCAAATTATTCACATGCTGAAATGTCACTGAGTTTGGGATCCTAAACCTGCTTTATAATTATGTTATCCTTGCTTTATGACTGAATAAATCTGACATTGTAGAAAGACACAACTCGTGTGTGTGCCTTCATAGTATGCCCATGCCGCTGCTAATTCTTTAAGTTGACATACAGCTTGCTTCTCCTATTTCCTTCTCACTAACAATGAAGTCGATATCTTTGTACATAGGACAGACAGTTTTGGTAGATTAAATTAATAAAAGTGCAATTTCAGGACCAAAATATGAACATTTTTAAAGCTTTACATACATGTGGCCAAAGTATCCCCTTCTACAAAGTATCCCACATAAACTCACCAACAATGACCCTTCCTCCATAGTCTCTTCATGATAAGGCACTAGCATTCATTTAACTTTACCAGGCTGGTATGTGAGTTTTGTTTGCATTTATCCGAATAGTAGTGAAATCAAACATACATACTTTTCACCCTTTTTTTCTTTTCTTCTTCTTTCTTTTTTTCTTTTGTGGCTTCGAATCACCTATTTACGTTCTTTGCACATGTTCAGAAGTGTGGAAATAAATGAGGGGCCCTCACATGAGAGCGAGCAAAGACTGTTCACTTCAGAGCCTACTATAACAAGGGAGTGAGCCACCATCACTTGGGTTTGGCAGTGACTCGAGGGCAGATGGGCAAATGAAAGCCTTAAAGGGAAGCCTTCAAGTGTGCTCTGGGTGGGAGTTGTTGGCATGGTGAACCTGGAAATGAACTAGCTACAAATGGGTCATCTATATGATCGGTTTGGGGGAACATACTTGTCTTTATCTGGTTGGTCCTGTGTTGAAGCTGGGCAAAAATTAGGGAAAGGGAAGGTAATTACCAAGTCATTGGTCATTTGAGACTGATTGCTCATTGTTCTGATTTTTTTTTCCCATCATACATCAGTTTTGCCTGTAACTGTCTACAACGTACTTTGAAATGCATCAGAAGTAATATGTCTTGATCGAAGGATAAAGGGATAAATAGATGGATAGCTATATGATAAGGAAAGTATAACAAAATGTTAATGATAAAAACTGGATAAATTAGGATAATAGGTATAATGCATATTCCCTGTAGAATGTTTTCAACTTTTTATATGTTTGGAAATGTAAATAATAAAATATTGGAAAAGAGAAAAGAAAAGCAAAATCCCAAAGAAGAGCTAAAACAATTCTAGAAGGATCAAGATTAGGGAATATTGCTAGATATCAAAAAAATATATAAGATATATTAATCAATACAGTGTGTTGTTGGTACAGAGATAGAAAAACTGACCAAAAGAACAGAATGGAGAAACCAGAAACAAACCACACATACTCAGAAACTTCTCTTATGATGAAAATAGCATTGCAGACCAGTAGAGGAAGAATAGATTTTCAAGAAATGGTACTTGGACAGTTGGTTATCCATGTGGAAAAATAAAATAAGGTTCCTTCTCGACAGCATAAGACCTGATGAATTAAGGACTTAGGTGGTAAGACAAGACTGTACAAGTTTTTGAAGATGTAGTTGACTGATGCACAGACTCCATTTCTCCTTTCCTCTGATGTGTATCCCTGCGCTGCACAAATCTTATCTAAAAAACAAAAACAAGGGGTGCCTGGGTGGCTCAGTGGGTTAAAGCCTCTGTCTTCAGCTCGGGTCATGATCCCAGTGTCCTGGGATGGGGCCCCATATCGGGCTCTCTGCTCAGCGGGGAGCCTGCTTCCCCCTCTCTCTCTGCCTGCCTCTCTGCCTACTTGTGATTTCTATCTGTCAAGTAAATAAATAAAATCTTTTCAAAAAAATAAACAAAAAACAAAAACAAAAACAAAAATTCTCAGACTCCCAGTAGCTAAGAAACAGAACACAAATTAGGTCTAATCAATTAAGTGCACTGACATGAAATTTAGAAGGTGGCAATGAGGCCAAGGCCACATACTTGCTGCTTTAGGCTGCCTTCTGTTTCAGGCAAGTCCACAGAGAACTCAGAGTAGGTTCCCCCTACGTCCTTTCCACCCTAGTGGTGGAGGGTCCTTGTGCTGTTACTAATATCTGGCTTGCTTCATCATCCTCTACTTTTTGGCTCTTCAGCCTCCATGGAACCAATGCCCTGTATTAAATTCCTTCTATTTCATACCTGGAGTGGTACTCATTTGTCAGTTCCTTAACTGAAATAACCAACTATATACATCACAAGTGAATCTGGAAAAGCTTTAAAAAGGGGGGGAGGGCAAATTACTGCAGAATACCAACAATACAATTGTTACAATACAATACAATACCTAGCCTCCATAAGTATGCAAAAAGAATGTATTGGTGAGGGATATAAACATATGCTAAATTTATAAGAAAAACTATGAGAAAATGTCAGCAGTGGAAGTGTAGTTTCTGAATCTTACTAAATTACCCATTAAAAAAAAAAAAAAAAACAAGCCAAGGCAAGAGAATAGCAAAGTCAAAATCCACTGACAACATCTACAAGAAAGGAAGTGACAAGGTACCCATCTGGAAAGCTATGGACAGGGAATGTATCTCAGAATCAATTGCCTGAGACATGGGAAAGAAAATTTCATCCCTGTTTCCCATCTCCCAGAGTTGCCCCAGAAGATCTGAATGCCTTGCTAATAATACCACGGTGCTCCCAGGTTTGCACACATGGTGGAACACCGAGCATTCTGTCAGGAACACATCCTGTCCATGCTCCACACAGCAGCGGCAGAGAAGCCCATGGCAAAAAGCAAGAGGTACGGCAGTGTAACCGAGCTGAGGGCTATCAACAAGGGATCAGAGAAAAATAGTGGGTGAACCAGAGTCAGGGACACATCCCATGCAAACTCTGAAGACTGACAATAAAAAAATACATTTTCATTTCAAGTACATATGTAACATTCAGGAAAATTGGCCAGAGTTTAGGCCACAAAGAAAATTTCAATATACTCCCAAGGGTGGATATGGTACAAAGATCATTCTTTGACTCCAGTGAAATAAAACTAGAAGTCAATTTCAAATAATAGTAGTTTTAAGAGATATAAACACACACATTCAAACACATGCACCACTAACTCCTAATCCAAGGAGGAAATACAAAACAAAATCGTGGAAGTTCTTAAAAATAACAAAAATGAAAACATTACACATCAGAAGCTATGATGTATAGTTAAAGCACTAGTGAGAGGGAAAATTACATATATGTGGATTATGTAAATAAATAAGCGTACATATGTGAGAACATATACAATAAAAGTACAATGTGTATATATAAATTACCTACCAATTCTAAGAACTAGAAGGAAAAAAATAGTAAACCAAAATAAAGCCAAAAGAAGGAACTAATAAGACAAAACCAAATCTTAATGAGTCAAAAAAAAGGAAAATACTAGAATTATCAGATAAATACAAAGCTGTTTCTCTGAATGAAATAAATGAAAGAGACAAAATGTTAGCCAGATAATTAAAGAAAAGCAAGGCAAGGTGGGAAAATGACAAAGGAGAAGTAACACCAATCAGTGACTTTGAACTAATCGTAAGGAATGACTGCAGAGGATGAACATTTGTCCCACCTTGTTGTCCCAGAATTGCTTCCAGTGATCACACACTTTAGATCTCAATTGGAAAATGATTTTTATGGTCACCCCAGTTTTGCACAGCTCTCTGTATAAATTTGGAACCCCAAATTGAAATGAATAATTTTATAAGTGACGTAGCAGTAAAATTAACCATGCAGAGATAGAAAGCATAACTAAGATAATTCCCATGGAAGACAAAGAGAAAATAGTTCTATGGACTCTCCCTGAAAGAAGCACCAGAACCAGAAAGTTTCACAAGGAAATTCTACCAAACTTTTTAAAGATGAAATAATAGTAATGTTATTTAAACTCCTCCAGAACACAAAGAGAGAAAACTTCCAAACTCAGCTGTGAAGGAAGCAGATTGACACAAAAGCTTGAAAAAGATTATAGCCAAAAGAAAATTTACTATTCTTACTTATGAATATCAATGCAAACATCTTAAACTATTAGCCAATAGAATCCAGTGGCACAATAAAAAAAATTATATAGTCTATGTGGTGTCCCCTCCCAGGAATGGAAAGCTTGTTAAATATTAGAAAGTCTTTTAAAATAATTCAGGGGCGCCTGGGTGACTCTGCCTTCGGCTCAGGTCATGACCTCAGTGTCCTGGGATCGAGCCCCGCATCAGGCTCTCTGCTCAGCAGGGAGCCTGCTTCCCTCCTCTCTCTTTCTGCCTGCCTCTCTGCCTAGTTGTGATCTCTGTCTGTCAAATAAATAAATAAAATCTTTAAAAAAATAATTCAGCATACCAATAAAGCTAAGGAGGAAAATTATATTTTTATCTTCATAGATGCAGAAAAAGTAATTATGATACTCAGAATTCATTCATTAAAAAAAAACACTCAATAATACAAGAATTAGAGGAGCAAGATGGCAGAGGAACAGGAGACTTAATATCATCGGGCTCCAGGAGTTCAGCTAGATAGTTATCAAACCATTCTGAACACCTACAAACTCAACAGGAGATTTTTTTTTCCCATTTTATTTATTTTTTCAGCGTAACAGTATTCATTATTTTTGCACAACACCCAGTGCTCCATGCAAAACGTGCCCTCCCCATTACCCACCACCTGTTCCCCCAACCTCCCACCCCTGACCCTTCAAAACCCTCAGGTTGCCCCAACCTCCCACCCCTGACCCTTCAAAACCCTCAGGTTGTTTTTCAGAGTCCATAGTCTCTTATGGTTCGCCTCCCCTCCCCAATGTCCATAGCCCGCTCCCCCTCTCCCAATCCCACCTCCCCCCAGCAACCCCCAGTTTGTTTTGTGAGATTAAGAGTCATTTATGGTTTGTCTCCCTCCCAATCCCATCTTGTTTCATTTATTCTTCTCCTATCCCCCTGCCCCCCCATGTTGCTTCTCCATGTCCTCATATCAGGGAGATCATATGATAGTTGTCTTTCTCCGATTGACTTATTTTACTAAGCATGATACGCTCTAGTTCCATCCACGTCGTCGCAAATGACAAGATTTCATTTCTTTTGATGGCTGCATAGTATTCCATTGTGTATATATACCACATCTTCTTTATCCATTCATCTGTTGATGGACATCTAGGTTCTTTCCATAGTCTGGCTATTGTAGACATTGCTGCTTTTTTTAGACGTCAGTAAATGACAGATGTTGGTGAGGATGCAGAGAAAGGTGAACCCTCCTACACTGTTGGTGAGAATGCAAGCTGGTGCAGCCACTCTGGAAAACAGTATGGAGGTTCCTCAAAAAGTTGAAAATAGAGCTACCCTATGACCCAGCAATCTCACTACTGGGTATTTACCCCAAAGATACAAATGTAGTGATCTGGAGAGGCACGTGCACCAAATGTTTATAACACCAATGTCCACAATAACTAAACTATGAAAAGAACCTATATGTCCATCAACAGATGAGTGGATAAAGAAGATGTGGTATATATATGCAATGGAATACTATGCAGCCATCAAAACCCCCGAAATCTTGCCATTTGCAATGACGTAGATGGAACTAGAAGGTATTACGCTAACCAAAACAAGTCAATCACAGAAAGACAAATAGCATGTGATCTCTCTGATGTGAGGAATTTGAGAGGCAGGGTGGGGATCAGGAGGGGTAGGGAGGGAAAAAAATGAAACAAGGTGGGACCAGGGAGGGAGACAAACCATAAGAGGCTCTCATTCTCACAAAACAAACTGAGGGTTGCTGGGGGGTGGATAGGGAGGGAAGGTGGGATAAGGTATCTGGGTTATGGACATTGGGAGGGTATGTGCTATAGTGAGTGCTGTGAATTGTGTAAGACTGATGATACACAGACCTGTACCCCTGAAACAAATAATACATTATATTTTAATTAAAAACAAAAAGTCTTCCTACTAGCAGGATAAATAAATAAATAAATAAATAAATACAAGAATTAATGGATACTCCCTTAATAATTCAACTCAGTAGTCAATGTAGTACCCCTACATTTTGGAAAATTTCTAGATTTTCCTTCCAAAGTCAGGAGCAACAAAGCCTACTATCTCCTCAACTATTAAACATCATTTTCATATTTCATCAGCCAATTCTATTTGTAGGGGCTGCTTTTAGTTAACAGGCTTGAGCAATGGAAGCCTGAATAAGGTAAAGGGGCCCATAGTGGCCACCAGGGTGAAGGCAAATAGGCTTATTAGTGAACTCAGCACAAAATATTGATAAGCCCTAGCTGACCAACGGACTACTTAACACCAAGTACAGGTATCAAAAAAGAAAAATTCCATGTATTCCCATTCCTCCCTTCCGTCTTAACTAGAGTCCCCCACCACTGCCTCCTGGCAGTTTTTGCTTTGCTGTCCACAGCTCCCTTGTGGTATAATGAAATAAACTCCTATCTCCTTTGTTCTGCCTTGGGTGAATTCTTTTGCTGCCCCCTGCCCTCCACCTGATCAGGTGATCCCACACTGTTAATAAAGAGAAAAAGAGGGGCCCCTGGGTGGCTCAGTGGTTAAGCATCTGCCATTGTCAGGTCATGATCCCAGGGTCCTGGGATTGAGCCCCACATCAGGCTCCTTGCTCAAGCAGGAAGCCTGCTTCTCCCTCTGCCTGCCACTCTCCCTTCTTGTGTTCCCTCTCTCACTGCGTCTATCTCTGTCAAATAAATAAATAAAATCCTTAAAAAAGAGAGAGAGAAAAATAATTAGAAATGCATGAATTGCAAAAAAAGAGATAGAAAAATCTCTACTTACAGATGACATAATTATATATCTGAGAAACTCAAAGAATTGATAGGTAAATTGCAAAAACCACAAGAGAGTTTAATAAAATAGCAATTATAAAATTAACATGTAAAAATCAATACCTTTCATAGGTACAAAAAAACTAGCTAGAAGACACAATAAAAGAAAAATTCTCATCTACAATAGCAAAAATAAACTTACATACGCTAAAGCATAAATTTAACAAGAAATATTCAAAAGCCATATGAGAATAAATCTAAGACAGTCCCAAAAGACCAAAAAAAGAGTAGATTTGAACCTCATAAAGATATGATGTCAGTTCCCTCCTAAATTATTTATATATTTCATTCCATTCCTGTGACAATGCCACTTTTCTGGAGGTAGGCAAATTAAATAGATTTCTTTGGAAAAAATAAACGAACAAGGATAGCCAGAAAACCCCTAAAATATAAAAACAATGAGAGAAGGGAATAGTCTTACCAGGTATTATAATATATTATAAACTACATATATATGTATATACATAAAACTACATATATACATGTATATGCATATATTATATGTAGTTGCATATATGTGTGTGTGTATATGTAAAGGTGATACCTCAAAGTACAGGGTGAAGAGTGAAAGGATACAAGAAATAAGTGGATAACTAGACAGTCATATGGAAAAAGATGAAATCAAATCCATTTCTTCTAGGATAGTCCAATTTCTAAATGAATTAGATGTTTAAATGTAAAAAAACAAAACCATAAAAATATTTTTTTAACAATCAGAGAATTACTCTATGATCTGGAAGTGGAGAAATCTTTCCTATGATATAAATTCCAGAAGCAATAAGGAAAATACTGACAAATTTGAATACATAACTTTTTTAAAAAGTTTCTACATGGCAAAAAAGAAACAAATTTAAGAATGGCAAGCTTGAAAAATGTATTTGCAACTTCTGTAGATAAAGGGGAAATAATCCTAACATAAGAGCTACTGAGAAAAGTGTCATCAGAAGTATGAATGGATTGCTCACAGGATAGAAATACAAATATCTCTTAACTATATAAAAGAATATTCAACTTCACTCAAATGAAAAAAATTAAGAATGTATTGAGATGTCATTTTGGCAAAAATCCATAAATTGGACAGTAAGTCTGTTAATTTGTTATGAGAAAATGAACACTTCTCTTAACAGTACCAGTGTGGCCATAAATGTGTAATATGGAGGGTTCCCCTTTCTCCACATCCTTGTCGACACCTGATGGTGGGAACATGGTGCAGCCACTCTGGAAAACAGTAAGAGGTTCCTCAAAAAGTTAAAAATAGAACTACACTATGACCCAGGAATTTCACTACTAGGTATTTACCCAAAGGATACAAAAAATACTGATCTGAAGGGATCCATGCATCCTGATATTTATAGAAGCATTATCAACATTAGCCCAATTATGAAAAGAGCCCAAATGTTCATCCGCTGATAAATGGATAAAGAAGATGTGGGGGATATCTATCTATCTATGTCATCTATATCTATATCTATAGATGGATATATAGTATATAATGAAATATTATTCAGCCATAAAGAAGAATGAAATCTTGCTATTTGCAATTTGGATGGAGCTAGAGGGTATTATCCTATGCAAAATAAATTGTCAGAGACAGACAGATAACCATTACC
This sequence comes from Meles meles, assembly GCF_922984935.1. Taxonomy (NCBI): domain Eukaryota; kingdom Metazoa; phylum Chordata; class Mammalia; order Carnivora; family Mustelidae; genus Meles; species Meles meles. The sequence goes on along the minus strand of NC_060075.1, from coordinate 45,881,945 downwards.
ATATGATTTCTCCTATGTGTGGAGTCTAAGAAACAAAACAAATTAATAGAGTGGGGAAAGAGAGACAAATCAAGACAAGGTCTCTTAACTAAAGAGAACAAACTGAGGGTTACTGGAGGGGAGATGAACAGGATAGGTTAAATAGGTGATGGACATTAAGGAGGCCACTAGTGATGAGACCTGAGTACAGTATGTAAGTGATGAATCACTAATTTTGACACCCAAAACTAATATTACACTGTATGTTAACTAACTGGAATTTAAATAAAAACTTGCAGGAAAAATCTGTAATGTAGACCACAGTGTCATATGTATTTTTCCTTTGATCCAATCATGTCACTTCTAGGAATCTTTTCCAAAATAAGATAAAGAATATTTACATCACACCCAGAATGTTCCTTTCTACAATAAGCAACTTCCCATTTTTTTCATCATAAATTAGATTTGTCTATTCTTGAATATCATGTAAAACATAACCATATGCTATGTGAGCTGGATTCTTTGACCAACAAAACATTTTGAGGTTCATTTATATTGTTTGGTGTAATGGTTGTTTACTCCTTTTTAACATAGTGTAGCATTCCATGGTGTAAGTATGCCATAATTTCTTTATCCATTTTCCTGTTGGTAGACTTTGGGCTGTTTCTGCTTTGAGTCTTTGATGAGTGATGCGATTGAAAATTTATTGAAAAATCTTTTCTCATTGAACTTCTTTGGCAGCCTTGTCAAAAGTCAATTGGTGATGTAAGTGTGGATCTGTCTGATCGGTTTCATCAGTCAATTTATCTCTCTCTCTGTTAGTTCTATGCCAGTGGTTCTCAACCAGAGTGACTTTTCTCCACCTCTGGAGGGACTGAGGGAGGGAGCCACTTGGTGATGTGAGGATAAATTTAGTCTGTGACAATTCAGAGAGGGGGTGGCTACTGACATCTAGTAGATAGTGGCTAGAGATGCTGTTTAACATCCTACAGCGTATATGACAATGCCTACGACAAAGAATTATCTGGCCCAAAATGTCAGTAGTGCCAAGGTTGAGAAACACCAGTCCACAGCAGTAGAACACTGCCTTGACTATGGTAGCTTTGCAATAAGTCTTAAAATCAAGGGGTGCCTGGGTGGCACACTCGGCTATGTGTCCAACTCTTGGTTTCAGCCCTGTTGTGATCTCAGGGTCATGAGATCAAGCCCTGTGTCGGGCTCTGAGTTCAGTGCAGAGTTAAGGCTCTCTTTCCCTCTGCCCCTACCCCACATCTCTCTCACTCTCTCTTTCTCTCTCTCTCTCAAATGAATAAATTAAGCTTTTAAAAAATAAAATAAAATCACAATAAAATCAAGTAGTGTAAGTCCTCCAACTTTGTTCTTTTTCAGAATTGTTTTGGTCTTTCAAATTTTAGGGTTTTGAATGGGAATTGCATTGAATCTTTATACAGACAGGGGAAAACAGGATTCTTAACAGTACTAAGTCATCCAATCCATGAACATGCTCCTGGATGTTACATTGGTTGATAGTTTTCTTTTCTTTTAATGTCCTTGCCTAGTTTTTGTATGAAAATTATGCTGGCCCTATGAAATGTTTTGGGAAGTGTTCCCTTTCTTCTATTTTCTGAAAGATTTTATGTAAACTTGGTATTATTTCCATCTTCAATGTTGGTAAATTTGGCGGTGAAGCCATCCATCTGGACTGGCAGGCTTTGTGTGTGTGTGTGTGTGTGTGTGTGTGTGCGCGCGCATGCAAGATTTTAATTATGAATTAAATTTCCTTATAGACAAAGGGCTATTCAGATTTTCTAGTGTTTTTTTTTCTTGCATCCATTTTGGTGATTTGTGTCTTCTAAGCATTGCTTTAATGACACTCTACAAATATTGATATATTTTTATCGTTCAGTACAAAATAGTTGTCTTTGATTTCTATTTCTGGACTAATGGACAATTTTGAGATTTGTGTCTTAATCGTCAAGTATTTGAGGGTTTTCCAAATATTTTGAGTTCTTTATTTGTAATTTCATTACACTGTGGCTAGAAAATATACTCTGTATTATTTCAATCCTTAGAAATTAAGTTGTGTGTGTGTTTGTGTGTGTGTGTGTGTGTTTATAGTTCAATATATAGTATATACTGGTAATATCCCATATGAACTTGAAAAGAATGTATTTTGAGTGGACTGTTTTAAAATGTCCTTAAGTTAATTTGGTTGATAGTGTTATTCAAATCCTCTGAATTGTTATTGATTGTTTTTCTACATTTACTATGAGTTACTGATAGAGGGTGAAATCCCTAACTATATTATTAAAATCTCTAACTATACTTATAGGTTTCTCTATTTTTCCTTTACTTCCATCAGTTATTGTTTCATTAAACCCTGTTACTAGATATCTACACACTTACAACTTACGTATATTCTTAATTAATTGAACTTTTATCATTATGGAATGTCCCTCTTTATCTCTGATGACGCTTCTTGTCCTCAAGTCTACTTTGTCTGATATTAATATTCTAATTTGAACTTTCTTAAACTTATTCTTTGTCTGATATATTTTCCCCAATTTTTTGCTTTTGTTTTATTTGTTCCTTTATATTTAAATTCTGTGTCTTATAAACCATATACAGTTTGACCTTTCTTTTTTATACAGTTGGACAATCTCTGCCTTTTAAGTGTTCATTTCATTCACATTTATTCTAATTAAAATATTGTCCATTTTAATTCTATAATCTTACTATTTACTAAGTAGCCCCTCTGTTCGTTGTTCCACTTTCTCTCAATTCCTGCCTTCTTTTTGAATTAATTATTTCTTGGGATTCCATTTTATCACTGCTCTCAATTTATTAGGCACACCAATTTGTTTTGTTAAGTTGTTGCTCTGTGGTTTATAATATGCAACTTTAATGTATTATAATCTACTTTCAAATTATTATGTCATTTTACATATAATTTAAGAACCTTACAACACTATTCTTCCTGTTACCTGTCCTTCAACCTTTGTTAGTGTATAGTCAGACACTTTACTTCTATATGATATAATCTCAATAATAAATTGGTATTCTTTACGTTTTCAGTATCCAGTTGTCACTTTAAAAATTAAAAAATGAGAAAAATATAGGTGCCTGCGTGGCTCAGTCAGTTAAGCATCAGACTCTTCATTTCAGGTCAGTTCATGATCTCAGGGTTGTAAGATCAAGCCTTACCTTGAGCTCCACACTGGGTTTGGAGGGCATGGAGTCAGCTTGAGATTTTCTCGGTCCTTTCCTTTTGCTCCTCCTATTGCACTCAAGCTTTCTCTCTCTCTCTCTCAAAAAAAAAAAAAAAGAAAGAAAGAAAGAAAGAAAGAAATGGAAAAAATAATGGTATTTTATGTTTATTTACATGTTTACTGTTTCCATGTGTTGTATTTTTTTTTGCCTTTTTGCATGCCTCACATTATTTTATTATATGCCAGATACCATGGGTAAAAGAACAGTAGAGACTGAAGCAAATAATATTTGCCCCAAGGAAATGGGCACCTGGGTAGCTCAGTTAAGCATCTATCTTTGGCTCAGATCACATCCCCAGGTTTTAGGTTGGAGACCCACATTGGGCTTCCTGCTGAGAGGGGAACCTGCTTCTCCCTGTCCATCTGCAGCTTCCCCTGCTTGTGCTCTCTTGTCTTTTCTCAAATAAATAAACAAATAAAATCCTTAAAAATACATATTTGCCCCAAGGAAAAGGCACACATATTCTTCTGTCATGCCGTAACATGGGGGTCTAAATAAATCTAATTTGAGGTTAAGCTGGTTTGGGGCTTTGTTATAGCTTTCATTCACCACTGACTCCAGATATTTTCAGGGCAGTGTAAGGACCTTCTCTTCACCAGGACTTGGGCTCGATGCATTAATGACTTCAAGATCTCTTTAAGATTCACTGTCCAGCTGCTCCCCTTCAGCACCACAGGAGAGCTCTCTCTGCAAAACAGCTCAGCTCTCAGCTTGAGTCACTGAGGGCTTCTCTTTGCCTTTCAGTCCTTCTGGTTTTGTGCATTTCTGTAAGATCTCTCTCCATCCCGCTGCCCCAATTCTCATCTTTCACAGGCTCTAAAGTATACTTGGTGATGGCCTGAAGTGCACTGGAGTGATTTCTCATGGTTTTCCTGCTCTGATCCTTGCTTTCTGTAGGTTCCTGCCTTGTATTAAGGGATGGCCCGGGTGACTCAAGGAAAATTCCCTTCACTCTCCTGCCCCGCACACAGCTTTCAGTGGAGTGGACCACTGCATTTAACTTAGAGAAGGTGCCAAGAGTCTTAAGTAGAATATTTTGTCTTCCTCCAGCCCTCCTGCCTTGTCCCAGCCCTCAGCACACTACTTATCCTCTTGCGCTCAAGGCAAACCCTTGGGAAAGTGTAGTGCTCTCTGGCCAGGGCTTTTCAGGATTCTAATTCACCACCATCACCACCCCCAGCTCATACCCAGTCATTATGAATTCTTTTCACCTACAATGAAATCTCCTCTCCCTTCCCCAGTGATAAAGGCAGCCATTTCTCTATTTTCTCCTAGGAAAGATTTATCACTTTCTCTAATTTTCAGCTCATTTAGCTTCCTTCGCCTCCTTGACTGGAGTCAAGGTTAAAAAAACAACAACTATGATTTTTGTGGTTTATCTTGTTTGTTCTCATTGTTAAGACCTTGCAACATTTTATAGCCTAACTGGCAGCAGAAGTCTCTCCTCAACTTCAATTTTAATGAATGCACTTTGAATAGTCATGGAGCTCTAACCTCTTATAGATGTTCTCACACATGATTTTCCAAGTTCTGCTGAACCTCCGGATACAGCTTTTGTCTAAGTTGATCCAGGAGATTCTAATCTTAAAACCAATTAAACTTGGTTTTACTATGAATGGGAATGTGAGAATAAAAGATGAAGCAAAGGAAAGGGAAGAGGAGGAATATTTGTTAGGTGACTGCTGTAAGCCAAGCATATCAGATATGTCTGTGGTATTCTCCTTCTTAATACTGATCACAGCCCCGTATTACTGTCTTCATTTTAAATCTGGGAGACTTGAGTCTCAGAAACTAAATTGCTTGTGTTCTTGAGTGTAACTAGATAGGATAGAATCTAAACCCAGTTTTCTCTGATTGCACATCTTGTGCTTTCTTTCCTAGAATGTTATATGCTCAAGACAAGAATGTACACGGGGAAGACGGAGGAAATCACGTATTCAGTAGTGGTTGACCAGGTTGGAGAGGTAATACAGAATCAGATCAAGTGAACTGTGATCCTACTTGTAGATGCTTGAAATTGAACTCAAAGGCAATTGGTATCATTGCAACTTCCTATACTGTGGCGGGAATGTAAGAAAAGTTTTTCTGGAAACACTAGATGAGTCAAGAGCTGGTTGACTTGGTCTCCACACTGTGTGTGTCATCAATCCAAACCCAAACGAACGTACAATGTGGTAATAACCGCATGCTTGCTTGCAAATGCTGCTTAGAAGCAGATCTTCTAACCTTCCCTTCCCACCAGAGTGCACCCCAGGACTACTCCTCTGCAGGCATTCTAGGCTGCTCCTGCCAAACCAGGGTAGACAGGAGGAGGGGCCAGAGCTCTGCCTAGAGGGCTTTGCCAGAAATCACATAGCTGACCTCCTCATTGGCAACAGTCTGGAGAGTTTCCCACTGGGCTTTATGAGGGTAGTAATATGAGGCATGTAATTTCCTTGAAACCAAGTGCAGAAGTTATAGCTGCTATTTGAAATACATGCTGAGTTTAAAATTTGCTTTCACATATTCCTAAATTGTGTGTCATTTTTCATGCAGTTGAAACTAAAGAGGCAAAGTCCCAAAACTTAAAAAAAAAAAAAATTCCACATTGTAAAAACCTTAGTCAACACTTTTCCTTATGCTCATAGAGTTAATGAACTTACTTATTAATGTTTTTGTAGCACAATTCAAACATGATCACCCTTCATTTAACTACTTCTCCCTGAGCAACAGAAGCTTTAAACTACATTGCACATACCTTAAAATTCTATGTGCCCTTTGGGAAAATATATGTGTTGGCTCCCTCTGTGTTTAGAAGCCCCCATAAACAGTGTGGCACGTCTGCCACTATTACCATCTGGTAGCTGACACCAATTCCCTTGCTGGTTTCCTCCAACAAGGCAGCCTTATATGAACACTTGCAGTAACATTTGCCCGGCTTTGGTGACACAGTGGGAATTAGGCTCAGTTCCTTTATTTTCCTGCCTCTCTGGTGGAGGTTTCTCAGGATTCAGGCAGGTCTCAGCTTTGGAGAACTCATAACAGCTTAGCTGGAAGGAGGCAAGCATGGAAATGGTGATGAATCCATTCTCCGCAGGCCTATTCATTCTCACATGCTGTGAGAGATAACCAGTGACCAGAGAGCACTCGGGCACCCTTGATGACTTAGAGCTGCATTAGTCAGCATATTTTCAGCATGTTTCTTATCTTTAGTACACTTACTTAATTGAGCATCAGAGAAGCCATGATAGAATTAATATTCAAGCAAAGCTTTGGATTAGGAACCGAATAAAAGCCACATGGCTCCCTTGTTGTTCTGCTAAGTGGTGATCGCCATTTTATACAGTAGCCAGATGTCCAGCTTTGAGAGCATATTACTCAAAAAGAATAAAATCAGCCTGATTTTCAGAAGGGAACAAGTGACGGGTCAGATTGGTCTGTTTCATTGATGCAGGGGACTAGAAGAGCATGAAGCATGGAGAGACCACCAATGCAGCTAGGAAGTTTCACATTCATTAAAGAGCAAAGTAGAGGAGCGCCTGGGTGGCTCAGTGGATTAAGCCACTGCCTTTGGCTCAGGTCATGATCTCAGGGTCCTGGGATCGAGCCCCGCATCGGGCTCTATGCTCCGCAGGGAGCCTGCTTCCTCCTCTCTCTCTGCCTACTTGTGATCTCTCTCTCTGTCAAATAAATAAATAAAATCTTTAAAAAAAAAAAGAGCAAAGTAGAGGGAAGAACACTGACTCAGGAGAGAAAGATCTGGGTTCAAATCACTCTTTTGCTCTTTTCAGCATTGACAAGTGATCTAGGTCTCTGAAAGTCAGGTTTTAAGTCTGTAACATAAAATAACATATACTTCATACTGATGTGATGAGAATTAACCAGAATATAGTTTGGAGATTGAAATAGGAACTTAATAAAAGGTAGCTAGGTCAAAGTGAATGAGGTTTCGATCAGAATAATGTTCAAAATCAGTCAGTGTGATTATGTCCCATGGGGTCAAAATGCTGGGAGATTGAAACAGTCATCAAAAATCTCCAAACAAACAAAAGCCCAGGGCCAGACGGCTTCCCAGGGGAATTCTACCAAACATTTAAAGAAGAACTCATTCCTATTCTCCTGAAACTGTTCCAAAAAATAGAAATGGAAGGAAAACTTCCAAACTCATTCTATGAGGCCAGCATCACCTTGATCCCAAAACCAGACAAGGATCCCACCAAAAAAGAGAACTACAGACCAATATCCTTGATGAACACAGACGCAAAAATTCTCGCCAAAATACTAGCCAATAGGATTCAACAGTACATTAAAAGGATTATTCACCACGATCAAGTGGGATTTATTCCAGGGCTGCAGGGTTGGTTCAACATCCGCAAATCAATCAATGTGATAGAACACATTAATAAAAGAAAGAACAAGAACCATATGATACTCTCAATAGATGCTGAAAAAGCTGCTCAGTGTCAATGGGATGATGGCCCTCTTGGTCAGAATGAGACTCAAGGACATCACAGCTCTAACTCTCTACTGGATAAGACAAATCAGTATAAGCCAGATAGAAGACTGGAGACTAGTAGACAAGCATCTAAGTGGATCAAAGCTTAGAACAGAATCAGCTGCAAGAAATAGGAGAAAATCAAGGTAGAGATAAAAGAGAGAGAGAGAGAGATCAAAGATATGGAATGTGTGGAAAATGGGGAGGGAAGATAAATCGAATACCCAGTCAAGCATCAGAAGACTTCAACGTCAGGTTCAGTGTCAACTGAGTGTCACATCATCAGAGACATTCAGACAGCCAATAGACATTGGAAAGTAGGGACCAACCCACCCCATTTAAATGCAATTCGCCCATATTCCCGGGGAGAGATCATCATTGGGGCCAAAATATCAGAAATAGTTCACAGCTTTACTTAAAATTTGATGGTTCTTGAAACCATATATAACACTGTCCCTACAGAAAGACTGCAACTTTTTGTTCTTTCTCAGAAGGACAGGTAAATAATTGCTACATTCTTCCAACTTTGAAAACTTGGCAGTCCTTGGCCATCACCCCTGCCATATTCCAAGTAAGGAACTTTGAGACTGTGGTGACATTGTACCTGCCCCTGTATTTTATTTGGCACTGTACCTGCAGTACATAACACACTTCCTGAACATAATTCCCCAATGTTCAGCTGGATGGATGGATGGATGGTTGGAATAATGAATGGATAGCTGAATAGGTTATTATTCCTTCATTTAGATTATCTTGTTCTGCCTTTCATTCAAAATCAGTCTTCCCTTTTTTCAAAGACCTCAAATTATTTTCAAAGAAACAGATCCTTGCTTCTTTCCGGATGATCCCATAGCATTTGGCTCATATCTGCTAGAATGCACAGTGTGTCCATCATTTTTTCTATGCCTATTTCCCCTCATTTCTACCAGATTACAAGCTCCTAAATGGTAGGGACCAAATCTTATTCATGTTTCACTCCCTAACCAGGGGTTAACTTAATACCAGGCATTACACCAAGTTATAATTTCAAAACTATATGGCATAGGAAAAATCTTGACAGCAACCAGAAAGAAATGACAAATCACACATGGGGGAAGACCAATTTAAATGATAGTGAATTTCTCATCTGAAACCACAGATGCCAGAGGAAGTAGCATAATATTCTTCAAGTACTGAATTGAAAAAAAAATATCCATTTCAAATTATATACCTGGTGATATTATCCTTCAGGAATTAGAGGGAAATAAATGTGCTGTCAGACAATGGAAAACTAAAAGACTGTGTTGCTAGCAAATATATTCTTTAAAATTTAACCTAAGGAAGTTCTTCTAACAAGAAAGAAATGATAAAAGAAAGAATCTCAGAGCATCAGGAAAGAAGAAAGAACAATGGAAAGAGTAGAAATATGGGCACTTATAAGAACCTAAACTTTTCCTTATGAGTTTTATGAATAATATTTGATGATTAAAACAAAAATTAGAACACCATTTGGTATTCAAGATAATGATGTTTAAAAATGGGAAAGAGAAGGGACCTAAGTGAAACTCAAGTTTCCACACTTCCCCGGAAATGTTAGTGTTGATACTAGTAGACTATTATATTCTGAATGTTTCTGGGTGTTTTTATGAGTGTTTATGTCTGAGATTAACATTTAAGACAGTGGACTTTGACTAATCCAGATCGTTCTCCATAATGTGACTGAGCCACCTCCAATCAGTTCATAGCTCAAACAGAACAAAAATAACCTCCCTTAAGTGCTGGCAGGTGGCCTTTAGACTTGAATGTACTGAGTCTCTAGTCTGATAGCCCACTCTGAATATTTTAAACATGCTAGCCTCCATAATTACATGAGCCAATTCCTTAAAAAAAAAAAAAAAAAACCCTTCTATATGCTTGTTGGTTCTTTTTCTCTGGAGAATCCTGACTAATACAGAGATATGCTCAGTTTCTAAACAAAGGAAGGTGGAATCCTAAAACATGCTCAACTGACCTGAAGGAAAGGCAAGAAAACAGAAACAGAGGAACAAGAATCAGAAGAAATAAAAAGAAAACAAATAATAAAATATCAGAGTTAAATGCTAATCTATCAATAATTATCTTAAATGTAAATGGTCTAAATATATCAAATAACAGAGATCTGAAGAATCTCTACCCACTATATGTTGCTTCCAATTCACTTCCAATTCAACAATATAAATAAGTTGAATGTAGACAGATGGAAGAAGATATGCACCACAAACAATTATTAAAAAGCAGGAATGTCTATATTAATATGACGAAATAAACCTCACAACAACAACAAAAATCTACTAGAAACAAAAAGGAGCATTACAAATAATAACAGGATTAATATATCAGGAAGACATAATGATCCTCATTGCCTCAGCAACAAATGACAGTCTCAGATACATAAGGCACAAACTAATAGAATAGAAAGGAGAAATAGTCAAATCCACAATAAAAGTTGGAGACTTCAACACTCCCATCTCTTCAAATAGACAAAAAGTTACCAAAGAACTTGAATATCCAAATAACACAATCAACCAAAAATATCTAATTGAAAAACAGAGAACACTCCATCCACATTTTTAAAAATAAATCATAGAACCCTCACCAAGCTAGACTATTTTTTGGGCCATAAAACAAACCTCCAAATTTAAAAGAATTGAAATTATGCAAAGTGTGCCCTCCAACTACAATAAAATCAAACTGGAAATCAACAACAAAAAGACAATAGGAAAATCTACAAACATGTGGAAATGAAATAACATACTTTTTTTTTTGCATTTTTTTTAATTTATTTATTTTTTCAGCGTAACAGTATTCATTGTTTTTGCACAACACCCAGTGCTCCATGCAAACCGTGCCCTCCCTATTACCCACCACCTGTTCCCCCAACCTCCCACCCCTGACCCTTCAAAACCCTCAGGTTGTTTTTCAGAGTCCATAGTCTCTTATGGTTCGCCTCCCCTTCCAATTTTTTTTTTTATAAACATATAATGTATTTTTATCCCCAGGGGTACAGGTCTGTGAATCGCCAGGTTTACACACTTCACAGCACTCACAATAGCACATACCCTCCCCAATGTCCATAACCCCCTCCCCCTCTCCCAACCCCACCTCCCCCCAGCAACCCCTAGTTTGTTTTGTGAGATTAAGAGTCATTTATGGTTTGTCTCCCTCCCAGTCCCATCTTGTTTCATTTATTTTTTTAAACAACCTATGGGTCAAAAGGGAAGTGTCAGAAAACTTTAAGTACATACAACGATATAAAAATAAAGCTACAGTAAATCAAAATATGTGGAATGCAGCTAAAGCAGTGTTAAGAGGGAAATTTATATCATTAGTACTTACATTCAAAACGAAGAAAGTTCTCAAATCAGTAACCTAAGTTCCTACCTCAAGAAACTAGTAAAAGAAGGACAAGATAAATCCAAAACAAGCAGAAAAAGAGAGGTAATACACAGAAGAGGAGAAATCAATGAAATTGAAAAATAGGAGAATAGAGAAAACAAAAAAAACTAGTTCTTTGGGGGAAAAATCAATAAAATTGATAGGCTTTTAGTTAGACTGACAAAAATAGAAGGCAAAATCACCAGTATCAAGAATGAAATAGGGGGGGCGCCTGGGTGGCTCAGTGGGTTAAGCCGCTGCCTTCGGCTCAGGTCATGATCCCAGGGTCCTGGGATCGAGCCCCGCATCGGGCTCTCCGCTCAGCGGGAGCCTGCTTCCCTCTCTCTCTGCCTGCCTCTCTGCCTGCTTGTGATCTCTCTCTGTCAAATAAATAAAAAATCTTTAAAAAAAAAAAAAAAGAATGAAATAGGGAATATCTCTACATATTCTACAGCCATTGAAAAGATAATAAAGGAAGAACTTAGCCTCATACATTCAATAACTTAGAAGAAATGGACCAATCCTTGAAAACTACCAACGGCCAAAATTTAACCAAGATGAAATAGCACTGAAATCAGTAATGAAATTGAATTTGTAATTTGAAGGCTCCCCAAATAAATTTTTGGGCCCAGGTGGTTTTAATGGAAAATCTACTAAACATTTGAATAGAACAACACAAGCTTATCATAGTTTCTTCCAGGAAATTAAAAAACAAAAACAAAAACAGAAATACTTCCCAAATCATTATACAAGGTCAGCACTAATTAGATAGCAAAACCAACAAATGACAGCACAAAAGACAATAGAGAAAGGAATCTGTATTATTTCATGTGTATCTGCAATAATCTCAAATAAATTAATAACATGACCTCTTATTTCAACAAGCACTTACTAAGGATTTTTCAGTTTATTTGTGAAATATTAAGCGTGTTTTATATTTTAATTTTTAATCCAATGAGAATAAATGATATCAGTTTTTTATTGATCAATTCAAATAATCTTCTGTTACAAAGAGCTAAAAGGTATTCAGAGCTTCCCAAAGCAAGAACATAGACACTTATTTACCAGAAGATATTGATCCAGAACAGTTATTTCTCCTCTCTAAGTGCTAAAAGAGACAACCAAAGAGATCCAGCAAGATGTCTGGGATAAAACCAGTGCCTGCAAAATTTTCATTGAGCTTGCTTCACGCTCTCTCTCTCTCTCTTTCTCTCTCCCCCTTGATTGAGAAACTGGAGCCCCATCACCCCTCAACACAGAAACTGCCTTAGATTGATTTCAGAAGGCAAATATTTCAAGTGCACACTTGATGGCTATTGACTAAAATAAATTGTCTGGAAATGTTCATCACTGTGATCATTCTCATTCATAAAGATTGAATATTTGTGATTAAAATGAAAATATATTCATTTAAAGCTAGTTACCATTAGGCAACCATCAGGAATGAAGCCAGAGGCCAATTGAGCCACACATCAGAGGGCTCTTGGACCTACAAATCATGTCATGGACACAATGGCTCCTTGCACTTACACTGGGAGCGCTGTAGGCCAAGGGGTCTATGACTTCAACACTGCACATATGTGGCTGTTACTTAGAGCTCTCTGAGGTATAGATTTACATTACCATCTGCCATCTCAGTTGCTGTTTACATCTGCTTTTAAAGGGGGGTGGTGGGCATAATCAATTAAAGTATGCATAGAAAGCCCTGGGAAACACACACACACACACCACCACCACCACAACAACCTGAACTTGGGATAAGTACACATATCTGTCCAAAGGGAAATAAGGAACTCATACTCTCTTCTCTCTTTGAAAGATTCCCTTTGCATTGGGGAAATTAAGTGACAAAAGAGTGTTTTAAAATTCCTAACACAGTTCAGCTTCTCTGAAACATTCTCAACTATCTGTTTTAAAATTTATCGACAAATGTATTGGTAAATGAGATTTGATATAAATTTAAAACTTGAGATCTATGAAACATGCTGTTAGGAGTTTGAAAAGACAACTCCCTAAACTGGGAGAAAACATTTGTAAAACTGTATTTCTTAGAAAGGATGAGTATCTAGAATACATAAGGAAATTTTAAAGCTCAATAGTAAAAAGACAAACAAACAATCCAGTGAAAAAATGGGCAAAAGACATGAAGAGATGTTTCACCAAAGAAACGTTCAGATGGCAAATAAATCCACAAAAAGAGGTGTAACATCATTAGTCCACAGGGGAATGCAAACTAAAACCACAGTGAGACACCACTACACCTATACCTATAAGAATGACTTTAAACAAGTCTAGCAACACCGAATGCTGGCAAATACGCAGAGAAACTGCATCGCTCCTAATTGGCTGGTGAAAATAGAAAATGGTGGAGCCACTTTGGAAAACAAGTTGGCGGTTTCTTATAAAATTGAATATGCAACCGCCATGCAAGCCAGCAATTGCACTCCTGGGCATTTATCTCAGAGAAATGAATACTTCTGCTCGTACAAAAGCCTATACATGAATTTTTATAACAGCTTTATTTGTAATAGCCAACACTAGGAACAACTCAGATGCCCTACAACAGGTAAATGGTTATGTGTTAGCACATATCATGGAAAACCAGGCAGTAATTAAAAAGGAACAAATTATTGATGCATGAAACAATTTGGATGAATCACCAGGAATAATGCTGAGTGGGGAGAAAAAGCCAAATCCAAAAAATTTCATACTGTATGATTCCATGCATATAACATTTTGGAAACAACAACAGTATAGAAATGGAGACTAGATCGGTAGTTGGGGGAGTTAAGGGGTCCGTGGAAGCAGGGAGAATGAGGAAGGGAAGGGGAGGCAGGTGGGTGTGACTAGTTAAGAGCAACATGGGGGATTCTTGTGGCGATGGGATCATCCAGTATCTTGACTGTGTCAGCACCAATATACCACTTGGGATACTTCCTATAGTTTTGCAAGATGGCACCATTGGAAGAAATTACTTAAAGGGTACAGAAGACTTCTCTGTACTATTTCTTATAACTGCATGTGAATCTAAATTATCTCAAAAAATGTTTAATTTTAAAAAAGAAGTGAAGAGTTTAGGAAGAAAGTGTATTTTTTTCCACCCAAGTTTGGAAATGAAGATGTTGCTAATCCACTGGCCAAAAAGACTATTGATAAGATAAAGTAGGCAGTTGAGAACAGAGAGTTGTTTCTAGGGACTTTCTCTTAGCATCCAGAGCCTCCCTTCCTAGCCAGGAGCATTGGAAGCCTCCATCTTTCTCCAGGAGATTCCAAGAAGGACCAAGACAAACGGCTCTAACAAGGAAGCCTGCTCCCTGCAGATTTGTGACCATGACCTCTGAATCAATCAATCAATCAATCTAACCCGAGGAGTCAACTTCAGGATGAGTTTCATGTGTTTCCAGCCCTATTATTTGGGATGTTGGCAAATGGAAAGGGAGAATCAACCACTCAGTACTGGTGACAACAGGTGATTGAAGCTAGTGAGTCGCTTCTCAAGACCCATGCTGCCTGCACCTATGGAAGGAGAGGAAACCCCATGCGTGGATTGCACTGTACCTCGAATCCATCTTTTGGGCATCATTGGTGGGTTGTCTCTTGGCTACCCTCAGGGATCTCAAGCCCCTTCCACTGACTCCTACCTCATCCCCTAGACTAACTGCCCTACTCTTCATGCCCAGACCACTGACTACAAACTGCTCCTCTGGTCAGCATAGGACACTTCCTCCAGTGAGCTTGCCCCAAACACAGACCCTTCCTCTCTATATGACAGCACATCACACCACCAGCCTCGCTTCAACACCTTTTGCTCCCCCTGCCCTTTCCTGAAGTGCATGGGAATTCCTCATATTAGAACATTTGCTTTCATTCCTTTGAAGGAGCAAATCTTCTCTGGCCTCTACACCCCACCCCAGATAGTGAGGGCTGCTTTCTTCGCCATGAAATGCTCTCTTCGGCAAGCAGTACTGCAAACTGGTTAAGAGCATGGACTCTAGATCCCATTGCCCAGCTCAAACTCTGGCCTTACCATTTACTAGCAGAGAAGTCTTGCACAATGATTTATCAACTCAGTGCCCTATCTGTGAAATGGGGATGTGAACAGCTACTTCTCTGGCAATGATTTGGTAGATGTAAAGAAGAGTGATTAGCACACCAGAAGCCTACTGTAAATGTCTGTGATTGCTTGCTACTATTCTTCTCACCCCGATACTATTCCAGGAGGCCCAGGTGGTGAGTGAAAGTACTTGGAATTTAAACTCAAGTAGATTTAAGCGTTAAAATCAGCTGTGGTACCTTTTGGGCAAATCACTTAATCTGACTGTGCCCCATCAACTGTATTTGCAAAATCAGCCCCCCCCCCCCCCAAAAAAAGCCACCAAAAACCTTACTACATAGGGTGGTTTCAGAGATTAAAGTGTCTAGCTGGCTTGTCTGGGTCTCTCCAGCCTTGCAAACTAGGTACTCAAAGCACAACTCCATATTGAGTTTTTGAAACAGACAATTATTGCAGTCAGGAACAGTGGTAGAGAGATCAGTCCTCTTTCCCTCTCCATCCCCCTTGCCCTGGCGCCTGTGAAACGGAGCATCCCCATGGCAACAGCAGCAGCTGGTCCCTAGATAAGAGGAGCTGGAGCCCGGGAGCAGCCACTGCTGTAGAAAAGCCTGCCCAGCTTCAGAGAGAAGGCTTGCCCTCCCCATCTCTCGCCTCATCCCAGCGCCTGCACTCATTGGTAAGTGCTTCTGATTTTTACTCCAAGAACTTTCATGGCAAGAAAAGCAAATTCCCAATAAGTTACAGGTTCTTTATGGTTGCTGGGACAAAGAGGGCTGCAGCTGGTGGAGCAAGGGTGGGGGGTAGGGGGTGGGGGCAGGGGTGTGCTTTCTGGAGCAAGGCTAAGCTGGAGCTAGATGGGGAACTGGGAAAGTTATCACCTTCAAGACATTTTTTTTCCTAAGGAAGGTAGAATCCTGAATTCTGTGAGAGTCAGAATTTTTGCAAATTCAGTTGCTAAGTTTCCAGAGGAACATTGGTATATCTGTGTATTCACAAGGTGAAGGAGGCTGGGGAGAGTGTGCTTAGTTAAAATCCCTTTCCATGCCCTACTTCAAAGAAGAGTCACTCCTAGGAGGAATACTGCACATTTAGTCTTTTAATGAACAAACTTGATTTTAAAATGTCGTACTTTTTGACCTGAATTCAATCCTCTAGTTAAAAAGAGATTTGACAAAGGATATGAATTGTACATCATCAGACATCACATCGGGCTGTGGACATAACCTTTTAACTTTTTATTCCATTGAGTAAATCCAGAGTTGATTACTTTGGGGAAATTCTTTAGAATTTTTTTGAATTTCATTACTACTAAGCCAAGTGTCAGCTCGCTCCTGACAAGGAGGGGGAGTGTCTCCCTTTGGTCTGTAGCTTGGAAGCTTGGATTGCACTAATCTCATTATTAGCCTCAGAGAAGGCCAGAGATGGGGCAAGGAGATGGTTCCAATGGTTCAGTTGAGATATACACATCATAATCACAAAGGGAGGACCGCAAAGAACAAACAAAGCAACCGACACTTCTTGAAGTGTCAGCATGCGCTGGGATCTGGGCTGGAAGCCTCACACACAGTGTGTTGTGAATACTCTCAATCCTGGAGAAAAGCCACCATCAGCCCACTTTACAGATGTGGAAACTATGTTTCCAGAAGGGCATACCACTTTTCCAAGTTCACCCAGCTAGAGAGTAGTACAGGTAATCAAACATTTGCTTCTACCCCATATTGCACCAAATGCTTGCTGTCAGTGACTTGAGTTAAACTTCATATTCTAACATCCAACAAAGGAATGTACTCTGTATCAAGAAGGGCAAAATGCCCAGACTCACTTCCGACCTCAGATTGAACTGACGGATGTTTTTTAGCTGAGGAACTGGCACACCTGCCCTAAACCAGGAGCTGGCTCTGTGCTGGTGGAGGTGGGCTCCCCCCCACGCTGTCTTCAGCTTCAGCAGCCGCCCTGCCTTGTCTGTCCGTCTGCATTCTGCTGGAGTTCCTTCCCAGCTCCCTGGTGTTCTAGGTCTTATTCTCAAAAGAGAGGGTGACTCTTGTCATTCAATGCACAGGTGACCTGTGTGTTGTGTGATGTCAGTTACTGTAGCCCCTCCCTCAGTGGTATTTGCATTTGCAAGTGTCTCTCTGTGAGAAGAAGGGCTTTGTCTCTTGTGAAAAGGAAGGTAAAAATTAGCAAGAGGAAGTTGCTAAAGTTTAATATCAGGTCCTGAAAACTTCCTCAAACCCCTGAAAGCCTATCGCTTGGTTTCCCTCCTGCACATGCTACACCAAGCCGCCCTCATTCTCTCAAAGGCATCGAGAAAGTTAATACAGACCCACCATCCTTTATTCTCTAATTGAGAAATCTGAAAAACTCTGAAGACCAGAAGTTTTCAGTTGTTCTTAAGTTCAACATAAATGTATCTGGTAGCAAGACCTGAGCTGAGAGGATATGAATCTTGGTGGTAGTTTTACTCATGGCATTTGGTGCACATGTTCATATTTTTGCTATGGAAGTAGTGGATGTGACTGTGATGTTTCCTGCGACCCCTCTTAAGAGGGTCATGTAGGGAAAATTTCCTGATTTCCATGGCTCACGTAGCCCCATGCTTTCCGGGGGAGGCTGGGCAGCCTGATGGCATCGGATATGTCACTGTGTGATTGTTAAAATTCAGAGACCTCACCAGGCACACAAGAAACCGCAAGAGAATGTTAAAGGGTCGCAAACATTTGTGCTAGAGAACAGTTCATGCAATCCCCGCAAGGCACCAGGTACGAAGGGCCCTAAACTGGGGTGCCTGGGTGGCTCAGTGGGTTAAGCCTCTGCCTTCAGCTCAGGTCATGATCTCAGGGTCCTGGGATCGAGCCCTGCTTCCCCCTCTCTCTCTGCCTGCTGCTCTGCCTACTTGTGATCTCTCTCTCTCTCTGTCAAATACATAAACAAAATCTTTAAAAGGGGGGGGCTAGGCCCCTTGGAATCTGAACACCCGAGGGACCAGGAATTTAGGAATGAAAGAAGAGCCAGCATTTCAGAAACTCCTGAACAGCAAGCTGCTGAGGGAGACGATGAAATTTTCCTGGGCAGCATGACCAGAGCAGGGTCCTCTGGCCGGTGCATGGAGTAGGGAGGCTAAATTAATGAAAGGAAAGCATGGGCAGGGTCAGGAATTGTAAGTGGAGATATTCCATTTCTTTTTTTTTTTTTTTAAAGATTTGCTTATTTATTTGCCAGAGAGAGAGAGAGCATAAGCAAGGGGAGCAGCAGGCAGAAGGAGAGGGAGAAACAGGTTCCCCGCTGAGCAGGGAGCCCGATGTAGGACTGGAACCCAGAACCCTGAGATCATGACCTGAGCTGAAGGCAGACACTTAACCAACTGAGCTACCCAGGAGGCCCCAAAATATTCCATTTCTTAGTTCAAGAATTAGACTGGCTCACGTCTAACAGTGTTTTCACTCACCAAGCGCAGCTCTTCTCCCTGAGGAGAGGAGTGGTGGGTGGGTGGGGAGACGGGGTCATCTTGCACTAACACTCAACGGGCAGGTAAAGCGACAGTTGATAATGAGGTGACACTGCCCCAAACCTCCCTCTCCTCGTGTATTTGTTCCTTTCTTTGTGTGCAACTTCTCTGCCCAGAAGAGCTTAATGACATCATCCACCATAGAAGTCTCTTCTAATCCCCTGGGCAAACACACCCCTGCCCAGCTCAGAGTATTTTTTTGCCGTAAAAGCCCCAATCTGAAAACCATCTTTCAGCCCGCTAGCGCACGGAGGCTGGGCAGTCCGCTGCTGGCACCCTTGCAATCACACTGGTTTAAACCAGTGTTGTTTCCCCCGTGGACACTAGGTGCTATCTTGGGGAAAAAGCGTGGGCCCTTGCCTTGTCCGGGGACTTCAGACACTGGCACAACTCCCCTGTTAGGGGACGCTTCTCTCGCTCTCTCTCAAGTCCGGTACTGTGAAAGCTGTTTTGCTCCGATGAAGCCTGGCTCTCCTGTGGTTTGGTATCTAGATGAAAATGAAAGATTTGATTATTTTTAGTACTTTTTGGTTATACAAGCTGGCCTTCGTCAGCTACAGAACGATGACTGTCATGGACTGAGTATGCGCAGTGTACAAAGCAGAGAGTTCTTCTAGTTAACCCTTATAGTAACTCGGTGAGGAAAATACTGATATCTTTATTTTACAGATAGGAAAATGGAGGATAGGAATGGGATAGGGGGACAGAAAGGGACCTATGTCTTTGGGTGCCCAGCTATGGGTGCACCACAAAGATGCTAACTAAACTTCGCTCATTCTAACACAGCAGCTGTCGCTTGTAAGAAGAAAAGGCAAGCGTGATTATATTGTGCTTGGGCTCCATTCACCCTCACTACATCCCGAAGATTTCTTCACCAAAGTCATACAGCTTTTTAGGTAGAGAGTTGAAATTTACCTGGATCCACTGGAACTCAAAAGCTCAGATTCAGATTAAATAACCCACTATTGGGCACACAGAAGCAGCCATATGACCCAAGTACAAAGAAGAGCTGACTGTGGGTGAAGAAAACAAGAGGCGGACCATTGCCAGATGGGACCTAGAGTAGAAGGCAGGAGGCCTGGGTTCAAACAATTACTCCGACTCTAAGCATGACACTAATACTAGGTGACTTCAATCTTTTTGAGCCTCAGCTGTCTTTCTGGAGAATGAGTATTTTTGACTAGGTCCTCTGTGGGGTGACTTTTCAGCATAAAGTCAAGGACAGAGCCCTTTTCTGCCCAAAGAGGAGGAAGATTAGTTAAATAGGTGCACGGGCCGTATTTGAGGCTGTCACTTCGCCTGGAGGCCTCAGCATTGAGCCCACTCATCCGGACCGATGGTCCCATAGCTCCTCTCTCCACTCAAGCAGGTGGGAGCTAGCCTCCCAAGTGAGCCACATACCTCCTTATGGTCCCGGGGAGCTGGCAGTCTCTATACAGACACTAACACAATGGTCGGAATTGATTTCTGCTAAAGTCACTCAGTACAATCAGTGTGCTCAGAGTAACACTAAAAGCCAGGGTCAAGGAACCTGTGAACAGCACCATCTGCTATGCAGTGATCTCAGCTGGTAGGGGGAGAGGCCCTCCAGGCTTCCCGGGGAAAACTGGCTTATTCTTCAGAAGACGATGGAGTTGAACTCATTCTACTCAAAATGTTAACACCACTGGTCTCTGTGTTCTTCCATAGGCCAGTGATCCAGGAATATTAAGAAAAAAGGATCAGTTTGGGTCATTTGAATCTTACTCTTCTCTAAGCCTTCTTATTATGATGGGACATGAGTAATAAATTATCAGAAGGAAACAGAATCAGATTCTGTAAGTCTCAACTAATGCATTTTTCATTCAGACCTGACACATGTCCATTCTGGATTTCCACTCCTCCTGGACAAGGGCTACAACTAATAGCTCTAGAAAGTTCAATGGATTTGTGGTTTAGGAAAAATGGGGCGAGTAGACTTGCTCTAATGTCAGAACTCTCTAAGGAGAAAATAATAAGGATCCATTTCAAGAATTAGATTTTTTTCCTACCAGGACTTTACCACCTAGAATGTGGATAGGGAGGAAATCTCGTTACTTTATACTTATTTTACAGCATACATTGCATGCTATATATGTGTAATGCAATATTTATATACATGCTACATATATTTAATGCATATGTGTATATAAAACATAACATGTAATGATAGAAAACCAGAAGCTTGGTTCAATTTATGTTCAGTGGAATCACTGTTGAGGGTCTTACCTGTCTACTGGAAATCTTCAGAACTGGATTTGGATCCAGGCTATTTAGTAACTTGAATCTTGGCTATTTAATAGTTATGCGACTAAACAAATTAATCGTGTTTCTGATTCTTGGTTTCTTCATCTGAGAAGTAGGCATAATCTTATTATACAGAACTCAATAGAAAAATATAAGCAAGATTTAACCAAGATTTTCTGTAATTCTCAACTAACTCATTTCTAATTCAGAATTGACAAGTATTCATTCTGAAACTTCCACAGTGCTTCTGAAAGAAGATAAATATTGAACATTTGATGCATGACAATTACCAACAAATCCGTGTGTGTGTATGTGTGTTTGTGTGTGTTGTTTCATTTATTTTGACTTAAATCTTAAGTTAGAGCTTCTAGTAGGTAAGTGAAAGAAACAGATTTGAAAAATAGGATTAAATTGAAAACACAATAGTAAGTGCTCAATAAATATACTTATTTCACAAGTGAACAAATGAGCAGAGAACACACTAATAGGCTTGTTTCTTATGCTTCCGTAGTGCTGGAGAAGAAACACCTCCTTCGATGATGTCCACTGAGCAAATGCAGCCATTGGAGCTCTCAGAAGACAGACTGGACAAGCTAGACCCTCGTTGTGACCACTTAGGTAAGAGCTCCAGTGGGAATGGCAGTAGCAGAAGTCAGAAAGGAGGGGCCTCTGCCATTGGGTTTTCAGGCAAGTCAGAGGGAGGCCCCCTGAAACCTGATCGTGTGGGCCTTCTGGTGACAGCCAACACCAGATGGACAGGCAAATAGCCATGACTCCGTGGGGTCTGCCACGTAAATATTAGTGGAAGCACTAGAGAGAGAGAGGTTCATTAGAGCTAGAAAAAGCGAGAAAAGGCATTGTCCTCTTTTTTGGGTCTGACAGAGTCCCAGGCAGAGCATTTTTGAGGCAATAAATGGAACGTGGCAGCACGGTTTGTTTCCAGTATTTGTCGGCACAGTTACACCCCATGTGCAGTGCCAATAAAATATTTCAAATATCTCTCTTTGCCTATCAAGACAGAATTTTAAATAGCCTTTTTCTGCTTTATTGTCAATCTGTTTCCTTTCCAGAACTGACTTTTTGCATAACCTTTGTAATGAAAATACCAGAAACATTTCTGCCTCTACCCATTTCTAAAAATGAGACACTCAGACTTTTGATGGATGGGCTTTTTGCATATTCATAGCCTTTGTTTATGTCTCGCCTGGTTATGACTCCCCCCCGTCTCCTCTCCCCTCTCCCCATTTGCCATCAAGATAGTTTATGTTCAGGATTTCTCCAAAAGTGGGGGAAAAGTGCAATGGAAGTAAAAGGCAAAATCGAAGCAAATCTCTTGCTCCCTGTACTGTGCATTGAGTCGTATCCTGGGGTGGAAGAGTGACCCATGACTGGTTCACATCCAGCCTGTACTTTCAGAGACCCCACAGCTGGGCAGCACCCATTCTGAGCAATACGTATTCATTCAACAAATGTCTACGGTATGTAAGATATGGGGAGAAGTTAACTGTGCTATGGGGCAATAAATTTTTAAAGTTGCATTTTCAGCCAGGCATTAAGAAACATAGGGGAGGGGGAGGGGGTGATGGGGTGATGGCGTGATGGGCATTAACGGGGGCACTTGATGGAATGAGCACTGGGTACTGGGTGCTGTATGCAACTGATGAATCACTAAGTTCTACCCCTGAAACTAATAATATAGTACATGTTGATGAAATTGAATTTAAATAAAGAATTTTTTACACGAAAGGATGTGAAATCATCTAGTATATAAGCAGTACTCAATTAAGTTCCCCTCTTACCTCTTTTTTTCCTATATATGTAATCTTAAAAGCATGTGGTTCAGTGCCTTACATGCAGTATGACCTCAATAAATGTTTATTAAATTGAAATGATTGGATGGATTTATTCAAATCCTTTAGGTGAAAGGAAATATTTATTCCTATTAAATATGGCTGAAGAGAATCATGCTATTTGATTTTTTGGTTATGTACTGTGATCTTTGGATGATGGAGGCATAATAATGAGTGTTTACTAAGTATTTCTAATGGTGGTTTTCTCATGTATATTGGGTTTTCTAAAACAAAGGACTGTCCAGACATAAAGCCCAATAGACCATAGCAACTTGAAAGGAAGAACTATTTCTTATTTGTCTTTTTAGTCCTAGAATCTTGCTCAAAGCCTGGCATAGAGGACGAGCTTATCAATTTTTGTCGAATAAATACATTATGAATGACACAGGTTGTCTCTAGACCCACAAAACTAAAGTAAACAGGTTTGACACATTTAATCCTCCACATCTTAAAGACACTGACTTGAATAGTTTCATAAAAAGAAACAGAGAGAGGGGCACTTGAGTGACTCAGTCAGTTAAGGACCCGACTTTTGATTTCGACTCAGGTCATGATCTCGGGAGTCCCAGGATTGGACTCTACGCTCAGTAAGGAATCTACTCAAAGATTCTCTCCTTCTGCTTCTCCCTGAAGCTCATGCACTCTGTCTCTCTCTCTCTAAAATAAATAAATCTGGGGCACCTGAGTGACTCAGTAGGTTAAGTGTCTGCCTTCAGCTCAGGTCATGATCCCAGGGTCCTGGGATCGAGCCCTGCATCAAGCTCCCTGCAGCAGAGAGCCTGCTTCTCCCTCTCCCTCTGCCTGAAACCCACCTGTGCTCTCTGTCTGTCAAATAAATAAATAAAATCTTTAGATAAGTAAATATATAAATCTATCTTTTAAAAAAAAGGAACCGAAAAAAAAAAAGAAAGAAGGAAAGGAAGAAGGGGCTGAAAAGATCAAGTTAATCTCTAAATTTCCCCAAATTCATTCACAGTTGTAGATGTACCAGACTGTAACCAGGCCATAGTGAGTTTCCAGAGAAGGCAGACAGCTTCATTGTCTGTGGCTTCTTTGAACACTAATGGACTATCTCCTTATTCACAACATGCTTGAGGTCGTTCATTGAAACATACATTCAACAAATATTTATTAATTGTTTTAAGGGGATAAAACACAAGATATCTGTCATCAAAGAAGGCAGAGAAGACTTATGCAGAAAATGTGTTACATGAGAAAAAATCCTGTAGATATCCAGAAAATGAGACAGGACGCCCAGGACTGGGAAGACTTATGGAGATGGTGCAAGGAGGTGGACCTTCCTTTGGACCCTGTAGAAGGTTAGGGAGTGAGCAATGACCAGCGTGAACATTCTTTTGAGGATCTAAAATATGTCAAATGTAACAACTGCTTTTCAACATTTACCAAATGTAGTCATCTCTCTCTGTCTCTGTCATACACACACACACACACACACACACACACACACACACACACTGTGATTTAAAATTATCCCCATTTGAGAAGCTGAGACAATATTAAAGTTCCTAGAAATTAAGGGCCAAGTTCTCAGAACTAATAAGTGACAGAGTCAGCAATTGAACTCAGATCAGTCCATACCACTTATCCATTCAAGATGCATTTATGGGAGGGAGAGGCAATTAAGAATTAAATTATCCAAAGGATGTAATCCTTAATCTCCAAGAAGGCTCCATCAAGAGCAGGAGATAAACCACAATAGAATAAACAAGTGTCGTCTAGAACAATGACAGAGATGCTCAAAGAAGTACACCATCAGCCAAAGCACTGAGGAGCTGGATGGAGCAGAGAACATACTCTCATGGGCGAGGAGCAATCAGATTGGACTCATCACACACACTGACATCTGATGGACATGATGTAGAATCCAAACTTCATGAGCTCTGGGGACGGAGGAAGGTAAAGAGCTGAGTAAGAAGACAAGAGGACCTGGAGTGAGGATGGGCAAATGGGAGAATTGCAAAGCCAGGGGGTTGTGAATGAAGAGACCAATGCTGCAGGCAAGTGTGAATGGTTAGTGTGAGCTGGCTGACCACAGAAATGAAGGCAGGTGCGGAATTTGCAGAGAACATTCCCAGAAGACTAAAGAGCATGCATGGTCTGCACCTGCCCAGGCAGTCTTCAAGAGAACAAGCCTTGAGCAAAGGATATTAAAGAGCATTTAGCACAGAGAACCTATTCTATCAGAAATTTAACTCAAGCCCACTCTGTGACTTGCCTAACTGTATTTTAAAGTTCTTCTTTGCTTTGATTATCTGGCCATTGGAGCTGTCGTCATTCAGAGTCTCATAGACGATTCCAGTTTTCTCTTTAATTCTATATATTTGTGCAAGACTATGAAGGTCCTCTGTAGACGAGCCCAAAATATATAAATCCTTTTCCTTTTCAGACCCAATGGCTTCTACAGTAATTGGAAACCAACCAATTTGTGTGTGAACCTTACTCACATTATATTATTTTTTTTGTCTTTGCATCCTATCAAAATCAGATGACCTTTCAGACCAGCTCATTAAAGACTGTGATCTCAAAAAGAAGCCAAGAAAGGGGAAAAATGCACAGGTCACCCTGAATGTTGAGTCAGACCAAAAGAAACCGAGGAGAAAAGATACGCCAGCACTGCACATCCCACCTTTTATACCAGGGACTGGACAACAAGGTCGGTTTGCGTGTCTGTGAGGGGGAACCGTTACCACTAGATCACATTGGTCTTAGAAAAATTTCCTTACCTATTTGGGTGTTTAAAATCACTGGTACTATCCCTGCACCTGTCTTCGTTACAATATGGCCAGCTGCTATAGAAAACGAATTCCAAATGTTAGTGGTACAACGCAAGGGTTTTTTTCACTCATCAGTAGTGCCAGCTGGGGAGGCAGGTTCTGCTCCAAATGATAACTCAGGGACCCTGGCTGATGAGAGTTCGGACATCACTGGCACATGGCATTCAAAGTCCCCATGAGCATCAGCATCCGGCAGGCAGGGGGACGAAGGAAGTAGGAGAGGTGGCGGGGTTGGGGGGGAGGGGCAGAATAGACTGGAAGACTGGCTCCTCTGAAAGTGACCCACAAATGTCCCCTGACTGCAAGGGCAGCAGAGAGATGTCGCCCAGCTGTGTGCCCAGGAGAAAAGCAAAATTGTCTGGGGAACAGCTAACACGTCTCTTTAACAACCTTGTGTGTGATGTGTGACTCTCTCGTTTCCCCAGAGTTTTGTATGTTCTTATTTCCTTCTCCCCTTCCCTCCGGGCCACTGATGTAATGTTCTCTCCACTCACAAGCCACTTGGAGGGAGACAAAACAAATAGAACACAGAGCTTCCTGAGAAGGAGCCGTCAGTCCTCTAAGAAATAATGGAAACACATAAATGGCTGAAATACGCAGTAAGCTGTAAGTCTGTAATGACGTCCTTCCAGAAGGACCTTAGGAACCCAGCCTGGGCAGTGGATTGTGGAAAGTAATATAGAAGAGTCTCTTTTCAGGGAGTTTGTAAATGATGGAGAGAAATGCCACGTGTGGGAGAAGTGAGAAGGCAGGGAGGTCACTGAAGAGTCGGGCATATGGCTTGCAGAGAAGCAAATGATCCACCACTCTCAGGAGGATGGACCTCGGAGGAGGACACACCTGGGCTGGCTTTCTGGCTTGGCCCCCTACAAGCTGTGTCACTGTGGGCATGTTTGCTTTGCCTCACCTTCCCCAGATAGGTGATAGTGGCAGTAATATTAAATTCCTCCAGGTTTTGTGAGGCAAAATAAAATCAGGCATGCAAAACCCTTTGTGTCATCTCAATAGATGTGGATTTCTAATATAAAAAAAGCTTTTATTAAAATAAGTTTGAAAAGCTATGTTGACTACCATCATTAGGGATATGTGCAAATACGCACGCATCATCCTTACATATCAGGATAGATGTATTTTTTTAAACTTTTATTTATTTATTTGACAGACAGAGATCACAAGTAGGCAGAGAGACAGACAGAGAGAGAGAGGAAGGGAAGCAGGCTCCTGGCCAAGCAGAGAGCCCGATGCAGGGCTCGATTCCAGGACTCTGGGATCATGAACTGAGCCGAAGGCAGAGGCTTTAACCCACTGAGCCACCCAGGCATCCCAGGATAGATGTATTTGACTGTGTTTCTCCCTCTGTTCCCCTAACCATGCAGGTGTGCTTTCAGAACACTTAATTAAAAGATATGACATTCAGGAGAGACACCCAACAGGCAAGATGAGTCCAGCTCTTCATAACACTGACCTGGAACCGAAAAAACCAAGGAGAAAAGACACACCTGCCCTGCACGTGTCCCCCTTTGCAGCAGGTAAAAGAGCTGATGCAAGGCATTTGCAGGGGGTGATGGGAACAGCTCAGGAGTCCTGCCATCTGGAGTACCACGGGCATGGCCTCTGTCCTGTGTCACCCAGAAGTACTCTGTGGGGGTAGCAGAGTTTACGGCTGCCTTTCAGGCTTACCTTCCCTGGCAGCTCCCCAAGGACTGACATGGAACTGGGGTGGACATGAAGCATTCCTTGTGCTTCAGCAGATCTGGGCAGGTCCACTGAGCCAATGAAATAGAAATGTCAGGGGGTCCTTGAAAAGATTTGAAATCTCCTCCTCCCCAGCCTTCCATGGATCATGCATCCTACAATTGATGGCTGATTCTCCCAAGACACCTGACTGGATGTATTGACTAGATCTTCACTGAGAGAGAGAGAGAGAGAGAGAGAGAGAGAGAGAGAGAAAGTGAGGGGCAGAAATAGTGAGAGCTACCTTTAGTAGCAAACTCTAGAAATGATCCAGGAAAGTATCATCTTTTTTTTTTAGATGAAATTGTGTATTTATTGTTAGTTTTGACAGGTATGATAATGATAGTTTTGACAGCTTAGTTACGGTTTTAAAAAGCTTTTGGTGTTAGAGACATATATGGAAGTGTTAGAGGGAGTTTGCTTTACAATACTCAAAAATAAAGACAATTAGATAAAACAAAAATGACAGAATGTTAGCAAGTATTAAATACGTAGTTCTATTTTGAAAACTCCCATAATAAAAATGTTAACTAATTTTATTTTTTAAATTTTATTTTATTTAAGTTCAATTAATGAACATATAATGTATTATTAGTTTCAAAGGTAGAGTTCAATGATTCATCAGTTTTGTATAATACCCAGTGCTCATTACATCACGTGCCTCCTTAGTGTCCATCACCCAGTTACCGCATCCCCCTACTCCCCTTCCCTCCAGCACCCCTCAGTTTGTTTCCTATGATTAAGAGTCTCTTATGGCTTATCTCCCTCTCTGATTTTGTATTGTTTTATTTTTCCCTCTCTTCCCCTATGATCCTGTTTTGTTTCTTAAATTCCACATAGGAGTGAAATCATATGATAATTGTCTTTCTCTGATTGACTTATTTCACTTAGCATGATACCCTCTAGTTCCATCCATGCAGTTGCAAATGGCCAGATTTCACTTTTTTTAAATCCTGAAAGTCTCATCTTCATGAAAGCTATATTAATATGTGTCAAATCAAACCCCCAAATCTTGCCAAACTCTGTGCACAGCCCAAAGCTATACAGCAACCAATATGTGAAGTGTAGTCTTCTCCCTGACAATTTTATGGGGAGGTTAGGGAATAAGACATGTACATTCATGATTAGATCATTAGACTGAGTGTGTGCATGCATGTGTGTGTGTGTGTTATAGATATTTAGAGGTGGGTGGCAGAGAAGAAAATGTACTGGTATTTATTGAGACCCTACTAAATATTAGATACTGAGTTTGGTATGTCTCATAGATTTTTTAAAATCAGCTAAATAATTCAAGAAAAGTAGCTATTAACTCCCTTCACAGATAAAGAAACTGAAAGATGGCATTGATGGATGGATAGCTTCTTGGCTGATTGGTTGGATTGATGATGAGATGTTTAGGTGGACAGATAAAAGGACCAAATTATGTTTAAGATCAAATGCAATGAGTGGCAGAGCTGGGGCTCTAAGCCAGGTCTGTGTCTCCTGTGGGCAGTTTCTCACTGTACTGTGGTATAGTTGGGACTTTCAGCACTATGGCACTCCAGAAAGGACACTTTGGGAAGAGATGAGATTTTGTTGTTGCAGAACTATGTTTGCTCATTATTTTAGTTAATAAAGAAAAAAATAAAAGAAGACTAAGAAGAAGACATCATGAATAGGCAGTCAGGGGTGCAGACAAGGTTACTGATTTCTGTGGAGCAGATCCAGGCAAAGAGGCATGGGGCCTAAGGAGGCACTTCTCTGGAGAAATGGACTGAGGACAAACTGGCAGGCACTGAACTGCCTCAAACATGCTTCTCATAAGCAATGTACATTCCTACCTGCACTGATCCTCTGACACACCACAAATTTCTCCCCTAAGCTCTGCCTCTCTCCTGGTTCCAGTCACCTTTCAAGACTCAACCAGTTCAAAGCCTCTGCTAACAGACTCCTCCAAGTCCAAAATGAATCCTTTCCATTCTCAACTAACTCTGTGGTAGACATGGGCATGCAAATACCAAGACTTTGTCATCTCTTTCAGTATGGTCTTCATGGCTCTTGCTGCCATTATTGTAGCTGTCCTTAACGTTGACTTACATTTGATGAATTCATGAGAACTGTGCTAGTATTGACCTTGATATCTAGTCCAGTCCCTTCTATATAGCAATGCTCAATAAGTATCTGTTGATTTGATATTCTATTTGGAATCGCAATTCTGCTGTTGCAAGTTCTTCATTGGGAGACTTTATTTTTTACCTATTTTTTGCATTTGTTTTTGTTGAAGTCCTCCTAGGGAAGACTTGGTAGTGGAACAAAAATATTTACGGTCAGAGAGTCACCTTAGCACACAGCAAGAAGGTCTAAGTTTGATCTCTGGTTCTGATCATTCTAGCTTTGTGACCCTGGGCAACTAGCACAAACAAAAGAGCCTCCTTCATTTCATCCTTCTCTGAAAGGGGGACCATAAAATCTGTCTCCCAGGATTGTTAACATAATTAAATAAAGCACATAAAGCACTTAGCACAGATCCTGGATTTTTGAATGTCCTTAGTAAATGTCAGTTTCCTTCCATTCCCCTCAACCTTATGTTCCCTGAGATTACTCAAATCATTTCTAAAGGTAAGAATGTTCCTAGCTGCAGTGTTTTACATTTCCATATAAACCTACTGATTCAAGGAACTTCCTAAAACGTTGAGCCCTATTTATCTGGCCGTGGATGCTGCCTGCATCCCAATATCTACATCTTAGGAGAGCAGCTTCCTAGTTGAATAAAAAAATGTTTCTCAAACAGGGCAAAGCACACAGAGCTGGAGAAGGAGGCTGTATATTCATGGACTCTATACACATTATGGAATTCCTTGAATCAGCAAATCTCTGTGTTGTTTTTGCAATTATAGATGGTGTTCTATGACTCTAGCTTTTATTAGCATATTAGCTGAAGCACTTTATTTTTGAAGAGCCTTTTAGTATCTAAAGATTTGGCAGTAATCGAAATGCTAGTTAAGCTGATAAGGATAGAGCCTTCGGCAGATGTTCAGAGAGACTCATATTGGTTCTAATAAGGGTGTTGAGAGGAACTCACAGACAAATGCACTCTGGAGACATCTCCTCTCATTAGCCTTTGGCAAGTGAAGACTGGACAAGGATTATCTCTCTCTTCTAAATCTCTTGCTAACTACCTTCATTCCCCTAGGTTAATGAGTTTATTTGACAGGTTCCAACTGCCAGGCAACTCCTCAGTGAGAAGTCATCTCCGGCTTCCTTGCCAACCCAACGTTTGTTCCCAACTTGGCCCACATTTGCCAGGGCCCCCCATCTTGGTGACTACATGGCAGGGTTCACTGGGTTGTGATTAGTAAGATCCGAGTAGCCGAGACCTGCTTAAAGGAAAAAGAAGTCTTTAGTTAAGCTCTGTGGCAAAGGGAACAAGAGAAAGTTAAGAATCATGAGGCCAGAAGCATTGAAGAGAAGCCTTTTGGAAAATTGGCCCATGAGCTATGAATATTTGGAAATCAAAGCTCAATAATATACTTGGAGAAAGGGGACTGTTGTGTCCTTTGAAAGTGACACCTCCTCTGTCCTGCTGGGAATAGAGTATTCTCTCTGCTGTGGCTTGCCAGGATAGGAGGTGTCTTCGCCCCAGCTCCCTTAGATCAGAGGCATACATCTGTAATGCAGGTGACCAGCTCTGAATGGGATCATGGCCTAAAACAGCTTGCTACAAGGCTAACTCTTGACCCTCAGGGACCTGGGACTGAAAGCTTTGGCCTTAAAAACATACCAGGTTCTAACAAACAGCCAAGTTCCATAAACTCACCTCCACAGAGAGTGGAAGGGTAGAAACTGACATTTTCTAAACCCCTACTGTACCCTAACCCTTGCGCTAGATGCTAGAATATCCTTTAAGAACCTCAGGGTTCCGTAGGGAGGATGGTTGTATTGTCCAATGATTCCTACAGAGTGAAACATGCTTTACTGGAGGTTCACGTAAAAGTGTGCTGGAAGCATCGAAGAATGTCGGTCTATGTCTACCCAGCAGCGTCACCCCCTGGGGGAGATAGGATTTTTTTTCCCCCAGTTTTGCAGATGAATAAACTGAGGCTCAGACAGGTTAAGTGACTTTCTCAACGTTAAATGACAACCAAGGAAGGCAAAGCTTTCTGGCTCTAGTGTACATTCCTTCAATGACACACCTCTGCTTCCCACAGAACAGAGGATCAGGACTAAGCTAAACCACAGACCCGTGTTTATCAAGCCTCGTTCATTTTCAAAGGAACAAAGTTGAAGATCTGAAGCATCAGGAATAAAAATGTATTGATGACACAGAAGTCACTGATTTCAGCCTCTAAAAATAATGGTTAATTCTACTAATACAAATGCTAGTTCACTTTCCACTTGAAATCACCTCCCATGTCCCCGTGGAAAGCCTAGCCTACTTTGGGAAGGGCTGACCTTGATGGCTAAATGGGCTCCTCCCTTCCCTGAAATCCCAGAACTTTTTTTTTTTTTTTTTTTGGCCCAGATGCTCATCTGACTAGGTTTCAAGAATACCCCAAATAATCAGAAATTTGACTGGGATCTGGGAATTTATTTTTCTTAAGATTTTATTTATTTCATTTGAGACAGAGAGATACAGAGAGAAAGAGAGCATGGGCAGGGGGAGAGGCAGAGGGGGAGACAGATCCCCCGCTGAGCTGGGAGCTCTACGTGAGGCTCGATCCCAAGAACCAGAGACAATGACCGGAGTTGAAGGAAGATGCTTAACCATGTGAGCCAGCCAAGTGCCCTGGGATCTGGGAATTTAAACACTCTTGCCCACTTGGAATCAACTCAAATCTGGCTTAATGTGAAAAGATATCAAGGAAATCAGAATGGAAAGTTTAGGGGCTTAGCATTAGTTTACTCTCTGTTCTCCTACCATGATAGCCTTAATTCCAAACAAAAATCCAAACCTCCTTGCAGCTGGTAGAAGAGAAAATATCTCCCACTGTTTCATAAGTGATTTATGCAAAATCCTCAGTTTCAACCAGACTCTTGAAATTGTTTTTCTCCTCCAATAAATATCAGCTAATTGGTAAAGAACCCATATGAACAAACTAGGAACTGAATCAAATGAATAGTCATTAAGATCAACACATAGTTTTCATTAATTTGCCACTGTTGAATGGAGTCCAGTGTTGTAGAAAGGCCTCTTGTGGTGCACAGCTTTTTACCCTCATGTTTAGATCTTTGTGAAATGCTTAATGAATGGAAAGGTCTCTAATTGTGAGAAGGTGGGGGCGATGCAAGGCAGTGGTGGTTGGCTGGGGAGGATGACAGAAATCGTGGAGGACTTGCCTTGAATCATAGCTTCCTTTGTCTTTTTATTAAAATGGCCCTACTTCATAATTTGCAGGATGAGCAGAAACACCCAGCCCTCCTTGGATGGTCTTCACTGGGCTGATCAGTCCAGAAAACTGTGCTCAGTCCTCTGAATTTCAATAACCAGTAAACTAACCATAAACTATATTGGAGCCCAACACAAGGAGAGTTTTGAATTTTGCCTAGTAAGGCTGCTAAAAAAACAACCATCTGATGCTCCTAAAATTTCCAAAAAGAAAGGATATTTTCATCCCCAAAGGAGAAAATCCAAAAAAATGAAGAACAACTTTTTCAGTATATGTGCTGCCGAAGCGAGCACAAAGAAGAACAACTTTTTCAAATTGTAGCCACATAACTTTATGAGCACTCACTGCACTTCCTTGAACTTCTCCTTTTGCTCTAAACCATGTAAACTTTATTACCCACCGGTCCTGACATTTAGGAATGGCATGTCCAGAGCTCCTGCTCAATCTTTTCCCCAGGTGTTAGAAGAATGTATTTAACTCTGACTTCCTGCTGCTGACCCATTCCTTTGAAAGGGGAACTGAACTAGCCCATGTGAAGGGAAAGGAGAAGGGGACTCGGACTCACAGGTGTGGCTCAACACTGTCTATGTATCTTGTTCAGGTGGCAAAAATAACCCTTTACATAAGTATCAGAGCACTCCTTTTCTATCCAAGAAAATTCAAGTGTGAAAGTGTTACCTGGCCCAACCCAGACTGGACCAGAGGCAGAATGAGAGGTCCGAAGCAGATGGATTCCAAAGCCTGTTTGCCTCTTGTCTTCCTGGTCTGCAAGCTTAAGTGCAGACCGTAGACCGGGAGGTCAATGTTGCCTCTGACTCCCAGGTTGAGCATCTCCTGGTCACCACAGTGGTGGCTCATTGAGTCACAGCTCCTCTGGGCAGGCCAAGTAAGGCACCCAGAGCCCTGACTCGGGCAGCACCTTTAACACTTAGCTCCGCAGACGCTAAGGGATTTCTGGGTTGCCATGCTCTTGTGCGCCGTGTCTGTGCTGGAAGGTTGTCTAATATTTTCATTAGAGACACTTAATTGCAGATCGGTGCTTTGTTTTGCAGGTGTGACACTGCTCAGGGACGAGAGACCCAAAGTGATCATGGAAGATGACGAAAAGGATGGTGACAAGATAGCTATTTAAAGAGAGTTCCCCTGAGACCACTTGTAAATAGGTTAGATTGGTTCCCGGTGGTGACCTAGAAAAAAAATAGACTTGCTTCTGCTCTCATTTTGTGATAGTCCGCCTTTGAGATCCAGACACCTTTCCCCCAAGAGGCACGCTATATCAGATTGCCAGGCACCTCTTTGTCTCGCTCCTCTTTCTTGAATCTGGTTTCTATTCCCACCTCTTGAATTTTCATTTTCTGAGGCAGTTGGAAACGGAACAGATCATTCTACATTAGGAAGTAACAGGGAAAGCTCTAGTGTTAGGTTTCTGCATCTTCTGGATCAATCCATGGAGCAAAGAATAAGAACAGCATGGAAGTGTTTTACTTCTTGGTTTATGCTAGTGGACTTGACTTCACATTATCCAAACAGCAGTTCAAGTGCAGACCGCCTGTTGCCAGTTAGAGAGCTGAGAATGTTTGGGTGCAGACTCACTGATTGCTTTGGAGAACATGGTCTTTTATCTCTTTTGTCTTTCCTCAAGAGTCCAAGTGTCTCTGGTGACATTTCCAAGGTCCTTGTAACCGATCCCATAACGGTGAGTGAAGCAGGGGCGTCACCACAATCAATCATGCATTGGCTGAAAATGCCAGAGATAGGGAGTGCTGGTCTACTGAGAAGCTTAGCAACATATCCTATTTATTTTTATTTTTTGAAACATCTCTTAACCACGTTGTCCTGAGATTTGTGAGCTGGTCACACGTGAACCATTGCTAATGATAGGTAGAATATTATTTGTGATTATTTGTGATTTACTTTTCAAAAATTAATTAAAGCCAGTGGCAGGCCACTCCCATATGTCTAGCATTCTCACTTATGTAGGCCCCCCATGCTTTCTTGGATGGGAAGGAAAGATGTAGTGTTCGCTCCTGAGCAGGGGTCTGAACAGAACCTCTGCCCCAGCCTGCTGTCTGCGGCTGCCGTAGGGAGACTTTGCATCATCCAACAGACAGCAGACATAGGGAAAGGCAAAAAATGTTGTTCAAAAGTAGAAAGGGGGCAATTCAAACAGATCTTGCTTGAAAATGGTCATTTCCAAGCTCTGTCCACACCCTGGCTCCAAGAGGCTTTCTCACAAATGTGGAAAAGATGCAGGACACTTCTGATAATAAAAACGCTTCTGACCACATCTTTCTGTCCTGGTGCATTTCTTCTAAAAATTATTTACTTGCAAATATAAAGAGAAGAGGTTGCAAAAGAGAGTCACAGAATTGATTTGTTTGCTTTTGACCCACCTGGGTTTACCAAGATTTGAATTCACTATTAATATTTAACAATCCAATCAGGAGAATTTGCATCAGATTCTAGATTTCCAGATCCTCTTAGAAAAACACATCAAGATCCGACAACCTTGGGCCTGATTAGAAGTGTGACACCTGTCAGCTGATGCTGGGCACCAGACGCCCTTTCAGAAGGAGCACACATTCGACTCGCCCTCTGACGCTGGATTACGTCACCCGCTGACTTCAGCGGCCAGCCTTCACATTTGGGTTTGGAGCCTCTGGTGAAGGCTTGGTGTTCCCCATGATCTCTCACCTCTTTGATCCCAGGGTTCCCCTTTCACTTCCGATGGCCTCAGTCACCGTGTCGGGGGTGTCCAGGCTACTGGTTTAGGTGTAAGCAGTGCAACAGCCACCATAAATTCTTTTAAAATGCCAAAGGCAATTCATGCACAGAATAGGATGAGATTATATCTCCACTGGAAGCAATTTTTACCAAGGGATGCTGCCTAGAAAAACCCAGATGCAGTCTTGTGCTATCAGATTTGCGGATAAGCCCGGTGCGTCCCTGCGGCCATGACTGCAGAATATACTCAATAAACTCATGGCCAGGTTGGGAAAGCCCAACCCGATCCTGAGGTCTGGGTAGTGAGGAGAGCAGACTGACTATTGCAGAGACGAAGACCTTGGGCTCCGATCCCAACAGTGTGACACTGAGCAAGTGTCAGAGAAGCTCTCTGTTTCTTTATCTTGAAAATGAAAATAAAAATCCCTATTTGGTTTTCTTGATGGTTTGAGAATTAAATGAGATAATGTATGGCAAAGGGCTTCATAAGCGGGGAAAAAAAAATGGATCGATCAACACGGGATAATTTTAAGAGATTCTCAGAGCCTTTTCTATTGCCAAATCCCCACTGCCTAGGTATTAAATGGGTAGCTGTTGTATAGAATTTGAGCCGAAGACTCAGCACCTAAAGAAAGACTTCTAATAAGGAGATCCCATGGCTCATGCAGCCTTAACTGAAAGATCAGCACTCCTCTTTCTGGGAATAGCCTAGTAACAGTCCTAGCTGCCAAGGAGTATTTACCAAGCAATGAGGACAAAGCCAAGCAAACTTTCAACCAACTCTGGACATCATAGGGGTGATTTGGATTGAAGTCTAATCTCCCTTACTCCCCTTGACCCATGTGGCCCTTTACTGGGTGGGTAAAGTAGAGGCTTAATAATGAGGATACATTCAGATGAAAATAGTTCTCGGTACACTGTGAATAACTTCCCACCAGCGACAAAGTGTAATTAGGTAAATAAAAGCATTACACCGGAGCCCATTCAGAAAGAAGGCCCAGATTAAAGGCACCCCAACAGAACTGGCAAACCATCTGGCCATTTGTCCCTTCCGAAGGCACCCACCAACCCCAGGCTACCTGACATGAGGAGGCACCAGACCTGAGACACTTAGCTCTCTTTCAAAAGCACCAACAGTCGGGAGCCTGGGTGGCTCCATCTTTAAGCATCTGTCTTCAGCTCAGGTCAGGATCCCAGAGTCCTGGAATCAAGCCCTACATAAGGCTCCCTACTCAGCAGGAAGCCTGCTTCTCCCTCTCCCACTCCCCCTGCTTGTGTTCCCTCTTTTGCTGTATCTTTCTCTGTCAAATAAATAAAAATCTTTTAAAAAATAAAAATTAAGAAAAGTTCAAGTTCAAAAGCCACAACATGACTGGTGCCTTTCTTTAAATCCAGACCCTCTTTAAAAGCTATTGCCTGAGATCACAGAGTCACCTTCGCATGCTTAATTATCACTAGGAGAGGCAGAAAGGACCTGATGCTGAAGGATGGGGATAGAACCTTAAAGGACTCAAGTAGTGTTCCCTTTTAAGTGCAATGAAGTGAATTCTCCCTCTCAAGCCTGTGTCATCCTGGGCTGATTCTTAAAACAAAGATGGACTGAGATAGCATGTTTGTCGAGCACTTACTTTTCCTAGCCGAGAGTAAGAGGCTAGCTCCATGATGGACTTTGTAGACCCTCTGTCATCTTGTGGAAATGACGCTCCCTTGCCACTTGTGATTGGTCAAGTGTGAAAATGTTACTCAAAAACTCTCTAAGGCAGAGAATTTGATGAGCAGAGGAAACCCCCCCCCCCCACCCAGACACAGGACTGCTTTGAACCGGCTTTGAGGGGTTCATCTCTGTATGGAGGTTTCAGATCCCTGGGATGACCTTGTCCCTGACCCACAAAATCAAGGCAGAAGACTCTTCATGCATAAATGTGTTCACAGTTGAAGGAGCTCTGCCCTCGAAAATCCCAGGTATCAGCTTGCCTTTCACTAGAAGAAAAGGGTAGGTAACTTACAGTAGCAGATCCTGCCCAAAAGATGAGAGTCCTCATTCTTCAGGGGACTCGCCGAGAAGAAAAAGAAAAGAGAACGCCATCACACCCAGCCTCACCAATGTCACTCTTCCTCCTGATGCTAAATGTGAATTTTCAGGGTTGGATAAAACAGCAAACTCCAGATCCTTTTGTCCTTATGTGAGAGCTTCAGAAGAACAATACATGCTTTAATATTTATCCACTAAATCGTATATAAACTATATTTAAAATGTATTAAACGCTACTTAAATAAGATCTTTCACAAAAGGAAAGCATGCTCTGAGACTTTGTGTTTGTTTGCCCTTTTTCCTCTGTCATCTTATTTCATACTCAGAAGCCATTATAAGATAGCTAACTAGCCAGGGAGATTGACTTGGAGGAGAGGCCAAGATGGGAATTCAGGTCTCTGAACTCCTAGCCCAGCGCTCTTTGTAGAGTATGGAATTGTTCTGAAAATCCCCCTAAAAGCAGTGTCTGGATGTCAGAGAAGGTTAAAGAAGGAGATTTTTCAGTGATCCAGACAAAAATGCAATATGTAAGTGGTTCCTTTTAGGGACTTTTCCCCATCCTCTCTGTAGAGTTTAATTTTTGAATAAGTACATAGGGAATATGTTCAATGTCCAGACACCCAAAATTTGATGATGGGGAGCAGACCCTATGCTTTCGGGTGGTAAGCATACGATTTTTGTCTTCTCATTCCACTCCAGCTCCCATATTATCCATTCTCTACTTTGTAGCCAGAGTGACATTTTTCTCTGTTTTGGGATTTTTTTTAAGACTTTATGTATTTATTCGACAGAGAGAAAGCAAGCGCAAGTAGGGGGAGCAGCAGGCAGAGGATCCGACATACTGGGACTGGGGCTCCATCCCAGGAACCTGGGATCATGACCTGAACAGAAGGCGGACCCTTAACGACTAAGCCACCAAGCACCCCAGAGTGACCTTTTTCAAAACACAAATCTGACCATGTCAGACCTCTTCTTAACGGCTTCTCCTGGCTTAAAATGAAAGCAAAGATCTGGAGCTTGGGACTGCTCCCTCCACCCTCTGGGCTCCAAGGGCATTGGTCTCGTGACAGTTCCTAACATGTGCGGTGTTCCCTAATATGTGCGACACCACAGTGTCCTGCCGCCGCCAGGGACGCTCCTCACCCTTCCCTCCCCCGCATCTGATTTTGTACGCCTTCCACCCTGTCCCTGGTATAGAGTTTAGGGTGATCTAAATGCTCAAGAAATATCAGCGAGTAAGTGGGTGAATGAACTTCGCCAGCCGCCAAGCCCCTTATCATAATATGGCTGCCACACCATCTGCCCGCCTGGAGGCACACAAGGTCACTGACCCCTGCAAAGGACCAGATAGTCACTACAGCTGAATGCAAACACCAGCTACAACAAGCTGGGCCTGTGCTCAGGACCCCAGGTCTTCCAGTCGGCTGCAGAGTTCTCTCAATGTGCAGCCCACCTCCCCAAGAGCAGGGTTTGCTGTTATCAAGTCCTCTCTGCTCAGAATCAGTGGTGGAGTCGGAGGGAAGGGCAGCTGCCCAGTAACCTCATGGCTTAAGAGGTGAGCTCACAGACCCTGGAGTAGGGCACTTCCAGCATGAGGGATTGGGAGGGGGTCGCTGAGTTCTAGCACCAAGGGTCTCTGCTTTTACAAGAGGCTGCATTGTTGACTTACGTGCTCCCCCTAGTGGTAATGCAGTATGAGGAGAAAATGCCCATCATCCTTGAGAACTGGTAAAATGACTAGAGAAAATTTAAGATGTTGGTTTGACCATGTAATTAGTGGGAACTGTTTATTATTCATATATGTGTATTATTATCATTATTATTATTATTTCAATAGCAATTGGGTTCCTCATTGATTATATGTGAAGGCATCTTTGTTTTTTTTCTCATCACAGAAGGAACTTCTGTGTACTTCGAGTCCCTTTTCCAGTCTGTCGACTTTACAGAACAGCTTAGGCTAGGACCCATGAGCTATAAGACATAGTTTCTATCAGCCTTGACCCTGGGCCTGCAGAGTTTTCGTCCATCCCACTGTCTCTAGCCCAAGGTCTTGTGGGTCACACCACTGAGAATTCAAGCCTCCTTGTACATCAAATGCCTTAACTGGCTGAGGTAAACAGGAACAGTGTGGACTGAGACTCATCAAGGCCCAAGTCATCCCTGCTATTCCAGGTGACGTCTAGGTGAGTCAGATTGTCCTCTGGGATCAAGGCTCTCAGAGCCCATGCTCATCTGTGCCTGAGTCTTAGAAGAATTCACATTTGCCAGGAGGTTTTCTAGGACCTTCTGTTACAAAAAGTCCTAATCTCTTGACAGGACCAACTTCCTGCCTTGTGCTATGATCCTGGCAGCCAGGTGTGGAGGAATAACTGCTGTAGAGAAACTTCCTCAACTCGTAACTGTGGCCGGGCCCCCAGGGTAACCCCTCTGGGCTGGTCCTGAGTCCTGGGACCATCTTAGGAGAAAGTGTCTGAAACACCCTCCAGAGTGAGGATAGTCAAGTCCAGACCACTCTTAAGAGCTCTAGAACCACAGCCTGAACAGCGAATGGACCATCCATTCCCAGCAGGGAGCCACGAATAGCTTCATTTGCTTCCTAGTAAGTCTGCCCCTCAAGGTGCCCAAGAGACAGATGCTGCCTGTGCTAAGGACAAGGGAGCTTCTATGAGCCAAGGCAAATCTTTCACCATTTTTTGCAGTGCTACTCCAATATCATCTGTCGTTCCCACTTTCACTGACCAGCTTCTTTAGCAGCATGATTGATGAAATTAAAAAGTGAACATTGGGGTGAATCAGTGGGTTAAAGCCTCTGCCTTCGGCTCAGGTCATGATCTCGGGGTCCTGGGGTTGAGCCCCGCATCGGGCTCTCTGCTCATCAGGGAGCCTGCTTCCCTTCCTCTTTCTCTGCCTGCTGCTCTGCCTACTTGTGATCTCTGTCTGTCAAAAAAAAAATAAATAAAACCTTTAAGAATAAAATAAAATAAAAAGTGAACATTAGTAAGACAAGAAATTTCAGGAAATTTTTAAAAAGACATCGTCCCTAATTTCTGCAGTGCTGACAAGGTTGTCCTTTAGTGCGTAGTGACTGATACAATTCTTTACTGGCCTGGTCAAAGCTATTACAATGTCTTGATGTCAATTACCATGCATTCCGGGAAACAGCTCTTTTCTTGACTTGTGATCCCCTCATTCTTTCCCCAGTCACACATTGCCCTCTCTCCCCATCCCGGCACGCAACCACGTGGCTCAGTGTTCAACCACATGACTCTGTGCTCCATCTGACAGACAGTAGTAGCAACAAAAATGAATTCCACACATTTGCTGAAATGAGCCATCCTACACGTGAAGGGTTCAAGGCATCCTGGTCAATCCTCACGGCTCTAAGGCTTCTATTCAGAAGGGAAACAAGCACTATGGTCAGTTCTGCCCTTCCCCAAACCCTTAACCCCCCAGGAAAGCCTCTTGCTTTCATTGTCAAGGGTTTGAGGGATTCTTTTTTTGCAAGGAAATGATACTGGGGAGTCTAATATGTAGAACACATAGCGGCAGAGGTGCTAAGTGAGAGTATGGTGGGAAGCCCCCCATTTCTGCTCTCCTCCCTTCCTCCCCATCACCTTCTTTGGCCTTTAGGAAAATCCTGAGGACTTTGCCGAGCACAGTTAGAAAGCACAGGAACGAGATAATTAGGGAGGACAAGCATTCCTTCAACTGCCTCCAACGTGGGAGTCCTCGGTTCACACTCAGCCCCAAGCCTCCCGTGTTGAGTGGGATGCAGGTTTTCATTGTGTGGGTAATGTATGGGTTTTAATATACATGTTTGCAAGCTCTGTCTTTGATATACCCCATGCATTTCTGAATAGGAACATCGTCCCTGGTGATTCCTCAGTCTGAGCAGCCGCCAAATCTGCAGCCCGTCTCCTATAGAGCAAAGCAAAAAGCCAGCAATAAAAAAACTAAATAGCAAATCAACAGGGTGTAGTTTTTGAACAAATGCACATTCATAATTTGTAACTGTGTAGTTATAAATCCCCTCCTAGAGCTTTGCTCTAACGACCCAAAACAGAGAGGAAGCTTTTATTTTATTTTTTTTTCCTCCATTTGGGTATTTGGTGAAGGAGGCATGTACGTTTGCCAACAGTACAAATATTTATACTTTTTAGTACTTTCAAGCATTACTTTAGCTAGAGCAGAGTAAAGGAAAATCCATGCCTGATTTTACCAAACCCTGCCTCTGCAATAAAATTCCCATCGGCCTCAGATATTAATTTTAGAGGGGAAAAAAAGAGAATTCTTGATTTGTCACAAGAGATTAAAGATGTAGTCTCCATGATGACCAATCCCTCAATTGCATGCTTGTGTGTATGAGCGTACCATATAAATCTCACCCCAAATCTTCTCTCTAACCAACCTCAAGTACACAATACTTGGCAAAAGGCAGAATGTTCTGTGGCCCATTTCGCTGCAAGCTCAACCCTAATCATGGGTAATAGGAGGAGAGGTCAACAGAAAGAGAATTCTAGCATAGAAATTATGTTCACCATTCAGACACGATTGGCTCTCAACAACACGGCTCCTTTATCGTGGCACTTTGTATGAGCAAATGACATCCAATTATTTGGAACGATGCCGACCCATACTGACCAACCGGGCTCCCTGTATTGATGGAAATGCTCTAGGTCTGTGATGTTCAGTATGATGGGCACTAGCCACCTTATATCTCCTGAGCACTTGAAATGTGGCTGGGGAGACTAAGGTACTCAATATGCAATTTTTTCATTTTGATTAATTTAAATGTTAATCGCCACATGCGGACAGTGCCTACTCTAATACGGAGCAAAGGTTTGAAATATAAAGGTACCTAATTTGGGAGGCTGTGGATGGAAACAATCTATCATCCAAGCAGTTGGACTGGGTATAGAGAAGCAGGTGATTTTAAGTTGGAAGATACCTTAGCATTCTTCGTGGGGCAGAGACAGGAAGGAGGGTTTAGTAACTCCAAATGAAACGCCAGATGTTAAATAACCACAATAATGGAATTAGATTTCCAACAAAGCTTGGGAAAGCTCTGGATAGGAAATTCCAATCAATAGGCAAACCTGTGCTCAGATGCTTTTGGTCTTGGAAGAGCCAGGCTAAGTGACCAGCCACAGCCATGGTTGCACAGAGAAGACTCAGCTGAAAGGGGAGGAATTGGAGAGATGAGACCGTCTGACAACAGCCCTGTGCTGAATGCTTGCCTCCATGGGCCCCCATTTCGTCCTCCTCACAACAGTCCCACTCACAGGCGGTAGGAAGGGGAAACAGTCTCAGAAAAGTAAGAGCCCAAGTCTCAAATGACTAGTAAGTATAACTCCTGGGGTTCGAACCCTGTCATCTTTGCACCAAAATCCCTGAGAAGGTGCTGTGTCCCTCTGCGGATAAGGACTTCTAGCAGACTGCTTTTGTACCTGCCTCAGCCTTGGACTTGCCCCTCCCCTCCCCGCCTGCGCTTCAGCCCCGCCCTCTGTGAGCCCAGCACCAAGGGTGCCCTCCAGCCCTCCAGCCCTCCGCCCAGCCCTGGCCCCCACACCCTCCCTCCACGTGGACTGAAGGCATGCTGCTCTCATTTCACTCCAACCTGTCCTTCCAGAGCCCAAGGTCTGGTCAACGACACTGCTGTCACGGTCTTTGACTCAAAG
Source organism: Meles meles (assembly GCF_922984935.1). NCBI lineage: Eukaryota > Metazoa > Chordata > Mammalia > Carnivora > Mustelidae > Meles > Meles meles. The sequence goes on along the minus strand of NC_060075.1, from coordinate 45,838,826 downwards.
TTCTATGTTCTTCTTTTGGTATAAAATTTAATAACACATCCATTCAACAAACACTTCTTGAACACAGGGACGGGACACACACCAGACACAGTGGTGGAAAGTGCTCACCGGGAGTTCCGAGTCCAGGAGGATGGGATCAAACATAAATAATTCAATTAAGTATTTATACTGACTAAGCCAGGGTTATGGGAACTTATAACCAGGGAGCCTGGCCTCATCTTGGAGGAGAGGCTGTCAGAAAAGTTTTCCTTGAAGGAATGATATTTGCACCAAGTTCTAAGGGCTATGTGAGTGTTAATCAGGTGAAACTCTCTCAAAATGCTGGGAGGACCTGGCTCGGGGTCTGACTGTGTCATTTTGGAACCTATGTCAGAGTCCTTAGGGGCAGTTTTCTATTTGGAACTTCTAGGGGTTATATTAATTTATTCCTGCATTCCTTGGGTATTTAGGGATCATCTGCTGTTTTCTGAGCACTGAGGGTTCAGCAATAAAGTAAGACACGGTCCCAGGCTTCCCAGAGCTCACATCATCCTAGAGGAAGCTGTCAGCAAAACATACCTCCTATGTGCTAGATAAATGTCGGTTCCGGGACCTGGAAGAGTTGGGGTTAGGGAGAGGCTAAGTGCTGCCAGGGAGGTCTTAGAAGAACTCACAAAGGAAGGGACATCTGAGCTTGCTTTGAAAAAAAAGAAAGAATGGAAGGCGAGCACCTCAGTCCTAGGGATTCATGAGCAAAAGCAAAGAGGTACATAAAGGAGGTACAAAATAATAGAAGTTTTTCAGAAAAAGTTGAATTCTTTGTGCATTCCATTGAACAACGTTGATCTTCTACTCCGGACTTCCTGGCATGGCTCCCCCTGCCCAAAGACCCTGGGGACGGGCTCAGTCGGAGTTCGCTTGGGATGAATGAATTCCATTCGCTCCTTACCAAATGCTTCACTCTGGCATGAGTGATGAATTTCATAAAACCTCAACTCCTAATACACCACAAGCACGCACAGAGTAGCCATGGGGTGAGGAGCCAGAAAGAGAAAAGAGTAAAGAGGTTTTTGCATTTTCACCGCTTGCGTGACCCTTTTTCAATTTAACAGTAGCAATAAATTTAGCCTCAGCAAAACCTCAGCAAAATCTGAATTCAAAGGATCCAGTAAGTGACTTACTCTTCCACATCAAGGAAAAGCTGCTCATACCAAGGGCACTGGAGAAAGGCAAGGCTATAACCTCAAAGATGCCTGCCCAAAATGTTGGCTGAAGGACAGCTCTAGACCACAAGTTCAGTCCAGTAAAAAGAACAGGATCAGGCAAGTGAGAGATGCTGGGTCTCGGAGGAAAAATACTAGATATTTCTTCTTTAACAGGATCCAGAATAGTTGTGTTTTTCTGATGGAATCCACTAGAGGAGGCAAAGCAATGTAAACTTTCACTGGGACCATTCTGTAGAAAAAGTCTGCACACCTAATTTGCGAGCACAGAGAGACACCTGAGGAGGACATGTAATGCAATGGGGAGCTCTGGAACTACACCCATGGGGAATGACTAGTAAAACTAACAGCTCGGTCATTCACCAGTTATGCCTTCTGTGGCAAGTTCCTCAGCCTCCCTTCGCCTCAATGTCTTTGTCTGTAAAAACGATTTGGTTAGACCTTCCTTGCCAAGTTGATGGGACAATAATTGAGATCTGCTTTAGAAGCCTCTGGCTCCTTGAGATATTAATTCAGTTTTAGTTCATTTCTCCTCCCCACTTTCTCTTGGTGTCTGTGGTCTCGCCAACAGGTACTGTGCTACATGAAATCACACGCATGTGTGCAGGCACAAGAGCCCATACTCAACACACACACACACACACACACACACACACACACACACACACACACACTGATCCTTTCAGCTCTACAGAAATGTTTCAGAATCACTGACCTCCAACCTCAATTGCTGGGTTCCATTTCTGCTCCCTCCACTCTACTTCCTCCTCACTCCCTTCACCAGGCTTCCAGCCACGCCCCCCCCCCAGGGCCCCTCAGGGCTCACCCAGTGCCATGCCAACCCTTGTTTCCATCCGCCAGCCACCCCACCACCCTTCGGCCTCTCTGACCTCTGAGCTGTCCCCTAACAGGACGTGGTTTATTTCAGTCCATGAGCCCTGCAACTGTGGAAAAGAAGAACTGGGCTTCTCCGCCCGCTCAGTTAAATTAGCATTTGCAAAGTACCTGTTTTTTAGTTTTTCAACTGAAGAGATGCCTGCACACTCTGGGGCAAGGACTTTATTAATTGCTTCAGGGAGGCTGAATAGTTTCTGTCCTCTGTGAGGAAGGGGAAACACAGAAGTCCATAGGATTTGCTGTGATGCCTGCGATACCAGGTACCCCTTCGGGGGTCAGCGGTCACACCTCGGAGTGACCCAGAAAAGGCTTAAGGATGAGACGACAGATGAAAACAGATAGGAAGGGTGGACAAAAGAGGAAACAACACAGCAGAGGAAGGAAACAACAAAGGAAATAGACCAGAAGTAGCCTGGTAAGATCTAAAGAGAAGATCGAAAATGCAAGGAGTTCTGGGGTAATGAAACTGACCAAATGCAGGTGGGCATATCCTGGAGGGCCATGCAGGCCCCCAGAGGAAACAGACCTTCATTGTCCTGTTGACGGGAAGCCTTTGGATGGTCTTGCAGGAAGGAATGACACTGAATGGTTTGTGTTTCCGGTCCAGTGGGGAGTGCCTGAGGGAGGCAGGAGAGGCATCGGCAAGCTCACGGGACCCGCAGGACCCTAACCAAGATTCAGGAAGCCCATGGGAACCTTCGAGCCCCTAAGGACGGAATGAGAGCCTGAGAGATCAAGGTGTGGGATAGCTTAGCTCTTCCCTGAAGCTCCCACCCATCGTTGGTCAGAAATCACCTCCTAATACAACTAAGTACCACATGTTTGGGGGGGGAGGGGCGGAATGGCATTTTTCACTAAGCACTAAGGCAAAATATTTCCGGGAACACTTTTTACACAATGCTTCAGGCATGATGCCAAACTTCCACCAAATTCACCTCTCGCCAGGGATTGATTTGGTCCATATTCTGGCTCAGGGAGGGGGCAGGAAGGAGAATGGAGGACATTCCTTTCCCTGATTGTCTGTTTGCATTGTTTATTTTCCCAGAGTTCCATAACCTCCTTCAATTCCAAATCCGGAAAAGCAGGATGTTATTCAGAAGGGACTTGCCCTAGTGGAGAAGGAAATGTTGCTGTAAAGGGTACATCAACCCAAAGATTGATCGCCTTTTGGTGAACACACACAGACAGATGTTCCCACACCCACTCAGATGTTCCCATTCATGGTGTGGGGTCAGCAAGCCCAGATATGGGATGTTGGAGGAGGGACCTGAGTATTTCATTTCCTTAAGACACTTACCTGGAAAAGTTCCTCCATCCAGATCTTTTTTCTCCCTGTAGGTTTTATTCATCTTACAGTGGTAGCAGCAGAATTATGATGAGTAGCTGATTTGGGGGCTGTTTTTGAGGGACTCAGTCATTTTTGGACACCAATGGTGAGGCTTAATTTTATTTGTCAACCTGAGTAGGCTATGGTGCCCAGTCATGTGAACAAACACTAGTACAGATGTTGCTGAGAAAGTATTATTAAGATGTGATTAACACCGAAGTCACTAGATTTTGAGTAAAGCATAATGTAAGTGGAACTTGTTTAACCAGTTGAAGGCCTTAAGAACAAAAACTGAAAGTTTCCCAAAGAAGAAAAAATTTGGCCTCCAGATGGCAGCATAGAAACACTGCCTGAGTTTCCAGCCTGCTGGCCTGCCCTGCAGATTTCAAACATGTCAAATCCCACAATCCATGAGCCAATTCCTTAAATTTGTATCTCTGTCACTGGTTCCTCTAAAGAACTCTGACGTACACAACCACACACTTCGAACTCTTCAGTCCCACCATTTCTGTTTGGTCTATTTTAAATTTAACGATATGGCTAACAACAAGAAAGTAAAACTATCAACCCAAGGAAGACGTTGAGGATTAATTGCTGGATGTTCTTGAATCTGATTCTCACAGATGGGTTTGGTAGAGCCCTAAGGCCTCATTGCTTAGGGGAGAGGAGGACAGCTGAATTGGACGGGTGGGACCAGTGATTCATCTTCACATTGAGGTGAGATTTTAAGGTGTGTCTCTTGTTTTAGGGACACATGTCAGGCTCTGAGTTTGGAATTTCCAACCTTAAGGGCAAGTCATTCCAAAAGAATGAGAGTAGTTGGCATGCTGCTGACATCCATTTTCTTTTGTTCTTCAGATGAAGGTGAAAGTTTCTGTCCCAAAAGAGAATCAGTATTCATTAAATAAATTGACTTGGAATGCCTCATTTATTACCTCTCAAATGGATAGAGATTGAGGATCTCCTTGTCCACTCCCAATGGTTCCTTCCAAATTACCAGGATAACATCTGAGCCCCAGCATTACAATAGTGACGTTGGGCAGGGATCTCCCTCTGGGTTCAGGCTTTTGGGAGCTGATGACATCTATTGAACATAGGACCCAGTCATGTCAACGCTCTGCAGAGGGGATAGAGAGAGGACCATGGTCATGATGGCTAGAATTCCCAACTCAAAAAGGGCGCTCCTATGCGGTACCTTCTTAAATATCCCATGGGAGAGAGCGGCTATGATGATTCCCAGGAAACCAATAAAGGAGATAAGGAGAACCCAGAGACTTGCCCAAATCCACGCAGGTAGTCAGCACTTGTCCTGGAACTGGACTCAACTCTTTTGCTTTGAGTCCTTGTTCATTGCTTATTAATATTCCTGTCCTTCTGGGATTCCATGGGACAAATGTCTCCACTATGTACCCATCCTTTCAAAATTACTAGTAAAACACCGGCATACTTCTTTCACATATGAAAATGTTTTAAGATATTTCAAAATAAAAAAAAATCTCCACCTTCCCCAGCCTCCTGGAAATTAAGATGTTTTTAAAATGTGTTGAATGTCCAGTTCTTTATTGAGCAACTACTGCGAAGAAGGCACTGTGAGAGTTGATGTGAGGTGTGATGGGGTGAGATCTGGAGCCAACAACCAAGAAAGAATTATTGAGGCGTCATTAGTGCAAAATGGTGGTTTATTAAATCTCGGGGATGGGACCCGTGGGCAGAAAGAGCTGCTGGATGGGAGCTGTGAGGAGCGGCTGATGATATGCTTAGGGGTTGGGGGAGCTAGGGGAAAAGGGAGGTTTCTGAGAAAGAATTTTCATATGTTAAAGAAGACTCACAGGATCCCGCCTTGCCATAGTCAAGTTAAGGCTGTTTACCCCTCTAGTAAGGCATTAACAATAGGATAGTTGGGAGCTTTCTGGAGGAATGTCCCCTTCGTCCTATCACAGGTCTTTATCAAGGGGCTGCAGGCTTCAATGAAATTCAATTTTATTTACATTTCCTTCTGCCTCAGCGTCCCTCAATTTTATGGGGGGAAGAGTGATGTTAGGCCTTCAGGAAACTGAGTTATGGGTCTCTGGAAGTCAGGCGATTGACAAGAAAGCTTCTTCCTTGTCAATCACCCGGACTTGTGTCAACTGAGGGAGACTCATGTCCGGCAGGACTGTGATCTCTACTAGTTAACCATTGGTTTTTCCTTGCCTTAGCGTTAGGGCAGCCAGGAGTGAGGAATGTCACACATATCCCATCTGGGGGGGCGGGACTATGGGGTTTCAACTTCTGCTTTATCTTCAGCTTGCCTTCCGTTCCCTCATCAGTCCCTGCTCTGGTCAGAAAAGGGTCCCAAGACCCTGGCAACCTGCTGAAGTCACAAAGTAATTTCCTGAAAGAGTCCCTTGGCTCCCAATCAGAAGTCTTCTGATTGGCTCCTCCCTACTGTTCTTTAATACAATTAAGAGTGCATTAAAGCTATGCTTCCCAAACTGTGCACCAAGGAACCCTGGGGCGCCGTGAGATATTTTACATTTCTGAGGGAAACACAGCAATACTTGATACTACCAACGCCAGGCGGTTCACAATTTCAGCACATCTTATCTTTCGAAGCTGAATTTTTGACCATTGTTGTGCTAAAGAGTGAGTATCACACATAAAATACTAATATGGGACAGAAACTGAGGGAGGTGGTGTCCACACTGATTCCAAGGTGTGAGAAGTTGTGTAGGGCTGGGCGTGCCTATATCCTACTAGTAAGTAACCGTGGTTATTTAAGAATAGAATTAATTTACCACAGTTTTCCTTCAATTTATCTATATAAGTTTTTCAAATGGCTACTAAGTTCTAAGAACAGAACACCTGTTGTGTGAAGCTACCAACTGAAAACTTGGAAGAGGAATGTCTTTTGGCTTGGAGTCCTGAGAAAAAGCTCCCTAGACAAAGTCCGGGAACCGCTGCAGAGGACTCCAGTACCTTGTGCTCCAGGACTTTGCTGTCACCTGGGAGCTCCGGAGAATCCTAGAATCCTCTGCCCACCCAATCCAGAACGGGATTTTTCACCAGGCCACAGGGCCCCAGGGCATCCTCATACACTCCATTCACATTTGAAAAGCTCTGCATTCAGTGTCCAAAGGACACCATAAGCAAAGCCAGGACTCCATGCTCCTAACCACCACACAGCAGAGTATCTCCTGGAGTCAGAATTTGGATCTGCCCCCCCTGCCCCCCCCCCCCATTTACTAGCTCTGGATCTTAGGTTATATCCGGAACTTTGAGCCTCTGTTTCTTTACCTGCTGAGTGAGAATAATGGCCAGATCCTGGCTTTTTGAGGTAGTAAAGAAGTTAAATGAGATAGCATGAAGTAGAAAGCCTGGCCCAGATAGATGGTCCATAAACAATTGTTCTTTTCACTTCCTAGATCTGTGGCTCTAGGGCAGGTGATGTCTTTTTCCCTCCCTGCACCTTTGAAGGGTCACAGCTGCAGAAGAAATCAAATTTGATCGAGGATCACATCTATTACAATAGCCAAGCCATTACAAATACATACTTTACAGGTCGTATACTGAGAGGTGCTTCCTGGAAATGTATATAGGTTTGCCTTAGGAATTTCATTGTGTCCCTACAATGATGGCAAATGCTGCAGGCATTTGGGCCAGAGGACTTGCTGTGGAGGGATGTGTGTGTGTGTGTGTGTGTGTGTGTGTGTGTGATAAAATACACACAGTTACCATCTTAACCATTTTTAAACATACAGTTCGGTGGTTTTGCATTGTGTAGTCATCACCAGCATCCACCTCCAGAACTCTCTTCATCTTGTTAAACTGAAATTCTATACCCATTAAGTGGTAACTCCTCATTCCCCCTCCCCCAGCCTTTGGCGACCACCATTCTTCCTGTCCATCTCCTGAATTTGACGACTTGACTCTGCAGTACTTCATACCAATGCCATCCTAAAATTCTCATCCTTTTGGAACTGGCTTGTGTCCTTTAGCATAATGTCCTCAAGGTTCATTCATGCTGTTGCTTGTGGCAGAATTTCTTGCCTTTTTAAGGCTGAATAAAAGTCCATTCTGTGGTTATACCAGTTTGCTTATCTGTCTATGGACTCTTGTGTTGCTTCCTGCTTTTGATTAAGTATATACCCAGAAGTAGAATTGGATCATATAATTATTTTATTTTTAATTTTTTGAGGAGCTGCTCTACTGTTTTCCATGGCAGCTGTACCATTTTACATTCCCACCAGCAGTGTGCAAGGTGTGGGATTTGGTTTTGAGTTGTTTTCCAAAAGCAGCAGCAATGAATGGCCTGCCTGATAGACAAGGACACATTCTCCCCTAAGACTGTGAGGTCCTCAGGCCAGATGACCCTGCTTCACTCCTACTGGATCCCCTGCACACTTAGGGCGGTGCCTGAAAAGTAGAGGAGCCCAATACAGGATTGCAGATTCAAAGGGAAGGTTTCCAGCCAGCCTCTTGTCTATCCTGAAGACCCTTGTCGCGGAGCGCTTCTTTTCTTCCTACACACCACCGCCACCTGCTGGAAGAAATTCACATTGCAGTTGCCCGGCAAATGTGCGTGTCTTCAATACCCCGCAAATGCGGATTTGGAACCTGCATATTCAGATTCTTGTGATCCTTTAGACAGGTTGAGACTTATTTCGGCTTTGTAAAAATTTTTAATTAGCAATTAAAATGTCACAGAATTAAGAGAATGGGTGCACAAAAAAAGTGTGTGTGTGTGTGTGTGTGTGTGTGTGTGTGTGTGTGTGGTGTGAGTGGGATTGAACCAGGATGACGTCCTACATAATGAGAATAGTTATATGGAGGGAAGCCCTGTGAAGAAATGGAACATGGCAAAGTGTGGACAATGGTATGAAAAGATGCAAGAGGCCAGGCAGGACAGGGCCAACCTTGGGGCTCTTTAAAAGTGGTCACTCAGGGGCACCGGGCTGACTCAGTGCACAGAGTATGTGACTCTTGATAATGGGGTTCTGAGTTCAAGCCCCATATCGGGTATGGCGTTTACTTAAAAAGGGGGGGCCACTTAGTGCAGGTGATGTTGTACTTACAAATTATTTGCTCATTATAACAACTCGTCTGATTCTACCTTAGCTGTGGGAAAAATTAACGAGCATTACCATCGTTAACCGAGTTTGGTCTCTTTATATTCCTATATAATAAAATTAAGACTTTTGAACCTGGGTGGCTCAGTGGGTTAAGCCGCTGCCTTCGGCTCAGGTCATGATCTCAGGGTTCTGGGATCGAGTCCCGCATCGGGCTCTCTGCTCAGCAGGGGGCCTGCTTCCCTCTCTCTCTCTCTGCCTGCCTCTCTGCCTACTTGTGACCTCTTTCTGTCAAGTAAATAAATAAAATCTTTAAAAAAAAAAAAATATTGGCTTTTCAGTAGTTCAAACTGACCTTCCCCAAATAACAGTCTGAATTCATTTTCTCACATATGAAATATCATCTCCACTCCAAAGACATAGTGTAGAATAATAAGTCTAAAGCCTAAACGTGTATCTATTTTTTCTGCAATAACTATCCCAAAATACTCTGATTTTGGTCATCATAAATAAAGAGAGAAAAGGACAGGAGTTTTAAGTCTGACTTGCCTCAATGGACTATTATATAGGTTAAATAAAGAGAATATAAAGCCTGAAAACCTAGTAGGTGCTTTCTCATTGGACTGGAGTTTCTCTTCCAATGCCCCATCTGTGCCCCATCTCCCCCGATCCATATTAGTATTAGAAATGTCTCATTTTCATGTGAAAAAACTTCAACTTTTAGAAAACATTGTTTGAAAAAAAATATGTAACTAGAAAAAGTCACCATGAATTCAACAATATCACAAGCATATTTTTTACTTACAGTACCATCCACAAAAATTAGAGAAAAAATATATCCTTACATGAATATAGATATGTGTGTTTGTACCCGATATGCCTTCCTTTTGTAAAGTCTTTGTATGTAAATAAAACTTTATCCTGTTAATGATAGGGAGTGAAATAAAATATCAAAAACCATAAAAGAACTCCAGAGGTATTTTAGAAATAAGCAGATTCAGTAATCTAGGGACCAGCAGGCCTGTCCCTTCCATCTGACCCAAAATAAAAAACCTAACGCGCAAATACAGTAATAATGCATGTAGATCAATTTATCACTAGTCAGAATCCATATGCTATAAAAGAAAGCAAAGCTTTGCATAGTTTTGAATACACGGTTCACAGAAATTTGAAAGTAAACATTGATTGTTGGGGGGTGCCCAGTTCTGAAATAAAGAGCCCCAAGTCTCGGTGGGTTATTACAGGAAGGGGTTGCTTCCTGATGCACCACAGGGCAGTGTGGGTTGGTGGCCCTGCAGGAGGACTGGGGGAGAGGAGGAGGAGACTCTCCCTTGTGCTCATTCAGGCACCTTCCATCTCAAGGTTCCACTCACCCCTAGCCTCAGCACCCTCCACCACACTGCCCACTGCATTCGGCAGCTGACAAGGCCACAGAGAAATTGTTGAGAATTGTACAGAAGGTTCTGGGAAAGAGCTGGAGATGTAGGCGTCACTTCCCTGGGTTCTATTGGCCAGAAATGAGTCACATGGCCCACGTGATTGCAAGGGACTTCGAGAAACAAAGTCTAGCAGGTGGTCAGAAGAAAAGAAAACCAGCTTGGCAAACTGTATGCCTCAGCACCCCTCATCTCCCATCCTCCAGGAAAATGTGTAAAATCCTGGAATTACTATCCTCACCCAAAAGTGACCAAGCAGGCCCCAGCTGAGAGTTTCAAACAGCAGTCCTCGAACTGGACGTGCCCCTCCATGTGCAGCACAAAGATTTCCCAAGTGGCACATGGACATAGGACATTCTACATGACTTCTTTTCTCAACTCTTAACTTTACTCTCGCCCCTAAAACTGAGCTGCCTGAGAACTGGTCTGCATGTTTGCATGGGTGTCCATTTTCCATCTCAGTCTGCGAAGGGAAGGCTCGCCACAGAAGGTCAGTCAGCCGTGGAAGACTCATCGAATTGCTAAGCAAAGCCTTCCGTCTTGAACATTTTGCTCGAAGGGTCCCCATGAGACATGCGAACTCCTTTCCTGTTGCTTTGGGGAACTCCCTTTCTTTGGGGGGATGTGGGCAACAAAGTCACCCACCACCCCACGCTCTGACGTGCCCAAAGAAAAGAATAATATTGACGAAGACATGCTATAATGAGGGTTTCTGCTTTTCCAAGTGGTGACTGACTGACATGGAGACTCCTCATGGAGGAGTTAAAGCACGAGAACCAGGTTCTTGTCAAACGGAGTTGGTGAATGAGTCTCGTGGACAAAGCAGAGTGAGTAAAGCGATCGAAGTTTATTAGGTGAGGATACAGGGGGAAAAAACGCCCAGGAGTGAGAGGGGTCCCGACAGGGTTGCCTCTGAGGACTTATAGGGTTGGTCTTTTACAGAAAGTTAACCAGGAACCTTAAATCTTTTTGACTTCACTACTAGAAACACCACTGATTAAGGGCTAGTGGTAACATCTTTAATGGCTTCCTTCTTTTTCGGGTCTGGTTATTTTCTGTTGACCACGAGAGACTGTCATAAATAAGACTCCCCCCTCAGACACTTAGGGCAGGGTGGTCTGGTGCATTCCAGGTTTTCTTACATCTCCTTATTATGGGGATTTCTGAGAGCCTCATCAGGGCGCGCCCTATCTACTTCTCTCTACTTAGCCCCGCCTGTCCCTTTTTCAGAGTCTGGGTAAAACTTTTTGGTGCACCTGAAAAAATTGAGCAGGTGAGTCACTCTAATGCCTGGCTTATAGATCTTTCCACCGCGTGTCATTTTCACTATTTCGCTGGCAGCAAAGTTGAAATAGGACCTATTTAAACTGTCAGAATAATTATTTGGTGCTAGATTACCAGAGCTTATTTTTGGCACACTACGCACATGAAGTTCAAAGATTTAAAGAACGTCAATAAAACTTCGTCTATTTCCACATCTTTATTTATGTGAACCAGTTTTCTCAAACATTGTCTCAATGCTAAAAATGAGAGTGTATCATTCCAGCAATAGATAATATTTATCAATGGGGCCATAATATAATGAAGAAAAAAAGACTTATTGTCTCATTAAGAAATACATTTCCAGGGGCGCCTGGGTGGCTCAGTGGGTTGAAGCCTCTGCCTTCGGCTCGGGTCATGATCCCGGGGTCCTCGGATCGAGTCCCACATCGGGCTCTCTGCTCCTCAGGGAGCCTGCTTCCTCCTCTCTCTCTGCCTGCCTCTCTGCCTGCTTGTGTTCTCTGTCTCTCAAATAAATAAAATCTTTAAAAAAAAAAAAGAAATACATTTCCATCAAAATTGTACATTTTTATGGCTATATAATCTATATTATATCTTTACGTTTTAGCCTTTTCTGCTCTAAACCTAAATACATCCAATTATTTTCAGTATTATTAGTTTTCTCTTTTATTCATGAGGACTCTTAAGCTCTTCTTTCATTTTTCCTTCAATTTTATTCTATTCTGTTTTTAACTACTTCATATCTTATTTTTAATATTTAGTTTCCAGTTTATCTTCAGTTATTTCTATTCATTTTCATCTTTTAGATTCTCCTAACCAGGGGACGGTCTTTACAGCAACCTGCATCCAGCAACTGTTTCTCTCCCTCCTGGGCAGTCGTGCCCATATCCCTCTGGTATGTGGCTTAGCAAAGGGCCAAGAAGAAAGGGACTGAGTGGGAGAGAAAGAAGAATTCAGTACAACTAGAGTGAAAAGGATCTGGGGTGGGAACTGGCTGCAGGGGAGATGGGGAGGAAGGTGGGAGGCAGATCATGCATGCCCCGTTCTCTTCCTAAAGCATTCCCTGGAGTTAACAACTCTTTCTGTTCTGGGAAACACTTTCTTCACAGCTGGAGTCCAGCTCTCATGCATCACACTGTTTGGTAGGGTTTGTTCATAAAGCTACCCACCCACTGGATGAGAGCTCCATGGGGACGGAGGACTGCCACTCCGCCAAGGCTGCATAGCCCCAGAAAACAGCACAGTGAAGGGATTCAATCAATACTGTCCAATAAAACAATGAATGAATGGTGCTCCAAGCCAGGAACAAGAGGCATGAATAAAGAAAATGAAAGCGGCATGGGGTGTGTATATATTCGAGGACAATGAGAGCCTATATCATACATATTCCACTGGAAACCAGTAAGGAACAAAAACATCTCACAGGACTTCTGTTTGCTCAGGAAAAACCCTAAGGCTCTCTGCTCTGCTGCTATCAATCAGTTGTTACCATCGACCAATAAGCCAATATCTTCCTAAGGTCTTATTTGATGATCGCTGTCCAGACTCTGCCATTTCTGTTCTTTTAGTAACTACAGATTTCTTGGGCACCTGGGTGGCTCAGTCGGTCAAGCATCTGCCTTCGGCTCAGTTCATGATCCCAGGGTCCTGGAATTGAATCCCACATCAGGCTCCCTGCCCGGTGGAGAGTCTACTTCTCCCTACCTCCTGCCCCTGCTCCTAAGCTCAAGCGCTTGCTCTGTCCCCCTCTCAAATTAATAAAGAAAATCTTAAACAACCACCGCCACAACAAAATTACAAATTTCTTATGAATCAGGACTTTAGGATTATATTTTAACTGAATTCAAAACACACTCCTCAATTTTCCTTCACTGAAACACTGCATTGGCCCTAAGATCTTTGCTTCCCACATTCTTGAAGCTTAAAGTCACAGAACCCACCTATACCACCAAACGTAATGCTCAGTATCATTGGGGTAAGAGCAAGTAGACCATGAACATTTCAAGATTATGCGATGAGGAATATTCAGCTCTAGCGCAAACCTTCTTCTGAGCTCCCAACCAGCAAATCAAACTCCTGATTGTGGGTCTTAATGGAATAGCCAGTTTCCATTCTGTCCCTCGATGCTTCCTCTTCACCTCTCCCTTTCATCTTGCCCTCATCTCATGTCCATCCATTTCGGAGACCACTGCCTTCATTTGCCCTCACTCATGTAGACGCTCCTCCCTCCACACCCCAGCCCTCATCTGTTGGTCCTATTTTTCAAGTTAGAATCAACTCAACCTACCTTGCTGTTTCCAACACCATTCCTAGCCTGGCCTCGATTCCTCCCCACTCCTATGGTCTCTTTATTAGCTTCCCGGTTTTCTCTCTTTACCCCTTCTAGGCTATTCTCCATTCTCCAGCAACAGTGATCTTTGTAAAATAAGAACTTTATCCCACTGGAACCATGGTAAAAGAAATTTTAAACCTTGCTCTTACCTTTAGAATCACATCCACAATCTTCAGTCTGCCTCTAGGAGCACGACGTGATCAGCCCTGGCTAGTCAGAGAACTTCCTCTCACGCCAGCCTCTCCACTGGTCACTGTGCTCTGGTAATGTGCACCTCTTCACATTTTACCAGGTACATGCTTTTTGTTCTGCGCTGTCCCTCCCCTACCTAACCTTCAGTTTTTTCATTCCTATCTACCCATCAGATGCCCGCAGCTGCCCTCCTACAAGCAAGTAAGTTAAAGGAGGCAACAGGAGTAAAAGTAAAAATGGCAGCTTGTGTTTTCAATGGTGTCAACAACTGAAACAAAAAGATTGTATCAGCTCTGGGGACACACACACACACACACACACACACACACACACACTCACACACATTCTGTCCTGCAAAAAAGTAAAACAATTATTTAATGAAACTTCAAGGAAGCAGGGTCTTTTACTTAGTTAAGAATAGACCTCAGACGGGGCACCTGGGTGGCTCAGTGGGTTAAAGCCTCTGCCTTCGGCTCAGGTCATGATCCCAGGGTCCTGGGATCGAGCCCCGCATCAGGGTCTCTGCTCCGCAGGGAGCCTGCTTCCTCCTCTCTCTCTGCCTGCCTCTCTGCCTAGTTGTGATTTCTCTCTGTCAAATAAATAAAATATTTAAAAAAAAAAAAAAGAATAGACCTCAGACATAGCAAGAGAAATGGGAACTTAACAGTAACTCAAAGAAATAGTTTATTTTTCTCACACAGCAAGTTCCAAGGGATGGTGTAGTGGTTCAGTGATGTATTCGGGGACACAGCTCTTTCTGTCTTTCTGCCTTTCTGCTCCCCTACAGTTAACATGCTGGGTTTCGTTTCCATGCTCATCATTGCCTCATGGACCTAAAATGGCTGCTGTATATCCAGGTTAAAGTCAGTATTCCAGGCAAGAAGAACTGGAAGAGACAGCTTTATAACTCATTAGGAAAAACTGTGTCACCTGGTCACCCTTAAATGAAAGAAAACTGGACAATTGAATACTAACTTTCACAGCTTCTCCTGCAAAAATAGGGAAAGGGCTTCGAAATAGAGGTTGTACCAGCCTGCGAGCATACTAGGGATAATCAATAGAAATTAATGGTGCTGTAATGGCAATATAATTAAATGGTGTTAGAAATAAAATTGTTATTTATTCTCCTCTACAAAATGTAATGGACCTTTTCTTTAATTTAGAGTTCTGTCTTTATTTTTTTAAAAGATTTTATTTATTTGAGAGAGAGAGAGAGAGAGCACAGAAGGAGAGTGAGAGGAAGAAGCAGACTCCCCACTGAGTAGAGAAGCCTGAGGCAGGGCTTGATCCCAGGACCATGACCGGAGCTGAAGTCAGATGCCCAACCAACGAAGCCACCTAGAGTTCTGTCTTTATTATATCTATCAGGATTTCTATAATTTGCTTCCCAATATTTCCCCCAGCTATATTTTCTTCATAGGATAAGGATTCTTCTCATTTATATTTATATTTAATATATAGTTTTATATTCATATACATAATTTTAACAATAAAACTATTCAAGAACCTATGCCCTGTGTTTGATAGCACACTCCACCTGTGCAGAAGTGTAGCAGCATTATCAGAGCGAGTATGGTATTCTCTGCAACCTGCCCGCTCTTTCGAATCCAAGAAGATTCAACATTCATCCCCCTAAAAACCATTCAGGTGAAATGGTCTGGGAACGCAGCAAACAGCTCACGCCTCTAGAAGCCACCAGGTGGCAGCACAGCATAAGAAGTGAGTGCAATTAGGTCCCTAACTCCAGGCCACAAAACTAAACCCCTAGGAATTTCTCAGTGTGAGCCTGCCTCACCCACAGCCTTGTGCCACCAGCTCACTTCGGCTTCAGCCCCATCAACCGAAATGGGCAAGGCAGCATGCCCTTTCAGTGACACGTTGCATTTGACTTACTAACATTCACATTCTCTTCAGGTGAAAGACTGTTGACTGAAAACACAACTGTGTTGTCCAATGCAACACTGCCACCCCAGGCATTTTTAGCCTATTTTAGGAAATGAGGAGATCGCACTCCGATATTTGTTTCCAAAACTCTGGATCTTGTGGGCTCCCCATGGGTCAGTGTTTGTGGGACAGAAGGGCCTACGTGCACGACCTACTTTTAAAGGTGAGACTCCAGGGTCTAGAGTCGTATTCCATTCTACTCCAGGAATTTTGAGTCTGAAGAAATGGAAAGCAAATGAAATGGAAATGGAGAGAAATGGAGAGAAATAGGAGCAACCAAGTAGGTTTTTTTTTTCTTTTTTAGAAAAGCATAATGATACTTCAATCTTTAAACGTACACTTCTTTTTCTGAATCAACTGAGATTTTGACACATAAAGCGATATTGAGTCAGCAGAGAATTAGAGTAAAAGCAAAACGGGGTTATATCTTCATCCATGGATGATACATTGATTTTAACAGAATAGAAACTCCAATACATTTGAACCAATTTCATGGAGCTCTGTTGGGAAACCTTTTCAGGCTGTGTCTGGACTTGATGAGAAAAGGTACACTGATTTATTAGTAATGTGTGTCGTAAGGGACTAGAGGAGGCGTGGGGAGGATGGTCTCTGCTCTCCCAAAGATGATAATATAGTAAGAAAGAATGAAGATCTGTGTGCTTTGAGGCAGAATCCCTCAAGTGTCAGTAAGAAGCGAAATAGAGCATTCTGAGGGATAACGGAGGCAAAAGATCAATTCTAGTCAAAGGGATCCGAGCATATGACCCAGAGAAGATGAAATTTTCTATTGGGTCTTGAATAACTAAGATTTTCATAAAATGTAGAAGGAACTGCATAAAAAGAGTGATGTGAACATAACTGAGAGCAGGCCTGGTTCAGTCAGGAAATAGTTCCAAGTGAAAGTGCGTGGTATCAAATAGTGCTGCTGGTGATGGGTGTCATTTCATAAGGACCTTTGTCTTCTGGAAAAGGCCCAATTAACACCTTCTCCATATATTCATTCATTAAACAAAGTCACCCAGTGATATCCGCATGCCTTTAAGTCCTAGAATGCTTGAATTCGAATGTTTTGGCATTCATCTGACCTCTGAGTGTGGCTGGGGAGGAAGAGGGCAAGGGAGATCCTGTACAGGATACTGGGCAGAGCTCTCTGCAAACTTGCCAGCCCTCATGGAAGGTGCTGAACCTCAGTCTGTGAAGAGCCCTGTGGATGAAACAGCAGTGCGTACACTTCTCCCACTGGGGAATACGCACCCTGGCAGAGACTTGTTCTTCATGTGTTTCTTGATAGAGTCTCTACCATTGGTCATTGGAAGTTGGTTTTTCTGGAGCTTGGAGGTGTCTGACGTGGGAGGAATTATCATTTCTTGCTACGAAAAGCCATAATTCCTAACAAAGAGATCTGGAGCTGGTAGCAGAATTCCAGAGAAGTATCAGTGACAAAATGTGAAGACTCATTTGGAGAAATAAAGAAGATAAATGACTTTGAGAATGGGTGGTTAAAAAAAGGGGAGGAGCAATAACAGAAATACAGACATCAGAAGGAGCACATATGGGAGCTGGAGAAGAATTTGAAAGTGAGGCTTACAGTATCTTTAAGACATTCAGATGAAGTCCACCAGTAGGTTGGGAATGCTTGTGTAGGCTTGAGAAGCGATAGCAACAGATCTGTAGAGTTAGAAGTCATGCAGAAGGAGTTTGTCCTTAAAAGGGACAATTTATGGGAAGAAATCTGAGAAGTGAGATGGCATGATCTTGGGAAAAGTCCTCTGAGAAGGAGAAGTGGTTAGCTGCTAGTCCAGCCGTGAAGTAAAGAGACGAAGACAAATCAGGAGAGTGCAGTGCTCACAGGCAAACGGAGGAGAGCTTCTAGATGAAATGGTGCAGGCAGCAATGTGAAAAGCTTCAAAAAATTCAAAGGGAACAAGCCTGTGGAAATGTCATTGTCCTTCAGCCGTTCGGATACCTATCCACTTGCTTGTTGAATTTCATTGCTGGTTTTCTACATGAGAATCAAATGTAAGCTTATTTGGCCAGTAGAAAAGGGATATGGTTCAGTAGTGAGAGTTGGTTTTAAAGAGGAAAAGAAATATGTCATCCTCTAAGACATCAGGGACAAATAAAAGATTGGTATAGAGTCGGATACCCACAGGGGATGGAAGCCAAATAACTAAGGAATGTGTTTTCCCCATGGACTGTGTTTTCTTAATGCTCTAGTTGAGAAGACGGGGAAAAGGAAGCAGGAAGTGGAGGAAAGGGCCATCCACTTGGATTAATTGATGGGAGGTGAGGAAGATGCATTCAGTGAGTGCTGGTCCATGAAAGACTGAACTACAAGTGTGTGAGTGGCCAAGTTAGCTCAGTTGTGGGGCTTCTCCTGGCAAAGCTTTATGGTAAAGTTTCAACAAAGGGCACAATACTGGTCCAAGTTGGAGAGGGTACCGCCAATCTGGTTTGGGAATGATTGTGCTATGTTTGCTGGTCCTGGCTTCTGTGTTGGAGCCATATGAGAGCATGCCAAGTGATAAAAGATGCATAAGGACAGTTAGCAGGTTCAGCAAAGAGATACATCAAGTGTGCAAGCAACACAGCATGTGGAAACAATATATACTCCCACACAAGTTTTTCGAGAATTAACTATATTATGGGGCACCTAGGTGGCTCAGCCAGTTGAGTTTGAACGTCCGACTCTTGGTTTCCGCTCAGGCTTGATCTCAGAGTTATGAGATCGAGCCCTGCATCATCAACCTCTGAGCTCAGCATGGAATCTGCTTGGGATTCTCTCTCTCCCTCTCCCTCTGTTCTCCCCACCCCCACCCCTGGCTTTTGTGCAAATGCATGTATGCTTTCATTCTCTCTCTCTCTCTCTCTTTCTCTCTCTTTTTCAAATAAATAAATAAAATCATTTAAAAAATTTAAATATATTAGTACATATTAAAGTGGTTTGCTCTTAGTGGGTTCTCAAAAAACATTAATTAAATTTTAATCTCTTGAGCTAGAGCAGTGTTATATAATTTTAGTTTTTTTAGCCACTGTAATTGGATATTTGTCTCTGTGTTACATTTATTTAATATCCTTTTACCATTGTGCCTTAAAGTGTGGAATCTTTTTTACCCAGTGAGTCATAAGAGATGTTAAAAGGGCAATAATCATAAATGAATTGTTTCCATAGTGGCTGGTTTCTAGGCAAGGTGCCTCTATAAGCATGGGTCAGATGGAGCATAAGCATGGGTCAGATGGAGCTCTTCCTCAGGTGTACGAAACAAAGCATGCCATAGAACATGCACAGAGAATCCACGCTGAACATTAAAATACACAACTGAATACAATATTCTGTAGTTACTATCACTTGCTAGTCCCCAAAAGCAGTTTTTATGTTCTTTAAATATAAAAAAAGCATAATGAATGCTCATAAATCTCCTAAATTAGTCTTTAAACCATACCACCAGGAAAGGCCACGCCTACATCTACAATACTGCAGAACCTTCTCTGGCCCTCCTGGCCTTGCCCTGGGCACCTGGAGCCAAATTATTAATCCTTAACCCACACCAAACTCCCAGTCCTAACAAATCCTCACATTTAACTTGACAGACTCCCAATAAATCAAGATGTCAGCCCAATAGTTTTTGTTTGTTTTTTTTTTTTAGATTGGAAATGGATCAAAGAGAGTGTAATTGATCAAGTGAAGTTGGCAGTCAATGAGAAAATAAATTCAAACTTTGCAGGTAAATAAGTGGCCTTCCATCTGTCTTAGGAACATGGATTTTTTAAAAAGATTTTACTTATTTATTTGTCAGAGACAGAGAGAGAGCACAAGCAGGGGGAGCAGCAAGCAGAGGCAGAGGGAGAAGCAGGCTCCCCACTGAGGAAGGAACTTGATGTGGGACTCGATCCCAGGACCCTGGGATCATGACCTGAGCCAAAGGTGGATGCTTAACTGACTGAGCCCTCTGAGTGTCCCAAGAACATGGATCTTTATGGAAATCCTGTACTTCAAAATAGTGGTTATCAACCATCTCACTTTTCCCCTCTACCTCACAGGAATTAGAAATCATAACAGTAAGAGTGCTGGAGGGCCTTTCCTATTTCAAAATCTCAGTGGATGAGTTCCTGGGAAGGCTTAACTGGCTTGGACTAGAAAGAGGTAGGAAGAGAAAGAAATTAGCATTCTCAGAGAAATTAAGGAGTCCATCCCATTTACAATTGCACCCAAAACTATAAGATACCTAGGAATAAACCTAACCAAAGAGGCTAAGAATCTATATACAGAAAATTATAAAGTACTCATGAAAGAAATTGAGGAAGACACAAAGAAATGGAAAAATGTTCCATGCTCCTGGATTGGAAGAATAAATATTGTGAAAATGTCCATGCTACCTAAAGCAATCTACACATTTAATGCAATCCCTATCAAAATACCATCCATTTTTTTCAAAGAAATGGAACAAATAATCCTCAAATTTATATGGAACCAGAAAAGACCTCGAATAGCCAAAGGAATATTGAAAAAGAAAGCCAAAGTTGGTGGCATCACAATTCCGGACTTCAAGCTCTATTACAAAGCTGTCATCATCAAGACAACATGGTACTGGCACAAAAACAGACACATAGATCAGTGGAACAGAATAGAGCGCCCAGAAATCGACCCTCAACTCTATGGTCAACTAATCTTCGACAAAGCAGGAAAGAATGTCCAATGGAAAAAAAGACAGCCTCTTCAATAAATGGTGCTGGGAAAATTGGACAGCCACATGCAGAAAAATGAAATTGGACCACTTCCTTACACCACACACGAAAATAGACTCCAAATGGATGAAGGACCTCAATGTGAGAAAGGAATCCATCAAAATCCTTGAGGAGAATGCAGGCAGCAACCTCTTCGACCTCAACCATAGCAACATCTTCCTAGGAACAATGGCAAAGGCAAGGGAAGCAAGGGCAAAAATGAACTATTGGGATTTCATCAAGATCAAAAGCTTTTGCACAGCAAAGGAAACAGTTAACAAAACCAAAAGACAACTGACAGAATGGGAGAAGATATTTGCAAACGACATATCAGATAAAGGGCTAGTATCCAAAATCTATAAGGAACTTAGCAAACTCAACACCCAAAGAACAAACAATCCAATCAAGAAATGGGCAGAGGACATGAACAGACATTTCTGCAAAGAAGACATCCAGATGGCCAACAGACACATGAAAACGTGCTCCACGTCACTCGGCATCAGGGAAATACAAATCAAAACCACAATGAGATATCACCTCACACCAGTCAGAATGGCTAAAATTAACAAGTCAGGAAATGACAGATGCTGGCGAGGATGCGGAGAAAGGGGAACCCTCCTACACTGTTGGTGGGAATGCAAGCTGGTGCAACCACTCTGGAAAACAGCATGGAGGTTCCTCAAAATGTTGAAAATAGAACTACCCTATGACCCAGCAATTGCACTACTGGGTATTTACCCTAAAGATACAGACGTAGTGATCCGAAGGGGCACGTGTACCCGAATGTTTATAGCAGCAATGTCTACAATAGCCAGACTATGGAAAGAACCTAGATGTCCATCAACAGATGAATGGATAAAGAAGATGTGGTATATATACACAATGGAATACTATGCAGCCATCAAAAGAAATGAAATCTTGCCATTTGTGACGACGTGGATGGAACTAGAGAGTATCATGCTTAGTGTAATAAGTCAATCGGAGAAAGACAACTATCATATGATCTCCCTGATATGAGGACATGGAGAAGCAACATGGGGGGTTAGGGGGATAGGAGAAGAATAAATGAAACAAGATGGGATTGGGAGGGAGACAAACCATAAATGACTCTTAATCTCACAAAACAAACTGGGGGTTGCTGTGGGGAGGTGGGATTGGGAGAGGGGGAGAGGGCTATGGACATTGGGGAGGGGAGGCGAGCCATAAGAGACTATGGACTCTGAAAAACAACCTGAGGGTTTTGAAGGGTCAGGGGTGGCAGGTTGGGGGAACAGGTGGTGGGTAATAGGGAGGGCACGTTTTGCATGGAGCACTGGGTGTTGTGCAAAAACAATGAATACTGTTATGCTGAAAAAAATAAATAAAATGGGGGAAAAAAAAGAAAGAAATTAGCGTTCTCTGAGCACCTATGAGTGACAGTCACTGCCCTACCCATGTGACGTTAGTATTACTACCAGATGGAAAAACAAAAAGCAAACAAACAAAAAAACCCCAACGCCCCCCTCCCCACCCCGCCCGGCCAAAGCCTCCAGAACACTTGTAGACTTATTCTTGGCAGAGGTGTGGTGGGAAGATGGAGAGAACAATTTATACTGCCCTTTTCTTACAGGCACTGGGCTTGCCTAAGAATTGGATTATATTACAAGGTAGCTGTGCTTGAATTATACTACAAAGAAAAAAAATACCATTTTGAAGCTTCCGTCAGTTCTCTGTGCTTATAAGAGCAGGACCCAGAGTAAATGCCCTTTGTGCGGCAGAGTGAGTTCATAAGCTTTAAAAATGCCTTGAGTTTGTGTGGTGTGGGGAGTAAGAGACGCATTGCTCTGCACATTCACAGGAATTTAAAGTTCAAGAGGGGAGAAAGGTCTTCTTGGAAGGAGAGGTCCAAGAAGACACAGGGAAATCGGTGTCTAAGGAAGACACGACCATGAGAAATCTGAGACTAGCTAATATTGTTGTTGGATTTGTAGATGTTCTGTTATGCCATCATTCAGGCAACGTCCGTTGTATGCCATAGATTGGTGTTAGTGGAACTTTGGAAAAATAAAGGGATTCGGTGTGGGAGACGAGATGGGGTGAATGGGAACAGATGAAGGACAGAACTGTACGAGTAAGGTGCCAGGGTGGTCAAGGGTGCAGAGATGTGGAACATGAGAGCAAGAAGGAGCCATAACAGATCAAAGATGGAAGATGCCCGTGAACTCCAAGAGTGCAGGGAAACACAGGCGAAGGCAGAGCTGAGGGCCGGGATGTCAGATTTCCAACCGGATGCTGAAATGCACATTAAAGACTGAAGTGCAACGTGAGGCAGAAATCGGTACCTGGGAGAACGGCCAGGTGGGTAACTATTATTAATCAAATTATTAGTTAAATTATTAACTTCTCTTTACTGAAGATACAGAATCTGACCAACGTACCTGAGGCCACAGAACTAGTAAGGGACATGGCTCTCAAACTCAAAAGTCTGACTTTTTACTACACTCTACTCTTTCTCCAAGAGATAGTAGCAACTGTTTATTGATGCCCTCACCATATTCCCAGCCCTGCGTTGTGCCGAGCCAGGGTCTATTACTACCCTCAGTCTATGGCTGAGGAAACTGAAGGTCAGAGGGATTCCAAAACTTGCTGGGGCTCTCAGAGCAAACAAAAGGGAGCCAAGATTTAATGGTAGGTTTTTCTAGCCTCAGAATGTCAGTTCTTTCCAACTACATAGCTTCTCCTGGAATGACAGAAACTTAGTTAATAACACAGGTGTTTACCTACAGACTAGCTGGTATTATGGGTAACTTGTACTAACAAAGTAATTGATTGGGTTTGCGGTATAGGGACAAGGTGGTTTTAAAAAACACCTACTAACTATACAATCAGGAAGCCGACTGAGAAGCTTGTGGTGTCATTCATCTTGACGAGATATTCAGGACTGAATCGTGCCAGGCATAGGGAAAATCTAACTCTTTCCAAATGAATCCCAGAATCCTGGAGAAGAAAAAGGTGACTCATACAAGAAAGTCCTTTAAAAGCATCTTTTTATTTGCTATAAGAATATAATCTGGCATTTCTATACAATCCATCATGCAAAAAACATGGTAGGCATTTTACAAGCAAAGCAGAATTCCAATAGCTGTACATTTGTTCCATCAACATATTAGCCAAAGCTGAAAAACAGCATCTGGGGATAAACATATACAGAACAAGCCAACCTTCGTCCCTAGGATCATGGCTCCTAACATCAAGAAGCACAGTGGAGAAAGCACAGTCACCTTGATGTCTCAATGCCTAAGACTGAAAGAAAGGGGAAGATTGGAGGAACGTCACTGATGATGCACTGGGTCACCAGGAGGCCGCTACCCATCGGCAGTTTCCCTGTGTGCCTACGTGGCTCTGGGCATCTGGAGACAAACAGGGAGGAACTACCTGCAGAGCTAACCTACTTCAGGTGGAAGAGCCCATGGAAGGATCCTTTTGCTCCAGCACCAAGCTGGGAGTTAAGAATTGCAATTGCTTTCCTAACCAAAAGTCACAGTGATTTTTCTTTTGGTAGAGTAATTAAATTTCCCTGAAATACCATCATCAAGCATGTTGTAAGTAAATTGCTCAGTAGCACGGTGGGCCCTAAACTCTGGAGCTGGCTCAGCTTGCATAACTGTGGTTTGGGGAAGTGAGCTGGGGTGAGAGGGGGAAGGAGAGCACACAAAACCCTTTAGAATCAGACCGCAAAGGCTGGGACCATCCGTGCACAGCTCTTTCTTTGCAGGGGTGCCTGAGAGTCCTTTCTGGACGTGGAAGGTTCCTAGTCACATCGGTTGTGCTCCGGTCACTCACTGAGTTCAGCGATAACAATCCAAACCTATGTTATCCTTAGTCTTCACCACAAAAGGCCATGGGTAGTATGCCCACTTTCTAGTTAAGCAAACTTAGGCTTTTAAAGATTATGCCATTAGACTGAGGACACGCAGCTAGTTATAGATGGGACAGGACTGGCGATCAGGCCCGCTGGACTGCAAACCTAAAGTTTTCACTGCACCAGAGCATTTCTGAAGGGATCAAAAGCTATTTCTGGCCTTGGACATTTCCTTACCATTTTGTGTGATTTTAGTCCCAAAGTCAAAATCCAGAGAGATTCAGAAGAGCTAAAAATGCCACAGTGAGGAGAGGTGAGTTATCGACTTCCGTTCCAGCCAGACCTGTGAGAGCAACTGAGATCCCGAGGGGCCACCTCTATAGGGTCTGCTGGGAAACTGATCTGGGATTTAACTTAGAGGTATCTCCAACCTGTTCAATTAATGGACAAAAATCTGCAAGAAAGGGATTCAAATTAGGTTCAGGAATTTACACCCTCCCGCCCCAGGCCCACAAAACCAAAGGGACCTCTCCTGGGGCAGATCTCAAACCTGGAGTCTCTGAGGCATGGGCATCCCATTGATTTCTAGCATCATCAACTGTTAAGTGAAAGTAACAAATTAGAAGAAGTAGAGCCAAAATGTGTCTCCTGCAAACTCTCACGTCTCTAAAGGTACAAAATGAGGCCATCGGGCATGATGCATCCAATGACAACCAAAGCAAGGGTCTTTATTTTTGACTTGTATCTGCTTTGTGGAGCCTCAGTTCAGAATTCTCCGTGAACTCAGCTGTTCATCAGTCTTCTTATCCCTCTGCGATTGTTACATTCAGAAATAGAACTTTGGGTTTACTTTGAAAGTTACATATTTGCCTGAATTTTGAATATTGTTATAGTCACCGTATTTGAGGAGTGCACTTCTAAAAGCATCTTTTCCTATTGTGTTTAAAATTGGAAAAGCTGTTTTTAAAAGTGCATTTTTTTAAAAGATTTTCTTTATTTATTTGACAGAGAGAGCTCACAAGTAGGCAGAGAGGCAGGCGGGGGTGGGGGGAAGCCGGCTCCCCGCTGAGCAGAGAGCCCCATGTGGGGCTCAATCCCAGGACCCTGGGATCATGACCTGAGCCGAAGGCAGAGGCTTTAACCCACTGAGCCACCCAGGCACCCCAAAAGTGCATTTCTTAAATACGATGATTATTAAACCAATATTCTTACCAGGGCAAGTCAACTTTTAGGGATAAAAGAAGTGTCAGTGGGAAGAATTTTCTAAAGAGGATACATCATTTTAACTGGGGTCCGATTTAGACTTTGAAAGACCTATATAAATAAAAGCCATATGAGACTACCCTCTTACTGCTGGAGTCTGCGTTGACTCCCAGATCCAGTGATGGATGGGTCCATAACAAAATGACAAAGGGGAGAGTCACACATGGCCTTCACTTTGCCTCGCTGGAGTCGACCACAAAAGCATCGGCCCCCAAAGGGTCTTGGAAGCTTATCCCACTCTGGCTGGTGAGAGCTGACAGGCAGAGGAGTGGGTCTCTCCTTCACTCCCTCTCTTCCCCGTGACCTATTTTCTGTTCCAGTTATGGGAGATATTCTGAATCTTTTTCATTTTGATCCTCTGATCCAGCATCTTGTACCTCGCAGGATGGTCATCGGTTTTCTTTGGGACTGAAGGTGCGTAGGAGCTAGATGCGTAAGCAGGGCGTTTAAAATGGCGCAGAGGAGCCTTGATGACTGGCGGCCATGCAAAGGAAGACAGACAACCATTAGCCTCACCAATGATGTGGCACCACCTAAACACTGTGGGCCATTGGCTCTCCCCAGACTGTTTCCTTTCAAAGCAGGAAACAGACAAGTGGGATCCTCACTGGGGCTCTCACTATAGAAAGGTGAATAAACACATTCCCACCTCGGTCATTTACTTAAAATAAAGAAAAGACAAATTCCTAGGGAAAGACAACAAGGATGCTGGAAGACGAATGTTTTCTGACAATGAATGGTTGGAGTGAAGGAAGTGAGAGGGAGCGGTGGGATCACTTTTGGGAATAGCAAAGCAAACAGGCGAGCAGAGCCGTAGGATGGACCAACATTTAGCATCGGATGTGAGCTTTTAGGGCTGCAAAGTGGCGCGTGATCCAGAAGTGATTAAAAAACAAAACAAAACAAAAAAAAAAGCACTGAGAAGTATTTGCCAAACACATATATAAAGGTCTTGTCTCCAAAATATTTTTTAAAACTCTTAAAATTCAGTAAAGAGAAATCAACAACCCAATTTACAAAGGAGCAAACGATCTGAACTGACTTCTCAGTGAGGAAGAGATGCACACGGCCAGAAAGCCAAGCTGCAGATTAAAACAGCAATGATATACACGACACACCTATCGGGATGGATAAAATCCAAACCAGAGCGGGTGACACCCGTCGCTGGGGATGACGTGGAGCGACAGGACTCCCATCCTCGCTGGAGGGGATGTAAAGTATTACGGTCACTTTGGAAGACATTTTGATAGTCTCTTAGGAAGCTGGTCATGGTTTTACCACACGATCCAACAGTTATGCTGCTAGATATTTACCCAACTGATCTGAAAACTGATGTCCACATAAAAACCTGTACATGAGTTTTATAAAAGTTTATTCGTAATTGCCCAAAATTGTAAGCCAGGAATTCCTTCAATAGTTAATTGCATAAACACATTGTAGAACAACTATACAATGGGATATTATTCAGTGATAAAAAGAAACGAGCAGTCAAGCCACATAAAGACATAAAGTGTTAACTGATCCCTCTTCCCTGTGCCCCCTTGTGCTCTGCCCCCCACCACTGGCACCACCTCTTCCCCTTCTTGGTCCTGCTGGAGAGCATTGTCAGTGAGATAGTATAAGAGTGAATAAAGGGAAAACCAGGTTAAATGACCATCGCAAATCCATGAGATAGAATAATTAGGTAAAAGGTATGAAGGACAGAGCTGGTGCTGAGTCATTTCCTCAAACACTTGTTCGGGGTGAAGTGATTCTAACAACACAGGGTGGGCAAAGAAAGGTAATACACAGGTGGGTCAGCTTGAAGGGCTCAGACTGGGGGACAGATCCATGACACAAAAGGTTACCCTTGTGAAAACCAGTTCCACAACTCTCTTCCAATATGATCAAGCAAAAGATCAGAAACAATTTAAATATACAATCATAGGGGTTGGTTAAGTTCTGGTACATTCTTAAAATACACTATTATGATACTACGGAAAAGCCATATAGATGTCTGTTAATAAAAACAGAGGTTCGTGTAATCCTGTTAAATCAAAAAGGCAATAAATATAATCTAATCTCATTACAGTATGTATCAATATGCACATTAGAAAATCCAGAAGATCATACAGTTACATCATAGCAGTGGTTATCTCTGAGGAGTTTAAACATGGTTTTTGGTTTTTTGTTTCCATTTTCTAATTTCTCTATGTGGATCAGGTTTTGCTGATGTGACTTTTGAAAAAGAAACATACTGCTAAAAATTTCTTCCATAGAATCATACGTCAGAGCTATTCTGCAAGATCGTATGTAACAAAAAGCCAGCAAACCTGAGGTCACTTGGAGCTTTAGTACAAGGCATCTCAGAGAGCTCAGAGCTGACTAGACTTTACCCCGTCTGTAGACTAATGGTCATTCGCTGACTTCTTAGAGCACTTAGGTGTTGCTGACGGAACAGTGAAGAAAACAGAAAACAGAAAAAATCCCTGCTGTCCTGGGACTTCCATTTTAGTGACCCCCCACTGAGAATTGTCACTTCGCTTACAGAAGAAAAAAGTGTTCAGGTCTATTATATAAGGGACACTATTACTACCATAATACCCACACCAACTTTGCCTCTCAGTTAGGCTAACTCAGTAAAGACTGGCAGCAAATGGTCTGGTAGTGACATATTATGCACGCGGAAGAAGAGAGAGGTGTTTTGTTTTGTTTTTTTCAAAGACCTCAGAGCACTTAATTCTGAGTTTTATGGTAAACAGCACAAAACACTCTAGGAACAAGTACAAAAACAGCCGTGTTACCCTGGATAATGGGGTAGAAACAAGAGAGACTTCAGATTAAAAGCTGCTTGTTGCAAACGTCTGGGCTAGCTGATTTACTGCTCTTCAAGTCACAGTTCCTCTCCATATTCATTCTATTTTCGCTACTCAGCATGAACCCAGCCAAAGCATTATTGAATTTCCCACTTCTCAGCATGAAGGAGCAGTTACCGTTTGCTGGCATTCTGATTGTCTGAACAAAAACTCCCCTTGCCACCAGAGTCACTGCAAATAGAGTTGAACCTGCTGATAGAGATCGGCCTCCCACCAAGATTGTGGAAATACTTATATGCCTGCTGTCGCCCTTACTCAAAGTGTTGGAAAAAAAGAAAAATTCATACAGTGCTGTTTTATAGGCATTGATTGCCTTTCCGGTCTGCAGGGGAATGTGATTTGATGACAGAGAAAAACAGGAGAACCGGGGATAAGGACACCACCCTGAATTTAGTAGAGACCTTTGTTCTGGGGCGCTGGCCTGGCCTCCTAGGGCTCTTTCATTTGTCTACTGGCTATTCCCAAGATACTGGAAGAGGATCTGATCCTTCTCCTTTCAACAACTACACACGTCCCACACCTGAACCCAAGCAGTAGTGTTAAAATCCACCCCTCCTTCTCCAGGGGTAGAGAAGAAGAACCAAACTGGGCATAGAATCCCTTCTCTCCATATGCTCAATTATTAGCAAGTTAGACCCTTTTTTTTTAAATCTTGGGGCCATATTCACAAAATCTGCTCTCATCTCTTAAAGCAATTTACTTGCTGGAAATGGTCTAATTAGCTAATGAAGATTTGACAAAGGTACGTATCATTGCACAGAGCCTGGATTTGGGAGTTATTATCTATATTACTTTCAAATGTACTTAGGAAAAGAAAAGTGCAAGACAAAAATCGATATATCACCATCCTTTATTTCACAATTACACACAGTATTTGTTTTTCATAAAGGCAATGCTCTTTGAGGAGTTTTAATCCCCATTTGTTTAAATCTCATCTTTCTTTTTTAAAATATTTTATTTATTCATTTGACAGATGGAGATCACAAGTAGGCAGAGAAGCAGGCAGAGAGAGAGAAGGAAGCAGGCTCCCTGCTGAGCAGAGAGCCCTATGCGGGGCTTGATCCCAGGATCCTGGGATCATGACCTGAGCCAAAGGCAGAGGCTTTTAACCCACTGAGCCACCCAGGCACCCAAAATCTCATCTTTGTCATTAACACCACAGTTCTCCCAAAAGTGTGTATGATCTTTTCCCTTTCCTTGGCCACCGCCAACCTATCTGTTTCTCCCTCTCCTCCTCTGTGTCTCTGTCTGTGAGACCATTTTGCTTGATGGTTACTTTTCTTGTGGTGTAGGAGACAAGTGTATAGAATTATTCTTCAGAAATAGATTGAGATTAGTCCTAAATCAAATTAATATAGTTGATATTCAGCTATTGCGATGTAAAAGAGGGTTTTTAAAGTGCTTTGTTTCTCAAAATACCCTTCAATAAAGTTGTGAGTGTGATAGGTATTTTGGGGGGATAGGGAGGTTCCTTAGTCAAAACTTACTGGGTTTAAACTACTATCTTCATGGCAGGACCTTTCAGACACCTAAGTAGTGGGGATGTGTTTTAGGAATCCTGGAGAGAAGCCAACAGCATGTGGGTTTTCTCCATTTTATTAGCTTAGGGAACTCCTTCACAAGGACATCTTCACAGTGTCTAGCAGAAAATACTTTCAGAAAAGACTAGCCTAATTCCTCATCCTTATCTTACGGTGTCATCTCATATACTATCAGAAATCCCGACTTCAGCACACCTTGTTGTTTTGTATTAAGTGAGAGCAGGCTGCACAGAACTATCACCAGTCCTCACCTATTGTCGGCCCTGCCTAGTCTCTGTGAGTTTAGTAACAATCTGTGTGAGAATCTGTCTCTGTTCTTTCCATCCTCTCTGACTTCATGGGGATCTTCCCCAACCTCTTATGTGGCAGCAGCAACTCCGTGTGGAGAATTTCTGGATCTCTGTTGCAGAACCCGACCTCTGAGGGCAGCAACTTGGTCTGCTCTTAATTTCTGAATAAATTCAAATATTAGCACCTTCTTAAAATAAGAAGTGTTGGACATATGTTTTCTGCCCTTTCAAAGATAATATCATGATACCACCTTTGGGGGAAGAAAATATTTCCATTCTAGACTTTTTCTACCTGCATTCACACACACACACACACACACACACACACACACACACACACACACACTAAAAAATAATCATTTGTTGCCTCTGAAATGTTGTTTTACATGAGGAATAAAATCCTACTGCCATACATTTCATTTCTAAAAGCAGGTCTACTTGCAGTATCTGCCTGAAAGCTGATGGAAATCTTTTTTTTTTTTTAAGACTTTATTTATTTGACAGAGATCACAAGCAGGCAGAGAGGCAGACAGAGAGAGAGAGGAGGAAGCAGGCTCCCCGCTGAGTGGAGAGCCCGACACAGGGCTCGATCCCAGGACCCCGAGATCATGACCTGAGCCGAAGGCAGAGGCTTTAACCCACTGAGCCACCCAGGCACCCCCTGATGGAAATCTCTTATAAAAAAATGGACAAAAATCATTCACGAGTTTTGAATTGCAAGGGATTGGAATGCTAACATCAGCTCCATCAAGGATGGAATGGTGAAAGAACCAAACTTGTCATTTTTGTGTCGGGATTCACCGTGGTAAGACAGTTATGACATCAGACAACACTTGTTTACTAGGCACAATGCTAAGAATTTAATGTGAATCTTCTCTACAATCCTATGAAGCAAGCGCTGTTATCACCCCCTTTTGGGGCAAGGAAAACTAAAGGAAACTGCCAAAGCCTACACAGCTGGTATGCAGGATTCTGGATTCACGTCCAAGCGGCTCAACTTCAGAGCTTTCACCCGATACATAAAGCAACTTTGCACCAAAGCTCAGAGTAAATGTTAATAATTACCATGATAAGTTATGAGAGTCAAAATAGTACCTCATTTCTACTCTCAGTATTTGAGGATATAATCTGTGTAATATACAGGATTCTTGAACATGCTTGTTAGTAGCTACAGTCACACTTCCCCCAAAGCAAAAGCAAATCATCTCCCCCAACAGATATACCCACTTAGTATAATTTGTGGTCATAGCTCAGGAAGGAATTATATACAGGTCTCTTAAGTAACTGCTTTTATCTCTCCCTTCACTTAGGCCAGGTTGGAATGTTAACAGGAATTCCAAAAGTTACGACTGTCGATGAGCAGTCAAGTCAAGCAGAGCCCCAGGATCTTGGGTGGGTGCTTAACTGGGTGGTCCTTACCCTGGCCACATGTGAGAACAACCTAGGGAGCTTTTAAAAATCCCAATACTCAGGTTGTACCCCAGATCAATGAAAGCAGAATCTATGTGGGTTTGTCTGAGACCTCAGGAGTTTTTAAAGCTCTTCAGATAATCTCACCGTGTGTGAGTTTGAGAGCTATTGTTTTGGTCTCCCCAAATGTCTCCTTCCTTATCTTCACAAACGAAACAATAGTACCAATGTTTTGCACACACTGAAAGTGTTGTGGAAACTGTGGAGAGCTAGCTAATGTTGCTGCTGTAGTTTGATCACAACAAACTGCCTGGGGTGGGGAGAAGCCTTACATGAATCTGTTAAGGTTTCGTGTGGTCTTCACAATTATGTTCTCCCCGCACCACCCCCTCACCCCCGCCCACCACATTTTGTTCTTCTTGTTGGGTCTACCATGAAGACAAAAGCTCTGAGGAATGAAAAGGCATTCTTTTGTTGGAGAAAGCAACTTCGGTGCTATCATTTGAGGATTGTAAGACCCGCACCAAGAACAGCCAACCGTGAGATGAGCCATTGCTTTCTAAATAAATCTCACTTGTGGGAAAGGAAAAAATAAGACCAAAGAGCACGTTCCTGATGTCTGACTGAGGGGTAAGATAAGAGTGAGAACTTTGCAGGCGGAAATCTAGTTTTAAAGCCTGCTTCTACCATTCCTGGTTTGTTTGTTTTTTTCCTGGGCAGGTCATTTCACGTGTAAGCTCCACATTTCTCCTCTGTAGCCCAGGTGTACCAGTGCTGTCTATCTTGTAGGACTGCTGGGACGACTCCGCCAGAGTGGGTGTGTCAAGGATTTCCTACAGTGTCTGGCATAAAGAATGCCTTCGGTCCATGGTGAATTCTCTTAAGATCATCGTCGTAATAATGATCATGTCCAAGGGTAACTCCCGGTGGATAAAGTGGGACTAAACCCTGAACAGACAGATGCCAGAAGACTTCTAGGACAGGCACTGACATTTCCTGCAGGATTGATTTTGGGCTGCGAGTTAAGGTGTTGCTCAGTTTGAGATAATCTGCCTGATGTTTCTCTATGTCTCTGGATTTGTCTCCCTTCTGGACTCTTTCTAGCTTCTTTCTGGGATATCTTTTCAGATTATCTGGAATTCCAAACCAGGCTTATGTCTGATTCTGACCAGATCAGCCACATTAGCTAATTTGGCATGAATTAGTGACATTTTGAAGGTGAGCTCATGAGAAAACACAAAATCAGCCAAAAGTCTCCATTCAATGTTAGCATCAGCTTCACAGAGGACTGAATCAGGAAGGGTTCATCCCATTCCCAAAGCAGAAGCATTCCCTTTAAACCTCTAGCATTTGGCTAAATTGGCTTTCCAAGCTGGTCTTTTCCTTAAGGGGTAAGTGGAAGATACTAATTTGTTTCAACAGAAAAACAGACTTGGTTCTTGTTCATTATCTAGGCTTCCCATGAGACGCTTCAAAAAATGGAAGTGAAACATAACAACCTTTTAGAAACCCAAGGCTCTGCTGTTTAAGGAGACCAGCAGCATGGTCTCTGTCCTCTATAGTTTTCAGTGTTTTTACATCCCTGATTGCAGCCGCCCCCATCCTTGGAAGGGGCCAGATTCAGTTCTGTCTCTACCCTTCTATGCTGCGGGCACACGATTTCAGTTTCCCACTTAGAAAACAGAGCTAAGAAGTCTCACCGCAGAGAGCTGTGATGAGAGGGAAAGGAATCACGCATGTGGAGCCATCAACATGGTACGGGCACGTAGTAGGTGCTGCCTTGCTCTTGCTTTCCATCCCTTCCTGAAAGGTTTGCAACTGCCAGGAAAATTCAGCAGCGACATACTTTCCCAGTTAGGGAATTCATCTGTCTCCTCAAGACACAAGCGCATTATACTGAGGCCACACAGCTGGGTGTCTCTTCCTTTTGTAGCAACACAATTTAGCAACATTAACCCAGCCAGAAAATCACTCATAAACTAAGCACATTAGATGCACTGTTGTCTACTCTTAAACTCTTCAAGGTGTATTTTATATTAAAACAACAATAATGATGGGCACCTGGGTGGTTCAGTCAGTTGAGCACCTGCCTTCAGATCAGGTCATGATCCTGGGTCCTGGGATCGAGCCCCACGTCAGCATCAGCCTCCCTGCTCAGTGGAGAGTCTGTGTCTCCCTCTCCCCTCCCCCACTTGGGTTCTCTCTCGCTTGCTTTGCTCTCTCTCCTTGACAAATAAATAAAAAACATTTTTAAAAAACTACAATAATGAAATCCATCATCTATATTTTAAAAGATGCTGGCTCGTTAAGGACTTCACCTCAAAAATGAGAATGCTAAATAATCCACTGGTTCCATATTTTCTTTCTTTTTTTTTAAGTTTTTATTTATTTATTTGATAGAGAGAGAGAGCACGAACAGGGGGAGGAGGGGCAGAAGGAGAGGGAAAAGCAGAGTCCCCGCTGAGCAGGGAGCCTGATGCAGGGCTCAATCCCAGGACCCTGGGATCATGACCTGAACTGAAGGCAAATGCTTAACCGACTGAGCCACCCAGGCGCCCCTGGTTCCGTATTTTCACTTCACAGAGCAACGAGCACAGAAACTGAGAAGCTACCTAGAAGGAGCTGAGATAACAGTGCATGAACCAAAACCCTACCTAGGATAGACAGATGACCCCGTCAGCATTCCAGGCCCCCAGAGGAACCTATGTCCGTAGGGAAAATATAAACCACATGGTTTTGTTGCCCTTCAGCCAGCCCGAAACTGTTTGCTTCCACCTGCAGTTCTCAACCCTGGCTGCACTTCAGATCACCTGGAAAGCTTTAAAGTTTACTAACTCCTGCCCTAGGAGTCTCTGAAGCAATCCAGTATTTTAAGATGGAACCCAAGCATCAGTATGTTGGTCATGTCCAGTAACTCTAACGTGTACCCAGGTAGAGAAACACTGGCTTGAGTGCCAAGTTGGTTTTGAGACTAAGTCAACTTATACTTTGGTATTGAAGGATGCCTGGGGCAACTGGCAAGATCTTATCATTACATGCAGGAGCTCGCAACGCTTGGCCATGTGCTAAGATCTATGACAAGATTTGAACCCATGAGGGATATCTGGGTGGCTTGTGCCTTCGGTTCAGGTCATGATCCCAGGACCCTAGGGTCAAGTCCTCCATCAGGCTCCTTGTTCAGCTGGGAGCCTTCTTCTCTGCCTGCCACTCCCCCTGCTTGTGCACTCTTTGTCTTTCTTTCTGTCTGACAAATAAATAAAAATATTGAAAAAAAGAATTGAACAGGTGGTATGGTATTATTACAAGAAAAGCATGGGTTGGGACAACACATCACTGGGTTAACTATTACTAGTTGTAAGATCCTAAGGAGATAAACTATTCTGGAATTCAGGTTTTTTGTTTTTGTTTTTTGTTTCTCTGTAAAATGGGAAGAATATGCATGGTG
Source organism: Meles meles (assembly GCF_922984935.1). Classification (NCBI taxonomy): domain Eukaryota; kingdom Metazoa; phylum Chordata; class Mammalia; order Carnivora; family Mustelidae; genus Meles; species Meles meles. The sequence goes on along the minus strand of NC_060075.1, from coordinate 45,803,797 downwards.
CTATGAGGATTTTAAAGAGGATGTAAATGAGATCATGTATACACAGTATCTTGTAAACTTGTGGACTTCCAGGATGTCGTAGGTACGTGTTATGTGGCAACCATGATCCCATAGCACAGGGGTGAATGGTCTTCACTGAAGGCCTTTTAATGGTGCCCTCCCTGATGGATTTCTTATTCTACAGTAGAAAAGTCATGTAATTCTCTGCACAACTGGCTATCACTACAGGGAAGACCTTACCAAACAATGAAGAGGTTAATTTAATAAATTTACTTGTGAGCACTTGGCAGAGAACACGTCATTCTGATTCCCGGAAAACTAATCATCCAAAATGTGCATGTATACATGGACATTTATATCCACTACTTGAGGAAACCACTTTGCTGGAACTAAGTGTCATTCGAAGCAAAGCAAAAACATCTAGCCTACATTCTAAACTATTTATACAATGTACAAATATGGATGTTCATGCAAAGCCTAACCATGAATGTGAATGAGGGCTGGAAATCCTGGCTGGGACGGGAAGTGTGACTTAGATAACCAACCAGGATGAAAGAAGTTTCAGTCCTTGTATTCTAATCTTGATGCAATTGGGAAAATAACAAGGGCACTTCTGATTCTTAGGAATCTTTGCATTTATTATGCTGAGGCATAAACATTCTTCAAGTCACCTTCATTGGAAGTTATTCTTGAATCACGAACACCCTGGTTTTTTTCAACGCTTCTTTATGCTTTACCCCACAGATACTCAATCCTAGCTACACACCAGGATATTAGGCACACTTGCATTCCCAGAACCTACTCACAAAACTGGTAACAGTTGGTGCTAAGAAATATTTAATGAATGAGTGAACTACTCTGTATCACATTTGGTAAACTTCATAAACCTCCTGCTTACCAAAGAATAAACGAGTCACTTAGAATACACACCAGCTGGCAACGTTGATCGGCATCTACAGACCCTGATAGTTCCTTCTTGCCTCCGCAATGTCTTGATACCCAGATTTGCTGCCCAAGGTTCCTCCAGGAAGGGAGTCAGCAAGTTCCTTCCCTTTGAAGTCTCCAGTCTGAAGCCTGAACACTCCTGCGGTAGATAAACACTACAACCTCGGCTGGTTTCTACAGGTCTTCCTAGAGTATGGAAAGGCACTGAGGCATGTGTTGGAACCGCTTTCCCTCTGACAAAGAGGTGAAAGAGGAGGAGCTATTAAGTAAGGCTGGAAAATAAGCTCTCTTCCTAGACAATGGCTGGCGATTCAATGCCCTGCGTGCGACCTCACCATTTAATGATTAATAGTTCCATTTGATAAATGACTATTTTAATTAATCAAAGAACAAGAAAGTCCTCTCTCAAGGAGGGATCATCTTTGGTTTAGCTCTTTCTCTTTGTTTGCCCCAGCAGACCCAATGTATGTGAGGCATGCTGTTTCAAATGAGAAAAATACCTTGGAGAAAAACTAAGTCTTCTCCTTAAGCCTCTCCCGTCATGGTGCAGTTTTCCACATGTGCATGTGAAATGGGTAGTGTAAGGCTCAGTCAGGAACTCTGCCCTTTGTTCATACCTGCCAGGACCTATCCCAGAAGAAGCCTGCGAAGCTAAATTTCACCAGGTTTCTGAAGCTCTGAAGTGCTAAATCAGTAAGTCACATGAGTTTTGATCCAATCCACAGAAAGAATGACAACGGCCATTCCTCAAACTGAACTCAAGATAAAAGAATTACAAAGAGAGCACTCAATGGAATCTTCACTTAAAAGAGAGTGCGGGATCCCTCCGCACCCACGGCTGCACCTGAAAAATTAGTGCAGGAGTAATTGGCCTAATCCCCCAGCAGAGTAAGGAAGGTGGTTACAGCAGGGACTATTTGACATCAGTCTTTACCCAGGAGCAATGAAACTCAAGCAAAAAGCATAGGCTTGCCTTGCCTTGCTGCCTGCTAACTTCCAGCAAGCTGCTTACCAATTAGGCTCCAGTTCCCTGATTTGTGAAATGGAGATAAGGTACCTTCCTTAGAGAGTTGTCATGAGGATTAAATAAGGTAATGCATATTAAGAATCCAGCATTATCCCTGATGGTTAATAGATGTGCAATACAAATCAAAGTACTTATTGTTAAAAACCTGTATTAGGGAGATCGGAAGTTACTTTTTGAAGTTTAGCACTCATTACTTATCATATACATAATACTTGGTCTTGGTTTAATAATAATAATAATAAAAATCATAAGCTTCCTAAAATGTCTTCAGACCTCAGAGCTGGTCAGTTCTCTTCTGAGGAATCCTCTGGATGGACGTTTTATCCGTAGTCCCCTAGAATAGGACACACGACAATGTCATTGCAAGCCAGCTGGCATCTCTACATGCAAACTCTTTCTACATCAGGCATGGAGATCAGAAGCAGAGCTGCATCTACGCCAACACTAGGGTGCATGCCAACAGCCGCAGGCACACAGGAGCCATCAGCTATCTGCTTCAGCAAAGGTGATGGTACTATACCTTTCCGCCTAAGGATCGCTTCCAGAAAGTGACGTGACTGAGGCGCCCTGGGTAATCTGCTCAGAAATCAGTCACTGACTAGGCTCCATCGTTAGCGGTCATGACCGTGAGTAGTGCTGAAGCTCTGGGCCACTCCTCCAGCGAGAGCCGACATTTCCTCAGCTCTCTACCATTTCCAGCCCACCCATGGAGTGTGATTGGGTTCACAGACCTCATAGGGCATAGTGGAAGGTTGTTCTAGAAAAAAATCAGCTGCAGGTGCTATTACTTTACTACATGAGAGTCACTTTGCTATAGATACACAAAGAATCAAGGCGCTGTCCCAGGAAGAGTTTCCCAGTTGCTGGAGCTTTAGGACGACCCCTTTGATAATTTCAGAAGCCACAGAAGCGGTTCCTTAATGAAATGGTCTCTGATGGCTTCTGGATTGAAGCATGTTACCAGAGGGCTTTCTTCATATCTGAATCCTCATATACCAACACCCATCTCTTCCAATATGTTAGAAAGGGAAAACATTAAATTTCTCTGAAATATATGTGAAATCACGTTTATGTGGATGAAACTAAACAAAACTGTCTTAGAGACACCGATAGGTTTTTCACTTAAAATTCTTAATACATAGTATTTTGAGCATATAGAAAAGTATGGATAATAATAACGTCGAGTTCTCATGTATTTTTAATACGATTTAATCAAATTTTAACATTTTGCGTATTAGCTCATAAGTTTATTTAAGGAGATTAAATGTCACAAACAGAGTTAAAGTACCCAGTACACTCTTCCAGGATACTTCTCTCCCCCCACCACACAAAAGACATCATCTAGAATTTGATATCCCTGTGCATATAAACACTTAATTATTGCATTTGTATGCATCTGTTAAATAACTAATATTTTTGCTTGTTTTAAGGGATAATATAAATTGTGTTAGATGGTATATATCTTGTTGCAACTTGCTTTTCTTGTTGGACATTACATTAAGAATTGTTTGTAATAGCAAAAAATGAAAAACAACCGTCAACAGGAGAACGATGAAACATTCTTTGGCCCATTTATATAATAGACTGCTGTACAGATATTAAAATGGACAAGGTTTTTCAAAGAAGTAGCTTTATATTTTGCATAGAATTTTTTTTGCAATATGTTAGCAAACTTTCTTCCTGTAGGTTTTTCTTAAAAGTGTGCACTTAAAAGCAGGATAGAATTGGATTTTGCTTTCCTTATCTAATCAGATAATCTCTCGTATTTTAATACCAGAATTTAGGCCGTTTGCGATTATTATTATTACTGATAATTTTGGACTTGATTCTACTACCTAATTTTGGTTTTGTTTTGTATTTGATTCTACCATCTAATTTTGTAATCATTCTTTATTCCTTTTCTTCCTTTCTGTCTTCTATTAAGTTGATACATTTTTATATTCCCTTTTTTGTTTAGTTCCCCCACTTAAATGTTATAGGGCATATATCAGTTATTTTATTGATGCTCCTTTGTGTTAAAAAGTTACAAAATTACAAAATTCTGCTCAAACATAAAATAGATTTTAGCAGTCCTTAACTTTCCACTGAATAAACCTCCTTCCAGCTATAGCTTCCATTTCCTATTTCAACACAGAAATTGAACTTTATTTTTTATAACTATTTGCTCAAATTTACCAACATGTTTTATTTACTTGTGTGTATACCATTTATTCTTATATCTCAAGATGCAAGAAGATACACTTTGCTTTGGGTTTTTTTTTTTTAATGTATATCCCTCAATCTTTCTTTTAATGAAGTCTGCAGTTGGCAAACCATGTCATTGTATACCTGAAAATGTTTTTAGTTTGCCTCACTCATAACTAATAATTGAACTGTTTTAGTTATTATATATTAGTTTACTTTCCCTCAACACACGGTAGATACATTTTCATTGTCTTCTGGCATCTACTATTACCAATGCAAATTTTGCCATTAGTTGGTTGTCACGTTATTTTAAGTGACCTGCTTGAATATAGCCAGCTTCCTGTGACATTAAAGAGTTTCTCATTCTTGAGGTAATTTTAGTCAACCTCACACAATAGCATTAGATATGCACTTGGTATTATTTAGGCATGGCAGTTGAGCTGTATTTTTCACCTAAGGTGAGTCTTTAGAACCACTTATCTATCTTCCATGCTCTTTCATTTTTTATTGAGATATAATTCACATACCATAAAATTCATCACTTGAAATGTACAGTTCAGTTACCGTACTCACAGGGTTGTGCAGCCATCACCAATATTTTTTTAAAGATTTTATTTATTTATTTGACAGTCAGAGATCACAAGTAGGCAGAGAGGCAGGCAGAGAGAGGAGGAAGCAGGATCCCCACTGAGCAGAAAGCCTGATGTGGGGCTCAATCCCAGGACCCTGGGATCATGACCTGAGCCGAAGACAGAGGCTTTAACCCACTGAGCCACCCAGGCACCCCAACCATCACCAATATTTAATTCCAAAACATTTCTATCACTACGAAAAGAAATTCCATACCCGTGAGAATTCACTCTTCATTCTTCTCTCTCTTCAAGCTTCTAATCTATTTTCTCTTTTGGGTAAGACTATTCTGGATATTTCACATAAATGAATCATAAAATGTGCAGCCTTTTGTGCCTGGCTTCTTTCACTTAGCAAAATGTTTTCATGGCTCATCCATGTTGTAAAATGTATCAATACTTCAGTCCTTTAGACAGGTAATAGATAATAATCTATTGTATGGGGGATGCCTGGGTGGCTCATTCAGTTAAGCATTTGCCTTTAGCTCAGGTCATGGTCTCAGGGTCCTAAGATGGAGCCCCACATTAGGCTTCCTGCTCAGTAGGGAGTCTGCCCCTCCCTCTTCCTTTGCCTCCCCTCCCAGCTCCTGCTCTCTCTCTCATATAAATAAATAAGATCTTTTTAAAAAAAGCTGTTGTATAGATTAGCACATTTGGTTTATATATTCACACTTGGTAGACATTTAGTTTCTCTCCACTTCTTTAGCTATTATGAATAATACTGCTTTGAATATTTGCAGATAAGTTTTTTTGTAAACATATCTTTTCAGTTTTCTTGGGAATATACCTAGGAGTGGAATTGCTGTGTCATTTGGTCACTGTATGTTTAACTTCTTGAGAAACTACGAAACTCTTCCAAAGTGGCTGCACCATTTTACATTCCCAGGAGCAATGTACAAGGCTAGTAATTTCTTCACATCATCATCACACTTGCTATTATTGTCACAATTCTAGTGCCTGTACAGTAGTATGTCATTGTGGTTTTGATTTGCATTTCCCTAATGACTAATGATGTTGAGCATCTTTTCATGTTCCATTTGTATCTTCTTTGGAAATATGTTTATTTAAAATGTTTGCCTTCTATACAGTCATAAATGAAATTGGGTAGTTCTCACTCACACACCCACATACCCAGTCAATAGACATTAATGAGCAACCAATGCATGCTTGTCACCTTGACAGGCACTGGGGGAAAAAAAAAAAAAGACAGTCCCACCCTTGAAAAAGCCACCTGTAAATGAGTAAAGAGATTTACAAGCGAATCATTATATGTCACTACTAATTCTACCTAGATGATTTGGAAAGACCACAAAGAGAAACTATTCAGAAGAAGAAAAGGGTAAGGAGTATTCCAGGTAGAGTGACAGTGGCAAGAAAGCTCAAGGGCTAGGCAGTGGACATGGAGTCCAGTTTTTGGACTATGGTAGGGGAGCTACAGAAGTGGAGGTTGAAAAAGCAAACAAATAAAGATTATATTTCAACTAATCCAAGATGCCACTGATTGTAAAGTGAAGTATTATTTCAGGTACAACCAAGAAAACAATACTGCTCATTCAGTTATAACACAACATTGCTTGCAAGACATTCCTACTGCAGAGGGACTAAAATGCAAGGCACTGTCCCTCTCAGAATGGATGAAATTCGGCAATTCCCAAAAGAAGAAATGCAAATGACAAATTAACATTAGAAAAGAGATTCTTTTTTTAAAATGGTAAAATGAATGCACACTGCATATGAATATAATTTTTCTCTTATCAGATTGGTAAAGTATTAGTGTTAGCATTAGCAAGAGCATAGCGAAAGGGAAACTCACCACTAAAAGTATAAAATTATACCACCTTCCTGAAAATCACTTTGACAATAATGTGTCAAGAACTTAAATACATACAAATTCTTTGAGCTAGTAATCCTCCCTATAGGAATCTATCCCAAATCCATACTTACAGACGCAGAAGATGATTTTGTACAGGAATATATGGTTATTTATAATAACAAAAATATAAGCTACATAAAAGCCAAATTTACCCATGAAGATATAAATAAATTGTGGTATAATATGAAATGTTAGTCTCAGAAATATTATTTAATATTTAATAACACAGGGGAACTATAATGTAATAGTAAGTTTTAAAAAGGAGGAAACAAAATTCTATGTAGAATATGATTCCAATCTAGGGAAAAAAAAGTATTTAATAAAGACTGAAAGGACAGGCAATTTTGGTTAGCTCCACTTGCTAGCATTTTTAACATTTTTCCTTCTTATAACTTTTGTTATTTTTCAAATTTGCCACTGTCTCTATTTATGACCTCTCCTTCCTCCTAAACAAATGTGTTCTTCCAAGTTTTACTTGTAAAAATTAGATTATGGTAGAGAAAATAAGCCTATACCTGGAGATGAAATGACCAACAGGGGCCCCTCATATTAAATAGTAAATACACAGGATCATCATGAATGCTTAAGAATTTCCGGTAAATGTCAGCTGATACCCAAGACAGACCATGCATTACTTCCATATTTCTCAGTAGTAGAGATTAGCCACAAGTCAGTACTATGCTAAATTTGCAAGCATTAATTCTAATCCTTATTGTCACGCAGACGGATGAGAAGCAGAGGTCTGAGAAGCTGAGTAAGTGTAGTGAGCTTGCACAATGTGAACAAGGCAAAGCCGGGATTTGAACCCAAGTCTCTCACAAAGGCTAATACTCCATCCCCTGTACCATCTGCCTCTCCAAGAAGTTCTTCCATAGCATGTCCAGATGAACATCCAGAAAGAACAAGATTCTACTCTTTCCATCAATGAGCAGGAAAGATTATGAGCCACATATGGGTACCTTATGTTCGTCCCTGAAGGAGTGTTACAAATGTTGATGACAGAGGCAAAATCTCTCCGATAACATGGGGTGGACTGGAGAGATAAGGGCCCAGAGTCCCCGTCCATCAGGGAAACCAGTCCTCTCTGTTCCCTATGATTGTTAAGATTGTGGTGTGGTGCCATTTACCCACCTGGCAAGGTGAGGCGACTTGTGGAGCTAGTGCTTGGGGCTGGTGAGCCATGAGAGCGCTTCTTTGTGCCTGGAAAGAGGAAAAGAGGGGTAAGGAAGAGCAGGATCATGGACAGACCTGTTGGACGGGAAATGCTCATCTGAAACACTATCAAATGATCCAAATGTTTGGGTCGGAAAACAACATCTGGGAGAAGGCTGGGTGAGTTCATGGGAACATCATGCATCCCATGGCCCAGAAGAGCCAGGAGCTCAGCCTTTACTTCTGTGCGCATGATGGCTCTCGGTCTCCTGGTTCGTAGGTTGGTATGTTGGAGACCAACACACCATGGAGGAGGGCCGCACTTTAGATCCACCAGAGAGTGGATCTAAATGTACAATATACAATTGTCCGCGCACCACCCCCAGATTCTGTCTTCATTGTATTAGGGTGGAACTCCGGCATCAGTATTTTTAAAGTCCCCCAGATGATGTTCATGTGCGTCCAGGGTAAAGATCTGCTGTTGTGGACGGGAAAGTTCTCAGTTTAGAATCGAGGAATCAGGCAAGGGCAGCGGTGGGGGTAGGGGTTGTCCCTATAGTCTTTACACTTTGTTGGACCTCACACAATTAACATGAGTCTTTGGAAACTCAGGTCTTCATCTGCACAAGGAGGGAAATCACACAGTGACCTCCAAGTGTTCTGGTGAGGATGAAAGGGACCTTGGTATGTGAGAGTGTGCAGGACGTTCCACAAATGCTGCGTTATCAGGGTCTGTGAGCTCCCTGCTGCTGGCATCAGAACTCCCACTGGGAAACAGATTATCTATCTGTTCATACAAATGGTTTTGTGGGCCATGAGAGAGTGACAAGGCAGACCCCGGAGTGAGGATCAGGAAGGAGAGCAAAATGAAGGGAGGGCTGAGCTGTTGTGCAAAAGAACATTTACATAAATGTGTATGTGTGTGTGTGTGAGTGTATACACACTTATATACACATACATATTATTATATAGACACAGACATGCACATATCGAAACACATTCACATAGATACACATATATCTTACATATATACATGTATACAAAGATTATTTACTCATTCATTCATTTCTTTCCTTATTTTGCCATCCACAGTGGGGCAAAAGAGGCCTGGATTTCGGAAGCCAGCAACATGGCAGACGCCTGGAGTCTGAGCCCGGCAGAAGTACAGAGAGAATTCTTAAACAGAAGATACACATGATTTATGGTTATTTGTGTTACAAGTCCCCTGACCCTATGCAAACTTTTTGTAAAGTCTACTTGGCACAGACAGGCCTGGGGTCTATGGAGGTTGTGTTCATTGAGAAACTGTGTAAAGTTTCTGTGTAAAGTCCTGGGTAAAGATAACAAGATGACCCATCGACTGATCTACATCTGAGGAAGCAGGAACTTGGGGCTGGAAGTGAACCCGAGTCGCTGGTGAGATGTGGAGAATTACCCCCGGGATAGTGCTTGAGACAGCTTCATTTTAGTCTTAAAGAACAGGGTACTACGCTTGACATTCTGTGTTTATTATCATTGTCATTATTATTGGCTGTAGTAGGGAGAGTGGTGTTAATAGTGGGAGAAGGACTAATAGTAGAAATAGAAAACACAAGGGGCACCTGGGTGGCTCAGTGGGTTAAGCCTCTGCCTTCAGCTCGGGTCATGATCTCAGGGTCCTGGGATCGAGCCCCACATTAGGCTATCTGCTCAGCGGGGAGCCTGCTTCCTCCTCTCTCTCTGCCTGCCTCTCTGCCTGCCTCTCTGCCTGCCTCTCTGAAAAAAAAAAAAAAAAAAAAAAAAGAAATAGAAAACACAAAATGAATCCAAATACCTCAGAGTCACAAAAATGGTTAATGTGCATGAGGCGAGAGAAGCTATATCTGGCAGAACTTCACGTTTCCATCGTCCAGGTCTTGTACATGCCCTGAATATCAGAGTGGGCAGGGAAATCAGAGAGCCCAAACCTGGCTGTGACCGTGATTTCGAAGTCCCTGAGGAGATTTTTATAAATATGGCTTCCGGGCCCCTTTCCTGAGCCTCCTAAAGTGAAATATCCAGGGAACGGAGTTAGAAGTTTGCCTGTCAACAAGTTCCCCAGGTGGGTCTAATGACCACTGGCAGAATGAGGTGTCTCCCACACCCGAGGTGAAAAGATTTGCCCAAAGTGATGCTCTGGGTCAGGTCCAGGGCTGCCTAATTGCACAGCTCCAAGGGGTCCCATTCATACCATATCCTACACAAAGAATGGTGGCCTTGGGTGTAAACAGTCAGCCCTGATCAGGGATACAACCAGGATGCAGATCTATGCCTCTGACCTTGTCCAGAGCCCCTTCTGATCCACAAAAGTGCCTCTGGGTTCCACTGAATCTGCATTTACACGGGGATGCTATGGACTCAAAACATTCCGCTCATGAAACATTGTCCTTGTCTCTCTGTCCCTTTAGGATAGGGTTTCTCAGCAGCAGCACACCTGGGTCACAAGAGCAGGCTGTTCTGTGCATAGTAGGATGTTTAGCTGCATTCCTGGCCTCGACCACTAGGTGTCAGTAGCACCTCCCCTGTCGTGATCCTCAAAAATGTCCTCAGGACCCCCGACAATGATAAATATTCCCTAGAAGCAAAACTGCCCTCAGTTGAGAACCATTGCTTTAGGATGGAGGCTGGGTTCAGGGTTTTTTATTCAGAGCGGGGATTCACAATTTGACCACTTGGTCATTAGTAATAGTCACTGCTGCCCATCACATAATTACTCTGTTCTAAGCACCATATTCGTTATAGACATTTAAATGTAAATTAGTTATCTTTTCTGATACTAACTCTCTGATGGTAAAATAATTCCCATTTTATGGAATTTGGAAACAAAAGTTTAAATAATTTGCAGAAAGCTACTGAGTGTCTGGGGCAATCCTTAAGCCAAGATCAGAGTTCAAACCCAGAGAAACTTTTCCCCAAGACTCTTGCTGTTTTTTGACGAACTCCTTAACCAGAATGCCTTAAAATGCAGTTCCTAAATTTGCCTAAAGATGAGAAAAACCTAAGCAATAATTTTAATAAAAAGGGAAAACTAGGGGCGCCTGGGTGGCTCAGTGGATTAAGCCACTGCCTTCGGCTCAGGTCATGATCTCAGGGTCCTGGGATCGAGCCCCACGTCAGGCTCTCTGCTCCGCAGGGAGCCTGCTTCCTCCTCTCTCTCTGCCTGCCTCTCTGCCTAGTTGTGATTTCTCTCTGTTAAATAAATAAAATATTTAAAAAAAAAAAAGGGAAAACTAAACCAGATTCTCAAGCCCAACCAAGCACTGGTGAACCAGGATTTCCTGAAGGGCCTGGATATTTGACAAGTGCCCCAGGTGTTTCTGATCTTCAGGCAGGCTTGGAAAACTGCAAGTGAAAGAAATTTCCTTTTTCTTGTCTCACTGTTGGAAAACACGACACTCCACTTTCTACGGATACTCTTGTGAACCCGAGAGATCAAACATAATGTTGCCTATGTGAGCACTTGAAAACTTGCAAAGCACTGAATGACAAGCTTCCAGTGTTATTACTTGTAGAAACATTCCCTAGTACCAGGTGATTTCAAAAAAATGCTTGGTGCAATTTTTTTTTTAATCACCTACGGTGATCTTCTAAATGTTTGCAGTTTTCTTGAGGCTGGCACCTTTTCATTCCCTTGGTATGTTCTTTGCAGGCACTGAATGAGATGGGAACCTCTGGGAGCCTTGTGCAGTGAACAGTAAGACTGCAAGTCCTCTAGACAGGGGATTAGTTTCTCTATGTGCCTGATGAAATGCCCAATATATCAGGTAAAGGGAGAAATCATCTATGCCTTTCCTAATCATGAGTCACAAATAGGTGGCAGGTGGAGACATATAAAATACCTGTTTGCAATTTCCCCAACCCTTCAGGTGACATCATGGACCACCGTGGGTGCTTAGGGTCTGAGTCAACCTCCCACTGTCTCCCTATTCACTGAGGTTGTGTTCCTGAAACAATTTTCTATGCCACAGCCACCAAATTACCTACACTTGACTCACAGTTCCATTTGTGGAAATAATATCCAACTTCTGTGAGTTTCATGTTCTAAAACTCCACTCCTTCCCTTGTTCCCATTCTCAAGGAGAACATCAGAGACACTAGCTGGAAGATCTAGTCTAAGTCCAGATCAGCTTCCAAATTGTGCCCTACTGTTCCATGCCAGAAGAACATCTTGGGACTCAGAGAACCCTCTCTGGGATTTATTGTAGAAATCTACTTGGGTTGCTCCTCTGTGAGTGACTGGGAACTCACTGTCAGGGCTTTTCAGTCCTTGCTACACATTGGGATCATCTGGGGAATTGTAAAGAAAATATGCTGATACACAGGCACTCCTCCTCATAAATGCTGTTTAGTGGGTTTGGAGTGGGGCCCAGGCATGGGCATTTCTCAGGCTCCCTGTTGAGCCTGCTCTGTGGCCATGAGTGAGAAACACACACTCAGTGAATACCTAACAACAGTATTTCGGTTGTCAGGGAAAGCACTGTTGCTTCGGAACAACAAGGTGCTGATCCTCATAGATGATGTGAATATTTTACATGGTTTCTTTTCATTTTTATTTAGGTTTCCAGGAAACTCAGATCCAATTTATGACATAATGCTGGGAACTGGGGGGGCCAATTCAGCCTGCATGACCACACACTAACATTTACCACGGTTTATTCCATCTACGCTAGCTCCTTTCTGTCTCTGATTTTATTCTGCTTTCTTAAAATTTTTTTTAAATTGATGACGTTGATGTGATTTTAGAATTCCAAAATACTTTATAAATGAAGTAGATAAAATGAAACCATGAGTAAACAACTACATCAGGGCTGACATTACCAAGTTTCATTTTCCTCATCTCTAAAAATTCAGAAACATTCATTTCAGGGTACAATTGTGAGGATCGAGTCAGAGTTCACACGTACAAGTGCTTAGCAAACTGCTGTGCAATACAGTGTTTATTATTAGTTCATATTCGAAAGAAAGGGGTGTGTGTTTGTGCATGTGTAGAGTTGCTAATATGTCATCTTTGGAAGATAAGCATTTTAAGGTCACAGATCACATTGTCCTTGACCCACGGCATGTGAATGTTCAAATAAACAACCCAATCAGTCAGCTCGGGGCAGAAATGTCATCACTGCAGCCTGTGTGACTAGAAGTATCTTTTGACAAACACATAGCTCTCAGATATTTCAAATTAATGTCCTTGGTTGGTTCAGCTAAAGGGCAATGAATCCAATTCATCAAGTGTCTGGAGCAGAGGACACTGATCGAAGTGACAACCGACCTTGGGGCAGATACACACACCTAAGACCCAGGACCGAGAGGTTAGCAGTAAACCCCAGGGATACGCAGCTTGATGTCGAACAAATCATTTCCCTTCTGCAAAACAGGGTGAGCACCGCCAAGCCTGCCGGGAAAGGGTATTTTAAGAGCCCTTGAGACCGAGCGTCATCATTAGTAATGGGGCAACAGCAGGAATGTTGTTACAAGCCAGCAGACAGATCCCACGGGCAGGGGCGGTGCTGAAAGACGGAAGGAGGAAAAGGGTTCATCACCCTACTGGGCATTTTCAATCCCTTTCTTTTAGCATTTTGCAATGTCTGCCTTTGAGATACCCACAAACTCTGATCTCTACGGCTCAGCACATCTTCTAACACCTCTGTGTTCCACTTGGGGTGCAGTAGAAGGCAGCAAGACACTGCCGGCTGTCTTGGGACAAGTCCCCAGTTCTACCTCTTCCCATCCTTGACACAAGAGCATCAAGAGAAGCCCACGTTCTGCTTAGGGCTGGGGCATCACTGAAGGAGTTTGGAGGGCTTCAAACCCACCCATACTTCCCCAAGAGTCATTTTCTAATAGTATATCAATTAGCACTGCATATTCCTTTTTTCCTGCCCCATACACCCACTGCGATACCATGCCTGCTTTATAACTGGATCTCTGTTCATCACAGAGAACAATGACTAAAACCACTAGAGATATTCAGACAAGCAACACTATATGCTCTTTAGATATAGCTGTTTTAATAGGTGAACATGCTTTGGAACTGGGCCAGCAAATGACGAGTCAAATGAATGTTCATAAGCTTTGACTCTGTAGCTCTACATCTATGAATTCATCCAATAAAGATATTCAGAAATGCGACAGAGCCTTAAATACAAAGAACTCCCCTGCTATATTATTTACAATGGCAAAATAAATAATTAAATAAAAATGAAATATGTGTGACTTAATTGTCCAACAGCAGAGAGTTGGTTAAGCAAACTGTGCCAGAGCCAAGTGAATTATTATTTTGCTACTGAAATTATATTAATAAAGAGGGTTTTTTTAAAAAATGGGGCAGTGCTTATAATCCAACGTTATGTGAACAAACCAAAATACAAAAGTAAATATACAGCACTGTATGGCCTCCGGAAAGGGAAAACCATACGGAAATGAGGAAAGAACTGACAGTGAATGATTGTTGGATATGGTATTACAGGTGAATTTAATTTTATTATAGTTTTCTGTTTTTAAAAATGAGTAACTTCTGTTTCAGGTTTCAGAAAAAGAATTTAAAAAATATGTTTCGATGCATGGCAAACACAGCCACTTTGGAGGACCGTCACCACCCCCTTTGTCAGGGTAATGATCCAGCCGGGTTCTATACAGCAACAGCACGGGGAGGTGGCTGGGCAGACACATCCTCCCTGCTAGACAAGACCCTCTTCGTGGCCAGTGAGAAGGAGGTGGGCTGGGTGCCATCCTGGATGTAAATCACTAGTACACCCACAAATAGGGGTAATACTATTCCCTAGTCAGACCCCTTATGTCCACTGCTGGAGAGAAATAAAATATTGCCAGGTAGGCCCTTCAAAAGAGAAAGAAAGATGAAAAGCCTGGAATTTGAAAACTGGCATCGCGGGATTGTCAAACCGTGTCATTGTACCCAGAAGAAAACGAAACATATGGAGGCCAGCTTCATTCCATGACTGCTGACACTTCTTAAGCCCTGAGGAGCTTTTCATAACCCATCCACCTCGTCCCTCAGAAAAGATGACAGGAGTCAAGCTTTACTGTGTAGCTTCTAGGGTGCAGGCAAAGGCACTTGGTGTGGGTATTACATGGCGTTCGGAGGAATACAAAAGAGACAGATGGTTGAGTGAGCTCTTGGGCAGCCCCATATATGGGACAGAACACAGACAACATGAAAAGAAAGAAAAAATCAGCATTTGATTCTTCAAATTCCAACCAAGAGATTAACTCATTTGTTTTTATTTGGTAATCAGAAGAACACACAGGTACTTATTCATCACTAGATGATGGGGGAAATTATACATCGACAGACTGTCAGCCTCAGCTGTGCAATAAAGATTTACAAGAAACACATCTTGAGTTTATTGAGAACAGTTTAGCATTTCTGTTTTACATGAATCTTGAGGAATAATTTTTGCATTTCGAGGTGTGATGCTATGGTATTTGAATAGTTTGTTTTCGTACAAACCAGCATCATAGGGAACAAAACACTCTTCTTCAGAATGGATGGCCATTCTCTTGCCCTGTGATATACAAATGCAAATTGCAACCTGCTTTTTATCGGCTAGAGAGCTATTTTACATCATGGAAGTACATCCTCTCACCGCTCTAAAAACAAACATAAGTACATTTTACCATCTTCTGTTTTGGAGGAGCATTCTCAGAACACAGCCAGAAATCTCCTCCTTATCCCTCAAAGAAGTACTTATTTGGCATGATTTGGACTGAGTTTGGGGGTTTTGGTTCTGCTTGCCTCCCTCTTTTGAGTCTTGTTAAACATTCCCAGTATTAGTCCAGACACCTCTCACAAATCCAGCTGAACAGCAACAAAGTCTAAGACTGAGATGAGCTGAGTTATCCACTCACACAGGGCCAGTGCCCATGCTAGGAGAGGGGCTACAGACCCCTGGTGAGCACCGGCCATTCCTGTGCTCTCTACTGAGGGAAGGTGATGCATTACATTAGCCTCACAGTGACTCATCTCGCTTTGGGTAACTGATCTCCCATGAGGATTTTCTTTTTCCTGCTTCCTTTCCTCAATCTTTTCCCTACTCCGCAGCTACCTATCCCATCCTTGGCACCTGACTTTTCCTCATGTTAATTCCACTGGAAGAAGATGCTTCTCTTTCCCCCATTATTTGGTGTTTCCTTGTGTTAAAATGATACCACAGACAGAATGGTTTGCCTGGACAGAGGCGAAAGAAGGAGTTATGAAGGTAGAAAATGGGAGAAGAAAAGAAGCGAAAGGTAAAAGAAAGGTATGAAAAAGGGAGAAGACTCTTAAATTAGGTAGGGGGAGGAAACAGGCTGTACAGTGGGCACCAGAGCCGATAAAAACCCAACTGAGCTCTACAAATGAAAATAGTAAATATTTTTTAAAAATTTTTTACAGCATATAAAATCGTATAAAAATATCAAAGCAAGAAATAAAGGAAAATGTATACTCTACAGTTCTATCTCTAGAATCAGCTACTGGACAATACCTACAGCTGTAGGTTTTTACTATAAATCTATGTATATTGGTGAGTGACTCTGTCTCTGTACCATCATACATATACCAACTCAAAGACAAGGACATAAGTATACAAATACCTACCCCAAGATAGATCATGACAAAGAAGCAAAGACTCTACAATAACGTGCATCCAGGGCAATCTACTTAAAAGCCAATCCATAGCTATTGGGTTTTAATGAGCTTTATTTTAAAGGAATTACTCTGCACCATAACCTGGCAGAGAAATTCTTCTGCAGGTTAAGAAGGCCGCTCCCATGAAAATACATGGGTTCAGTGATCATGGCTGAAGCCGACCAAAGGTGGGAGCCTCCATGAGGGCACCCCCTGGCCTGCTCCAGCCGGCATGTATTTCCAGAGATGCACACTCTTCCCAAAGGAGGTTGAATAAGTGTGCCCCTAGGGTGCTGAAAGGACCCACACACCAGCCCCTGCTTCTCCTGGCTCAGTGGATAGCAATCTATGCTGGGTCCAAGTTCATTGAGGGAAGCCAGCCATGGCCAGTGTGGATCCACTTCTACCTGGGGAACAGGATCCAGCATAAATGTAAATTCATCTCAAATACATCTACAATATTTTAATGAAAAATGGGAGAGGTGGGGGCAGATTAAAGTTAAAAGTTAAAAGAACCACAAAGTAATAATGTAATAATGTTTAAATAGATTTCCATGAATTTTCCAGTCTCGATCTCCCACTGTACCCACACTTGTTTAATGTAAAGACAAGGTGTTCTTTCAATCAAACAATTCTTGACGACTGCAGACTTTCCCAGAGAAGTGTGCAGTCTTTTACAGATGTCGAGAACATCCAAAGGACTACGTCCCATCTTTTTCTAACCTCTCTGAACCCAAATTAACTGAACTCCGTCACGTGTTCTAGGTAGTTCTGCCACCATTCTAATCTACCCTCACCCCAAAGCTCAGGGTCTTTGACGACAGGAAGTCTTAACTGAAATCTGCTCTTGGCAGGTAATGTGTCCCCGGTTCTCAGAGGGATGTTTCATAGAAATATTGTGCCATTCATTACAATTTTTTTAAAAGTTCACTTGCTAAGTGATAATGAGGCCTTTAATGCTGGAGCAATATTGATGAATCATAAGTATTACTTTCCATTTATTCACACATAAGATCTAATATAACATCATTATTGCACCATTATGTTCTTTAATGTCCAATTTTCTGTGGTTCAGTGCTGTACCAACCAGCAGATCAGCAGAGCAAAATTGGGCAATGATTCCCCACGCCACACATATAGGGGCTCCTATTTGCTGCAAGACAGTCCACTTTGGATTTTAACTATTTCAACTTAGGTTACAAAGAAGTTCACTGGTATTTCATATAGATTTGTGTCATCATCCCTTTTGGAAGAACAATTTCAGATAAATCCTGTTTTGTTCTGTTTTTATTTTATTTTTCTTAAATCTGAAAGCCATAGAGAAATTTTTATTTTATTTTAATTTTTTTCATAAACTTGCTCTGACAATTTTCCCCAAACCACCTGCAATTTCTATCCCTTGTGATAAGCTACTCATGTCACTAGGGTAAGTCTGCATATCCTTGGAAAGTAAGCCTTTAGCGATATGCTTGGCATAGAGGAGATGTTGGGCTTTGTTGGCACTCACAGGTGGATAGCGGAACACAGCTAGACAGTTGTGCACCTGCTTCCTGAATGCTGACTGTCTCTGGGCCGTGTTCGGTGGTGGTTAGGGTCGAGGGAGCAGCACTGCGGATCCTGTTGGGATGTGTGGGGATCTCAGAATCAGAGCAACGTTTCCAACTGGAATATCCTTTATTGGGGACATAATACTGCATACATAGGCTTTAATCTTAGAATCTTTCTCTCATTATGAGAAAAAGAAAAAGACTTACTGCTTTTTTTCTTTTGTTTTCCCTATAGTCCACAGAGGACATTATGCAGTCATGTTTATCATGTCTCTGCTCAATGATGAAGAATAGAGGAAAATATATATTCTTTCTATCTATCTATTTATCTATCATCTATCTAAAGAAAAGTGATCCATCACAGAAGTGATACAAAAAGACCAGTATTCTTACTCCCAAAATATGGATTAGGATTACAAAATTGGTCTCCATCTGTTCGTCTGCCTTCTGCCTCATATCCCATCATAATGCTGCTCTTGACTTGTTCACTTTCCAAATTTACTAAAGGCATGATTCTAGGTGGAAAATACAATACAGTGGCTTTAGTTCTGCAAATGAAATAAACAGCCACGCTAGATTCTTCTTTGGCTCTCAGATGTGTAGATACGATTTTACTGTTTAAGTGTATCAGGCCTTTAATGGGATCCTGTCAGATGTTTTCAATAGTTTTGAAAAGGTCCAAGAATGAAATGGGTAATGGAAGAAAATCCATTTAAATTTAATGGGCTAGAAATGAATCTCTTGCCTGCTGCTATAAGTTATTAGGGCTCATAACCTAAGAAAGGTTGGCATGAATAAAAGATGGAATGAAGACCTCCCAATGGATCGGTCATTATGTCTCAAAACTTACCACATCCACAGAACCTGGATGTGGAGCTCTTTGGTGACATAGGGACCCCCAAACTTCAGGGTCAACTTCATTTGGAAAGTGTTGCACCCAGGGACAGGTAGAAATTGTGGTTTGTCTATGGTGGAAATGTCCCTTTACTGCTGATCAATTCTTAATTCAGGTGTGTAAGCCCTTGCTTTCTGCCTGACAGTGTAATATTGAGTAAGATGCCAGACTCCAAAAAAGGGAAGAATGCATATCCCATATCGCTGCTCCTTTGGAAGCTGTTTCAAGAGAACAGAAAGACCACAGAAAGTGCACCAGAGTTGTGGAAATATTGCTCTTCCAGTCAATACTGACTGGGGATCACAAGGTCAATGTTTTATCAACTCCAGTATTAATATTACAATAATACATTGGTTTGTATTTTTAAAAAGTTGATAACTTTGCAGTTTTACTCAATGCCCCTTCAAAATAATTTTTAAGGATTTAAAGATGAGTTACAGGAGTTTTGCTTCTCCACAATGAGAATTCCAAGCAGAGTTCTATACTGAATGAAACGCTCCTCCCATTCTTTTTCAGCTAACTAGTGACTTAAAGCAAATGGAAAACGTTACCATGTCTTTATTGTTGCTAGAAAAAATGGCTATATTCCTGTTTCTTTTTCAGATCTTGTTTAGTCTCACTTGTTGAGTATAAAAGGGAAGTTGTAAGCTTTCTATTTTGACTGGCTGTGGGGTGCCTGGGTGGCTCAGTGGGTTAAAGCCTCTGCCTTCGGCTCAGGTCATGATCTCGGGGTCCTGGGATCGAGCCCCGCATCAGGCTCTCTGCTCCGCAGGGAGCCTGCTTCCTCCTCTCTCTCTGCCTGCCTCTCTGCCTTGTTGTGATTTCTCTCTGTCAAATAAATAAAATATTTAAAAAAAAAAAAAAGAGTCAGACGCTTAACTGACTGAGCCACTATTTTGACTGGCTGCAAAGCTCTACATACAAAAGTACAGAACAGAAATGAGGTTAAAATTTCAGGTTCCAAGATGAAAAACTAGACATGCCCTGGTTGTATTTCCTTCCTATACAAAACCATAACATCTCAAAGAGCATAGTTTGCAAACCGATATCCCATGGATGGTGTGTAGGACATAGGCATACTTTTTTCAACTAGCACAGTCTTAGGAGTTTTCTGAACTCATTGCCAATATTTAAATATTTGGAGAGGGTTTATATAAAAATCCCAGGTATCTAGGACCCCCTTTCCTACATAGCACTAATCCTGTTGCTGACTAGTAACTGCCCTGTTTCCATAAGACACACCTCAACATACAGAAAGCTCCAATTCCTCACAGTCCCTACTGCTCCTTACTGCCTCCCTGGTACCAACTGCCGTTGATCACAGTAACTCTGATGTTACATGGCTTGCTTTACTCATTTGCTCAACCTATTAGGCCCCTGGTTTGAATTTGTGACCACATTATTTATTGTGGTCACTGTTACAAAAGCAGAGGAGCAACAGAAAAATATGTGTTACTACAAGGCAAAATGTAAAGCTGACCAAAGAACTGTGTTTAAGTATCAGTACAAACTGGGCATTTTATGCAAGAGTTCTTCAGCTCTTTCTGTTGGGGAATATTTCAGTGGGCCAAGTGGCCCTGTAGACTACATACACAGTCTCCTTTCTGTCTGAAGAAATAGCAACGTTTTGCTTTAGTAATAATAAGATTTTTTTAAACGTTTGTTTTGGCGTTTTTAACGTAGAAATTAAATCTGCAATGGGGAATACACCTAAGCCTAACATCTAGCTTTCTCTCTCTCTTCCTATGACTAACCCCCACTTCATCACCAGCAGAGTCATGGGGTTTCCCCTTGGGAAGGACTCAAAGATTCCTTTGGGAACCATAACCACATTTTAAGAATTAGTTTTATCCAAATCACACCATTTAGACTCATAAAATTACCCTTAATTAGATTCCACTGGATTCCATTTTTGACTTGAATTCAGGGGGTGAAGCTTTATTCTCCTTCCATGCTACATCCATGATGCTTTCTTTTGACTTGTGCTGTTAATTATCTCCTATGTGTTATTTTGAAAAACTCACTAAAATGAGAAGAGTTATTTGACATATCTCCCTGATACTAATTCCCTTCGCATTTCCCTGAATAGAAAGAAGAGTGATTAAGTGAAACCATGAATATCCAAAAGAAGAGGACCAGCCAGCCAATGGTAAAAATTTCAGTAACCATTTAGTCATGGATGCTACCCAATGAAAACAATGTGTCTCCCACCTAAACAGTATGGTCATCAGCGGAAACATTCAGGTTTATATTAATGAAAGCACAGATAAATTAAGCATTTACAAATAAAGAGTCCTATAGGATAATCTCTTTAAAAAAAAAAAAGGATGTCTCATGTAATTGGAAAGACAAGCATAAGAACAATTTTTAAGTCTGAAAGAAAACTGGAGAAAAAGAATGTTCCAGACTCAGGAAAGAAACAACCAGAGACTGGAGTCATCATCTTAGCTGTGATGAAGGGCCAGCACGGCTGTATCCATCCACCATCAGTAGCCAGTCAAAAAAATAACAATTTAAAGGAACGGCATCGACAGTAGTAAGATGGCAATTACTGTGCATGTGGCTTTTTCAGGCCTCCCTCAGCATATCCAGGATGTCCATCCTCATCAGGCCAGACAGGTGCCTTGAAAGCCAGGGCATTAGCAAAGAATTCTGAGGAAGTCCCTTCACGTTTTGTTTCTGTTTGTGCAAAAAGCTCAAGTTGTTTGGTTTGCTTGGGGGAGGATTTCCCCAGAGTTCTTAGACCTCAAACCAGCTCCCAGAGAGCCATCTCTGGGTGGATCTGGCATGAGGGAAGGCCAAGTGTGTGTGTGGGGGGGGGGGCTTGTTTCTGAAAGTTGGACACCTTCCCCAGATATGGGTCTTTGTGGAAGGAGGAGAAGGAGAATGAAGAAGCTCAGCTAAAATGATGCAAGACACTGGCAGCCTCTTTTATTGTATGTGAGGTGTGTTTTACTCTTCTGAATCTGAAAAAAAGAAAAAGAAAAAGAAAAGTGTCAATGCTGCCTTTCCCCCCACCCTTCTCCACCCGCCGGGTCTGAGGAGAAAAAAATCTGAGGAACAAAAAAAGGGGGGAGGGAGGATCAGTTAAACATTTCCATACTAGTCATTGCTGTCTCCTTTGCAGCACCGTTCACTCTGTTCATAAAGGGAAACTCTCCGTGGAGAATTTTAAACACTGGTTACATTCAAAATCTTAATAGTTACTTTCAACTTGATTATCAAACATTTGGTTCATGCAATATGGATACTAAAATACCTTATTTTGAACCAAGATGACAGTGACTGCCAGATCTGGCCAATATGCCTCAGGGGTCAGCGGGATTGGAAGAAATCGGATTCATCAAATCCCAACAATTTCCATAGCAGAAGCAATGTTTCTCTCTTAGAATTTTTGCACACCCACCTCCCCCTCAGAAGCTTCCCCAAGAAGATTTAAAGCAAGATGTATCCCAAGTGAAGTCATTATTCAGATGGGTAAATCACCTGACTTCTCTACTGGACCCAGAGTGAGGTGGTGGAGGAGGAAGACAAAGATGGAAACAGGACTAAGTTGATGGAAATAGACAGTACTGGATTTTTTTTCCCCCCATGTGGCATACTCTATCCCATGCAAGCTCACTAGGCTTGGACAGAATTTCTAAAAAGCCAGCAGACAAACAAAAAGCATATGTTATTGCTTCCCATGCATGTTGCAGGGTCTAGAAGTTATCATGCCTTATAGTTAGAGATGGTTCCCTCTTATGCAGGGAGAGGAGTACAGTGGCTTAGATTTTAAGGATAACACCGTTTTCCTACAGAAATGTTAGGAGTCACTTGGGATAAGCAACATTTCCTATTCAACTCAAAAGACTGAGATACTGTCCTAAATGAGAAGTAGTTGAGATTAGGCAGCAAACTACCTGAGAAATAGGAGAGTGCTATCTGATCTTTTGTAATTACTATCAATTTTCAATTTTCCAGGAGTCATTGACCCGATCCTCCTGTTGCTCCTCTTTCTTCATTTTGGTTCCGTGCATGTTTACCCTCCATCAGCACCTTCACACAGTTGGCAGAAGTAACAGAAAAGAGAACAACTTCTGACCAGTTTAGTCTGATGCTGGCACTGGCAGTGAGGGAAGTCACGAGTTGCCTCTCTGGAACTTGCCAGTGAGGGAAAGGGGTGAAATAAAACCCGAAATCGAGGACTAGAAATTTCCCCCTCGTTCTGATCGTCTGCACAATTTGGTCTGGGTGGCAGTTACGAGGCAGGTCTCCTCCTGAGTGATTTGGCCCTGCCATTACCCATTTGAGGTCAGATGTAATGACTCCTTTCAGACAGTCATCATAGCACTAATTACCCTAGGAGATGTCCCCAGCCCCCCAAATATAAAACCCAATTTTATTATGATGATGTAAGTCTGAGGTTGATTGTTTAATAAATGACCCATTGGTTGGAAGGATGCTAGGGAGAGCTGACAAGGACCACTGTTATACCAGTGAGCCTCAATTAGCCAACAAGGGAAGTGATTCACATCTTCTTTCATGAAGCCTCTGTGAACGATAGCCAGCTGTCCAGCCTGCGGGGTTCCAGAGATGAAAGGAAGTCCATCTAGGATCTTAATGGACCCCAAAGGCCCTTGAAAGAAGACCTTTTTCCTTTTCCAGTCATTGCTTCTGAATGAGATGGGAAGTGACAGGCTGTGGATGTCCACCCTCCCCTCTGCCGTCTTCTGGTCAAGGGAAGGAGGGAAGAGGTAAATAAAGGAAACGTGTGTCTAAGCTGCACCTGTGTTCATTAAGTACAACCCACATTAAAAGCTGCTCTGTAGCTGGGTCTGGGACCCGCATGGCTTCCTAGCCTTCCCAAACACAGGTTCTCCCCAAAGTAGTTTCTGTTTCTAAATCTCTTAGGGCATTTGCTAAAAGGTGTCTTCTATCACATCTACATACAAGATGTAGATTCCCTGAGGGCAGGAGAAACATCACTTATCTTCCTAACTCTTTGCACATATTACAACGCCTGACACATTGCACATGCTCAACAAATTATTTTTTAATTGAAAGGAAGTGAATTAAATAAGTATCACGTAGATGGGACAGATACAGAAGCATAATGATGGGTACGGAAGTCTCTCACCAACCTTTTTGAAAATCTTTTCATAGCAGGAAACAAAATTTAAAAAGAAAATCATAAATGTATTTATTTTATATTTTATTCAATAGCAAGGTAGAATATGTCAAATGCATGTACTTCCTTTGAAGAATTTGCCCCACTGTGGAGACTAACACCCCGGAGAAGGGGCACCTGTTGTACATGTGGCTTTGATGTGGTCTGTAAATCAGGCTTGCTCCCTCCTCATTCCACACTTCCTCCCTCAGCTCTGAGTGTCCTATATTTGCTCTGTTGTGGTTGGGTTTTGCGTCTTAGCTTTCAGTTTAAACTAAAGTTGGACAAGCATTTTAAGCTAAAATTGGGTAAGACCACAAAGCATTAGGAAAACATGTTCCTGAAGACAAATAAGAGGCCACTCTGTGATTAACTGAGATAAAGAATTATTTTTTTGTTCTAGGGTCTCTGAATTTCATTGATTGTAAATCTACATTGGCTTTTTGGAGGTCACAAGAAGCAGTTAAACTCAGACACCTATTTATGATCTATAAGCAGATATGGAAAATATCTTCATCTAACTTGGGATACTGCGAGAAAATATCTAAGGGAGTACCATTCACCCACCCACCTGTCCCTTGACCAAAGACTTCTTGTGTCTCTCAAAGGGGCAGCCATGGAGGCTCTGAATCCTGAGGCACAGGCTGTATGAATTCACAGAACTGTATTTACTCCAACGAAATGCACAACAAAAAATGTTTCAGCAACTTCATTTGGAGAGTAAAGGAGGTGGAAATTGACAACAGTGTGGCCTTGTTTATTCCACTCTTCCCACTCGACTCCTCCTACAGGTAAGTGGAGATGCTGTCTGAAACCATTCGGTTTAAAGATAATTGCTTTAAGAAGAGGCTTAAATTTCGATTTAACGTGATTTGACTCTTAAAATGTGTTTATCTGTCATAATGTTTATTCCCAGATCATCTACGAATCTGGCACCAGGCTTGAAAAACAACTGTAAACACTTTTCTTTTTCATTTTTCTTGGTTTTGATTTTTTACAGCCTGATTCAACTATCATCCAAGCTCAAAGAAATAAGCTGACTTGGCTGAGAACAGAGCTGGGATTCAAACCAGATTTTCAAGTTTCAGAAACTCTATCATAGCTGCCTCCTTATGGAGTCAACTTTCTATGAAAACAACAAAATACAGTAAGCAATGGAAAGGAAGAATAAATGTGGCAAAATCAAACCCAATTTTATATGTTTAGTAGAATTTCTGTGGGCTTATAAGTGGGTTCTGATTTTGCTTGGTTTTTTAATAATGAGGAAATGCTAAAAACAAACAAATATTATTTTAGATATAGCTGTTAGAATTTATCCAGAGATTTCACTCTTTTAGGTCTTAAGTGCTATTTTAAATGGTTATCCCTAAATATCCAAAAACATATACTGCCTGCTTTCTCCCTGCCCCAAATGATAACGGATATGATTACAGTATGATTGTTTTAAGTTAATTTCACTGCATGTAATACTAATGCTACAGCCCTGCTAAGATAGATGGGTGGATGGGTGGATGGATTAACAGATGGACAAAGTAAGTAAGTAAATTTATGGGAATATTAACTTCCTGAAACCTTGCCTATGCCAACATGATGAGATCTTAAAATTTACCCATTTGATCCAAATACACAGAATAAGAACAGAACAAAAGATGGCAGTTTTTAGCTCCAACCCTTGCCCAATTTTTTCTTTTCTTTTGATCCATGGCATCCGTGCTATCACTGAGAATAATGATGGTATTAAAGTTTTAATCTCTAACTTGTCTGCCTTCTCTTTCCCTTTACACAGCATGGTCTTTCCAAACTGCAAATCTGTGAATCTCTGCCCCACACTGCCCAAGGTGTTTTACTGTTGTTCATCTCTTATCAAGAAATTAGTACCTTAATGCCTAAGGAAACAATGAAAACATTCTACTTTGTAAGTGCTCCCAGGCCTGCCCCACTCTTGAGAGGTAAGTAAACAGCAAGCAGCAGCAGCCCATACCACTCCTTGGTGCTGGTGAGACAACCTAGAATTGTCTGTATACGAAAGTTTTTATTTCTGACCAGTCTTTGAATCTGCTGTTGTTGCAGCCAACAAGAAGCCAGAGACCATAGAGACCAAGGAAGTCCTTCAGAGAAAGTGAGGCTGGAATTTTAGACCTGAAACATTATGACTGCTCTTCATGTTTTCTCAATTTTATTAGTTCAGGAGAAGCAATGTAAGATTCAAAGAAATATTTTTTCTCAAGTTTTCACTGTGACTCCAGAGTAGAAAATAAAAATAGCATGTATGATAGAGGGCGAATACTTATGAAATACAGATGTCACTTGAAGTTTGTGGTGCCCTTCTGTGGAGAATGCTAAGAATAAATACAAAGAGGAAGCTTCGATACTTGCTTGATACTGCATTTTTAACGGTTCTCCTAGTGTGTGGGTGTCTAGAGAAGAAATGGCGTTAACAATGTAGACAGTGCTAGCTCCTGGAATTGGCACATATTTATTGCAAAGGCAGCTGTTATTTTAATGAATTTTTTATAACGTTAATAGAGCTTCTTTTGACAAATGCATTGTTACTTGTGTTCCTCCCATCTCCTGTCAAGAATCTGACAAAATCTAAATTTTTAGGGGGAAAATAGATAAATATTTATTTCATGAATACTAAGAAGTTATTTTTAATCCTGAACATCAGTGTTGAGGGGGGAAAATCACATTTTCCACAGTTCCAAAATTATAATCCTTTCTGTCAGACTGGGTTCCTTTAAAAATACAATGGTACATTAAGAGTGTAACGAAATGTCTAGAAGACAAAGTGAAACAACGAAAGCTTATATACCAGTAATTCCAAGGGAAAAGTTGTTTAAAAAGATTAATTTTGTCATTACCAAAGTGTACCTAATATACTTTTATTTGACATTTCTACTATGTAGTTATTTGGTAAGAGACTGGAATCTAAATGGCAATGTAAAAAGCATGAATTGACTTCAGAAGTTTTCTTTGGTATAACACAATTTAATTATTTTAAACCCACCAATCTTACATTGTATTATATAGATTATATCACCTATATATGCAATATACATACACATGTATATACTATATATGTTTCAGTGTTACTGTTTCAATACTACAAATGTGAATTCCAAAAGCACAAAAGTGGACAGGAGGATGATAGTAGTAGCATGCCACCTGTTCCTTTATAATCCATCATGAGGATATCTATTATACCCCCTCCTTGAGAAGCACAAAGATATTCACTAAACCTGAGAGCTTATATTGCTTTTATTTATTATTATTATTTATTGCATTTATAATTAATCCATCATGAGGATATCTATTATACCCCCTCCTTGAGAGGCATAAAGATATTCACTAAACCTGAAAGTTTATATTGCATTTATTTATTATTGTTATTTATTGCATTTATAATTAATCCATCATGAGGATATCTATTATACCCCCTTCTTGAGAAGCACAAAGATACTCACTAAACCTGAAAGTTTATATTGCATTTATTTATTATTGTTATTTATTGCATTTATAATTAATCCATCATGAGGATATCTATTATACCCCCTTCTTGAGAAGCACAAAAATATTCACTAAACCTGAAAGTTTACATTGCATTTATTTATTATTGTTATTTATTGCATTTATAATTAATCCATCATGAGGATATCTATTATACCCCCTCCTTAAGAAGCACAAAGATATTCACTAAACCTGAAAGTTTATAATGCATTTATAAAATGCATGTTTGTAACCGAAAGAGCTAACTGTTCTGATTCACTGTGACTCACCGATACTAGAACCATGCGTAAGTAATAGCCTTTGTACTTCCAAGCTCTCAAGAGTATAAGTCGGTAGTAAAAAGAGCAGGAACATTATTTAGTTCACCCCATTTGACCACGTCCTATCCACATATCATGGAATGGTTACTAGTCTTCCTCCAAATCCATTCAAAAAACAACTGTGTTGGGTTTCAGCGTTGCTGAACTCACAATAACTCTTATTGGGTCAACCTACAGTACAGCTTCTGAAAATAACTAGAAAATAACACTTAAGTATATCAATCAAAATGTCTTGCAACAAAACCCTTTAAAATCTAATTAGTGAGGTTTTATCCAGATACATGAGAACAACAGGCAGCTAAAAAATAATTTTGCAATCCTCTCCTGCATTTATCAAACTTTTTGTAGTTCTCCTTCGGCAGGGATATGGGAGTGCATGGTATAGACCCTTGGGTTATCTTACTACTTGAGAAAATAAGGATGTAAAATGTTTTGAAAAACAAATATCTCATGGTTTTTCTTGCTAAGCCATATCATTTCTTCACTGTTGATGCTCCATATGTTAGTACATACACATACATTTGTTAAGTAAATAGGTCACAGGAGTTTTCATGAACAAATGGCTAAGGGAAATGGGGTATTAATCAGAACATGTGTTGTTATGATGACTTATCTTAACCGGGACTCAGGGGACTCCAGATGTTTGGTCCCTGTACACTCATGGAAAATAACTCATAAAGATGCTGGATTCTCATGCTGAAGGAAAATTCTTCATTAAAGAAATAGGCTGCCTTTTTGTTAATACATAAAGGACTACAGTGCAATATCTTCCCAGAACTAAGAAAAAAACAGTTATCCTCTGAGAAGGAAACAAAGAAAATACACAAAAGATGGGATTAGCTATTTATAGAAACTACCTCAAGACAGCAGAGGTTGACTTCAGTGGCATGATCAATAGTGAGATGTATTGCAAATCATTCACTGCTAAAAGCAGTTAAATACTAAAGTTTTATAGGTTCCGTTCTTAAAGTAAATTAGGAAGGACTCAAGGTTATTGTTATAGTAGTACTGCCTTGGATGTGAGAGGAAAGGACAGGGTAACAACTAGTGTTATCAGAACTGTTCACCATCCTTGGCCCTTTTTACTCATCACAGTTCATAATCTGATCGTACCTGTGGAGATTTATAAAGGTCATGAAAATCTGGTGGCCTATGGTGGGGAATCAAAAACAATACCTTAAAAACATAGAGGTTTCCTCAAGATTAAGGTCCAGAAATGCAATCACAAGGGACTAAAAGTAAACTAGAATGATCATCTACCTCAAGATATCAACCTCTCTGATGGTTGAATGTGTGGTCAAAAAGGAGACTAGAAAGAGAGGTGCTAAGGAGGAGTGCCTCTTTCACTGTCAGAATACAGGGCATGCAAGATGGCCACCACATTATTCTTCTTGGCAAATCTATCCCAAAGTGGAGACAGATGTATCAAGATATTCTACCTTGAAGTTACACACTTCATCAACTAACTCTCCTTACATTCTCAGCTTGTCAAGGAACTTTCTGATGTGATTTGAGTTCCCAGGTAGGTTTTCCTTCAGGGGAAAGAAACCACTGACTAGCCAGTTGACAGGAGTATTCCAGCACATATTGTACATCAGTAAATTAGCAGTCAAAACCATACATCGGTTAGGAGTACAGGTGTTAGTGTCAACAGAACTTTTGCAGCATAACCAACTCTTCATTTACTGTCAATAGGAAACTCCTCTGCTTTTGTGTGGAGCCCTTCTTGCTAATCAGCTGGTCTCCTTTACAACAGCACTCATAGTGTAGGCTCCCAAATGAAGGGATTGATTCTTTTTTTCCAGATAAGATAGTTCTTACATACAAAACAAAATGAATGAAAATCCACAAAGTGGACTTCACGTCACAAATCCTATGTCAAGAATTTTCAAGACTCCATTACCTCTTCTATTACTAAATTGTCTTATGTATACCTTACGTAAAACAAATTGGGACAGAAGTTTCAACTAAGATGGCCATTAAGACACTGCCTGCCCTCTAAGACTTGTAACCCATTAAGATTCTGAATAAAATCATATTGGCAGCTGCTTAGAAACAAATCAATCTGTCAAAACTTGAAGAAAATATTAAATAAATATAAGGGCCTATAAAGTTTCCCGTGGCTAGGTAAGATGTATGGATTGATTTAAATACGAGTATACTGAAGGTGGGCAAAAGTGTTCAATTGCTTCTATAGCTCTGCATGGACCAAGGCACAGACAGCATCAGCTGCAAGTGATACTAAGAAGCCCTGTGTGAAGAAACAGCATTGATTGGAACAATGAGGTAATAAAAGGAGGCATTGACTTACAAGCTATGGTTTTGATAGATCTGAAATAGGGCAGTTCTTTATTCTGGTGTATAAAGACAGCCTAACAACTACTGTCCTGAGCAGTGTGGGGAAAAAATACTTGGAAGAAAGAATGAGGTGAGCATGATTCCCTGAGAAGAGAATACTGGGGTACAAGTATTTATACAGATATGAAAACTGATGATGGTCTCAACAAATGCATGCCTCCTGAATAATGATCTATGTGCCAGTGTGTTTGTTGATTCTCAAATCTCTGAACATGAACTAAGTCAGACACTATCTTTGCTGTAAAGACAGACATGTGTCTCAGTTCTTCACGCACCTTCTCAGGCACCTGCTTTTGGACTGTTTCCTCCCTGGATTTGCAGAGAAGGGCACACCTCGAGGCCTGGGCAGGCCCTATCTATCTCTCACTACCAACTCCACTGCAAAGCAAGTCATGACACTCCACCCTTAAGGCAACTAACGAAATATTTTCAATGTCAGCTGAAAAATAAGAACACCAAGTACAACTCAAGTGTAAAAGTTCAGACTATATCCTTCTGCTGCTTTTATAAACTGGCGCATCTATTATAACAGAACCAAAGGCATCCAGCAAAGTCAAAGTCATCCATTCCAGTTATTTACCCACTTTCAAACTACTCTGGTAGGATCATCTAGATAGAAGACAGGAAAAACACAATCATTTCTTTGGTTGACTCTTGTGAGCCCTGCAGTAAGTCAAGGTCATGAGATACCAGTCGTGTGAAGAATCACATCACAAGCAAATTCATGAATGTACACTACAGAACTTTTAATTTCAAGTAGTTGTTCTACATGAACTAACAAGAATATCGGCTCAATTGTCTTTTATGTTTCCTGTATTGAGAGCCTAAAGACAAGACCAGGAGCAACTTAAGAAATACGCAGAAAGAGTGGCTATAAGGAAATGAACTGACAAAGTTGTGTCCTCACAGGCAAAGGGAAGTTGAGAGCTAAGAAATTATTAGGGGGAATATAATATACAAGTGTAAAATCATCTGGGAATGATTTTACACTTGTATATAGGTGTTGTTTTGTTTTCTCTCATTATGGTTTTTAATTTGGCTTTTAATTTGCATTTCCTACTGATAACTATGATCTCCCTAATGTACCTATTTGCTAGCTGTACATCTCTTCTTTGTGAAATGTTTAAATCTTTTGCATGTCTTTAATGAAGTTGTTTATTTTCTTATTATTGAACATGGAAGTTTCTTTATATATTTTGGATGTAACTCTTTTAAAACATGTAGACTTTGCAAATATTCTCCCCAGGTCTATGGGCTGTCTTTTCATTCTCCTAATAGAAGCTTCTGAAGAGCAGATGTTCTTAATTTATTAAAGTATAATTTATCAGCTTCTTCTCTTATGGTTTGTACTTTTGGTGTCATACCTAGAAAACCTTTGCCTAACTTGAGATTGCAAAGGGTTCTTCCTGTTTTCTTAACCTTGAGTTTTATATTTTTTAACATTTTCAATTTAGGTTTATGATTTTGATGTTTGCATATGATGTAAAATATAGGAGATAATTATTTTGCATATCAATAGTGAATTATTCCATCACCATTTGTTAATGACTACCTTTCTCCATGGAATGCCCTTTGTCAATAGTAAGTTGTCCATGTACATGTGGATCTACTTTTGGACTCTCTGTTCTATTGACCCATTTGTCTATCGTGATCCTAATACCATGCTGCTTTCATCACTAAGCTTTACAGTAAATCTTCAAAGTCTTCCTTTTTAGCCCTCCAACTTTTCCCTTCTTTTTCCAAGTTGCTTTGTTTATTTTGGGTGCTATGCATTTCCACATAAGTTTTATAATTGGTTTGCTAATTTCTACCCCCCACAAAAAAAAAAGGCTGCTAGGATTTTAATTGAATTGCATGAATCTGTAGATCAATTTGGAGAGGACTTACATTTCCACTATCTCTGGAAAATCCCCCAATATTTGGCAACTAAACACTACACTTCTAAATAATTCTTAAATCAATGTAAAAATTAAAATAGAAATTAGAAAGTATTTTGAACTAAATGTGAATACAGAATGTTAATATTTATGACATACTACTAAAGTAGTACTTAGAAATTTACAGCACTTAATGCCTACATTAGAAAAAAACTCAAATTAGCTTCCACCTTAAAAAAAAGCTAGAAAATAAGGCAAACTCAACCCAAAGAAAGCAGAAGAAAAAAAATAAAAAGATAAGAAATCAATGAAATAAAAACAGAAAAACAATGAGAATACTAATAACAATAATTAATAAAACGTATCCTCTAGCCAGACTGGTAAGGGGAAAAAAGAGAAAAAAGACAAATTACCAATATAAAAAAATGACAGATTAGATCATGATATATTCTACAAAAATTAAAAGGATACTAAAATAATATGAATATCCTTATGCCAACTTAATTCCACTATGACCTGTAAATATGCTTTGTATGACTTGGATCCTTTTCAATTTATTGGGACTTGTTTTATAACTCACAATCTGGTCTATATTGATAAATGTTCTTCCGTGTGCACTTGAAAAGAATGCATATTCTCTATTGTTGGGTGTTCTAGGGATGCCACTTAGGTGAAGTTCGTTGGTAGTGTTGTTCAAATCTTCCCTCCTTGCTGATTTTACATCTATTTATTCTATCAATGATTAAGAGAGGAATGTTAATGTCTCTAAATAAAATTATGGATTCATTTTTTTTTTTGCTGAGGGTGCCTGGATGACTCAGTTGGTTAAACATCTACTTTCAGCTCAGGTCATGATCCTAGGATCCTGGGATCAAGCCCTCAGCTCCCTGCTCAGCGCTTCTCCCATAACTCATGCATTCACTCTCTCTCTTTCTCCCCCAAATAAATAAAATCTTAAAAAGTTTAAAAAAATTATTTTTCTCAGTTAATTTTATGTACTTCAGTGCATAAAAGATTATTATAATGTCTTTATAAATGGACAACTTTATCATGAAATGAACTTCTTTATCTCTGGTGATAGTGCTTGCAATGAAATCTACTTTGTCAGCTATTAATGCAGCCATTCAAATTTTCTTTTAATTAGTTACCTTGATATACCAATTTCCATCCTTTTACTTTTGGGCTATTTGTGTGGTTTCTTTTTTTTAATCTCTGCTTTTTATTGGGGTCTTTAGGACATTTAATGTCATAACTGATATGTGTATTTTAAGTCTATGATCTTGCTATTTGTTTCCTATTTGTCTCATATGTTCTTTGTTCCCTTCTTATCTTTTTTCAACCTTCTTGCAGATTAAGTATTTTTACAATTCCATTTTATCTCTTTTGTTGGCTTATTAGCTATATGTCTTTGTTTTATTATTTTAATTGCTTTAGAGTTTATAGTATATGCTCTTAATTTACCACAATCAACTTTCAAATGATATTATGTCACTTCATGTATAGTAGAACTTTACATTTGTATACTTCCTTTTCTCCCTTCCCAGCTTTTTATGACTATTGTCTGTTTATGCTATTGTTTTATGCTATTTCAGTCACATATGTTATTTTTTAAGATTTACTGATTTATTTATCTGAGAGAGAGAGAATACGCAGAAGGAGCAGAGGGAGAGGGAGAGGGGACAAGAATCTCAAGCAGACTCCACATTGAGTATGACGCCCGACGTGGTACTTGATCTCATGACCCTGAGATTACCACCTAAGCTGAAACCGAGAGTAAGCCACCTGACTATCGGCACCACACAGGTACCTCTCAGTTGTATGTGTTATAAATCAGATGATGTATTACTATTATTTTGTTCAAATAGGCAATGATCTTTATCCATCTAGTTATCATTTTTCATGTGCCTCATTCTTTGGGGCAGGTCCATATTTCCAACTGGCATAGTTACCCTACTCTCTTTCATTAACATTTCTTGTACTGTGGGGTCTGCCAGTAATGACTTCTTTCAGCTTTTATATCTGAAAGGTATTTTTGTTGGGTATAGAATTCTAATTGAATTATTTTATTCGTTCAGCATGTTAAAGATGCTGCTCCACTGTTTTCTCACTTGCATTGTTTCTGATAAGAAATCTATAGTTATCCTCATCTTTGTCCAATTGTACATGAATTTGTTACCCCTCTTGCTGTTTTTAAATTTTCTCTTCATTACTGGTTTTGAATAATGTGATTATGACATGTTTTGGTGTAATTTTATCAAATTTCTTGTGCCTGGGCTTTAATGAGCTTCTTGAGTCTGTGCATTTGTAGTTTTCATCATTGGGCAAAATTTGCTTTGCCCAAGTAAATTACTTCATCAAATATTTTTCTTTCTTCCTCTCTCTCTTCTTTATGTTAGGAACTCCAGTTACATACATTAGGCTGTTGAAGATATCCTAAAATTCACTGTTGCTCTTCATAATTTTTTTCTGTTTCATTTTGGATAGTTTTTCACTACTCTTTTTTTCTACAATGTCTAATCTCACCCACTGTACTTATTATTAATCTCATCCAAAGTTTTCAGCTAGTAGCATCCAGTATGTTTTCTAATTCATACATTATAGTGTTTATTTCTAGAAGTTTGATTTTCCCTTCTTTATATCTCCCATATCCCTAATCAACTTTCAAACATATGGGTTATAGTTATAAGAACTGCTGTAATATTCTTGTCTGCTATTCTAACTTCTGTTTCGGTTTTCTCTCTCTCTCTCTCTCTCTTATTATGCATAGTATTTTCTTGCTTCTTTGCACATCCAGCAATTTTTGATGGGATATTGGATATGGTGAATTTTACCTTGTTGGGTACTGGATAATTTTGTATTCCTATACACGAACTTTGGGGTGCAGTTATTTAGAAACACTTTGATCTTTTTATGTCTTGCTTTCAAGGTTTATT
The DNA here is from genome assembly GCF_922984935.1 of Meles meles. Taxonomy (NCBI): domain Eukaryota; kingdom Metazoa; phylum Chordata; class Mammalia; order Carnivora; family Mustelidae; genus Meles; species Meles meles. The sequence goes on along the minus strand of NC_060075.1, from coordinate 45,768,760 downwards.
TGGTGAGAACAAAGCAGCATTTAGCTTATAGCTATTTACTTCCCAACTAACAAAATAAGACATTTAGGTGGCTTCTACCCAATTCCCTGTAAATTATGAGGTATTCAAGTCTGGCTATTGGGAATAGGCACTTTTCTTGCCTTATATGAAGTGTGAACATTGGGACCATTCCCTCTAATCCTCTTGAATGGTTCTTTCCTGATCTCAGGTAGTTTCTTATCTGTATGGGTCAATCAGGACTCTGATGAATGACTACTCTTTAGATTTCTGGAGTTCTATATCTCTATAGTTCTCCCCTCTCTGGTACTTTATCTTGTTAACTTGAGCCACAGTGGCTCTCCCCAGACCCTTATTCAACTCTTCAACTCAAGGAGTCCATCAGGTCTGCCTCGGTTCTCCCTCCTATGTTGCTTGGAAATCCTCTCAAAGGAGTAAGCTGGAGCAATCATAGGTATTATATAACTTGTTTCCTGTTTCTTGGAGATTACTGTTCTTCATTTCTTGATGTCCAGTATCTTGAAAACTATTTTTCCATGTAAGTTGTCTTTTATTATGATTATTATTGTTTCAGGTGAAAGGGTGAATCTAATTCTTATTAGTCCTCTTTGGCAGAAGCAGAGGTACATAGATGGTCTTTTGTCCACTCTTTTCACTCTACACAGTTGGCTTTTAAATTTCATGAAATTTAAACCCTTAAACACTCCAATTTCCAGAACAATCAGTGAAGGAGAAATTCCTGCTGAACTCTCTCTCTGGGACTTGGCAATTAACCCTGTAGGGCCTAATTATAATCAATCTTCTGAGAGATACAAATGGTGGCTATCTCTTATATCTCTGTTAATGTAGTCAAAGTTAAAAGCAAATTCATATTTCTGGGCAACTATAAAAAATTATGGCAGGTCCAAGAGACTATGCTGTTTCAAACATGACTAAAAACACACTGAAAATAATTCATTCACTGGCACTCCGCCAGTCTCCCAGTGACACTGTAAAAGTTTAGGCCCTGAGAGAACCTTGGCTCAGAGGCCCTGATCTTTTTATGTTAGTACATTTCTACCTAAGAGTAAACAATGTAGTTTCAAAGGACATTCATTCTTTGAAGCCAGTTTGAAAATTAGTGCTGCAGGATACTAAATAGTACCTCAGTAGCCTGACAGAGATAATGTTCAACTGCAATGTTTTCACTATGCCAGGATATAATTTATGCTTTTAGCACACACCCCTTCCCTCTGTGTGTGCCTCAGCTCAGTGGATTTGGGAATAACCAACTGTGGTCCAGTTTCCATCAGGTTTCTTTCTGAATGGGTACAATGCTCCAACTTCAAACCATAGTGGGTTTGGTCATACTGGGCACTGAATTGTGCTTGGATACTCCCTCTCAAAAATTAGACAGAGCTGGTCACCTCTAGCTCCCAAGGCTTGTATTAGGGGGAGAGGCATTAACAATAGTTAAACTGACTACCTCTCATCATCAAATGTAATAGGATCTATTAAAAAGAAATGTTCAAAATGTATATGATTGTTACTAGCAGATTTTAATAATTAATGTACCCTCTGATCCATATATCACTTAAAATTTTTCCTTAAGTAGAGACTTTTGATGACCAAAGATAGAAGAGATAAATGAGGCTGATCAAAATCTATTCCACTTCATGCCACCAAGAATGGCTTTAGTCCTGGGAAAGATTTTTGGCCAAGATAGCACAAGTAACTAAAGCCCAGTGATCTGTGTCCTTATGATATCAAAGCAGTGAGAATGACTGATGTCATGTTAGCCCATCAATGAAATTAAAACAGAAAGTTGTTCATGTCCAAGTTTGTGTATAAACTTGATAGTATAAACACACCAGACCCACTGGAAGCAGAAGAAAGTTAGAGTTATGGAGGGGAAAAGGAATAGACATCAGAAAATATCTCTTCTTTATTTATTGAACTCTTTTCATTGTCCAGTGGGACCCAGAACAATGTTCATTAAACAATTAAGCTTTACATTTATTTGTTCAATAGAACATAATATCTGTTGACCCCTTCCCACACCCCTCTTTTTAAAAAAAGCTGTTTAATTATTTTAAATACTTGGGGACAATTCAATTATAAATGGCACAGGTAAAATAAAAGTGCTTAATGAAGGTAATAAAATTTAACTCACAAGTCCACATGACACCATCATAACAGATGATGTATGTATATTATAGATATTTGTAGCAGAATATAAAAATGCAATAAGATCCCACATTAAAGATTTGGGTTACTCTGCACTTTTATGCTGTAGGAATTCAGATGGGCTAGTCACTGGATGCAGAATGGGCCAGGTATCCAGGTGCTGGGTTTATATCTAACACCATTCTCCTCTACTGTACATGTTCTGGCTTGTGTTATCTTGACTTGGGTTTAATGATATCTGGCAACAAACCTTACCCACAATAAAGTTTGGCTAGGATGACTGTCATTTTGAATTCTGGTTTTTTTGTGGGTTTTTTTAAAAAAAGATTTTATCTCCCTAAACCATAAGTGACTCTTAATCTCACAAAACAAACTGGGTATTGCTGGGGGGCGGTGGGGTTGGGAGAGGGGGAGGGGGGTTATGGACATTGAGGAAGGTATGTGCTATGGTGAGTGCTGTGAAGTGTGTAAACCTGGCGATTCATAGACCTGTACCCCTGGGGATAAAAATACATTATATGTTTATATAAAAAAAAGAAATAAATAAAAAATTTTAAAAAAAGATTATATTTATTTATTTGACAGAGAGAGAGAGATCACAAGTAAGCAGAGCAGCAGGCAGAGAGAGAGGGAAGCAGGCTCCCCACCTAGCAGGGAGCCCAATGTGGGGCTCAGTCCCAGAACCCCGAGATCATGACCTGAGCTGAAGGCAGAGGCTTAACCCACTGAGCCATCCAGGTGCCCCTTGAATTCTGTTTTGTCTCAGTGTTATTCATGTCTTAGTCACAATCATTCAAGGAGATATTTATTTTTATTTTTATTAGATACATGGTTTCCATTTGCATAAACAATTTGGTGAAAAACGGCACATGGGTGTTCCCTAGGTATTATGTGATAAGACACCTGGAGTGAATTATTAAATGAGCTTAAAAGAAAAGGCTTGAGAACTGATTTCGTGCATATGAGTAAAGAAAGCCTGTCACAGTGGCTTAGAGATGAAAGCTAGAGGGGCTGCTTCCTTTTTAATAGGTGGAGTTGTGTTCAAATTTCTTCTTACTCCTCAATCTGGATACTCAGTATTTGTCCTTCAATGACATTAAAACCAAACCATCGAAGAACAGCTTAGCATCCAATGCAATGTCTCTAGGGAGGTATGATTCAAAAGCATCTGGGACTCTTAACACAAATCACTAACTAGAAGCTTGCATTTTCAGCTTTAGTATATGTGCTGCCTAAGTAAGCATGCATGTTCAGTTCAATATCATGTACGTGTATGAAGGAGTCGCCAAGAATAAGCCCATGTTACAAATGAAACAGGAGGCTGATATAAAAGGTGAGAACAGTTTTCTCAGTAGGATAGTACAAAGTCCGAAAGATAATATAATCTGAACTCTTCAGGCTTTAGAGAGAGTAGAATGCTCTTTGTGCAAAGTAAAAGCAATGTTCATGGAGCACATCACAAGGTAGGTTCAGTCTAACTGGCTTGGTGGGGATTGCCTTTCGGAACTTGCCTTTGAGACTTATTCTTGCTGACTAACCTGCTTTCTACAACTATGCACGTTCTCCAACATGTAGGTCTCCCAACACAGTGATAACACTGAACAGATTTCTGTTCTTACCAAAAGCAATAATTTCTCATTAAAAGAGAAAATGCTAAAACTGAAAACATGGAGCATTTCCCATTTATGCTGCACAATTCACAACAAAAGACTTGTAGTCCATCCCATTCCAATCAGTAAGTCCTGAGGCAACTTTAAAGTGAAAATGAAAAAATGGCAAGTAGTAAAGAGAGAGGGTATAGAATGCATTTGAGATGGAGCATAGGATGGAGGAATGATACAATGATACAATGATAATCTGTAAATTACTGAAATAGGGATCGAGTACTCCCCACATGTAGTGAAGGGATTTTTAACGGTATAATATAAGAATATATTAACAATCACAATTCAATTCTAGGTGTAATTCTAACAAACCTGCATTAAATCGCACATTTTATGGAAAAATATAATGGGAATTATGCTCTTACCATCTGTTTTCTTTGAATCACTTCCGACACTGGATTGATCCTTCTTGTCTGTCTTATTTTTACCATCTTTCACATCACCTGAAAGTAATAAACATGACAAACAGCATATGTATACAGCTAAAAGGGAAGTTATAAATAGTCCTAAACTTGTCAAGGTAAAAAGATGGAAAAAAAGTTGTATAATTTTAGTCATGAGGGGGTACATTTTTAAACCATATATTAGGTCTTAAAAATTAGATTATGATCCAGAAATTAAGACATTGTCCTTGAGCCAATAATGTTCATTTTCGAGAAAGGAAGTTCAGCTTTATTACTGGGCTGTGGAGAGCAGAAAAACTTAGGTCAAATGTAAATTATGCCAGCTCATAGCTACTCAAGTTCTGTAGTGTCAGTTTCCTCATCTGCAAAATGGGGATAATAATAGCTACTTTATAGACATACTATAAGGACAAATGTATTTAAGGTAGTGAATGTGATCTCTGGCACATCACGCAATGATATTTGAACTCTAAAACGGAGTTATAAACGGTATTCTAAGTAACGAGCTTGTCGAAATATGATTTGTAGGTGTTCAGAAACACTATGCAAATAGATGTAGAATAAACATGTGTCAAAAACTTAATTCATTCACAAAAGAAGCAGAGAGATAGTAAGGATGGTGCCAAGGGCAGTTAAGGAAATGGGTATTTATAGGCCTTTTAGAAAACCGTTAAAATGAGATTGCTGTGTTAGAAACAAAACTGGTTATCTCCTACAGGGCAATAAAATCATAACCTGTGGGCAAGGGGGTAATCTCTTCTAACAGTCAAAAATCTGTAAGTTACCACACAACTTCGCAGTACCTACGCTTGTGTCAATAGTAAATGACAAAGTTAAACAGTCATGTTCTCTTAAAGCAGGAGTCATCCACCTGTAGCGCAGGGGCCAATCTGGAAACAGAAATCATTGGAAATAGTCACATGCATTCATTTACATACTGTCTGTGGCTGCTTTCACGCTGTAGTGATAAGCACTGCATAGTTGTAACAGAGACATGCAAAACCAGAACGAGTTACTGGCTGGACCAACACAGAAAACTTCTTGCTGACCCCTGTCTAAGATAATTAAATAATCCCTGGCCATGTCTGTTCAACAGTTTGCCACTATGACATTGAAAGGACATGGCATCCTTTCCCCAGCCTTATTCTCAAGTTTTGGAAATTTTTCTTACAATCTTACTAGTGGCATCTTTCTTTTTAGCCTGCATAAAACCCAGAATACTTTACAACTAAAATACTCAAACTTCTTGAAGCAAGAAGACCCTAAGAATAATTGCAGCCAGGAAGGAGTAAGCAGGGTCTTATCTTTCCTGCTTTCTTTGTGCCAGGCATGTTGCCTGCATCGTTTCATTAAATTCTTCTAATAACCCCATTATGAAGGTACTACGATGGAAAGTAGACAAATTCATCACAGTTTAATTCACAAAACCATCAATTTGCAGAATAACAAACTCATCAAATGATTGAGGATATTTTCCAAGGGTGAGTTTTCCTCTGGCTTCCCTGTAGCCACTGAGTCACACCTGGTCCGTCCTGCTGTGTTGAGCAGCACGCCAGCCGCCTGCCAGTGGTTTGTACACCACCCTGGGCCCCGCCTCTGCCCATAACCTTGCATGTGGCTCCTTCCAGCAGTAAAACTGTTCCTGTTGGCAGCCGTAGATCTGGTTTAAGCCATCTGTCTGAGAGTTTTTACAGAGATGGCCAACTGATCTTTCCACAAAGTGATTTGTTCAAACCGACTTGTGAAGAATGGATATGAAACTTATATTACCATCTCTGTTCTATGGCTATGGAACCTAAGGCATAAATAAAGCAATCTACCACAATATACATAGATGGGTCTGATTCTAGAAGCTAAGCTGTAACTTCCCTACGAAGCTCAAGTTTCCAATTTCAGGCTTCTATTTATTGCTGCCATTTTTTAAATGCTTTTGGCCCACAGATTTATAAAGAATTGGTTATCTAAGGACGATTCAAGACCATTTTGGGTTGTGATATATTTGACAAAGTAAGTATTTTCAATGGAATTTGATAAATCCTAAGCCAAGTTAGGAGTCAGTAAATTCCCCAAGTTTCCTCTTACTCTTAATTCTGAAATGTGATGAACTGGATGAAGGGATTGAAGGGAAAGGGGGTCAACTCTAGCCAGAGTGTAAGCAGGAGGAACTCAAGTGAAGGCCATACTCATCACCCTTTACCACCATCAGTGGCCAAAGCGAGGATTCCTTTGGAGGTCCCGCGGAACACTCCAAATACTGGCTCCTTCTTCTTTTAAGGATCCAGAGATGGACTCAAGGATCTTGAGTCCTGTAGTCAAACTAATTCCCTGCAGAAAAATGTCTTTCTTTCCTAAATGAGCCTTTATACCCTAATTCACAATACTTTAGGCCTTCAAGGTTTCCCTGGACTGGAGCTTTATCCACAGCTGCAACAAGACCAGGATGTCTTCCAGAAGTCGCAGGAGAGGTTCAATTTGCCAGCCAACAGTCTGTGGGCAGCCTGCCTTGTCCTCAGTCAGGGTTGGGGAGGCTGAGAAAGGAAGTAATTTGATGGAGACCAAATGGGATCTCATAGTGGCTGATGAGAACACCTCTAGAACCTCCACTTAACCACCGTCCTCTGGTTCCATCCCAGAAGTATCTTAGGAGACCACAAAGAAGGATGATGGGAAAGTGACACATGTTTGTTTGATGATGTTCTTTGAACAGAATCCATTAGGTAATTTCCCATGGGTTGTATATGGAGTAATGGCTGATGTGAGCTGTTATTCAATAAACAGGGGAAACAAAAGAGCCTTTCTGCACAGTTATAAATCATTTTCATTAGGCTGCTGTAACACAGTCCCGAACCACCATTAGCCTTTCTTATTATTGCTTAAAATTGACTTCTTTTCCCATCTCTCATTTAATACTTAATTTTTAAGGGAAATGGCAGACTGTTGATTACTTTGGGAAATAAACACAGTTGTGAAATCAACCCAGCCTAGTCAAAAACTCAGGCTCCTGTTTGTTTCTTTCAGGCTCTCCCTCTAATGGTCTTCAGAATTGATTTCTGCCACCTCTGCCCTCTCTGGGTATTTGTTTATACCTATCTCATAGAATTTATAACCCTCTCTATGACTGGCATGTTTATGTTCATTGGTTTCTCTCCCTGACCGGACAAGGGGTTGGCAAACTCTGGCCCATGAGCCAAACGTGCTCCCAGTGCCTGGTCTTATATGGCCCCAAAACTAAGAATAGTTTTTATATTATTAAATGGTTGAAAAAAAGAGAAGAATATTTAATGGTATTTGAAAAGTATATAGAATTCAAACTTGCATTTTTAGAAACAAAGTTTTATTGGAATTCAGCCATGTTCACTTGTTTATATGTTATCTGTGGTTGCTTTTGCACTAAAACAGGAGTGTTAAGCAGTTGCAGTAGAGACTGCATGGTTCTCAAAGTCTACAATATTTACTATCTGGTCCTTTACAGAAAAAGTACGCTAAACCCTGGAAGAGATTATAAGCTTCTCGTGGACCTCGGCTGAGCCTCAATATTCCTCTGATTTCCTACTCTCCCCAACAGCGCCAAAACTTGCTAATAGAAGTGACATGCTGATAATAGAACACAGAATTTGGACCCAGACCTGAACTGGACTTGAAATCTCTACTTAGTTGTTGTTTGACTATAAGCAAGTGATTTTAACTCTCTGAGTCTCCATTTCCTCATCTGCAAAACGGGAATCAGTATATCTACCTCACAGAGTTAGCATTTTTAAATGATTTAATGTAGGTAAAATCTCATGTACAATGTCTGGCATATATTAAGCATTCAATATGTTATTCATATTACTTTTATGAAGGAAAAGGCCTTTTTAACCCACTTTCCTAAAAGAAAAAAAAATTAGGGAAGAAACATATCTTGCCTCTCTCAGGAGCCCTTCCATACTCCTCCTTTGAGAAGGAGAGGCTCATCTAGGAGGAGTTTGAGAATGCAAAGTTCAGTTCAGTCACCTATTTATCTAGTTCCCAGCCCCCTCCAAGATGTGTTTTCTACAAGACACACACTTTTTGCATCACTCCAGAAGCAGCCTTCTGGGGTGCTGGCTTGCTGGGGTGCTGGGGTGGGAATGAGGTGGCAGGTCCTAGGCCCACCTGCCCTGCCAGTATCTGGTTGGCTAAGCTCACTTCAAGGCAGATGTGTGAAGAAACCCATGTGCTCACCAGACCTAGTCACACTTTCCAATTCAACTCCAGTTGCAAGAGAGCTAATATGTTGACCACTGACTTTCTGATTCTGGTATCTCTCTCTTAGTTGGTTCTGACCTCCGGAGGGGATGAGAGGGTGTCCTTTGCACTGCCCTCTAAAAACTCCAAACAGTATATCATAAATTCTTATATAATTGAACATACTTTCTGGACAATAGTGCACTTGAATACAAAGCTACTTAGGAGCAGTCTCCAGAACCAGGTTGCTGAGGGACAGGACAAGTTTTTTCTACCTCCTGGGGAGCTCACACGGTTACTTGAAGGAATTTATGCAAAGTTCTTAGAACATGATATGAGTTATTAACATTATCATATGTATTAAAATACTGTTTTCTGATTCTACATGTTCTATATGTTCACTGTAAAAATAATTGGAGAGTGTTGTGCTAAGTATCTTCTACATATTCCTCATTTATTTAGACTATGTAGCATACAGAATAGCTACAGAGTGGCCTACCAGGCGGATAAGAGAATAAACAAGTAAAGAGAGGACTTAAAAGAGCGTCTGGTGGATAGTCAATAAATGCTAATTATTCTATTGTTGTCATTGTTCCGGCTCTCATTCTCATTATTGGAGGCTCATAAGTGGCCCTACCGTGAACTGGTATTACTCTGCACACTTCACAGAACCAGTAGAAGGTTAAGTAATCTGATCAAGGCCACCAAGAAGTGAGAGGCACAATTGTGCCTCGAATCCAAGTCTGTCAGACTGCAAAACTACCTTGCTACAACTTGGCCCTTGAAAGTTCCAGAGACTCTGAACTTCCTGCCCTTCCCTAAACAAGGTAACCATTCCATGCCCTTGTGCCTCAGCTTGTCTTGGTCCCTCTGGTGAAGAAGTCCCCACCCCCCATTTGACCAGCAAAGTTCAGCATTGAAAACGGCTCAGGCACCACCAGCCCCTGTAGCTTTCTTGGACATTTCTCCATTCTGTGAGCCTCAGACACAAGAAGGCCAATGTCTCTTTTTTGACATGATCCTTGAGCTAAATTTGGCTGCCTTGCCATGACTATTACTTTTTTTTTTTTTTTTTTCCCCTTTTTATTAATTTTTTCAGCGTAACAGTATTCATTCTTTTTGCACAACACCCAGTGCTCCATGCAAAACGTGCCCTCCCCATCACCCACCACCTGTTCCCCCAACCTCCCACCCCTGACCCTTCAAAACCCTCAGGTTGTTTTTCAGAGTCCATAGTCTCTTATGGTTCGCCTCCCCTCCCCAATGTCCATAGCCCGCTCCCCCTCTCCCAATCCCACCTCCCCCCAGCAACCCCCAGTTTGTTTTGTGAGATTAAGAGTCATTTATGGTTTGTCTCCCTCCCAATCCCATCTTGTTTCATTTATTCTTCTCCTATCCCCCTACCCCCCCATGTTGCTTCTCCATGTCCTCATATCAGGGAGATCATATGATAGTTGTCTTTCTCCGATTGACTTATTTCACTAAGCATGATACGCTCTAGTTCCATCCACGTCGTCGCAAATGGCAAGATTTCATTTCTTTTGATGGCTGCATAGTATTCCATTGTGTATATATACCACATCTTCTTGATCCATTCATCTGTTGATGGACATCTAGGTTCTTTCCATAGTCTGGCTATTGTAGACATTGCTGCTATAAACATTCGGGTACACGTGCCCCTTCGGATCACTATGTTTGTATCTTTAGGGTAAATACCCAGTAGTGCAATTGCTGGGTCATAGGGTAGTTCTATTTTCAACATTTTGAGGAACCTCCATGCTGTTTTCCAGAGTGGTTGCACCAGCTTGCATTCCCACCAACAGTGGAGGAGGGTTCCCCTTTCTCCACATCCTCTCCAGCATCTGTCATTTCCTGACTTGTTAATTTTAGCCATTCTGACTGGTGTGAGGTGATATCTCATTGTGGTTTTGATTTGTATTTCCCTGATGCCGAGTGACGTGGAGCACTTTTTCATGTGTCTGTTGGCCATCTGGATGTCTTCTTTGCAGAAATGTCTGTTCATGTCCTCTGCCCATTTCTTGATTGGATTGTTTGTTCTTTGGGTGTTGAGTTTGCTAAGTTCCTTATAGATTTTGGATACTAGCCCTTTATCTGATATGTCGTTTGCAAATATCTTCTCCCATTCTGTCAGCTGTCTTTTGGTTTTGTTAACTGTTTCCTTTGCTGTGCAAAAGCTTTTGATCTTGATGAAATCCCAATAGTTCATTTTCGCCCTTGCTTCCCTTGCCTTTGCCGTTGTTCCTAGGAAGATGTTGCTGCGGCTAAGGTCGAAGAGGTTGCTGCCTGCGTTCTCCTCAAGGATTTTGATGGATTCCTTTCTCACATTGAGGTCCTTCATCCATTTGGAGTCTATTTTCGTGTGTGGTGTAAGGAAGTGGTCCAATTTCATTTTTCTGCATGTGGCTGTCCAATTTTCCCAGCACCATTTATTGAAGAGGCTGTCTTTTTTCCATTGGACATTCTTTCCTGCTTTGTCGAAGATTAGTTGACCATAGAGTTGAGGGTCGATTTCTGGGCTCTCTATTCTGTTCCACTGGTCTATGTGTCTGTTTTTGTGCCAGTACCATGCTGTCTTGATGATGACAGCTTTGTAATAGAGCTTGAAGTCCGGAATTGTGATGCCACCAACTTTGGCTTTGTTCTTCAATATTCCTTTGGCTATTCGAGGTCTTTTCTGGTTCCATATAAATTTGAGGATTATTTGTTCCATTTCTTTGAAAAAAATGGATGGTATTTTGATAGGGATTGCATTAAATGTGTAGATTGCTTTAGGTAGCATAGACATTTTCACAATATTTATTCTTCCAATCCAGGAGCATGGAACATTTTTCCATTTTTTTGTGTCTTCCTCAATTTCTTTCATGAGTACTTTATAATTTTCTGTGTATAGATTCTTAGTCTCTTTGGTTAGGTTTATTCCTAGGTATCTTATAGTTTTGGGTACAATTGTGAATGGGATTGACTCCTTAATTTCTCTTTCTTCAGTCTTGTTGTTGGTGTACAGAAATGCAACTGATTTCTGTGCATTGATTTTATATCCTGACACTTTACTGAATTCCTGTACAAGTTCTAGCAGTTTTGGAGTGGAGTCTTTTGGGTTTTCCACATATAGTATCATATCATCTGCGAAGAGTGATAGTTTGACTTCTTCTTTACCAATTTGGATGCCTTTAATTTCTTTTTGTTGTCTGATTGCTGAGGCTAGGACTTCTAATACTATGTTGAATAGCAGTGGTGATAATGGACATCCCTGCCGTGTTCCTGACCTTAATGGAAAAGCTTTCAGTTTTTCTCCATTGAGAATGATATTTGCAGTGGGTTTTTCATAGATGGCTTTGATAATATTGAGGTATGTGCCGTCTATCCCTACACTTTGAAGAGTTTTGATCAGGAAGGGATGCTGTACTTTGTCAAATGCTTTTTCAGCATCTATTGAGAGTATCATATGGTTCTTGTTCTTTCTTTTATTAATGTGTTCTATCACATTGATTGATTTGCGGATGTTGAACCAACCCTGCAGCCCTGGAATAAATCCCACTTGATCGTGGTGAATAATCCTTTTAATGTACTGTTGAATCCTATTGGCTAGTATTTTGGCGAGAATTTTTGCGTCTGTGTTCATCAAGGATATTGGTCTGTAGTTCTCTTTTTTGGTGGGATCCTTGTCTGGTTTTGGGATCAAGGTGATGCTGGCCTCATAGAATGAGTTTGGAAGTTTTCCTTCCATTTCTATTTTTTGGAACAGTTTCAGGAGAATAGGAATGAGTTCTTCTTTAAATGTTTGGTAGAATTCCCCTGGGAAGCCGTCTGGCCCTGGGCTTTTGTTTGTTTGGAGATTTTTGATGACTGTTTCAATCTCCTTACTGGTTATGGGCCTGTTCAGGTTTTCTATTTCTTCCTGGTTCAGTTGTGGTAGTTTATATGTCTCTAGGAATGCATCCATTTCTTCCAGATTGGCCAATTTGTTGGCGTAGAGTTGCTCATAGTATGTTCTTATAATTGTCTGTATTTCTTTGGTGTTAGTTGTGATCTCTCCTCTTTCATTCATGATTTTATTGATTTGGGTCCTTTCTCTTTTCTTTTTGATGAGTCTGGCCAGGGGTTTATCAATCCTATTGATTCTTTCAAAGAACCAGCTCCTAGTTTCATTGATTTTTTCTATTGTTTTTTTGGTTTCTATTTCATTGATTTCTGCTCTGATCTTTATGATTTCTCTTCTCCTGCTGGGTTTAGGGTTTCTTTCTTGTTCTTTCTCCAGCTCCTTTACGTGTAGGGTTAGGTTGTGTATTTGAGACCTTTCTTGTTTCTTGAGAAAGGCTTGTACCGCTATATATTTTCCTCTCAGGACTGCCTTTGCTGTGTCCCACAGATTTTGAACTGTTGTGTTTTCATTATCATTTGTTTCCATGAATTTTTTCAATTCTTCTTTAATTTCCTGGTTGACCCATTCATTCTTTAGAAGGATGCTGTTTAGTCTCCATGTATTTGGGTTCTTTCCAGCTTTCGTCTTGTGATTGAGTTCTAGCTTCAGAGCATTGTGGTCTGAAAATATGCAGGGAATAATCCTAATCTTTTGATACCGGTTGAGACCTGATTTGTGACCCAGGATGTGATCTATTCTGGAGAAGGTTCCATGTGCACTAGAGAAGAATGTGTATTCTGTTGCTTTGGGATGAAATGTTCTGAATATATCTGTGATGTCCATCTGGTCCAGTGTGTCATTTAAGGCCTTTATTTCCTTGTTGATCTTTTGCTTGGATGATCTGTCCATTTCAGTGAGGGGAGTGTTAAAGTCCCCTACTATTATTGTATTATTATTGATGTGTTTCTTTGATTTTGTTATTAATTGGTTGATATAGTTGGCTGCTCCCACGTTAGGGGCATAGATATTTAAAATTGTTAGATCTTCTTGTTGGACAGACCCTTTGAGTAGGATATAGTGTCCTTCCTCATCTCTTATTATAGTCTTTGGCTTAAAATCTAATTGATCTGATATAAGGATTGCCACCCCAGCTTTCTTCTGATGCCCATTAGCATGGTAAATTGTTTTCCACCCCCTCACTTTAAATCTGGAGGTGTCTTCGCGTCTAAAATGAGTTTCTTGTAGGCAACATACTGATGGGTTTTGTTTTTTTATCCATTCTGATACCCTGTGTCTTTTGATTGGGGCATTTAGCCCATTAACATTCAGGGTAACTATTGAGAGATATGAATTTAGTGCCATTATTAGCCTGTAAGGTGACTGTTACTGTATATTGTCTCTGTACCTTTCTGATCTATTACTTTTAGGCTCTCTCTTTGCTTAGAGGACCCCTTTCAATATTTCCTGGAGACCTGGTTTGGTGTTTGCAAATTCTTTCAGTTTTTGTTTGTCCTGGAAGATTTTGATCTCTCCTTCTATTTTCAATGATAGCCTAGCTGGATAGAGTATTCTTGGCTGCATGTTTTTCTCGTTGAGTGCTCTGAATATATCATGCCAGCTCTTCCTGGCCTGCCAGGTCTCTGTGGATAAGTCTGCCGCCAATCTAATATTTTTACCATTGTATGTTACTGATTTCTTTTCTCGGGCTGCTTTCAGGATTTTCTCTTTGTCACTAAGACTTGTAAATTTTACTATTAGGTGACGGGGTGTGGACCTATTCTTGTTGACTTTGAGGGGGGTTCTCTGCATCTCCTGGATTTTAATGCTTGTTCCCTTTGCCATATTAGGGAAATTCTCTCCAATGATTCTCTCCAATAGACCCTCTGCTCCCCTCTCTGTTTCTTCTTCTTCTGGAATCCCAATTATTCTAATGTTGTTTCGTCTTATGGTGTCACTTATCTCTCGAATTCTCCCCTCATGGTCCAGTAGCTGTTTGTCCCTCTTTTGCTCGGCTTCCTTATTCTCTGTCATTTGGTCTTCTATATCACTAATTCTTTCTTCTGCCTCATTGATCCTAGCAGTGAGAGCCTCCATTTTTGATTGCACCTCATTAATAGCTTTTTTGATTTCAACTTGGTTAGACTTTAGTTCTTTAATTTCTCCAGAAAGGGCTTTAATATCTCCAGAGAGGGTTTCTCTAATATCTTCCATGCCTTTTTCGAGCCCGGCTAGAATGTTCAGAATCGTCATTCTGAACTCTTGATCTGACATAGTACCAATGTCTGTGTTGATTAGGTCCCTAGCCTTCGGTACTGTCTCTTGTTCTTTTGTTTGTGGTGATTTTTTCCGCCTTGTCATTTTGTCCAGATAAGAGGATATGAAGGAGCAAATAAACTACTAATAGGGTGGCAAAGACCCCAGAAAAATGCGCTGTAACCAAATCAGAAGAGACCCCAAATTGGGGGGGGGGGGAAGGGGATAAAAAACAGGTTCTGAAAAAAAAAAGAAAAAAAAAAAAAGAAAAAAATTTAAAAAATAAAACAAATAAAAAAATATAAAAAAGAAAGAAAAAATATATATATTTAGATGAACTAGTCAAAAAACGTTAAAAAAGAAAAGGGTAAAAGTTTTTAAAAAAATTCAGCAGAAGAAGAAAAAAGAAAAAAGAAAAAAAAATTGAAAAAAGAAAAAAAAAATAAAAAATTGAAAAAAGAAAAAAAAATTGAAGTAGCCGCAAGACTAAAGAATCATGGGGAGAAAGCCATGAGTTCCGTGCTTTGCTTTCTCCTCCTCTGGAATTGCTCTGCTGTCTTAGGAATTGAATCTGCTTTCTCCTTGATAGATGAACTTTGTCCTGGCTGGATATTTTGTTGATCTTCTGGGGGAGGGGCCTGTTGTAGTGACTCTCAAGTGTCTTTGCCCGAGGCGGGATTGCACCGCCCTTACCGGCGGCCGGACTAAGTAATCGGCTCGGGTTCGCTTTTGGGAGCTTCTGTTCCCTGAACGCTCTCCGTAGAGTTCCGGAGGACGGGAATGAAAATGGCGGCCTCCCAGTCTCCAGCCCGGAGGAGCCGAGAGCCCGGGGCCCCACTCCTCAGCGCGCCCCCAGAGGACAGCACCCAATCACTCCCGTATCCCCAGCCTCTAGCCGCGCTCCGAGCTCACCCAGCCCGCGACCAGCTCAAGGTAACCCCGAGCCGAGAGTTCAGTCCTCGGCTCTGTCTTTGCAGCCGGTTTCTCCGTTCTAATACCTGCGAGCTCTCCGACACTCTGACACCCCCAATCCTTCTGTGACCTTGCGGGGCCTGGGGCCACGCTGGCCCCGCGTGGGCTTCACCCCGGTTTAGCCCCTGGAGCAATGTCCCTCAGTGGAACCGACTTTTAAAAGTCCTGATTTTGTGCTCCGTTCCTCCGCCGCTTGCCGGGAGCCGGCCCCTCCCCCCGCGGTCTATCTTCCCGTCGTTTTAGATTCACTTCTCCGCCAGTCCTACCTTTCAGAAAGTGGTTGATTTTCTGTTTCTAGAGTTGCTGTTCTTCTTCTCTTCGCTCTCCCGTTGGATTTGTAGGTGTTTGCTATGTTTAGATAAGCTATCGAGCTGATCTCCTGTTACCTGATGTAGTCTCAGGCTGCTACTTCTCCGCCATCTTGACTCCTCCCCCCGCCATGACTATTACTTGCTCAGAATTATTTCTAAGGATGCACATGTCCTCTATGAGATTGTGGACTTCCTATGGCCTCTCTACTTCTAAATTCTCAGCGTCAAGCATAGTGCATTTAAGGTGGTGACCAGATCATCTGGGTTTGACTGGTACTTTTCTGTTTTAAAATCTAAAGCTCTAGATGCAGGAAACTCCTCAGTCCCCAGGCAAAGGGGACAGGTGGTCATCCTAATGTATATACTTATTCACCTACAGACACACAGACCTGAGTCCCAGCCCTGCCTACTAGAGGGAGGGTGCATATGGGAGACACTTTCCATCTACGCATCTGGGCTGTACGCACTCAGGAATGTGCTCAGATTGGTAATAGTTATTTCCCCAGTGGACAGGCCGGCACTGACCAGAGTCTCCAGAACAGCTGGGAAAGGTCTGACAAGCATAAATCTCCCCAGAGAGAAAGGCCCAAGCCAGCCTCTGGCTTCTTTTGATGGGATCCTAATGGAATCCATGGCCCAGTGAGATGTGATGAGCAGCAGCTGGGGGGACCGGCTCTGAGACAGGCTCTGAGAGCCATCCTCCTAGGTGCGGTTGTTTGCCAGTCTCCATTCATCACATCATTAACACCCTGAAAAGAGCCTTTCACCAGTGAAACTGTACTCACCATTCTGTTGTTTTTCTCCTGAGGACTTCTCAGCTTTGGAAGTTTTCCCACGAGGGTTGTCGCTTTTGTTTGTGCGCGTTCCATTGACTTGATTCTTAGCTTCCCCAGATGTCTTTTTCTCGGCTTTGCCAGCTGCACCTTCTTCAGCCTGGCTGTTGGCTTCCATTTCCTTTTGCTTCTCCTCTGCAGCCAGGCGAGCTTTTTCCTCTGCTTCCTTCTTGGCCTTCTCCTCTATACCCATGGCAAGTCAGGAAAGGGACAGAAAAGATGAAAAGAGGTCACGCTATTAGGAGAATTGCCTCTTTAAACAAAAACAAGTATTTGCACTGAGTGTTTGGGGTCTATTTCTGGTTAATTCAAGTGAGATTAGTGTCCATATTCAGGAAACCAATAAAATCGGTTCCTGGTGATGTCATTTCTGGAAATAGTGGGTGAGCAGAAGGGGCAGGGAGAAAGTAATAATAATAAGGATAATAACAATAAACCAATATAACAATTGGCATTTTCAATATTTATCATCAATAACTTCTCTTGAGTGTGTCCTCTTTGCGAGGTATTATGCTAAGTGCTTTCTAAGGATTACTTTTTCATTCTCAAAACAGACTTAGGCAGTAGCTACCATTATTATAACCCGATTTTAGAAATGTGAAGTCAAGGCTCAGGGACACTACAAAACCCTCCCATGGCCACAGTAGAAATCAGGAGTTTCATGGAGATTTGCTTAGGCTCTGGAGTTTAAACACAAACAACTGATGACAAAACAGAAAGGCAGGAAAAATAACTGCCACCGTTTCAGGTCACTGTTTGTGAAATTAAAAGTAGGAAGAGGATAATTAGGCCTTACAAAAAGCACAGGCTTCAAACTGTCCACAAGATTAAAGGTAGTCTTTAGTTTGGGCAGGTACCCTGGTCTGCATCTTCTCCTTTAATGAGATGATGTCAGCCTTATTTCCAATTCTCCTTACTCTGAAAAGGTCTGACTCTGTGTTTCATCAAAAACAGCATCATTGCCTATAATCAAGTATTCATGAAAAGATTGGTTCATTCGTTCGACATATTTATTGAGGAGTGACAGTATCAAGTACCATTTTAGGCACTGGGAATGTAGGAGCAAACAAGACTTATGGGAACTGAAAAGACCATAATTAACTAAACCAGTCAGTAAGATGATTTTAGGTGGTGAAAAAGGTAAAGCCAAAAGGAAAGCAAAGTAGTATGAAGGAACAGGCTCAGCGTAAGGGAGGAGGTGGCCTTAGATCAGGAGGTAAAGAAAGTGCTATCTGACAAATTCTTAATGATGAATGGCCGGCCATGAAATAATCAGGGGGAACTAACATTCCAGGCCGAGGACATAGAAAACGTCGAGGCCACGAGGTCGGAATGAGCTTGGTATGTTCAAGGGATACTGAGTTAGTCAGTATGGCTAACACAGATCTGGTAGCAGTTAGCGACAGATGAAGTGGTCAAACGACCAAGGACAGGCAGAGCTGAGGTATTACAGGGGGTTGGAGGCAATGAAGTGGCGCTGGGCTGTAGGAAGTGACACGCACCTAACAGAGACCAGTCCTCCCTTACAGGACAGACTCAGCCCGTTTAGCATCCAACTGATTCAAAAGGCCTTCCAGATTGTGCCATCCATTATAAAAAGCACTACTGCATTTTTTTCTCTAGATGGGTTAAAAATATCCCACATCTCATTATCAAGGGTCCTCTTTATTTTCCTTGGTTAGTCTTGCACCTGAAAAAGCTAGCCTTTACAGACAACAAGTTTGTTTGTAATTTAATGGGCACTAGGGTGGTTATGTCTCCCCTTGTCCTAGCAGCTTAAGAGCACAAAAGCCCAAATCTGATCCAGTTCACATGTTTGTTGGGCTTTATGGCATTGTATTTTTGTGAATGTCTTTGATCTCCGGCTTCATTTTGCTTTTCCTCCCCCATATCTGCCTGGCTCAAATGTCCTCCTAAATATCTTATGAAGTTTTCATTAATCTTTTCATTGATTCATCCTTCCAACCCATCCAGTTCAATGCCCTGGCCTCACCCCAGACACATTAAATCATATTGTGGAGGGAGAGGGGCAAGGGTAGGATATTTTAAATGCTCTGCAGATGATTCTAATATGCAATCAGTACGGACAAGCATGGATTTAAATTTTAAATGTTTGCCATTCAATATGTCCTGACATTCTGCTACCCAGCAAGATGCATTTATACTTCATAATGACAAGGTATGTAAAGATTTCTTTACAAAATTAAATAATTATGCACATATCGAGTATAATTTGCCTTCTGACTTCTACAGAAAGGTACAACTAAAGGGTAAGAGAATGCCCTTGCAGATGCTGAGATGGCATTCTCATTGGACTACAGGGTCACAGAAGGCCCCATAGAATATTCACCCAGACTTCCTCTCATCCTCCCACAGTGCCCTGAGGACAGAGGTTAAATGTCATCTCCATCACTGAATTCCAGCACCTGGCACATAGCAGATACACATGGAGTATCTGTTAACTAAATGAAACACAGTGGGTATGGTTCCTCTATCTGCCAGTGAACCTGACTTGTACATATTCCATCATCTCTAATCCAGGCCTGTGTGAAATACAGAAAGTGCACAAACTCTAAAGTCCTATCCTGAGGGAGTTACATTTGACAAATGTTGGTTTCCTTAACCACTAATACAGGTGAGTAAAAAGATGACTGTATTCACCACACAGAGAGGAAAAGTGATAGGGAAGGGAATTTCACTCATATTCAAGTACCATGTTAAATAACTCATGGTCCTCTCACAGAATCCCCACTGTAGCTGTGGCAAACTTCCAACACTCAAAATATCCCAAGTTAAAAGGAACTTGATAAAAACTGAAGGTGTTAAATTCTGGTTTGCTACAGAAGAGCATAAAATATTATCTGAGCAAGAAAAATTCATTTGACAACTGAGTCAGAACAATTTTTTATGGAAAATCCAGCAGAAAAAAACCTGGGAGAAGGTCCATTGTAGAAACAAATCTGGTGGGGTGCCTGGGTGTCTCAGTGGGTTAAAGCCTCTGCCTTCAGCTCAGGTCATGATCCCAGGATCCTGGGATCGAGCCCCGCATCGGGCTCTCTGCTTGGCAGGGAGCCTGCTTCCTCCTCTCTCTCTGTCTGCCTCTCTGCCTGCTTGTGATCTCTGTCTGTCAAATAAATAAATAAAATCTTAAAAAAAAAAAAAGAAAGAAACAAATCTGGTTTTGGAATGCCTGGGTGGCTCAGTGGGTTAAAGCTTCTGTCTTCGGCTCAGGTCATGATCCCAGGGTCCTGGGATCAAGCCCCACATCGGGCTCTCTGCTCAGCAGGGAGTCTGCTTCCCTTCCTCTCTCTCTGCCTGCCTCTCTGCCTACTTGTGATCTCTCTGTCACACAAATAAATATATAAAATCTTAAAAAAATTTAAAAAAAAGAAATGATTCTGGTTTTGCTCAACTACTGTGGACAGCAGGCGACTAATGTTTACATTAATGATGGTAGCTCCTACGACATCATAATCAGATCCTAGGTGACCTGTTCCACTACATGACTCCTTTCCCTGGGGCAATTGTGTTCCAGCAGGTGGCTCTGCAATGTTCTTCAACTTCTCTACTTGCATCTCTCCTTGAGTCTTTGAAATATATATTAGGGTGACCAGCCATCAGTACCCAGTGATACTACTCTAAATAGACAAAAACAGGGGTGCCTGGGTGGCTCAGCTGTTAAGCGTCTGCCTTCAGCTCAGGTCATAATCATAGGGTCCTGGGATCGAGCCCTGCATTGGGCTCCCTGCGTGGCAGGAAGCCTGCTTCTCCCTCTCCCTCTGCCCCTGCTTGTATTCCCTCTTCCACTATGTCTCTCTCTGTCAAATAAATAAATAAAATCTTTAAAACAAACAAAAATAAGCAAGCATGTGAATAAGAAAAATTGACAGGAGGTATGTTTGTGCCACATATTTTCAGGGTGAAATTATTAATATACCTAAACCTTTCTTACAAAGAGAAAAAGTAGGTTAAGTGCACAATTAATTTGTATGTGCTACAAGGTTCTGAGGATAATATAGATAGAATTAAGTTTTCAGCACTTAGTTTTAGGCATCTGAGTCATACTGGTAGGCTTCTAGACTAGTAGAAAGGAAATGTCATAGTTCAATTCCATTTCCTTTTGCTTCCTGTTTCAGACTATCTATAATGATTTGACTCACAATGAAAATGGCCCAAATAAGCAGCTAATGAGTTAAGGTAGAGCAAGGCAGAGCAGAGCCCTCATGACCCATAATTCTCATTCCTCTTGAGAGTTGGTTCTATCCCACACTGAATGCCTACATATTCTGGGAGAAGTACATTGATTTCTTTGTTCAATTTCCCTTTATGAATAATGGTTTATAGTCTCTTGGTTAAAAATGGCATTGAACTAGTTATCCCTTGATATAATTTTCTGAATTGCCTACTTAAACTACCTACAGAGAGAGAGAAAGAAAAGGAGAGAAACTAACAGAAAAACAAACAACCAAAATATTATATGAATTTTGAATAGTTAACTCTTTGTTATATACAAAAACAACAAAAAAATACTTCTATATATTTAAGGACTCAGAAGGTGTTCACAGGGGGTCTTTCTAAAAATGGAAGCCAAGAAGTCCTCCAGCTGGGAGAAAAATTCAACCAGTATTAGATCCTCAAGAATGAGAAAAATATATAAATGATGTTCAATAAAACTAGTAAATCTTAGTGTTAAAAAAATTGTTGTTAAGCTAGATATAAAACTTGAAGCAAATATTAAAAGTAATATTAAGGTTAAGTTAATTAAAAAATAACAATTTACTTATAATCATTCAGATTACAAATCTCATGGTATCTCAACAAAAACTGATCAATTATGGAAGAAATAAATAAAAATTCAAAAAATATCTCAGCATTTGCAAAGAGTGTCATTATATACAATTTCATATTTACATTGATAGACACATAAGTCAATAAAAATGTAAAGGTAATCTCTGGGAAAATAAAATTAGGATGTATTTATTTATTTATTTAAAGATTTTTATTTATTCATTAGAACACAAGCAGGGGGAGAGGCAGGAGGGAGGGAGAAGCAGACTCTCCACTGAGCTGGGAGTCTGATATGGGTGGGGCTTGATCCCAGGACCTAGAGATCATGATCTGAGCCCAAGACAGACCTTAACCATCTAAGCCACCTAGGCACCCCCCAAATAGGATATATTTAAAAAGACCATTTATAAAGCTTGCTAATGGGTAGGGGGAAGGGCAAAATAGATAAAGGAGATTAAAAAGGTACAAACTTCCAGTTACAAAATAAATAAATCATGGAGATAAAAACTACAGCATAGGAAATATACTCAATAATACTATAAGAATGTTGTAAGTTGACAGATGGTGACTATACTTATCAAAAAAGAACATAATTAAAAGGCATATGACAAAAAATTAAAAGGCATATGACAAGCTAGATATGACCAAAACTGCCAAGATATTTTGTCAATTGAAGAATTGCCATCCTTTATATGTAAAGAATTATTATGAATCAATAATAAACATATAAACATCCTAATGAGAAAAATGAAGTGGGAAATACCTCCTACTTCTATTGGAAATAACTCCCACTTCTTTTGGAAGACATCAGTTTAAAAAAAAAAAAAAAAGAAGAAGAAGAAACTTTCCAGAGAGAAATTTGATAATACATATCAAGAGCTTTATAGTTTGTCATTTACTTTGACAGAGGAATTCCACATCTAGAAATTTATCCTAGGTAAGTAATCAGAGGCAGGTTCAAAGACTTTTGAACTTGTATGTTTATAACTGTGTTATATATAATAATGAAGAACTGAAAATCAAAATGTGCAGAAATAGAGGAGTGTTACATAAAATGCAGCCACTTAAATCATACTTTCTGAGAATATTCAGTATCAAGATAAAATGCTTAAAATAGGAATAAGTAAAACAAAATACAAATTTTTACTTATATAAATATGTATGAATAATAAATAAAATTTAAAAGAATCATATCTGGAAAAAAAAAAGAGAATCATATCCAAATTTCACCAATATCTGGCTGAAGAGGTTAGGAGTGATTTTTATTTTTTTCTTTACACATATATTTATAGTTCAGCATTGTAACCTAAACACATATTTTTACACCAGAAAAAAAAGTTTATAAAGAATTAAATACTAAAAAAAATTGATCAATATTGATCAGACTTACAAATTATTATGCCTATGTATCTTTGAAAATAATAATTTTCAGCCCTGAGAGCTGTTAAGAAATATTGATTTAATCATTTCTAACAACTATGGGTTCTGGTCTAGCAAGCTTTGTCTATCAGATTGGGTTAATAAAACTAAAACTTTAGATCCCCCTAATCAATTTAATAACAAGATATGTTCAAGTGCCCCATGCAGGTCAGACTTTCTTGAAATCATGGTTTTCTGATAGAAAAGAATAAGAGCAAACAGCCTGGGATAATCAAGTACAAACTAACCACCAGTGGAAAGAAAGATGTAAATGGATCTCTTAGCACCAGTGAACTAGTCAACAGGATTTCTGGGAGGATGAAAACGGTAAGATAGAGTAATAGATATAGGTTGATATTTTTAGCACCATCTTCTTAACTCTGCATTCAAACCTCTTTCTTTTCCAGTTTTTTTAAAATAACTGCTATGAGTTATCAGGCACTAACCACATGCAGGCTCCATTCTCAGTGCTTTGCAAATCTATTTCTGTTTTTTGCATCAACTCTGTGATATCTATTATCATCCTCAGAAGGTAATTTTCTCAAAGAATCTACATGAATCTGCCAAAGAGCCCGTGCAAGTAGGGATTCAATTCTCCATTTCCCCTCTAACTGAAATTTGCTTTGATATTCAAACTATCTTCCCACGAAACATTTATAACCCAGGCTTTGTGCCTCCGTCCATCTCTTTTCTCCTTGTTCCCCATTTTAAAATCTAACACCTCCTGCAACTCAACCTCAGGCATCCTTGAAGTCCTGGCTACAGGATGCCTTCCCAAACACCCTAGGCAGATTTAGGGACAAGTCCCTTTATGCTTCCAAAATAGCTTAACCATATCACAATCAGCATAACATTTTGTAATTATTAGTATTTATTTACATCATTCTCAAAGGGCCAGTTTTCCCCTGGAAAAGAAGCCGGCTAAGGCTCCCCTCGGTGATCAGTTTCAGAAGGTACCTTAAGTAAGCCAGAGAACTGCAAACAAATTATTCTGAAGTACCTCTTTAGACTGTGTGTTGTCGGGAATTGGATTTTCATATGTAATGAGTGTAATTGATTATAAGAGAGCGGTTCTTTTGAGATGATATAGTAGCCGCAATTGCTGCTTGCAAGCTCTGACAACAGGGAGAATTTAAATGTTTCCAGCATCAGAATAGACTGGGAGAGGCTACATTTAAAATATGGAAGGGTGTTGGCTCCGAAGCTCAGGGCCCAACATCTGTCCTGAAATGATAAGGGCCCAATTAAGCCTTAAAAGCGCCATAAATACAAACCCTTTGCCCCACCTGAAACGAGCAACCACTCGGACAGGATTTTGTGGACAAGCCACAGTGGCTGGCATTTGAACAACTGCAACAGTGGGTTGGTCTCTTCGGTCCCACAGTAGAAGAAGCCCCTGATGTATGAGGGGTCTCCAGGGCCAGAATGTGTCCTGCCCGGCCTCTCCCACACTTCCTTCAACTTGCTGTGTGGGCCCTGGTGGATAAAAGTGTCAGGGTTGTGTTTGAGGATAAAACTCTCCTCTCTTGTAATGAGGGCCTGGGGCCCAGGGCCAATGGGTGCTGTCGACAAGCGCAACTGAACTTCCATCCTCCCCTTGGAGGAAACTCTGTGAGAGTGCCCCCTGCCCTCAGGAGACAGTGAGCTCTGAGGACCAGGATGTCTGTGATTCATCTCCATACTCTCGGCACGTAGGAGGCATTCGGTAGATGTTAACAAACACTGACTATTGTTGAAGTCTCACCTCCACAAATCCCACTGGGGTCAGCCCCCTCCCTGAGCTCCAAGAGCCAGCTATGTTTGCGTCTCTCCCTAGAATCCAGTGCCATGGCATCGTACCCCTATGCCACGTACGTGTTCCTCCCTAGGCTACAGGCTGAGCATGTCGTATGTATGGATCGTGTAGCATGTGTTCGAGAAACATGAATATGTGTATGAGCAAACAGATTTCAGCTGTCAAGAAGCACAAGGATTTCAGTCTTTTTTATGTATAGTACCAAGAGTCCTGACTTTTCTCATCTGAATTTTGATGTTGGTCTCAGTGAGTTTTGCCTACAAGTTACCTTCATCTCAGAAGATCAGTCTGAGGGGAGGAACAAGATGGTGGAGGAGTAAGAGACCTAAATTTTGTCTGGTCTCAGAAGGCTCCTGAGTCATGACTGGAGATAAGTTGAGAACATGAAAGGGGGATAAAAATGCTCGCAAGAATATTAAAGTTCCTTTATCCCAATGTAATGTCAGAGGTGGCTATTGGCCAGGCTGTACTCAGATAAAGGAAGAAAGTAGGCCTCATCATTGTGTCACATGACACAAAATGAGAATGACAAGGTGGTCTCGCAGAAACCAAGAAATAATGCCCATCCACGGTAGAATCTTCACACCAACAAGAGGAATTTAGTCAGATAGCACAAAGGTCATGCTGAAGTGGGGGCTTGCCTTATTCTATTGTGCACTGAGGGGTACACACACTGGATCCTACCAATCAAGCCATTTGAATCCAGATACTGAGATCGTGCTTCCTCTGTAATTCCTATAAATCAGGGGTGGCAATGCCTTGTTTTCTAAGTGGGTCTGGACAGATCCCCTGGAAGATTCCCCAGTAGCATGTTACCTTTGGGCACCTTGGCCCTCCATCTCTCCCGGTTGATGTGCACCACCTCAGTCCAAGTCGTCTTAAAACTCTTATAGTCAACGGGGATGACAGAACTGTTGATGGGGGCGCTTCCTTCCGAGCCAGTGCTCTTCACACCTGACCGCTTTGCATCCGCTGAACTGATGCTGTTCAAACTGGAGGACACAAAGTCATACCAAAGGGGAAGTTTAGTGTTTAAAAAAAAATGTATGCCAAGGAGTGAGCCCAAGAAGGAGTGGTTAACACTCCTCAAGTTGTGTTGCGAAATTCCTGGGTCCTGAAATTCGCGATTCCTATTTTCCATATGTGACAAATAGGAAATTCTATATTTTCAGCAGGGAAAAAAAAAACCAAGGTTTCAGCCTCATGAGTCTCGCTTTTCCCCATATTTCTTCTCTGCTGATTGGTATCCTCTTATTCAATATGACTAGAGTTCTCTCACATGAATTCTCTGTCTTCAGTTCTCTGAAATTAACCCCTTTGAAACTGGGCTTCTACTTGGATCCCCACTGCACCTACCTGCTTTGACACTGACCACTTTTCCAAGTTACCCAGTCACTTCTACCTCTTTTTCTCCAGCTCCAGTCTCCCACCCCATACTGGAGTGCCTCTGACCCCAGGTTCTTTTTCCTTCCTCTACTTCTTTATTCTCCTAAACCTAAAAATGAAAGTCTGTTTCATTTCTTGTGAGAATTCTGATTGGGGGTACTTTCTTTTTGCTGTATGGGGAGCAAGGACTGCCTGGGTCCAGAAGGTCAAAGTGCCATGATGGGTGCTGCCATGAGCAAAAGCACCAAAAGAGAGAACAGGGTGGAGGACCAGCACCGGAAACCCACCAGTCATGGTGTGAATCTTGGTCACTCCCTTCCAGGCCAGCCTGGAGAGCACAGACAGTCCAGCTTCCACTCCTCTGAGAAAAAGCAAGAGGCAGGCATCCCCCTTATAAGAGAGGGAAGGCCAACATCATAAAATACCCCCATCTCTCCCAAAGGAACAACTCTGTCCTCACAGACAGGCTGACGTGACCCCCATCCTTCAAGTTTCTGCACTGACCTTGAACGCCTCTGTCCTGTCCCACCAGTTTGGGAGGTTTCATCAATTAAAGGGCTCACAATCTTCTCAGTCATGTCCGTGAGCACAGTGAAGGTGGGCTCCACGATGAAATCAATAAAACCTGAAAAGAGACAGCAACACCTCAGAGGAACTACATGTTAATTGGGCCTTTCCATATTTTCCTATAGAAACTGATGAATCTTAACTTTCTTTTAAAATTTATCCACAGAGGAACTCCAGATCAGATTAGGAAAGAGGAAGTTGGTCTTTATTCATTGAACATGTGCCTTGAGTTGAATATCGTGAGTCAATTCCATTTCTCCTACATAACTTTTCTATGACTTTCTAGTAGCTAGCTCAATCGAGTGATTAAGAAACACATATTCAACCTGCCCCCTCCATCCAACAAATGCCTTGGTCGGTGCTGCCTGTGAGACAAAGATGTAGATCACAACCTGCCTACCCTCAAGGCGTTATAAGAGAGATTAACTGAGCACAAAAATGACCCCTAGAGTACATGGAAAAGGACAAAGGAGAAGCCCAAAGAAGGCCCCTGGGAAGGTAAGGGAGGGAGGATATTTGCCTTCCCACTGAGAGGCCTATGAACAGCTTTATGGAGGTTGTGATGTTTGAGCTGAGCCCTAAGTCTCTTCACTCTAGGTGGAAGAGGTAGGATAAGCCAAGTGATGAGGATGGGAGAAAATACAGGATGTATCTGAGGAATATCTAAGGATATTTTTGGAGTTGGAGAGGGTAAGTTTGGGAAGGCAGGTAGTCACCAGCTCAGGGAGGGAGGTTCCTAAGGGTCTGCCTAAGGAGTTGGGTGGGACCTAGATGTGTACTAGAAGCCCCTTGAGATGTGTGGAAAGAATCACAGTTATATTTTTTACATTATTCCTTGGGAAAGTTAACCAGGCAAGATGGACATGAAGGGAGAGAGCAGAAGAGGCTGAAGCTGGGAAAATCATTTTAGAAGCTGTTGCAACAGCTTGAAGGAATGGTAAGGAAGGCAGGATCTAGTGCTAGTGAAGGATGAGGGTGTCACGGAGGCACAGGTGCAAGCACAGCGGGGGGGGGGGGGAGTGCTGCTTCTAAGTGGGAATTCAGAGACCTCCCACAGCAAAGCAGAGAATCGAGGGATGATGGGGAAACTGTGGCCAGGGTAAAGGACAATGGTCTCAGTCTTAGATGTGCTGACTCTGATGTGCCAGGGACATATCCAGATGAGAGAGGGCAAGCAGAACTGGAA
Source organism: Meles meles (assembly GCF_922984935.1). Lineage (NCBI taxonomy): Eukaryota > Metazoa > Chordata > Mammalia > Carnivora > Mustelidae > Meles > Meles meles. The sequence goes on along the minus strand of NC_060075.1, from coordinate 45,740,930 downwards.
GAACAAGGGTTGGAAACTGGAGAGGGGTCAGATCTGGATCTGGAACTGGAACTTGGAGATATTGCCATGTTGGGGAGATAACTGATATTAGGTTAGCGTCACTGTCTCAATGGCCCAAAAATGCCTGAGTAGTAGAAAATATATGATCTGAAACTACTGGTGGTGGTTCATTACACAGCCACATGGAAGTTGGAAGGAAATGAAATACCAATCGAAGGAAATATGGTGTTTTGTACAAATGCTATTTGGTTTTCATGACTGAGGTGGGGGTGATCCTGGCATTTAATGCCCAACAATGAAGGATGCTGAAAGTCCTACAATGTAATTGGCAAAACAAGCACTGTCCCAAATACCCATAGTATCCTGATAAGGAAACTGATGGCCAACTTTGTATGACAGTTAATTGCAGTCTAATTTTATAAATTTGGCTTAAGCTGAAACTTAAGTGTTTCATGACGCTGTTTTCACCTTTTTGTTTTCGTTCAAGTTAAAGTCAACAGGTCCAAACCAGAACTAAATTACCAGCTTCCCCTCCATCCCTTATAATGGGACCATGGTCCAACCACTTAATCTGGATTGCTGCCTTCACCTTAGTTTTGCCTCCAGCTGAATCCTTAATATATTACATGCCACCCCTCTCCTGGAAAGTCTCTCTCCTCCCTCCATCCTATCACCCATCACTGTTTCCGTATAATCCTGCAGAAGGCACCCAGCTGATTTCCTTGCCTCTAGTCTAACTCAGAACCCTCCCAGCTACTGATAGAAAAATTTTCTAAAACTGCGGTTAACAAACTTTCTATAAAGGACCAGACAGTGAATATTTTAGGTTCTGTGGGCCAAATCTATGACAACTCCTTAACTCTCTCACTGTAGTGTAAAAGTAGCCACAGACAATTTGCAAATGAATGAGCTTAGCTGTGTTAAAATAAAACCATTTATAGGATCAAGTGGTAGGCCAGATTTAGTCCCCAGGCTACAGTTTACAGACTCTTATTCTAAAGCATCAATTTATATATTTTAAAATCGTATTTAAAATTCTTTAGATATGCCCTGATTTTCTCTCCAGGCATGTCGCTCACTTCATCCTATTCCCCGCCCACTACTCCAGCCGTATGGAGCTGTTTGTAATGCCCTGACCATACTAGACTGTTTTAAATTTCCCTCCTCAGTATATGCTAATCCCTTACCTGGAATGCCCTTCCACTCACCCATTACACACCTCTAACCAACAACACCATCTACTTATTTCTTAAGCCCCAACTCAAATATACCCTTCAACAAGTCTTTCTGCCTCTAACGGTCCACACACTCTGTTGCGTACCCAAGTGTGCCATGTACAAAACTCGACCTTAGTACTGTAACACTCACACAGCTTCTGTTTTCCTAACATCCTACCTACCACCCAATACTGGTTCAGTGTCTTTGGGAGCAGATATCATATATAATTTGTATTTGTTTTTTATAACATCTGTTTTAGTGCCCATTAGCACCTGGCACCTCACAGAAACTCAATATATTATTATGAAAAAAAGGAATGAGTACTCAAAATACAAGGAGGAAAAAAATCAGTAAATCTTTGAATTTCTTTTTTAAGTGATTTCAGACTCATCCAAGTGAAGAGCACTGCTGATAGTTAATTTATGTGTGATACAGGTACCCTCTCTCATATCTGAGAATTTTTGTAATGCACACATAATATGTTTATCAGCACTATAAAATTATCTTCCCCCAAAAAAGGTGCTAAAACATTTCTAAAAAGAAGGAAACATTTAAAATGAACCATTCCTAGAAGTAGGGTCATCCAGGAAATGGACTGTCTTGGAAACAAGGCCAGAGGAAGCATCATTGAGGAGCAATGCCAGGGAGACTTCCGGTATTGCATGCAGAATGGAGAGGCTGAAATAGAATGGGCTTCTTGTCACTGATTCTTGTCATTGCACTGGAAAGTTGAGGCCCCTTTTGCTCTTAGTGGGGAATAACAGAGATAGCAGAGCATCACTGCCTAATTTTCCCACAAACCAGCCACATTCCAGAGAGCAGGATGGGGAGAGCAGCTCCATCAACCCAACCAGCCAGAGCCATGAGCACAGCACAGCAGAATGGAGCCAGGTTTCCAGTCAAAGAACCACAGGGAGCATCTGAGCTTACTTCCAGGCACCCTCTGTTTTTTCTTTCCATCCAAAGGGCTGTCAACACATACCCACTTGCGACTGAGCAACCATCGTTGACTTTCGATCACACAAAGGAGAAAAAGGCAGCCCCAGCTCTGCTTCTCTGTCACCCTAGAAAAACAGGAGGTCATAGTAAATTCAGATCAGTAGGCAAAGCTGCCCAGATTTTATTTAGCAACTTCAACTGCCACAAAGGCCTGGTCTTTATTATAATTATTACAATTACATCATGTAAGAAGTCCTTTTGGAGCCTGCTCCTTTGTATAAAAGACACCAAGAAGCTGAAGCCCTCTGGGGCCCAATCATTCCATCCAACTGCAAAGGCACGTGGTGTTGAATAGGAAGCCTCCTCAGGCAGCAAAATGTCCCCCGAGGAAAACAAGAAAAGCCATTGCGTCCTGTGGCCTAGAGCCAACACTGCAGTCAGAATTCCTATGTGTTCTCGAGTTGTCGTGTCAGTCTGCAGCCGTTCTTGAGCCAGTGAAGCTCCCCCAGTTGTGGGCAGTGGCCAAGACACAAATTCAAACTGGACTGATGTGGACTTATTCCCCCAGTGCTGCTACCTAATGCTACACACAACTGGGTTAAGTGCTTCCTGGGTCTCGAGCACAGGGCTTGGTCCATGATGGAATGTGGACCAAAAAAGAGACAGAGTAAATGACTGCTTCTGTTTCTCAAGCTAGACAATAATAATTCTCGGGTCAATATATTCTTAAGCTCACCGAGAAACACCACTATAACAAGTAAGTATTATGAAAGTTTAAATAATGAGGGAGATGGTTTTTGAAAACCTGGACGAAAAGCTCCATACTTTAGTCACACAGCTAGAGGAAAGGGAGAATATGGCACCATTTTCACAGTAGTGAAGTTGCGCTGATTCATTTTACTAGGCTAGAATCTGCTCAGGTTAATGGCTACTGCCCTCAGCTTGAATCTGGCCTTTCTCCCTCTACCTGTGTGATCATAGTAAGTTTATTTTCCCTCTCTACATTTCAGTTTTATGTTCTATAAAGTATGGATAATAACCTCTATCACATCAGGTTATGACGAGGATTAAATGAGAAATACATATAAATAAATAAAAGAACTATTATTGTTTCTCTAATATTAGGTATCTTAGGTATCTCTAATATTGATGTCAAGAGTTGAGAAACATTTAGCCAATTTGTTATACCAAATACACTCTGATTACAATACATATTACCAATAAATCAACAGTACATAAAAAGTAATAACAACAAAAACTAGACCAGGTTCAAAACCTAAATACTTTTTCCTTCTAAGGCATGCTATCAAAGAGAAAAGACATTGGCTCACACACACACACACACACACACAGAACATCTACTGAAAGGAAGGAAAAGGAATGGGCGTCTGAGGAAGCTGAATGGTGGGCTCACAATAGGTGGTGGGGACATCCAAGGGCCTCAGGAACAGTCCTGAAGTGGCTCAGTTCCTTCTGCACACTTTCTTGTTCCCACGGGACACAATGGCTCTTCCATTTTTGAGTACACCCTGCTGAAGACTGTATTATCTCTCAAGTGGCAGGATAAAAATAATTTACTCCTGAGCTATTTCTACTTGGGCAGGATGAAGAGAAGGAAGAGTATTTATAACATAAACTGTTGTTGATGGTTTAGCAGGACAGTTCAGCTAAGGGCAAGTAAAACCCACTCTTATTCCCTATGAAGCAGGGATACAAGTTGGCCTTGGGGTACATTTTTACGGGGGTGATCAAGAAGAAGAGGTGGTGAACACTAACCACTTGGCTATTAAGGTATATGCGTTAATTTGGATTGTATTAGTGAAAAAGTACAAGCTATTAAGTAACTTCTTATCCCATGGACTTGTCCATACCACATCTCCACATCACTTACATCTTTTGGATTTAGTTGAGCTATTAAATGCCTATTTTAAAATAGTAGTCATTGAACTTCCTTTGGAGAATGGATACATTTATGAATTGGAAAAATGTGCAGAAAGTAATATGGAAGGATGTACTTCTACAGGTGAATTCAACTTGACTGAAACAATATTTTATGACTCTATAACTACTGGCCTGTGTGGAATTATTCATACCCTTTCCTTTTACTGAAAATGTCAATATTTTTTAAAAGGGCAAAAGTCTCAGCACAACGGATTTTTTTTTTTTTTTAACTAACTCATATTTTTCTTCCAGGATAATACAGAAAAATAAGTAACTAGTATTCCTACCATAGGAGTTAAACTAATAAAGTCATATAGTCAATCTGTAAAAGGAGCACAATGCATTTTGTCGAGTGAAAGAAGAGATGAATTTGATTAGAAACACTCAAGTTCTTCGGCTACACAGACATTTATGACAGGCAAGGTGGGGCAGCAGTCAGGCAGTTGGCTGTTCATAAGGCCTCCCTCCTTTTCCTTCTTTATTTCCTGTCCACACAGCTATACTATATTTCCCAGGATCTCTGCCAGTTAGTGCTATATAATAAAACGAGAGGAGATGGGGGTCATACCTCCACCAAACTTCTGGCATTTAAATCTCCTATGCCTACTTCTCCACGTTCTTCCCTTTTCTGCTGGCTTGACAGAGATAAGCAACATGGAGGCCATGTAGAGTCTGGGTCTAAAATCACTGCTGATTGCAAACTATCTGCCAGTCAAGAAACACTTGTCCTGTGCTTTACATGAGTGGGTAATAAACTTCTATTTGATGTGTGTCATTATTCACTTTGGGGTTTCTTACAGAAGCCATATGTAAGAAACAAGCCAATCAAGAAAAACAAAGATTATTTCCATAATGTAAGTTCACGGGGCAGGTGACATCTCAAGCTAGTTTTCTCAGGTGGAGTGAAGAAAAAGTATCTTTTTGGAGAGGGTAACAAAAGCATCACAGAAAAAAAAAAAAAAATCACAGCAATGTACACTCTTCCTTCCCAGGGGAAGAAATTACAAGTAGGAGGTCTAAGAAAAATCATTGTGATTTTGTGTTTAAGATAATATAGTGAAGACATCTGTGTCTTTTCTTCTCCGAAATTATCCTCTCAAAACAGGAGAGCAAGAAACAGAAACACAAATGCTAGGAAAAATCTGTAATCTCAAGTCGAACTAGATGAGGAACGGCTGCCAAATGTTGTGAATATCAGAGAGGGGTGAGATAAGACCCGCAGAGAAGAGGCCCAGGACTCCAGATCTCAGGTAAAACTTGAAGAGCTAGTTCTCCTGGTTCTTTCTGATGTGAGGAGCAACGTGGGCCCTAATTAGTCCCTAGGAATAGTAGAAAAGGAGACACTGGATGAGGAAACACATAGGCATGGCAAGAGGATGATGGATGGCAGAGTCTGAATTGTGAGCAGCCCTACAATCGTTGCCTACTGCTGTCTGGGAAGAAGTACAGATTCACACGTACGCACACACACACACACACACACACCGCACATCACAGAAGCCTCATAACAAACCAAGAAGAATGTCTGCTAGTTTAGAATATTGCTGCTCTGGTTTCTCCCTGGCATATACCTCCTGCAAATAGTTTTAAAAGAATGCATTTCATTTAACAATAGTAAATAATAATAATTTTAAAAATGAAGAAGGAGGAGGAGAAAAAGGAGAAGGATGAGGAGGAAGAAGCAGCAGCACTACCATCACTACCAACAAAAAAACCTGTGAAAATATATTTCAAATCAAGAAAAAAAAAAGGGAATAAAAGAAGAAACAAACAACAACAACAAAAACCAGATAGGAAACAACAGAAAAAACAGTGCCACCTGTTGACCAATGTTCTGTTCTGTTGTCATGAACAGAAAGAAATGCCTGAAATTATCAAGAACAAGTTTTGTAGCAACATGGACGGGACTGGAAGAGATTATGCTGAGTGAGATAAGTCAAGCAGAGAGAGTCAAGTATCATAAGGTTTCACTTATTTGTGGAGCATAACAAAGAACATGGAGGACATGGGGAGATGGAGAGGAGAAGGGAGTTGAGGGAAATTGGAAAGGGGAGGTGAACCATGAGAGACTATGGACTCTGAAAAACAACCTGAGGGTTTTGAAGGGGCGGGGGGTGGGAGGTTGGGGAACCAGGTGGAGGGTAATAGGGAGGGCACGTATTGCATGGAGCACTGGGTGTGATGCAAAAACAATAAATACTGTTACGCTGAAAAGAAATTTTTAAAAAGTGAAAAAAACAAAACAAGGGCTCAGGGAAACAGGAGCTAGCAGAGCTCAGGAAAGATATGGAAGAGAAAAACAGAAACATTGCATAAAAGAAGGCTGCACTGGCAGCAGCACAAACAAGAGCTGTTCTTGATGAAAACACATTAAGGGGTATGGAGGTCAGGAATGTAAAAAGCAGGCCAAACAAAGACCACTGATCAAAGAGTTAAAGAAGACTTAAAGGAAAAATATACACATGGATGAGAAACAAAAGAGACTCAACATATGAATAACTGTTTTCCCTAAAGAAGAGAACTTAACAAATGGAAAGGGAAAGCATTCAAAGATGAAATCAATGTAACTTGAATCTACAGAAGAAAGAACATGCCCAGTTCCCAAGAATAGCTATTATAGAACAATCATTGAAATATATCCTAGTAATGTCAGTGAGCTTCAAGGGCACATAACCAAAAAGTTGTATCACCTAGACATGAAAATAATTACAGCAGGGCCTCCAACCTCTCCATAGCAATATCCACAGGTAGAAGACGTTTGACTGAAATCTAAAAAAGGCTGCAGGGGAAAAAAGTTTGATCCAAAAAAAAAAAAAGAAGTTTTACCCAAGCAAACTACGGCCCAAGTATAAGAGCAGTACAAAAATAGGCAAGTATGCAAATGTGTGGTTTCATTAGCTCTTCTAGAAGAAACTACCCAAGAACAACCTTGGCCAACCAATGGATGATCAACCAGGGCCAAAGTACCAACACTAAGGAGAACTGAGATAAGAATAACTAGAAAATTATGCTCTTGCCAGATGTGTTTTCTACCTTTCTGAGTCACCTTGTTTAAGGTGTATCTTTTGTAAGCAGCATGTCATACATGCCATAGAACACTCATTTAAAAAATCAGAACAGGGGCACCTGCGTGGCTCAGTGGGTTAAAGCCTCTGCCTTCGGCTCAGGTCATGATCCAGGGGTCCTGGGATTGAGCCCTGCATTGGGCTCTCTGCTCAGCAGGGAGCCTGCTTCCCTCTCTCTCTGCCTTCCTCTCTGCCTACCTGTGATTTCTCTCTCTCTCTGTCAAATAAAAAAAAAAAGAAAAAATCAGAAAAACTTAGAAATAATAAAGCCAACAAATAGTAACAAGGAGTTAATTATGTTATGGAAAGGAAAATGAGGAATGGTGTTGGGAGGTAATGAATAAACACCAGCTGTCTCACCTGTTGGAGATAAGAATATATCATCTAAACCTGACATATAAAAAAATAGAGCTATACTTAAATAATAAAGGACAGACTACAAGAATTAAACAAGTTAATAAGACCCACAAAAATCAGGTGCTGGGGAAGAGGAGAGAGGAAGTAGAAGTTTACTACTTTTTATAACAAGGAGTCATTAGATACTATCTAAATAAATAGAGGACGTAAAATTTTTATTATCAAGTTAGCCACTGGAAGAGCTAAAAACACAATATAAAACTTCCAAGTCATCAGAAGAAATTAATATAGGACAAGGCAAGTGGCACATCTATTATAAACTATTTATGAAGAAGCTATAAAAACAGAAAAGCATAATATAAAATATGATGGTGCCTAAGATCAAATGTTTCTGTCATTTCAATAGGTATGAAAATAGCTGATTTCAAATAATAAGAGAAAAGAATCTTAGATGGCCTCATAAAAAACCTCAACTATATATATAGTGTTTAAAATGCACACCCAAACCAAAGTATCTCTAAAAGGCTAAAACCTATGCAGAGACAAGGCTCATATTCTTAAAACAAGTCAAATCTGAATTCTAGGTAAAAGCATTAGAGGAGGCAAAGAAGCAGGCTTTATAATGATAAAGGGTACAATAAATTATGACAATCTAATAGTTATGAATATCCAAGAATCAAATAACATAGAACCAACATTCACACTGTGCAGAAAGAAAAAAGAAAAGAGACATCTGTCATCCTACAAAAGATCAAAATTTTTAAATGATATATAAAATACCTAAATGACATAATTCACAAGGTAGATGTATGGGGTATTGTTTGAATTCTATACCCTATAAGTAGAAAATAAATCTACTTTTCAAGAGCAGTGAACATTCACAAAACTGATTATACAGTAGCTGACAAATGATTCACAATAAAATCCAAGCAATGAAAAAATTCTTGATCGAATTTCAGTAAGTCACAAATTAATTACAAAACTAGAAAGCAGACGAGCCCACCAATGGAAAATTATATAAAGAAATACCTCTATCTGAACCAACTCTTGAGTAAAAGAAAAATCTACACCAAAATTACAGAATATTTAGAAAGGAATGATTGTGAAAATACTGCATATCAGAATCTATGCGATTCATAAGAAAAAGACAAACTCCTACCCTTATATTTTCTAATACTAAACAGACAGAATGAAATAAGTGAATAGAGCATCCAACTCAGGGAGCTGGCAAAAGAACAAAATAAGCTCAAGCAGAAGAAGTGAATTAGTAAAAATGAAAACTTCAATTAAGGTATTATAAAATAGAAACAAAATAATCAAATGATTAGCTAATTTCATAAAGAAGCAAGGGGAGAAACATTAATACATGAAATGAGAATTGGAAATGGGAAAATAGCTACAAACACAGAGGATATAAAAAGAATTGTAGGGGATGTTTACAAAGTACAAACATAAACAGCAATATAAGAGAAATGAACCTCAAGACTTTTATAGCATGTATTTACCAAAGAGGCAAACTTACACTTCTTTAAAGTCAATATTTCATTGAGAAGCACCCCAAGGACACAGCTTGGGTTTTGTAAAATACGGTTATAATACTGAACACGTAACTTACTCTTTTAGCAAAGTATGGGAGGTCTGGTCTATCAGCACTGAGGCTATGCCCTTATTTTGAATTACAACCCAACTTCCAAATGTAATATTTTCAAAGACTCTACAGTCCCATTGAGATTTCCCATTTGAACTGTCCGATTTAAAATCTATAGTTAAGAGCTGAGGCAACATTTCTCCTACATGGGTTACTTACAATGGCTTATGGCATCTGGGTTAAAATATTAAGTCAATAAAAATAATTTACTGAATCATAATTACTGAAAAATTGTTCCAGTCCAGTGAGTTAACATTACATTCCCAATAGGCAAGAAATTCAATAAGGTTGTTTTCACATTGCCTCTAGCACCTTTTCATTCAATTCAAGCATATGTGTATGCAAGCAAGGTTTCCTTTATGGGGGAAAAATGTGCACATATTTAAGAAATTTCTCATATCCACTCACAATTAAAAGAAGGAATCACTTCAATATCTCAGACTTCTTTGAGTTGGCTATCACCTCCCTTTGGCTGTAGATTAAATACTCCCAGCCATAGGGGTTATTATTACACAAGCAATATTAAAGAAAGCATATGATAATGGTTTTATTTACAGGAAATCCTCTCATTAATATTAGAAAAATAGCTTCCAGAAAAATGGCAGAGTCATTCTTGTATATATACAAGGCCCTCCTGTCCTTGTGCACCACTGGGTTCTTCTTGAGAACAAGTCTGAGACCAAGCAATGACTTTGCACGGGGAAACAGCCATATGCAGGATAGGGTACCTGATGGTATATTCACATAACAGCTTAGGGGAGCATGTGTGTGCAGGTGTTGAGGTGCACCACTAGACAGGAGGGAGTAAAGAACATTTAATGCCAGAAGGATCTGAAGGAAACATCTGGCCCAATCTTCCTCTAACTCCTTCCTGCTGCCACCACCTCCTAAAACACAGGTCACAGATAAGACCATTGGGAACTGGCAGAGGGATTCTATCAGCTCCATGAACCAATTGGAACTAAAACTACAATAAGGGTCTTCTGAACTTTGTTGAATATGCTGTTGATTCTGCTCCCACCTCATCACTAGATATTGTGTACAGTTTCAGAAGAAAAACACACACGTACAGATGCCTTTTACAATTTTTCCATTCAAACCAGAATCATAGAATAAGAGTAATCACAGGAGAAATTTGCTTCCAGAAATCGAGTAACCACTGAAAGAGCCTATCTCTTGTCAGGTTAGGGGACAAGGCTGAGACCGGTGTCATGAGCAGTGTTTTGTTTGGTATCAGAGGTCTCCTAGTACATGACGTGCACCACCCTTCAAGAAGTATCAGAAGTAACTGAATTAACTGTACTGATGTGAATTTCTATCATGGAGGGCCCCCAGTCTGCATGTCATCTTGCCTTCAATCTCAGGAGCTCATGTCTTGAAGCACATGTTTTAATGGCAGCTCTTCTTGAGAAGATACCAGTTTTGATACTACGTATTAACTTCCTGATTTCTCTACTTCTGTGTACCTTTAAGAAAAATTTTTTTTTAAAGCATTGCCTACTCATGAAAAACTCTGGCTACCTTTTTAGAAAACACAACCCTGAGTTTTAGGAGGTAGTATGTTTAAACATAATTGACAGTAGCTTCTAGGGGTTTCCTGACCATAAACTGCCACAACTCAGAACGCCTGGGTGGCTCAGTGGGTTAAGCCTCTGCCTTCAGCTCAGGTCATGATCTCAGGGTCCTGGAATCAAGTCCCACATCGGACTCTCTGCTCGGTGGAGAGCCTGCTTCCCCTCTCTTAATGCCTACTTGTGATCTCTCTCTCTGTCAAATAAATAAAAATCTTTAAAAAAAACGCCACACCTCACTTTGGAATTTGACAACATGGCTTATCTGCTCCAAAGAAACAACATAATCTATTATAATAGATCATTGTAAGTTAAAGATTAACCTCTTAATCCCACACAATGATGCAAAAGCAACTGTCATTTTGTCAGCACATTAGCATGATGAGTAAAAGGGAAAGTACCCAGATGACATTTTGACAAGAAACTGACAAAGAGAAATTTTGTTTCCAAACAGAAATGCGTAGGACAGAAACACCATAATGTTCTGAGAACCAAAATTTAGGTAAGAGTCAAACATCACATGAGCAAGAGGCCAGGAAATTTAAAAAAAAAAAAAAAAAAAAAAAAAAAGCTATCAACTCTTCCTCCCCAAAGAAAATGATTGTAATGCCAGTCGTCTTATTATAGCATTGCTGAAATAGAATACTCAGAAACTATCTAGATAGGGCTGATGGCCTTGAGGAGTAGTACAACAAGATACCTGTCTGAAGAATTCCTCCAGGAGTGACATTGTCCAGCGATGATGGAGCTCCCATGCTTTTGCGGGATGACTAATGTCTGCCGTGTGCAACATCAGAGATAATGCTTTCGGCTTTTCAATTCTAAAAGTGCAAACGACCCGGACACGTGAAAACCAAATTTTCAGAACCTCAATAAGAGTTTTCAAAAATCTTTAATTTCGTAATCTCTTCCATTCTCCCACCTCAAACCCCACATCGGCTGAACTGGGGGGAAAGCATCATTTCATCCTACAGCTGGGACATTCATCAGCTTGGTCTCCATGCTTACTGAGCTGGACACCTCATAAATCGACTCAAAACAATTTCTGGAATGACTGCATCCTTCAAAAAGACAACAAGGATCTACAAGTCACTCACAGACTTTTGTTGTCCCTGTACCAAGTGAATCTTTGATGACTTAGTTTCCCACAAAGAATTCTTTTAAATTCTTAACTGGGGGCAAATTGTTACTGGCCCTATGATTTATTTCAACCCTGATGAAAATCTACGTGTGACAGGTACAACTGTCAGGTTCTCTCCTCCACCAGCCCCACGTCATGAGACCATTCAGGGAACTCTCTGAAGAAGGTACGACAACATGGACAAGTACCAGTCCAAACACCTATGAAAATTCATGATGTCACAGGTCCACTCACGCTTCTGGCTGTTGCAAAGCAGTCTTCATTGCTTTGATTTGTTGGAAATGACAGGACATGTCCGTGGCCATCACCATCTCAATTACCAAGGTCCGAAACTCCCTTTCAGGGACACCCCAAGGAGAGAGAAACATGGAAGTAAAAAAAGGGAAAGTAAAAATTCGTTTTTTGCCACTTCTAAGTAAAATCAGTTAATTAGTGGTGACAATTCTAATCAACTTGAGCCTTTTAGGTGGACTTTTGTTTTTAATGAGGAATAAGTGAAGGTTAAGAATTAAGGAAATCATTTATTAGGAATATGACATGTGGAACATACATATCACACAGTATGGCTTATTTCTCTGGATCTTTACATAAGGGCTAGCACAAAGATAGTCAATGAATAGTTGATCACTTAATTAAAATATAAGTACTATTTGCACTGCAGCAGATTCGGAACTTTGCAAGGCTTTGAATGGTTTTGCCTCTAATCTTTGAAATACCTTGACCTGTATTTGTAGCTGCAAAAGACTTGCAGGCTTGCTGTATACATCACAATGTGTGCTAAGCGTTTTCAATGGATTATATAGTTTATTATAACATTAACCAAACCATGAGGTATATTTTGTCATCTGTTTTCTAGAAATTAAATTTTACAACAGTGCGAAGGGGTTAAGTAACTTCCTAAATGTCATACAACTAGCAATTGTGTCCATATTCAAGCTCAGTTGTGCCTAAATTCATTCAAAGACACACAATGTCATTTAGGCAACAGAATTAAGTACCCATAATTTGTTCTGAGTGTCAAAATAATTCCCTTAGCAAGTCTGGAAGGATTTTTAAGAGAAGTTCCAATCAAACAGAAGGCGAAAAACAAAGGTTAAAAGAAAAAAACAGATTTAAGAAGCTAAGACAAAAGCAATACAAGTTTCCTAACATAACAAGCAGCAAGTATTTCCAAAGTGCCTATAGTATATTTGAATAATTGTGTTAAGAAAAAAAGAAAGAGAGAGAGAAGGCAGGGAGGAGAGATAAAGAAAAGGGAGAGGAGGGGTGAAGAGGAGGGAGGGAGGAAGACGGGATGAGGAGAAAGGAGAGAGAAAGGGTGTCATAAACAGTTCAGGTGGCATTATTTCTCCAAAAGCAGCATACTTCATATCTCCTCATGTTTCCTTTCCTGGCCTCCAAATCTCTCTCCTGTCTCATCCTTACCTCCAGTCATCCTTTGAGAGGTTGATCAAAATATTCATTTCCTCATCTTCTTGCAGAAGGCGATAAGCCGCACTTAAATGGTGATTTTCTAATACAGACCTATCGTTGTACAGAATAGCAGGGTCAGACCTGAACCGAAAGCCAAGGAAAAATAATTCAGGATGTTAAATGGTTGAGATTTTTCAGATGACTCTCTCAAGCTAAAATACACCATCTTTTTTCTTATGTTTAACAATTATCTTTGCCCCCATGTCACTTATGCCAACCAGTAAGCTAAAACCAGCAGTACAAATTATCAATAGATAAATGCAGGGTATTTTAATGTCAATATGTTAACATGAAATATGTGATATCCCACTGAGAACTCTCTGAAAGCTGTTTCATAACCAGACCTCAATGATTTCTACCACTAGCATCGGGGATTTCATAAAACATTGGTCAACTCAAACTTCCTTCTGTTTTCTGGAATGTCTTTAGTTTTTAAAAATTTTATTCAATGAAAGAATTTATTTATTATCTTTATAATTCTCTGAACATGTGCCACCTGGTAGGTACAGTTTGCCAAGTCCTCTGGTAGTACCTTGACCTTAACATTTTGCCATATGGAAAGCATGTGTAAGATTGAGAGTAAAGAATGTAGGATTATAGGACAGTTGCTAATCACTTCCTCACAGACCACTACACCAAACACAGAGCTGTACACTCTTTCAATATCTTCAATGTAGTTAAAACTTAGATGATTATAGGTTATTTGTTTCTCATCAAGGAAACTGAGTCTCAGTGATGTAAAATGACTTCAGAGAGCCCCACAGTGCCTACATGGCAGGGTCGAGATGAAGGCAAGGCCTTCTGACCGTTCAGCCATTGCTCCCCCCAATAACTTGTGCCTGTCACTGGCCAACCTTTGGGATATATCTAGCATAGCTTTAAAGTGTTAGGCTTAACATACCATCAAGGGACAAAGAACCTGCTTACGGATTTAGTTCTCTGTATGGGGCTCACACGGGCTGAGATGCTTTGAATAAAGTTCTGTTAAAGAAGGCCAATGCTTAAATTTTATTCCAAAGCAAGCATAACTGAATCCACTGGAATTTCCTCACTCCTGTGGAGATAACACAAAATGCGCAATCCCTGTGGTGAAAGATCTGATCATGTATCTGTGAAGACAGGCTCCAACTGATGTGCATTTTGTGACATTAAGCTCTTTTCCACCTGCTGTAATTAAGCCATTTCCTCTGAGTGGAGATGGGTTTTGATACTGGGCTCCAGCAAAGACCCAGGCACAGTTGCTCCACACACCTCTCTTCCTTCAGCAGGTGCTGTTCACCACAGCCTCTGTCCTCAGAGCAAAGATTCCACTTGTAGACATCCATGAAATAGAGCTGCTCTGTGGCACTCCCTGTATTTAAAGCCCTTGCCACAGAACCACAAAAGGCTGCTTCCCAGCAGCTGGGCTCTTCTGTGTGAGGAAGCAGGAGGCAGACAATGAAGCTAGCGGCTTACATCCTTTTGTCTGCTGCCATTCTATTGAAATTCCCCATCTGAACAGAGATCAGACAATACTGTCTTCTTTTATGTTCCCCATAATGAAGTGTTGGGTTCATTAAATACATGGAGATTGATTTAATGAACACAAACCTATCTGGTGTGGGCACCTGCTTTTTTCAAGTGAAACCTCAAGTATTTATTCAAATTCTCATCTCTCCCTGTTCCATTCTTTCTCTTAGCCATGTCACCTTCTCCCAAATTCTAGCTTCTTTTGATTACTATGTCAAGGCCCAATTAACCCTACTATCAGAATCTCTCCATCTTCCCAGAACCATCTTAAGGGAAGGTAAGTTCTTAGGCTAGGACAGGACAGATAAGGATTCATCCTAAATGGAAAAGACAAGTGACTGGTACTGCTTGTCTGGAATTCTGTGCTGAGAGGAATACTAAGGATAAATACGACGCTTGGTCAAGAAAAAAAATTGATTAGCGATGTCTGTTATAGTCAAGAGGTTCAGAGTTGGGCACTTGTTCACCCCACAGAGATGTGGGTTTACCTCTGCAGTTCATCATAGTGGGTACACAGATGATCTATGGTGAAGGCAGTCTGCATGAGACAACCCAGCTCCCCAAGCCCTCTGCCAGGGAGCAATGCAAGTACTAAAGACAGCAGGGATGAAATCAGTAAGGATGAGAAGAGTGTCCCCAGAATCCCAGAGGTCACAGGGCAAGAAGGCTCAGGTATTGTATGTGTGGACAGAAACACCCGATCCCAGCCCATCCTTACTAATTCGGTCTACCTGGCCTCTGCACCTTTGTGCCAACTGTTCTATCATGTAGTAGAGACATGTAGAGTGTGCACAATGCATACATAAGGAAACAAATAGCTAGTGTTCCAGTAGAGAAGAAGAGGATATCTGTATTTCATGGGAATAACGTAGGAGCACTGGGAGCAGATGGCTTCTCAAACTCTAAATCTTGACCGAAGCTGACCAGGTTGATCTCTTATGGAAAAGTTCTCTTTTTCAGAAAAGCAAAACAGAGTAACCATGCAAAACAAGGGTGACTGACACCTTTCCGACTTCTCAAACTCTATCCCTTCCCCCTCCTGCCTCCTCTCCAAACATCCAACATCCTCACCGTGTCTGAATGTGGAAATTGTTGGTGGTTCCGGTGTGCTCATAGTCGTGGATGGCAGCTGAGAAGATGATAGCAAAGATCTCCAGCTCTGTCAGCCAGTTCTGAAAGGGAGATTGCAGGGCAATCAGATAATCTCTTTCTCCGACACAGTCTTCAGCTTGCTGACAACACACCCGCATCACTGCCTTTCCACCCTGCAGCTGGCAAGCTACTGCCAAACACACGTTTTCTGACAGACAGAATTTCTTTTTTTCCCCTATGTGGAGACTGAGGAATATGGTATCTGGAAGTAGCATGCTCAGCAAGGTTGAGAAAGCTTTTTTTTTTTTTTTCAAGGAAGCAAAATGCAAGGAACATGAAGATTTTAAAAACCCTCATGTATTCTTTCCTAAATTCCAAGTAAAGATACCTGGTAGACATGGGAAAAAAAAAATTAAAATTTTCAGCACAATACCGAGAATTAAGAGTAACAGAAAACTTAATGTATATCTACTACAAAGTGGTTGTACATAGACAGAAGGAAAGAAAAACCTGGCCTTCTGCTTTATGTACCCTGATGTTTGAAAAGACACCCCCCCCCAACCATGCATGCCACCGAAACTGACTATAGTCCAAGGTTCTCAAATTGTGTTCCCTGGACCACCAGAGGCAGCATTGTCTGGAAGTTTACATTACACATGTTCTTGGTATTATTTATATATATATATATATATATATTTTTTCATTTTGGCCATTTCTTTCAATCCTTCCCCAGTACCCTGTCCCCACCTATCAGCCTCAACTCCCTCTACCTACCCCCTCACCACCAGCATAGCTCTTTCTCCAAATTTATGCAAAGTTAACATTTTAAAATAAGATTACAAGGTTATCTTGGAACCTGTCGAGCCTGCTTGGAAAAGAACTTCTAAAATGACAAATATGTCTGGAACACTGTAGCCTGAGGCTCTTTCTGTTGGCTCTAAGTAGGGTCTCTGGAAGTGCTTATACCCGAGATGAAACCGAATTCTGTCTAGGCAGGAGAGTGCTCATGTGTACAAAGGAAAAGGTGACTCCTGATGGTGAACCCAACACAACCCAAGTCATCCGAGGAAAGGTTACTCATGCTCATGGAAACAGTGACATGACTCATGCCAAATTCCAAAGCAAACTTTCTGCTAAAGCTTTTGGACATCGAACCCATACTATGCTATATATACCCTTCAAGGATTTAAACTCATGGATAAATAAATAAATAAATAAAAGGGCAGATTTTTTTTCTATTGTGAAATCAATAAATCAATCAATAAAAAGATTAAGACGGAGAGCCAATATACCATCTAAACAAATCTGAATCACAGAGTATCAATCTAGACAGCAGGTGTCTAAATAACTACATAATTACAGTTCTCACATTATAAATATCAGTGTAACTTCTCCCCTTTACCCAAATATACTAATAAGATCCTATCTTAGGTGTAGCCCACTTCCAATAAATCAAAATCAACAAATGCTTTAAATAAGCAACAACAAAAAATAAAACCGTAGCCTATAAAAGTCATTTTAACACTCTTGCTTTTCAACAAACCCTGTGGATGCTTAGAAATTGGTTCTGCTGTTTGAGGATAAGAAGAAAGGACAGATGGTACCTGGCAAGGAAGGAAGGAAGGAAGGGAGAAAGGAAGGAAGGAAAGTGGGGAGGAGAAGGGAGGGAGGAAGGAGAGAAAAAGAAAAAGTAAAGAAGAAAAAGAAAAGAAAAGATGAAGAAGATCTTCACAGATGGGCCCTGAAGAATGAACCGAACAAGAAATGGCAGTGGACATTTCCAGAAGAATGAACACATGAGCTAGTCCCAGTGTCAAAAGGGGATTCATCATGGGTAAGGAAATGAGTTCCTTTAGTGGAGTGGCACTTAGAGCTGATTAGAGCCCTGTGGTGTCAGGCATTAAAAGCCAGAGTGAGGAACACAAATCGGATCCAAATGGCAATGAAGCAAGAGTGCAGCATGGTCAGCATGCCACTGAGGGAGAGAAATTAGAGCAGTACTTTTGCATGGGAAAGTCCTTAGAGGATGTATAGACAGTATGAAGCTAGAACTCATTTGGCTTAGCAATTAACTGAATACGGGAGGGAGGAAGAAGTTGCAGTCAAGGAGAAGAATGAATTAAAGATGACCCTAACATTCCTAGCCTGAGTGACAAAAATACAAAACAACACAAAACAAAAAAAAATGATGGGTGGCATTAAATAGCATCATTAAAAGAGACAGAGATGGAGAAGTTGTTTTGAGGGAAACTAGGCTTTATTTA
This sequence comes from Meles meles, assembly GCF_922984935.1. Taxonomy (NCBI): domain Eukaryota; kingdom Metazoa; phylum Chordata; class Mammalia; order Carnivora; family Mustelidae; genus Meles; species Meles meles. The sequence goes on along the minus strand of NC_060075.1, from coordinate 45,722,712 downwards.
TTTGAGAGAAAGAGAGAGCATGCGCGGGGACTGGGGGAGGACAGGGACAAAGGGAGAGGGAGAAGCACATTCCCCACTGGGCAGGAAGCTCAGGACCCACAGATCATGACCTCAGCTGAAGGGAGACACTTAACTGACTGAACCACGCAGGCGCCCTGCAAGGCTTCATATTTTTATATGGTCCAGATTTTCTTGTCTTTTCCCAGTTAATTACTATGCACCCAGAAGGTTTTGTGACAACCCATAAGAAGTAAGAAATTAAGTATGGCATGAATTTTATTCCAGATTTATCAAAGCGTGACAAGGTACAAGCCACAGATTCAATCAGTATTTCCCAACCACATAAAAATGAGTGTCACAACTAATTCAATGACAGGACAACTGGTAGCGATAGACTTCAGGAAGTAAGCCCTGTGTGCATGGGCATGAGGGCAAGGGGCGGTAGTGGACAGTGAAGGAAAGCAACATGGACAAAACTGCTTGAGGGGACATTATTCACAAGTTGCGGGGTTTGTACGTGAATGACAGTTTCTTTAGTAATGTTTCCACCCCTGTATTCGTTTCCTATTGCTACCTTAAATTGCCACAAACTTAAGGCTCAAAGAACATCTCCCATTTATTGGCACAAAGTTCTGGAGGTCAGAAGGCAGCACAGTGTGGCTGGATTTTTCCAGCGAGGACTTCACATGGCTGAAATCAAGGTGTTGGCAGGCCTGTGTTCTTTTCTGGAAGCGCTGTGGAAAAATCTGTTTCCAGGTACATTCAGGGCATTGGCAAATTTCATTTCCTTCTCAGACTTTCCATCCACTTGGCTCCCTCCATCTTCAAGCTGGCAACAGCTGGTTGAGTCCTCACAGCTCCTGTGTCCTGCCTCTGGACTTGCAAGGACCCACAAGATTACACTGGGCCCACCTGGGGAATCATCTCCCTAGATTTTATGGTCCTTGGATTAGTAACCTTCACTGTATTGGTGTTTTGCCATCTAGTGCAACATTAGTGTTATAACAGAGGGCAAAGGTCATGGAGGCCAAAATTCTACTGACCACAAACATTGATAAAATTATTAAACACTCCTTAGCCATTTCGTGTTTCCCGTGTAAATATGATGATGACAGATGTGATCAAAAGAACAAGATACACAGGCTCTCCCCTCTAAAAAAAAAAAAAAAAAAAAAAAAAAAAACAACAATAAGCAAAAGGAAAATTAATGGCACTTGCCTAACAAAAGTCATAAAAGGGGCCAAGGGATGGCTTTGGAGTTTGGAATCCTTTGACCTAAACAATTTTAGGTCAAATTATATATATATATATCTGTATGTATATATATATATATATATATACATATATATATGTATACACATATATATATGTATATATATATATACACATACAGATATATATATATGTATGTATATACATATATATATGTATATGTATATATATATATACATACATATATGTATATATACATATATACATACATATATGTATATATACATACAGATATATATATAGATTTTATAGAAAAATCTATATAATTTTTCTATATATATTATATATAATATATGAATTGTATAATATACAATTCATATATTATACTTTTGGACTAAATCAAAATTTGACTAGAGCTCAAAGTCTGATTCATATTTATTCAATCAACAACTTCTCAGTCTAATTCTGCTCAAGGATTTTTCCCTTAAAAGTGGGCGAAATAATTCGGAAAGGATTCAAACATCTTCTTGGCATCTAAGTAAAGCAATAATGAGTAATATAAACAGATTACAATGAGTAATACTGTTGATGTTGAAGCCCAGACATCACTTTATCAATGGGATGTTTTGATTCCCTATGTGTCTTACAGTTTATAAAACTGAAATGATTTAAAGCATTTCCCTCTCCTGGTTTGTAATGAAAGGTTAGAGTAACAATATGTTCTCCATTCATCAGAATGCTCCCCACTGTTTCTGTAAGCTTGCAATGAAAGCAGTTTGTTTTGAGCTGCATTTCTAAGAGAGAGTGGGTGGGAAGTAGTTTCTATATTTAAGAATGATTCTGAATATGGCCTGAATTGATAATGAAAATTCAATGGCAAATGTACTCGTTTAAGAACAGCACACTGAACGTCACGATCGTTGGCTGCTGTAACATTCACATTAATGATAACTTGCATTAGCATAAATACTTGGGAGATTTTCCCTGAGGGTTAGAAAAGCTGTGTATGATTCACTTTTTATCTCCATAGTATGCTGTACACAGCAGGTACTAACTAAATATATGTTGAATAGATGAGTCCAAAGTGCATTTGTCCATCTATGCTCATCCTCACTAGGATACTTGCAAGTATCACATGAGGATACTGAGGTGTAAGAATATCAGGGGCGCCTTTTTTTTTGGACCACAGCCATTGTAGAAGTATGGCTAAATATCTAAATGCATGGTGTTATAAATAAAATCTTTTAAAAAAGAGAGAGAGAGAGAAGTCAGTCCTGGGATCAAATCATAACTCCGCTCCTCTATTTGGCTGCCATAACAAAATGCCACCCACTAGGCAGCTTAAACAACAGAACTTTATTTTCTCATAGTCTGGAGGCTAGAAGGCCACGATCAAAGTATTGGCAGGGTCAGCTTGGGTGAGAGCCCTCTTCCAGGTTGCAGATGGTCATCTTGGTGTTGTGTCCTCACATGGTCTTTCCTCTGTGCGCGAGCATGTCTCCTTGTATCTCCTCTTTGTATAAGGACAGCAGTCGTACTGGATCAGGACCACCCATGTGACCTAAAGTACCTCTTTAAAGACCCTCCCTCCAAATGCAGTCACATTCTGAGGCATTGGAGATTAGAACTTCCAACAATATAAACGGGGGGCAGGGGAAGGGAAAGACTAAATTCTGCCTATGACAGAGACTTTATAACAGGGCAATCTTATCTCTGTGAATGGGTTTCCTCCTATTTTTCTACTGAAATTCTGTCATTTTCTTGTTGATTCCTTTATATAATCTGGATCTTAATCCTATATTTTCCTCAAGTACTTACATCATTATGGTGATTCTTTTTATCCTACAGGTTTTAATTTTAATACACTCAGTTTGATCAATATTTTTATACAACTTGTGTTTTGAGACTTATATAACAAATATTGTCTTGTTTCAAGGAAATAAACATACTCTCATATTTTCTTCTAATGTGATCAAATTTTTTTGTATTCAAATCTTTAATTCATTTTCCCAATATTTGGTGATTAGTTTAAAGCAGAACAAAAACGTTCTTTTCTTTCCCAATGAACCATAGTTCCCAAAACATATTTTGAACTGAGTCATTTTTCCCTGTAATGTTGTTGTCTATAGACTTGTCCTTACCTTCTCACTTGAATTCTTTCTTCATTATACTCTGGTCCCTGGTCCATCCTCACCAAAGCCCTGAGACCACTCCTGTCAAGGGCACTAATGACTTCCATGTGGCCAAAGACAGTGATTACTTATCTATCCTCATCCTACTTGACATTTTGTCATGTCCCACACAATTCACTATTCTCTTTTGAAGCACTTACTCGCCTTGGCTTCCATGACCCCACACTCTGTTGGTTTTTATTCTAACATCACTGACCACTCCGTTTTAGTTACTATTGTTAGCTCTAATTTCTTACCTTCATTTTAAACTTTAGGTTGCCCCAGGACTCACTTCAGAGCCCCTACCTACTTCTCTATTCACACTCGCTCTTTAGATGATCTCAATTAATTCCATCATTCTATAATATTGATAGAGCTAACACTGCCTAATCTACATGTCCATACCTGACCTCTTCCCAGAGCTCTAGATTCCATTGGTTCTCTTCCTGCTTGGCACTTCCACAATGATGTCTTATAAGGACCTGAAACTCAACATGTCTAAATCAAAACTGTGCTCAATAAATATTTGTGTCCAGTTCATTCATATATTTAGTGATTTTTTGCACAAATACCACCCTATCTTTGTTACTATAGCTTCAGTAGATATTTTAACACCAAGTAGAATAAGAACTACATCACAGCATACATTGTCTTTTTCAAGACCGTTTTTTTCTGAAGTTGTGAAATATCTATTTTTCATAAATTTCAGACTCAGCTTATCATGTTTCATTAGTCTTTATTGGTATTGCTTTGAATTTACAGATTAGTTTGAAGAAAATTGACATCTGTATAATACTGAAGCTTTGCATTAAAAACATAATGTATTTCCTTTCTTATTTTAACATTGTTTTACTGCTCTTTAATTTATAGTTTCCTTTTTATTAGTTTTCAAGTTCTTCATTAGTAATTTATCAGTTTAAAAAAAAACTCTCTGGAGTGCAAAAACAATGAATACTGTTACGCTGAAAAAATAAATAAAATGGAAAAAAAAACTCTCTGGAAGGTATTTTCCTTTATTACACTTCTTAATTTCCAAAGTCTAAGACAGCATTTTTTTTTAAGATTTTATTTATTTCTTTGAGAGAGAGAGAGAGAGAGAATTAGCAGGGGGAGGGGAAGAGAGAGAGAGAGAGAGAATTAGTAGGGGGAGGGGCAGAGGGAGAAGCAGACTCCCCGCTGAGCAAGGAGCCTGAAGGAGGGGTTGATCCCAGGACCCTGAGGTCATGACCTGAGCTGAAGGCAGAGGCTCAACCAACTGAGCCCCTCAGGTCCCCTAGGACAGTTATTTTGTTGACATCTGATTGAGGCCTTTTATTTGATCTAATAATTTGTAGTTGATTTTCTTGATTTTTTAAAAGAAATGGTCAAACTATTTTCATAGAATACTTCAACTTTTTTAGATACTAGATGGCATTTTCTGAGACTTCCAGAAAAATGCTCAATAACAACATTAGTGTAGCCATCCCTGTTTTGCTACATGTTTTCCAGGAACCACCATTAACTAAGTCTGCTCTATGCTTCTGACAGAAATTTTTTATCACATTAAATAGGTCCCCTTGATAGTGTTTCTATAATTTAAAAAATTATAGCTTTTTAAAATAATATTTCAGGATGCCTGGGTGGCTCACTTGTTAAGTGTCTGCCTTCGGCTCAGATCATGACCCCAAGATCCTGGGATCAAGCCCTACATTGGGCTTCTTGCTCCACAGGAAGCCTGCTTCTCCCTCTCCCACTCCCTCTGCTTGTGTTCCCTCTCTCACTGTGTTTCTCTCTGTCAAATAAACAAATAAAATCTTTTTTAAAATAATATTTTCAAGACGCCAACTTTGTAATAAGGAAGAACTGAAAATTGTTGAGAGGTTTTGGGAAAATTCAGCAAAGTTTCACTAAAAACAATTTCTAACTGTTGAGGTTCCTTCATGAGGCAGACAGAGCACTTCCTATTTCTGATAGTTTATTCCTAACCATCACAGTTTTTCTACAAGATAGAATATCTTTCACCATTTTAAAAATGAGGAAATCCTGCCTCAGAGATTTAAGCAATTTATCATAGGTCACTAAATCTAATAAGTAACTACTCAAGGATTTATATCCCACTATGTCTAGCTCCAAAGCCCACACTCCTCCCACTGTGTTCCATTTTTAATTCAGTGAGATATTAGACCAAGCCTTTCAACATGCCCTAGAGGAAAAAATAACAGATGTGTTGAGTTTATGGGCTAATTAATAACCATAACCAAACAATGTCTACCTTGATGTCGACGCTGAAGATTTAAAAGGAAAAGTCAGAGAGACCTAATATAGAGAACTAGCTGTTTGTCACTAATAGCTGTATCTTGTAAAATTAACAGCTTTCATCAAGATAAAGAAGGCAAAGGGATAGATAACCACGTTAAACAGGCCAGTTCATACAATGGATTACCGAACAGAGATTCAAAGACATCTAAAGAGCTGAAATGTTGGGTCAAAACAAGTAAGAAAAATTTCAGATTATTAGAAGTAAAGATTGCCCCTAAGGTCAAACATATTGAACACACAAAAAATAGGATAAGAAAAAACTGTAATCCTCGTGAAGAAGATCAAATGGTTTTAACCAAAAGCTAACTTTGTGCAATGTGGTCACCAGGCACCCTTGATATGATTTCAGTATGCATGGATAGCGCTGTGACTGAACGTAGCAAGAGGTTAATAGTACCACTCTCCATATCTGGAAATACATATTTAGTTCTAGAAATTATATTTACTTTGGTAATAGCCTAATAAAGACGCAAGTCACCACCACATATTTATTTAATAGAGTCCAGGATGAAGAAAATATCAGAGGCTACAAGAACTCCCAGACCTTCGGTGATTGGTTAGACAACTCTTGGGGAGCAGGAAGTCCATTCCCCAGTGCACTTCTTGTGGGCCCAACCACATCAGAATAGGAACAGCCTCCAATAAGAAGAATCATCATGGGGCGCCTGGGTGGCTCAGTGGGTTAAAGCCTCTGCCTTCAGCTCAGGTCATGATCTCAGGGTCCTGGGATTGAGCCCTGCTTCAGGCTCTCTGCTCAGTGGGGAGCCTGGTCCCCAACCCCCCGCCTGCCTCTCTGCCTATTTGTGATCTCTGTCAAATAAATAAATAAAATCTTTAAAAACAAAAACAACAAAAAAGAATCATCATCACATCTTCTGTGTCATCTTTGAGTTCCTATCAGTACTTACCGCCACTCCTGTCTTATAAAGGAGGTAATGCACAGTCTGTGTAACATCGGCGGCGTGCATTAAATTGTGGTATGGGTTTTTATGCTTGCTGTATCCTACTTCCAGGGCCTCCACAAATGAGACAAGGGCAGAAATGGGGATCTGAAAGAGAGCAGTAAGGTTAAGTAGCCAGTGGTTTGGTGGCTTTAAGTGAGGAAGCAGAAGTCGAAGGCACTCCAGTGGCATCTTTCGGGAAGCATAACGTTGTGCATGAAAAGACTGGAACTTTTCAAAATTAGCAAAAACTACTGAAGAAATTAGCAGCTGATTTGAAAATCTCATAGGAAGTCCCTAGGTTAAGAACAGTCTGCCCTGCGAAAGGTTTTGTTTTTTTTTTTGTTCTCAGTCCAGAACCCCAGAATCGTGTCAAAGATATTTAGGGCAGAAGGGTATGTGTTCATCTCTTTTTCAAGCAAAGGTTCGACTCTTTTATTTCTTGAGAAATAAACGGATACATATCGGGTAGCACATCTCATGTATTTTGTGGGAAAACATAAAGTACATAAAGATCTAAAGTTGTAAAATGGCTGCAAAACCAACACAAGCTGCCACCTCTTGAAAACTGGGCCCTTTAGGGACTGATTGTATGCGCTGGACACACATTTAAAAACAAAACAAAACAAAACATGTGATAGCCTGTTCTGTACAAGAACAGAAACAGACTGTGTTCTTATGTCTATTGCTTGGCAATTTATAATTGTTGCATTGCAATTTTTGGAATAATATTTCCAATTAGCCCAATTCCTTTTCTGTCTCAAATATGTATAATATACATGCCTTCATTTTCTATGTGGCAGAAAATAAGGAACAACTGCAAAATGCCTGTACAAAAGAAGGGGACCCTGAAAACATTCATCGTATTTCCTTTTTGGGTTAATTCCTTGGCTTAGGGTTAGTTATCAAATACAACCCTGCGGGGGAAAGAAAGAGCATGTGTTCCAGGAGACCAATAACCATGTTAGGAAGAAAAAAAATTTTCAGGAAAATGCTTTACATAATGCTTCAGCAGAGTCTATAACATGTTCTTCCTTGAGCAGATCCTTCCATATTTACCATTTGTGGATTCTTAAAAATTTAAATATTGCCTCTCCTATGTCAGAGATTAATTGATTATCAATTTTAAAAATGAATATCCAATAAGCCCAGGTTCCCGGGGCTGTTCGTGAGAGATCCGTGAGCCACAAAAATGCCAGGTAAATGTGTGCATATGTGTACAAGCTTTGTTCTGTGGGAAGGGTCCTGAGCACCCACCAGATTCTCAGGCCCACTTCTGACACAAAGAAATTAAGAACCATAAATACAGCACTTATGGCTATGTAGGAAACATGCTCCCAAGTACACGGTCCTTAGGAAAATGATAAAGAACCATGCCGTCTAGAGAAATCAATACGTTATGTTAAAAAAACAAAAAACAAAAAACAAAACCCTGCATTTTCCAAAGGCTCACCCCCATGATGAGAGAAGTCTGAGGAGCACAATAGGAGAGATGTCACCAGACAAATGCACAGATGCCCTGGAGAACCTGGTCTGACTCCTAGAGCCAGTGGTATTACAAAGCAGAGGGGATTGAACACTGGAAACGATTCATGTTCTTCACTTAAAGTTGAAGAATTAATTTGAAGCATGAATGGCTGTGAAATACCAGTGACCTGTCATGGATGATAAGTGAGAGCAGTTGTCTACGGTTGAGCCAAGGGGTGGGAAAAAAAGTTTGCAGAGACAGCAGATGCTCAGTCTGTCTCCATTACTGTCTCCACACCAGCGGTGATCGACGGTACACAACATCAGACTGAAATGAGATCTGCGAGGAGTCCCGCTAGCCCACACTTCGGGCTGTACTTCTAGGAAGACTGGGACCAAACTGTGCAGATCCATCCTCTCGCCTGCTGTGAGCCCCACCCGGCAAGGGCTTAAGGAAACATTCCCACCACCACAGATTTCAGGGCAGTGGCAGTCTGGGTGATGCTTCCCAAGTCCCACAGCAATCTTCAGTCTATATTAAAAGGATTCCCTTGGCCTTAGCCCAAAAGTCATGAAAGGATGGACAAATGTGGGGCATCTGGACACCTGCCTTTGGCTCAGGTCATGATCCTTGAGTCCTTGGATCACACCCCGTATTGGGCTTCCTACTCAGTGGGGAGTCTGGTTCTGCCTCCCCTTCCCCTACAAACTCCTGCTTTCTCACTCACTCTCTCTAAAATAAATAAATAAAATCTTTAAAAAAAGGAGAGATGGACAAATGCATGCATTTTTTAAAAGTAGGCACTGACCTTGAAACGGCTGATCAGATCATAACGTGTGAGTAATTCATAGAAAATGAATTTCAGTGCATGATCCCCGCTGGCCTCATTGAGGGAAAAGACATCAAAGGACCACTTGTCCACATCCTGCATGGCAGGGAAGGGAGAAAGAATGCATTAAGTCCCCAGCCACTTGTACAGATACCTGTCTCCCCACTTGGGGAGTCGCCCCACAACCTTCACACAGGATTTCACAGCCCAAGACTCTAACACCATTTCTGCCCTCAAACTTTTCCCAGCTTGGCAGACCCACATAGCATTTACTGATACATAATTAAATAGTCTTACTACTTACAAGAACAGCTATAATTTATTGAGTGCCTACCATATGCGAGGCATTGTGATCAGTGATAAATACATAATGTATCCTGAAAACGAATCTAAATGGCAGGTATTATTATTCACATGTTACAGATGAGAAAACTGAGACGTTCATTTCCCTAAGACCTATCACAAGGGCAGTACTAGGGACCAAGTGGGATCAGGACACAAACATGGTCAACAGATGCCTAAGCTTAGGCTCTTTCCATTAAGCCTGTCACTACCACTGCTGAATTTCAAACGTTTATTTCAATTCATGACAACCTAAAGTGCTTCCCTATTGCAAACATCTCCCCAGTCCCTTACTATTATCTACTGAATTCCTCTTAGCCCACAGCTGACTGATGATGTTAATCCACTTAAAAGTCTTCAGAAACATGTTCGATTGGGAACACAAATCATGTGTCCCTTCAGTTCCAACTGCTGAGCTAAAACCGTGGAGAAAGCCTTCATTTCACAAAACAGGAAAATGCGACCACTTCTGGCGTCACTGATCTGCGAAGCTAGTCCTCAAATCTGTGAGTCACTTTACTAAAAAAAGTAAAACTGAGAGCTAAGCTGAACGCACTCCTCACGCATCAGTCTTTAAGTTCAAAACCTTATTTGTCTATAAATAGCTACTCCAAAATAGATGTAAACATTGTCTGATGTGCCTTTGACTTATCCAGCTACCAGTGGATATAGTAAACAAAGGTGTGTTTAAGCAGCAGCCAAAGCAACAGTCATTTGGTTTTCTTGTGTCAAAAGTTTCACTTTCAGGGATGCCTGGGTAGCTCAGTCAGTTAAGTGCCTGTCTTTGGTTCAGGTCATGATCTCAGGGTCCTGGGATCGAGTTCCACACTGGGCTCCTTCTTCAGCAGGGAGCCTGCTTCTCTCTCTGCCTGCCATTCCCCCTGTTCTCCTTCTCTCTCTAACAAATAAAATCTTACCAAAAAAAAAAAAAAAAGAAGAAGAAGAAGAAGAGTTTCACTTTCAGTAGTTATAGAAAGTGTGCTGTCATAAGTGTCATACATGAGACCACACAAGGACACATGCGAGACCACACAGAGTCAAGGAAAAGTCAGATGGTTCCCTGGAAGAGACTCTTCTGGAACTGCTGGCCTGAGGGGCTCTCACCTCAGCCCTCAGTGCATTCCAACATCATCCATCTATCCCAATCCTGTCCTTCCTCAAACATCCCAACCACTGAAGATCATCCCGAGGCTATTAAGGGTCTCCCTCATGGACAGGAGGGCACAGGAAAACTGAAGTATATATAGGGAAAGCCAAATTTTCCGAAAGGCTTTCAACTGACTTGTTTCAGTTGACTCTTAGTGGTAACCTCACCTCAGCCTTCTAACATTTCTCTTCCATTATAACAACCAAAGAAATAGCTACAAGCTGAGCACACTGTCTGTGCCAGGCAGAGTGAAAAGGGTTTATATACATTTGCTCATCCTCATAAGCCTACATATAGTGTTACTTCCCCCACTTTAAAGGAAGTGTCTAATGCCATTTGGTACCAGAACTAGGTAGTAACACCACTGACATCATTGTCAACAGTGATATTATTGTCAATAGATGCGATTGTAAACTCAATGAATACATGCTGTGACCCAAGCCTCATGCCCTAAATACCCCAATAGGGCCTAGGCCATAGACAGTAGGGCCCTTTAAGATTAACCCAAGACCTGGGGCGCCTGTGTGGCTCAGTGGGTTAAAGCCTCTGCCTTCGGCTCAGGTCATGATCTCAGGGTCCTGGGATCGAGCCCCGCAGAGGGCTCTCTGCTCAGCAGGGAGCCTGCTTCCCTTCCTCTCTCTCTGCCTGCCTCTATGCCTGCTTGTGATCTCTGTCTGTCAAATAAATAAATAAATAAATAATCTTTAAAAAAAATAAAAGATTAACCCAAGACCTAAAGCTTCACCTTAGCTACTATAATTGATGTTGTCATGACATCCCTTAGTCCTAAGGAAAAGTTCACTGACAACTCAACAGGTGAGAAAACATTTTGTCAACATCTGCAATGTTTACTCTTCTTCTCCAGAATGAATAAAAAAGAGGAGAGCTATCGCTGAAAATAGAGAAATGATCACAGTAAGAAGTCATGAGTGATTCAGGATCTTAGGACGTAGAGATACAGGATGAGTGTGAATAGTCATTTGGATGTTCTGTCCCACTACTCATTTTTAAAAGGGCCTTCGCTGTCATTCTCAAATTTTAATGTTCTACAGAACCACCTGAAATGCTCAGGAAAAAAATGCTGATTCTCAGCTGAGGGACTTCCAGAATCCTGGCCTGGGACCTAGAATCTGCCTTTTTAACAAGGACTGAGTTTAACTATCTTTAACCATCTTAAGCCATTCTTCCTCTCCTACCAGACATGGCCCAAGTCCCATTCCCAAGGGAAAATTTCAGGAACTTCCTATCAGTCTAATGTAATGGAAGCCTGAACCTCCTCTTTTCCTTCCACTTTAAACCTAGAGTCTGCCTAGAGTGTCTCTTCTTAAGCCACACAACAGACACCTTCTAAACAACAACACACTTCTACAATTCCAGTAACCCCACCTCAAAGCCTAGAGATAAGAACCCCCCAAATCAGAAGCTAGCATATATTGGATGGAAAAAATTAAAAGAACAATGCTGAAACATATTTCAAATTTAGAGATTGTTGGTGGATATTCTCCTACTTAAATGTGATTTCATGCCCTGTTCTTACATTAATCACAAAGGTTAATATGACTGTGGCATGACAGCCATTTTACTGAATTATACTCTTTCAGCTGGAGGGGAGACTTTCCTGTAATAGAAGAAAGCAATGGCCATTTCATATAAACTGCTGTCAGTGAAGTAGAAATAACCATTTCTTAAACAGGTACTACCTAAAAACAGAAAGGAAAAAAAAAAAGAAAGAAAGAAAATATCTGTGCGATTCCGCCAACTCATCTTCAATCCACTGCAGATAAAACCAGAGTCTAAGGAGGGGGAAAAATACTACCTTGTAAAAAGATCTTAAAATTCCCCAGTAAACAGGGACCAGGCTCAGGAGAACACGCAGCTCTAGACTAACGCGCATTATCAGCAATACTTCTGCAGAAGGGTGGCAGTTCAGAGAGTTAACTTAAGGGTACTTAAGATAAGCAGCACTTAATCTTGGTCTGAATCATCTAGGTTCCTTTCTCCTCAGAAAGACAACATGTGGGCATCTGAGAGTGACCTTCATATCCCAAGTCGCTCCACATCTTTTACAGTTATTTTGCACAGAAAAGATGCTCCAATCCAGAGGAAATACTTTTATAAATGTCTTAATACTTGTATAACCACCTGTATTTATGTTCATGACAAGAGAAGAAATTAAAGATAAAGGATTCTTTTAATGTCCCGAAGACTTTCATTGAATGATTTGGGTTCAGTTATGAAAATCAATGCAGCTTCCTAGCGGGTGTTATGAAACATCAGATCTCATGCAGTGATTTCACTGATTACGTGGCAAATGTGGCTATAAATTACACTGGTGCACTGGACACTGGTGGGGGAACTGAAGAGGAGTGAGAAGAAACATGTGTCTTCTTGCTGCGTCCTTCTTGAGCATCTTTTCTGTTCTTAGGATGAGTTAAGAGACAGAAAATGGACAACTGGCAGTTTGAATATAGGGTCTCACAAATTTAAATAGTGAATGTCTTTGGAGGCAAGAGAAAGAGACTGAAATAGAAAATCAAAATGGCCCTAAAAGTCTTTCTTGACAAAGTTGATCATGAAGCTCTCCCAACCCTGATTCCATGAGTAGGTAATTTAAGTCTCGTGTAATACATGTTTCAGGTTGCAGATATAGACAACAGTAGCCATAACAATAGTCAGAATGGGGGCGCCTGGGTCGGGCAGTTGGTTAAGGGCCCTACTCTTGGTTTCAGCTCAAGTCATCATCTCAAGGTCAAGTACATGTGGTATTGAGCCACATGTTGGGCTCCACACTCATCAGGAAGTCTGTTTGAGGTTCTTTCTCCCTCTCCCTCTGTTCCTCCTGCTTATGCTCTTTTTCTCTCTCTTTCTCTAAACTAAATAAATAAGGGGTGCCTGGGTGCGTAAGTCATTAGGCGTCTGCCTTCGGCTCAGGTCATGACCCCAGGGTCCTGGGATTGAGCCCCATATCAGGCTCCCTGCTCACCAGGAAGCCTGCTTCTCCCTCTCCCACTCCCTCTGCTTGTGTTCCCTCTCTCGCAGTCTCTCTGTCAAATAAATAAACAAAATCTTATAAATAAATAAGTAAATCTATCTTAACACACACACGCATCCATATGCTAGGATGTCCCTAAGCAAATGGATGACATGATTCCGTGTATAGACACCATGCAGTGTCAATTGGCCGAGTGATACTGACCCTTAGCACACCCCCCATGCTCAAATCCAGAAGCCAAATCAGCTTTAGCACAGCCAGGACAGCCTCCAACCAGTGGATCTGAACTGACACAGCCCTAAGAGGAATACAGGCACTTTGAGGCTCTTAGAGAATATTCTATACAATTCTAAGAGCTTGCCTGAATGGGAGTAATTCTGCAAGATTTAGCTCGTTGAAACTCAAATACCTGTGTAACTTCCCATGGAACTTTTGGGCTCCGTGAGAGTCTTGGGTAAACAGGAGTACGTATAGGTTCTGGGGACACACATTCACGGAGGAAAATGTTATTGAACGCTTACTATGTGACTGGAACTCCGGTATCAGACCATAGTTCTTCTGGCTCTAGTTAACTGTATCTTTTTAAAAATCTCACTAAGTCTCGGTTTCTTCATCTACAAAATGGACTTAGAGTAGATAATCAGATAATGATACAACTATGATCCCATCAAAGACCCACCCCCCCACCCCCCTCGATGGTGATGTAGAAAGGCATGAGACCACACAGTCTGACTTTTTAAAAAAAATTAGCAAGTCAAAGGCAAAAAGATCATGATACTGTAAGAACAGGTAAGTAAAAAACAATGAAAGAATAAGTCAGGAATGACTGGGAAACCTGTAAGTGAACCATAAATAAAAGCCTTTTATTTTCTAACAACAAATATAACTGTATCTTTTATACGATACCATGTACACTGTCAGACTTTTTTTAGTATTACCTTTAATGCTTCAATAACAGCTGGTGGGTAGCTCAGTCCAACCATGTTTGATGTTCTTCTATACATTCTGGCAAAGTCAGAGGGGGAAAATGCAGTATTATTTCTTACAAAGAAGACTTACACTAAGTACTGACAAATATGAGAAGTTGGGTCATCCGGTGAACCAAGAAACAATTTTTTATAACCTTTTTCACAGTCATTCAAGTGGCCTCAGACAGAGTTACATTCGAGAGAAATTAAAGCAATTCCAAATACATGAATCATTGGAAACAAACAAAAATTAATCAATGGGCCTCAAATTGGAAATTCAGTTATTAAAACGGTCACTTCTTCTGCCAGAAGTGAATTATAGTATAGCATAGATAGTATGCAAAGGAGTACTTTAACCTGAATGAGGAACACCTATGGGCAACTCATTTGGAAGACCTTGTTCTTTAGAATTCTCAAAAACAAGAAGGAAAATGCCCCAGGTGACCTTTGAACTGAATGTGGCATTTATAAGACCTGTGAATGTGCAATAAGGATTACAGGAACAATAAATTGATTTGTGAAATAATGATCGTAGGAAAACTAAATCAATTTTTGGAATCTGTTTCTGGGGAAGGGGGCAATTTAATTTAAAGAGCAAAATGGCTAACAAAACTGGAAAGCGTCATGGGGAACTCAAAGCCTTTAAATAAACTGTCACTGCCCAGGTCAACAACCTCAAGGCATCCCTGCCCTGTTCCATGTATGTCAAAGGACAATGGATTAGATGATGTTCTTTTTTAAAAATGGGAGACTGAACTAACACCAAATCTTTTCTAGTTAACAAAAGGAGTTCTGAGCAAAGGCAAAGAATTGTCCTAATGATGCTACAAAGATGAAACAAATACGTTTTTGCAATCTTTCCTTCAAGACTACCTGTTACCACCAGCATTTTCAGTGTTTATAAAGATACAAAAATTACATCAAAGCAAAGTTTCCAGTTATTGGAAACTGGTGTCCCTTTTGCTGCTTTGGTCACTGAATGGCAGCTCTCCTTACCTCTCCACAAATATCCCAGCCTGCACCGCATGGACAATGCTCTTGAACCGTGGCTTCTCCTCGCTCCTTCTGAGCATCATCCCCATCTGCCTGGTGAAGGTGGAGGCCAGCCAGTCTCGGACCTCAGAAGGCACTGCATCTGACTGAATGTCACTGAGCTCATCCTCCGTATCCAGAAGTCTCCTGAATACAGGAAACACAACTGAATGTCACTGAGCTCATCCTCTGTATCCAGAAGTCTCCTGAATACAGGAAACACACTGAGATTACACCTGCAGTTGGAGCTCTCCGTTCAGATCAGCTGCTCCTTTCCACCCCACCTGAATACACAGGTACAAAGAAACCAAACAAAAATGGCCACAAAAAATGCAGCCCCTTTTTGGTAAGGCTTATAAAAGTCAACATTGTGTTTCAGGATGGTTCGCTTTACCAGACTGTACACAGAAACAAAGAAACCAGAGAAAGTCAAGTATGCTCCATCTTAGGCTGTGGGTCCCAGACCCACTCCACTAAGGAGCACCCAATATCTTGTGGAATTTGAATGGGATCTAAATCTTCCATCTAATAATGCATTCACGGGGAGGTTTGCTTAGATGGACCATGTGGTGTTAGTTTGTGTTTAAAAAAAAAAAAAGAAGAACATTTAAAGACTTTACTATAGATAACAATACTGTATCACAACCTTCAAAGTTGCTAAGAGACTAGACCTTAATTATTCCCAGCACAAAAAATAATTATGATTCTGTGGCATGATAGAGGTGTTAACCAATGTTCTGGTGGTAATTATATTACAATATATAAATGCCTTAACTCAACACATTGTACAACTTAAAGCTACACAAAGTTATACATCAGTTATAAATAAATAAAATAAATCTTTAATAAAAATAAATTTAAGATAAAATAAAAATAATTTTTTTAGAAATTAAAAATTTTTAAAAGAAAAAGACTTTGTAAAATATTACCCAAATCACATCAGCCCAGTCCTCTGTGGTTATAAACCGAAATGATGCCAATTGATATTCATTCTAGTTTGATAGAACAGTATAGAAATGTAAATTTTAAATTCAAGCAAAATTTCCAAAATAATGCAGTTCTTTATTTGAGCTCAGTGATTTAAGTCATCTGTAAGATATGCTTAGATGATTTTTCAAATTTGTTCCTAGGTCAAACCACCAGAAGAGAACATAAATAATGGTAAGTTATAATAAAATTGTATTTTACACTTATATTAAGCCCTGCTAAAAATAAACTGTAATCAGGTATCAGTAAAAAGAGTTTTTAAAAAAAGGTTATTGGTTTCATTTATTCTTCTCCTATCCCCCTAACCCCCCATGTTGCTTCTCCATGTCCTCATATCAGGGAGATCATATGATAGTTTCTCTTTCTTTGTCCGATTGACTTATTTCACTAAGCATGATACGCTCTAGTTCCATCCACGTCCAAAACAAACTGGGGGTTGCTGGGGGGAGGTGGGATTGGGAGAGGGGGAGGGGGCTATGGACATTGGGGAGGGGAGGCGAACCATAAAAGACTATGGACTCTGAAAAACAACCTGAGGGTTTTGAAGGGTCAGGGGTGGGAGGTCGGGGGAACAGGTGGTGGGTAATAGGGAGGGCACGTTTTGCATGGAGCACTGGGTGTTGTGCAAAAACAATGAATACTGTTACACTGAAAAAAATAAATAAAATGGAAAAAAAAAGGTTATTGGGTTTTTTGTTTTTTGTTTTTTTCCTTTAGACACAACAATTGGAGGACGGATAAAATGTAACATTGGAAAAAATGATGCTATCAAATTTCCTTAAATTAGGAACCAAGGAAGTCACCAAAAACTAAACCACGTGCATACTCCTCAGATTAGTGAGAAACCCTTTCAGATTGGAAACTGGCATAGAGAAGTTAAGACTGAAAGAGGAGCCAGAATTAGGAAAGAGAAGAAAAGCCTTGTAAATTCACCAGGTCAACATTTTTCAAAAGAAAAACTCTTTTGCTCCTTTCAGATGAATTTGGTGACAGGCAGTGCTTTAATACCTTTCAATAATTCAGGTGGGAAGGGTCTATTAAGAAAATTGGTAATATACAAGGTCAAAGGAGGAATTCTGGGTCTTTAAGAGGAAAAATGCTTTATGGTCACTTCAGGCACCTCCATTGACAGACAATGTGAATTATCACATGAACACAATTTTTAGGCTGAGGCTAACAGTGTGCAATTATTACAGTGGAACTCTACAGCTGAGAAGAAACCTTAACCATGTTTTTAAAAATCACTTTTTCTCCTCCTCCATTTTCTCACTTCATTATCACAATGGGCATGTGAGAAAAGTTTAGTTAGCTCTCTCTCCCATGAGGAGGCACAGAGGCTAGGAGAGAGGTCCAAATTTCGTTTTGTGGAAACCAAAGCTCCATCACCCACCATTTGAGTGGTACCCCATTACAGGCCAAGGGGGACAGTTCAGAAAAGCCACATAACAGAAAACCGACCCTCAGTGTACTAACTTTTTGACATGTTTTGCTTACCTGGTTTCATCAATGTACACAGATTCAAGCACCGTGGCTGCATATTCCAAATTCTTCTTAAGATCTACCACAGAAGCCTCGCCTCTCTCTAATTGTTTGACCAAAGACCGTAACCTAGGGGGAAAAAGACATAACTAAATTAGAATAGAGAAGACTATGAACAATCCTACAATCCCAGCAACACATTTTACAGGCACGGAGTATTTTTATTTATTCCAATTTACCTGGAAGGAAAATAGAAATCTAATAATGATGGAGCTGACCAGCATTTCTCAAAGGAGCAAATTATAAAAGAAATATATACGTTTTTGCCATTGTGAACCAAGAACAAAAATGTTCTCATCCACCAGGCACAGACCATCCCCAAGACTTCTAGCTGTCTTTTATCTTTCTAGGAATTCCCTAAATTAGCAATTATTTTGCTGCTTCTCTAACTTCAATATTTTTAATTTTAATTGGATATAGTAAAGCATGAACCACACCAATGTCACCAAATACCACTTGAGATTCTGCTATGTTAAAAATTATGCTATGTTTCTTCAGCCATGACCAACTTCTTGAGCCTGCATGAGAAACCTCATGGTCAATTCATATTCCAAAACAGATGAAGAGATTCAGAGCACCAAAATACCCACAGAGTACTACATAAGGAATACACAAAGATAAATTACTTTACTGGGCAGGAGGGATTCCTCTAGGGGTAGATAAATACCTCAGCTTTAAGGAAAAAAGAGAGAGAGAGAGAGGCTGGATGGTAAAGCAAAGTACTGAAGACAAGATCTTCTGCCCTGCTAGTCAAGTGTTCCAGAAAGTATAAGAGAAATGATAAAACAGGCCCTTTCATTTACACCAACATTATCCCCACGGGGAAGGGGTTAGTATATATGAGAGCAAAAAAATAACAACAGATGATCAAACTCCAGTAACTGAGAACACTGTAAAAATCAGAGATGTGGAGGTTGGACAACTCCTTGGGCTGTTTGATGGCCAGCAAAGGAAAGAACAGGAGCTTTGAGGACAACCTTGGGTTTGAGCCCCACATCACAACATATTAGCTATGTTATACCAGGTAAGATATTTAACTTCCCTGAGTGTCAGCTAAATGACAGAGATCCAACCACCAAATTTTCTAAGTTGATATAAAGTTAAATCAAAATGATACTAATATATTCACATCAAACATGAGGTTTTTTGAGCTTTATTTAATATAATTAACATATCACATTGTGTAAGTGTACAACATGGTGATTGGATACACGTATATATTGCAAAACAATTACCACAATAAGGTTAGTTAACACATCCATCATCTCAGACAATTATAACTTTTTTCATGGTGAGAACCTTAAAGATTTACTCTTAGCAACTTTCAAGTATGCAATATTTGAAACTAATAATTTGCTAACTATAATCACCAAAACACATTAGATCCCCAGAACTTATTCACCTCAAAATTAAAAGTCTATATTCTTTGATCAACATCTCCCCTTTCCTGGTTGTTTTGCTAAAGGCAATTGTTACCTTCATTGTCATTGTTGTTATTCAGTGACCTTGATGATCCCAGGCAACCAGATGGGAAACATTCTACCAATATACTTAAGATTTGTATCAAGTCTCCATCTCCAAGCCTGTTTGCACTTTCCTGACTTCAAAATATTCTCAAGATTTGCCGTCCTAAGTGAGGATAGTTTACTTCATGACAAGGTGTAAATTATTCCCCTCTAGATTTCCATGAAAATGATCAGCAGTAAAGACCTGAGGGAAAACTCTGGATCCACTTTAAACAGTATGATCAGCCATACAAAAGAAATTCCCAGGGATTTCAACAATGTAAAATACAGAAGAAGTTAGATTGAGCGTGGTCACTACCTGACTTATGACTCTCCAACATGTAACAGGGAAGTAGACAAAGGAAACCAGCAGAGGCCTCTGTGGGCCCAGAGGTGAGGATCAGCCCTGTGGTTCCCATTAGGAAGTGTTCTGGGTTTCAGGGACAGCAGGACAGGGAGTTGGCATAGAAGGGCTTACCAGTCACTCACACAGAGTGGACGGCCAGTCTGCCAAAGAATGGGGAGATTGTAGCTGTGAGCCCTGAGATCTATTCCAAATAAGGTTTGGAAGCTCTTTAGCAAAACACATTCTTGGCTAGGTTTGCCTCTAATTTTGACTCTCACCTCCAGGGGCCCAAATACCCCCAAGCTGTCTGGACTCTCAACTAGCAAAGTAAAATGAGGGTAAATTTAAGAATTTTTAAAATTTTCTCCCTTCATTTGAGGGCTTGAAGATTCTACCAGGAATTGACATGACTCTCTATTGAGAGATTGAGAAAACTAAGAGGAAAAACAACAAAAAGAAAAAAATGACCAGGCAAATATGACATTAATAGAAATAAACCAGATGATCCTGTCCACCTGTAATAGGGCTTCCATAAGAAATAAACAAACTCATGCAGCTTTAATCAAATAAGTTTTCCTAGACTGAAGAAAAATCTTTATAAGCAGATAAACAGGGATCAGATAAAACCAGGAAACATATGCTATTATAATTTTCTATTTCAAAGAATAGAGAAAAGAACGGCATATCTTAGAAAATAAAATATATGACTTAGAAAATAACAGAAATGTAAGTTAGCCATAGACTTCTACCAAATACCAGAAAGCCATTTAACAGTCATACCATTTTTTGAGAACAATGTGGTATAATTTAAGATATCTATGTCTATACCTATATTTAGTAGACTGCCAAAAAATATATTCTCCGGTGTGGGCAAGTTCAAAATTTCATCATTAATATGATTTTCCAAAAAACAAAAACAAAAAACTTGAAGGCATATTCTAGAACAGTGATCTTTCAAGGGTGGGAGTAGATTCCTAGGTCTCCCATTAAGTGGACTATGGATTTGCGACTTAGATTTAACAAAGCCCATCTTTACAAAATAGACAAGCAGTTTCAAAAGAGTGTTTAAAAGTGGCAGATGAAATACAGTGCTAATTATGCGAAGTCAAGTAAATATGAAAATGACTCACACTTCTCGTCCTAAGAGAAAAGAAGTTCCTAGTAGAAGGGCTTCCTATGTCTCTTTCATGAACTAAAAACCAATGATAATCAGTCAAAAACTATCGAAAGGACCAAGAACATCATATAGAGTTTCACTTTGAATCCATGATTATGAACGATTCCCACTCCCAGAAAAGCACAATATTAGGACAATCAAGCCTGGAAGAGCTTCCTATCATCCTGGGATCTGGCAGCCAGGGCTGTAGGCCAAAGCAGGGGTGAGGTGCCTGGTGAAAGCATCACCTAGAATTCCATGCAACAGTTCAGACCAGAGCACCGAAAACCACCTCCTCTGGAAAGTCCCAGGCCGAGTGCCACCAGTAGCAGAAAATCAAGAGTGTGGGCCTCGATTCTGATGTAGTCTCCAAGAGTACCAGACCAACACTGGGCACACCCACATTTATGTAGCCGGTGTGAAGGTCTGCCCTGACAGAAAGTTGTAAACAGAAGCAAAACTGATAACACAGTGGCTTCAACAAATCCAGAGAAGAGATAATAAAGAACGAAGTATCTTTAGGATACATAAAAAGTACTAAAAATTCATATCTACTCCCGTTTCTCTGTCTTGTGAGATGAGTAAAAGGTTCTATCAACACCCTGGCAGACATAAAGGAAACCTAAAACACACCCGCTGTGTTTATGGAGAACACCCAGCTGACATCCACTTCTCTTTATTCAAAAACAACCGAACAGAAAATATATATATATCAACAAAAAGATTGCAGCATTCAAGAATGCAGAGAATACCACACTCAAAATGCAGAGAAAGGACTCACTTTTTTTTTTTTAAAGATTTTACTTATTTATTTGACAGAGAAACAGAGATCACAAGTAGGCAGAGAAGCAGGCAGATAGAGAGGGGGAAGTTCCCTGCTGAGCAGAGGGTCCGATATGGGGCTCGATCCCAGGACCCTGAGATCATGACCTGAGCTGAAGACAGAGGCTTAACCCACTGAGCCACCCAGGTGTCCAGGACTCACTTTTGAAAATAAAATGTACTAATGGTAACAAATGTACTAATGGTAAATTTTAGGGAACATCTAATTTGTGTTCAGTAAAATTCAAGAAAACATGGATCTGTGAAACAAAGGTGAAAGCAGAAATCATAATGTAATAAAAAGCAAATCTACTGAGACAAGAAAAGAAATTATAAAGAAACAAAACATGACAATAGAAAGACTACACGAACTTTAAAAAAAAGTAAATGGTGACCAACTGTTTAGACATCAAGCTCCTATTTGGACTGGCACCTACCAGGTACAATCCATACCTGTGCCTGCCCACATAGCTGTCGGCCTTGTGCTTTATGCAGCTGTCACACAAGCCCTAGAAGGTTCCAGGTGTCCTATTGTCAAGTATTGTTGGGCTCGAAGTGAGTATTCAGATGGGTGTTCCTCCATTGGTCCCTCAGTCCACCCTCTCCTCTTTATCACTCCTGCAATATGATGCCCCATCATTCCCCACCTACCACCTACCTCTTGGTGAAATTGCTGCTTCGTGAATGAAAGAGTTTCAAATGGGCCCTTTCTCCACTGACACCAACTAGATTCAAAAATTTTGAAAATTCCTCAAGTTTCTGGGAATAAGGGGGCATCATTCCCTATTTTCCATCACAGTATAGGTTTTCCCTAGATCTGAATCCATCTTAAGAACGGTTGCCTGAAAATAGCCATGTTATAAAGTATCTCATAGCCACATTATAAAGTATTTTTGTTAACCCTGGAGAGCACTAGCTAAGGCAGAAAGGCTCTGATGCCTTCCTTTGCTCTCCTCCTGAAATCCGTCTGGATGTTTTTCCATGTGGGTTCATTTCACCTAAAAGCCTATGTCCCCAAGGACAGATCCCATGGTAAGCTGTACGCCATATAACTAGCTATTTAATACTATTCATAAATAATTCTGGTTCAGGCACCTAAAAAGAGAGAGAGGGAGAAAGTTGAAGGAGGGGAAAAGGAAATATACAACAATAACAATAATAAAGTCCCTCTTCTAAGTGAATGTTCATAGTTTCCAGCACTCCATCCATTTCTGTCACCATGGCTGCCAGATAATAGTTCCAATATAGAAGTGCAACACCATTTTAGGAATAGCTTATGCTTTCAAACTTTGGCAACACGCCTCCCTGTTAGGATGGCATGTAATTTCGTTGTGGATGAGCCACGGCAGCCTTACGTGAGTCCTCCATTTCTCCACAGACACTGTTTTCTACAGGCTTCCTGGCTACAAGACATATGATGAAATGCTGTGCTTCTTCAGTTTTCTGTGCCCTCGAGCCCAGGGCAAGTCCAAGATACTGAGTTACCTTGAGACTATGCAATTATCTGAAATGCATAAAAGCGTCACAAGAGAAGAACTAAGGAAGGAAAGGCTGAACACTGTATTTTGGAATTTGAAAAGGCTGTTGGAATAGAAAAGAGAACGTCTTCTTCTTCTTCTTCTTTTTTTTTTTTTTTTTGTACAAAGATAATTTCTAGGACCAAGGGGGTTGATTTTATTAGGAAATAACTTTTTCCTTTTTTTTTAAGATTTTATTTATTTATTTGACAGAGAGAGAGAGAATGTGAGAGCAGGGACACAAGCAGAAGGAGTGGGAGAGGGAGAAGCAGGCTTCTCACGAAGCAGGGAGCCCAATGCGGGGTTCAATCCCAGGACACTGGAATCATGACCCAAGCCAAAAGCAGAAGTCCAATGACTGAGCCACCCAGGTGCCCCAACTTTTTCTTTTTTTAAGTAGGCTCCATACCCGGCATGGAGCCCAGCACAGGGCTTGATCCCATGACCCTGAGACGGAGACCTGAGCTGAGATCAAGAGTTGGATGCTTAACCAGACTGAGCCATCTGGACACCCCAGGAGATAACTTTTTGACTCAACTTCATAACCCAGAAAATTGCCCTACAATCAACTAGGCACTATTCCCCACCCTAGTAAGGTACTGAAAACCCTACAATACTATGCCTTGAAAGCGTACACATGTGTTGAGCTTTACACACGACTACAATGAATAATCAGAAAAGCCTACAGAGTAAAAATAAATTGGAATAAAAAGCCAGGAAATGTGTTTTCTTATATCTGTCCTTTCTGTCCAAGGTCATTCCCTCTGAGAATGGTGAGTAACTCCTAAAATGCCTGGGTGGCCAACGATGGCTGCTATTTCAGACAGGTTTTGTTTAGTTTGAAAGAACATAAAAGGGAACTGAATCTTTTAAAACACTTCCTGTACATGTCTCAGTGAATCATGAGTCCTACAAACTCTTTTGAATAAAAACCTCAATGCTTCAGCTTATCACATCCGTGTATTTGTAAGGCAAAGGCGTCTCTGTGTACTTTTCACACACCTGTTTCCCATCCCCCTGTCACTCCCATCCCCCTGTGACTTATCTAAACGCCATAGAAAGAAAATTAAAACAATTCCTCCAAATGGGATACTCTAAGTGACCTTCAGGCATATGCTTTAATGCCATCTGAGTGTTTTTTGGTCATTTGTTTGTTTTTATAATTAATTAAGATGGCTGCCCTTGAAACACTCATTCAATATTTGCTGTGTCCTTTCTGGGTGCAGGCACTGTGACAGGCTCTAACTATCCAGAAAGAGTGCCTTCCCTTAATTAGGGAAGATGAAGGCTCATCGGCCCCTACTGCGAGGTATAGCAAAGCATGATGACAGAGGTGGTGAGGGTGCTAAGAAAGCATATACAAAACGCAAGGCCCTCCCTTGAGGAGGTGACGTCAGAGCTACTGGAGGCCATGTAAGTATCAGCCAGGCAAGCAAGATAGCATTAAAAAAAAAAAATGGCAAACTCTGGACTGAGAGAACAGCCAGAAGACTGTGATCCATGCAGGAATTCCATGGGTAGCTGGAGCTTAAGGATATGTGAAGAGATAAAACATTAGAAGAAGGCAGAAAGAAACTACACCTGATGGGCTTATCATGCCAAGCTGAAGAAATTTAATTTTCTCCTGGAGATATTAGGGATCCCTTGGAGAATTTTTAAATCGGGTTGGGGAATGGTATGATAAGATCTGCATTTTAAAAGATCGATCTAGCCGCAGAGTAGAGGAGATCTGGTTCTTAATAAACGGGAAAATTCTATGCATTTTTGTTATAATAAGGTTTGTCTTGTAGCCTGAACAGTGCAGTACGAATATCATCTCTCATGTGACAGCCCCGTGGTAGGGCGCTGCATGAGTTTGGTGGTAGTATGGATTACTGCTTTTCATAGTTTCTGAAAAAGGACTTATTTTAGGCATGTGTTTTCCTGATTCGGTTACCTCCAAACCAAAAGCAAGAACACCATCAAAATGATGACTGGCAAAAATAGACTAGTTATGTAACTTTTACCTTTTGCTAATCTCATAAATAAAAGACAATTTTGCTTTATGGTTCCTAATAACACACGCTTAGGCAGACATTCAATAGATTTAAATAGATAATTGGGCTCTAATTACTCTTTCACTTAAGAAAAAAAACAGGGGTCTAAGTGCATATCTATATTTTAACTTACTTCTCTGTATAAGTCATTAACAAGTAAAAAAATAAGGTTATAGACTTTAAATAGCATCACTAAGAAAACTGACCTAATTGAAACATACTGAACACTACACCCAGTTGCAGAATACAATACTCTCTTCAAGTGTACAAGTAACAGCTATCAAAACTGACCATAGGCTGAATCATAGCAAAAATCTCAACAAATTCCAAACAATTGAAATCAGACAATGTTCTTTAACAACAGTGAAGTCAGGCTGCAATCAATAACAAAAGTGATTTAAAATACTCTAAATGTTTGGGGTGCCTGGTGGCTCCAGGTAGACTTGATTAAGTCTACCTTCAGCTGAGTTCATGATCTCGGGCTCCTAGGATCACGTCCCACCTGCTTCTTCCCCTGCCCCTTCCTTTTCCCCTCCCCCACCCCACTCATGCTCTCTCTTGCTCTCTCTCAAATAAATAAAATCTTAGAAATAAAGAAAGAAAGGAAGGAAGGAAGAAAATATTCTCTAAATGTTTGAGAATTTGGGAATATACTTCTAAATAATCATGGGTCAAAGACTAAATGAGAAAATAATTCTAAATGTTAATGAAAATATCATACATCAAAATTTGAAGCATACAGGTAAAGCAGTGCTAAGAGGGAATACATAGACTTAACTAAATATATTAGAAAAGGAGAAAATCTGAAAATAAGTGATTTTATTATCCATCTGAAGAAATTAGGAAAAGAATAAATTATCCATCTCAAGAAACAGAAAAAGAACAAATTAATTTAAAAAATGATAGGGCGCCTGGGTGGCTCAGTTGGTTGGACAACTGCCTTCTGCTCAGGTCATGATCCTGGAGTCCCAGGATCGGGTCCTGCATCGGGCTCCCTGCTTGACAAGGAATCTGCTTCTCCCGCTGACATTTCTCCACTTACGCTCTCTCTCTCAAATAAATAAATAAAATCTTTAAAAAAATAAAAAATGATAGCAAAAAATAAACACAGTAAACAAAACTTCACTAAGTAGAAAACAAGCTTATACCTAGAAAACGAACAAAGTCAAAATAACAACAACAACAACAAAAATCGGGGCACCAGGGTGTCTCAGTCCTTTAGATGTCTGCCTTCAGCTCAGGTCATGATCTCAGGGTCCCAGGATCAAGCCCATATCAGGCTCCCTGCTCATCAGGGAGTCTCTTTCTCCTTCTTCTCTGTGTCTCCTCTCTTCTTGTATGCTCTCTCCCTCTCTCAAATAAATAAATAAAATCTTAAAAAAAAAAAAAATCAGCGAAGCCAAAAGCTAGGTAACTAAAGAAAGCTTAATTGAATATTCAATAATTGAAAAGTTTAATGAAATGGATAACTCAAACAAGACTGATCAAGACCAAAAAAAGCACAAATAACCAAATATCAAGGATCAAAGAGAGATTATTACTACAGATACTACAGACATTTTAAAAAGTACTAAAAATATAAATACTTTTGTGCAGATACATTTAAAAATTTAGATGAAACTTTAAAATCCATGAAAATTTTTCAAAACAGACATAAGAAAAAAGATACCATAAAAAGACTTTTTTATATCTGTTGAAGAAACTGAACACAGCTTAATATTTTACTACCAGGAAAACTACAGTGCTAAAACTTTATCAATGAATTCATCTAAACCATTCAAAGAGGAAATAACACAATCTTCCAGAGAAAAAAAAAAAAGGAAACATTTTCCAGCTCATACTTTTGTTTCCAAAACCAAAAGAGAATGTTATAAGAAAAGAATTACAGACCAGTCTCTCATAAACATAGATGCAAAAATTCTAAATAAAATTTTTAGCAGATTAAATCCAGAGATAAATAAAATGGAAAGCAAACACCAAGCACACTTTGCAAGAATGCAAGCTTGCTTTAAAATTTTAAATCAATGAATAAATATTATTCATTATTTTAAAAGCAATGAAAGGAAAAAAAATCACGATACAATCTTCAAAACAGATTTAGAAAAAGCATTTGAGGAAACACCTATTCATGATAGATATCTTCCCAAAGAAGGAGAAAAAGTAGATTTTCTACATCTGATATGGTGTTTAAAACCAAAACGCTACAGCAGACATCATAATACATAATACTAAAATACAGTAAGTTTTCCTGTTGAGCTAGTTAACTAACCATGGGGACATCTATTACCACTATTTCCCTTCAAGCCTGCATGGGAAGTTCTCACAAGCTCAAGAAAGAAAAAAGAAGAAATAAAATGTATACAGACTGCAAAGGAAAAAATAAAATTATTAATGCAGATGAAATCATACATAGACAGGATATCTAAAATAATTTACCAAGAAAGTATTGTGATTAAAAGATGAATTTAGCAAAGTCACTGAATAAATAGCAATAAACAATTGGAAAAGGGTACTACTACAAAAAAATCATAATAAAAAGTATACAGAAATAAACCTTATAAAAGACAAAAAAGAACTCTATAGAGAAAAACTATAAAATTTTTTAAGAGATATCTAAATGGCCTAAATAAATTAAAGAATAATCCACATTCATGAAATTTAAACCCCAGTATTTAAAAAATATGAATTCTGCCTATATTCATCTACAGACACAATCTAATCCCAAATAAATTCTCCGCAGGTCATTTGGTGGAAACCGACAGGTTAATTCTAAAATTTATTTGGAAATGCAACCAAAATACCCAATACAGTTTTGAATAAAAAGGAACAAAGCTGAAGAATGTATACTCCCAAATAACAAGTCTTATAAAGTTTTCAATTCTGGGCCTGTGTCCCTCTACCACCACGCTATTCCAGCCTTCTCCTCTCAACATCCAGCTGGTTATGTATAAGGATATGCACCTGTCCTTTTATATCAATATATGCACAACATAAGCAGGCAAGGGAACCTGCACAAGAATAATTAAAACAGCTAAACACAAACTGCTTTTGAATTATCCTGTTCTCCGTGTGACTGTTCTGGTCCATCAGCATGGGCCCATTCTTTGGATGCCTACTCAAAGGTATTGCTATACACTCTCTTGGTTACTGTGGATGTTCTGATGAATATTTGCATTCCTTTTGTTTTCATGAAGCTACACCATGAAACATACCTGCACAGTCAGTCTTTTTCTGCTTTCTGTTCTACAGAGTATATCTCCTTTCAGGATGCATGTTTATGGGCGAGAGAGGGAGTGAGCATGTGTGCACACACATGCCAGCTCACTATCAACACTAGACAGAAAATGCTGTTCAGGTCAAGAGAAGGCTTCTATTTTGATGATCTTTCAGGAAGTATTATGACCCAGGGTTAAAGCTTCAGTTCATTTTGAGTTTCCAATATTGACTGTCCTCCTGCAGGAGTTCTTATAGTAATGTAATGCAGTGCTTGAGAAAGGGGCCCCCACTAGTCATTCCTGGTCTTCTAGAGAAATATTTCCTCAAAACCAGTTTATCCCTCAACTTGTTATAACTGTCACTCAATTCACACATTCTGTTAAGAGGAGACAGAGCAAAAAAAAAAAAAAAGTGCAAGACGCACAATTAGGCTAAGAAAATCTTTATTCCTGAAAGAAAACACTGCCTCTCTAAAGTTACGACTCTTTTCAGGCAAAGCTTATGAGGAAAGGATGCTAATGTAAGAACCCATTTTATTGGCCCACTTTCTTCGGGAAAAAGAAATACAAAGAATGAAGAAGAAAATCCAGAGCATCATTCAGAATCCACCACAGGCCATGCTGGGGACTGTGCAGGGGGAAGACGAAATCCTGCCAGGCTGCCGATAGGTAAGTTCTAGAAGCCATTTTTCATTTGCAGCTATTCATGTGCAAAGAATCGCCATCACTTCTGTCTGCGGATAAACATGCCACTTCAAAAACATCTGTTTCGATAGACCAAAGGAATGAGAAGAACTAAAAACATCTTTGAATGGTGGTAATGAGAAAAGGGAAATGAGCAAACATCAGAGGAAAGTCTGTGGAAGATTTAGGTAGGTTGAAACCAAACACAAACATGTTTCTCTACATCTTGAGAGTCAAGCCAGCCCCAAGGCTCCCTCGTTTTCCTTCCTTGAATTCAGCTCCTTATTCAGTCTGAATTGCATTGCCTTGGTATGATTACCCAGAGAAGCTAAAGCTCACTCACTCAGCAAAATCACAGAAATTCTACCATACTAGAAACATAGTATATTTTAATAAGATAAATGCAGGATTACCTTTTTACCCCACTTTTGGTTTTATAACAGAAATAAATAAAATGAATTTGTGGATAAAAACCTACAAAGAATGGCTAACAAGATGTTGAGTTAGCCCAGCTCCCTTCCTTAAGATTAATTCCAGAAGAACTATAGAAATAAAAAAACATACACACACACACAGACAAAAGAAATAAAAATACAACTCCCCCCACCAAAAAAAAAAAAAAAAAAAAAAAAAAAACAACTGTGAGACACTCCCAAGGTGAGTCAAGGGTGCTTTGTGTGAGGACAGTGCAGTGCGTGTCCTTGGGCTAGGACAGGAGGCAGCCCCACCAGGCCCGGGGAGGAAATGATAGGAAAGGAAGTGTTACCGTCTGCAATTGTTCCTCCCTTCCACTGCCTCCAAATCCACAGTGGCCACCCCTATACCTCTGGTGACTCACAGCTCTAAAGGTCAAGAGGTCCAGGAAAGTTCAATCAGGGTTGTTTGTCCCAACTTCATGGCTCCATCAAGTTCGACATAGGTTCCAAAAGGCCACAGAAGGAAAGAGAATGTGGAAGGACACAGGTGGGAGGGTTTTTTGAACCAGGCTAGAATTGAAACTCATCACCGCTGGTCACTTCCCATTGTCCAGAAACCAGTTGCATGGCCATGCCTTTCCAAGAGAAAAGCTAGAAGATGTAGTCTGGGTGTGTGGGGGGTGAGGGAGCTGGTCTGCTGGAGACCCAGCCAACCTTGGCCACAGCTGGAACACGGAATCCTGTCACATACACTTGTTTTCCTTTTAACTCTTTTCTTTCTACCTTGCTGAGAGGATGAAATGGAATACTGTATATGAAATAACTTTATAATCCTACGAAACTGAGAAACATAATCATGCTGATTATGAGATAACTTCCCGAACTTTCTGATAAAAGTGAGATCGTTCTCAAGGAAATTACCCTGAGTGAAAAAAGGCAACCCCAAAGGTTACATATTAAAGGATTCCATTTGTATCGTGTTCTTGAAATGGCAGGATTTTGAAATGAAGAACAGGTTAGTGGTTGCCAGGAGTGGGAGGGGGCAGAGAGTGGGACAAAGATGGGAACATAAAAGGGATTCTGTGGTGATGGCACTATCCTGGATCCTGAGTGTGGTAAAGATGCACAGACCTACATGGGTAATAAAGTTTCATAGAACTAAACAGATGTGCATACACAAATACAATAAAAATGGGGGATCGAAGAAGATAAGCAGATTGTGCTCATGTCAATATCCTGGTTGTACTACAGTTTTACAAAATGTTCCCACTTGGGGGAGCTGGGTAAAAAGTATGTGGGAAATCTTCCCCTATTATTTCTTGTAATAATCTGCATCAATCTCAACAGAAAAAAGTTTAATTTAGAAAAAGGGACACCGGGGCACCTGGGTGGCTCAGTTAGGTTAAAGCCTCTGCCCTCAGCACAGGTCATGATCCCAGGGTCCTGGGATCGAGCTCCTCATTGGGCTCTCTGCTCAGCGGGGAGCCTGCTTCCCCCTCTCTCTCTCTCTGCCTGCCTCTCTGACTACTTGTGATCTCTGTCTGTCAAATAATTAAATAAAATCTTTAAAAAAAAAAAGAAAGAAAGAAAAGAAAAGAAAAAGGGACACAGCCCTGCAGTGTAATGGAATACTGGTGGTAACAGGCTGGACTTAGGTTGTCCTTACCCTGGCTTTTATAGGGTCTCTCTGTTCATGTGGTGGGTTTACTATCTACCTCCCAGATCCTTCTGCTTGGTTTCAGCAGAGGAAGGGAGAAATGTTCACGGGTGCGCTGTTAACTGTCTGATGGCCTTGGAAAGGATCCAACAAGGGCTTACAACCAGTGGTGTTCAGAGCATGGTAAGAACCAGGGAACGACTCAAAGCGATTTCATGCTGGAAATTCTCAGGATCAGCTGAAGAAACGGAGATGCTAGGGATGGTCGGCACACTAACAAGACAAGGGAAGAAGACCTCCAGTGACTTGCCTAAATGGTCCCAGGTTCCACCTTTCCTGGCCATGATCCCTACAGAGTTCTGAGGTATGAGGCACCTTCTCTCCTTGCATTTCTGCTCTCCCTCTCCAGTTCATCTTCAGAAGTCTGTTTCATTTTTTTCCATTTTATTTATTTTTTCAGCGTAACAGTATTCATTGTTTTTGCACAACACCCAGTGCTCCATGCAAAACGTGCCCTCCCCATTACCCACCACCTGTTCCCCCCAACCTCCCACCCCTGACCCTTCAAAACCCTCAGGTTGTTCCTGATATGAGTCTGTCTCATTTTGAGGCTGATTTCACTAAGGCAGGCTGACCAGGAAGGGTCTGTGAAGAAGGAAATTCAGAGCTAGGCATGAGGCTGATGGAGTGAGGGTAAGTAGGCAGGGGTGTGAAAGAACCTGTCACAGCGATTGTGTTGTACTGTATAGTCATTTCCAATCAAACAGGAAACCAATTTGCATATTATTAACATTTGAAGTTTGTTTTCCACATAATTACCATTCAATTTCCTGCCAACCGTAAATCATTCTGTAATAGCTCTGGGGTGGGGGGCAGGTAGGGATCTGAACCTGTAGTGCATTATCATTCATTGTCTGTCTGTTCCAGCACATTCTAATAACTGAATGTGTCAAAAGCCACAAGATTCTCCATTCTTTTGCTATATTTTAATACTAAAAAAAAAAAGAGTTGAGAAGACTTTTTATTCAGGCATTATCATCTCCCTCACCAGCATTAGCCCCCTCGCTTTGTACTTGAGGGCTGGGATTTGTTCTGCTTTCTCTTCTGTTGGATTCGTGTCCCACCCTCTCTGTGGCTGGAAACACAAACTTGTTATAGCGCAGGTAGCTAAATAAGGTAAATGCTAAGACAGGACCCAACTCCCATAACTATTTAGGAACACAGCTCACCCTCTGTTAGCTATTTTCTGTCAGAATTTACAAGGACGGTTGATTTACATGGAATTAGCAGCAATCATAGCAAATACTGATGGATCAATAGGGATATTGCTTACCCTGCAAGTAAACCTTACTTTACCCCAAGTAAATTATTTCTCAGGGTTCATGGGGGTCATTTTTATGGTTTAAAAATACTTTCCTATGCTTTGGACTTCTCCCCTTGTGAGCCCCCATTACACAAGGACTCCCTCATGTCACATTCTGAAAACCTTCTAAAACTCAGTATGTACTCTGTAAGACTTTTTTAATGACACTTGAACTTCTGTGGTGTTGTAATATGTTTTATTATTGAATGTGAAAAGAACTTTTTTCAGAAGAGCTTTGTTTAGCTCGAGGCTCTCGCTCAGGACTAAAATGCGGAGGAAACATTCCCATTCGATGACTCTCTGTCAAAGGAAACAGAGACACTGAGGGAATCACAAAATGTTCAACACTCCATCCTGACTTTGGAAGAGTACGTGAGATCTGTCAAGTCTCGAGGAAGTGGTGGTGAGGTCACACCTATGCTATCTAGGGTTTCTGGAGAAGAGAAGTTTTTTCTTTCAAGGAACTGCAAACCCACACAACTGGGGCTTGGGGATAACCCTGACCTGGTAGAGCAGCTGAGGGAACACCTGCTCTGTCCTCAGGACAGAAGGCCAGTCAGACCTGATGACAGGTGTCCCTGTGGAACTGGAGAAGTGGCTGGGCTTGGCCCCAGTGCTAGTGTGAACTAAGAACAACAAAAGCATCTCTGCTATAGTTGGGGACAGCTCTTTGAAATGGAGAGTCACCCCCATATGGCTCAGGGAACAGCCACTTCTGTATGTGCTTTGGTTCTGGGCTATTTACCATCACTTCCTGTGGACCAGGTGTGGACTCCTTCTCCCCCTTTTCTCCTAGCCCTTGCATTCTTAGCACAAAGATGCCATCAGATCAGAATTGGAAAGGTAAAAACCTATGGCCCAAGTGACCTCCCCTCCCTAGGGAACCCTAGTTCCCCTTCGTGCAGGGAAATCTACTGCCCGGATTCACAAAAAAGATCATCACAAAAAAGACAATGTTGTGTTTTCATCTTTCCCCTTCCCAATTCTACCAACTGCTGCCAACGGCCATTCTTACTATGACAGGTCCCCAGGAAGTGGTGGAAAGAGCCTAGGACATGCATCGTGTGCTTGGCCATAATCTTGAGGTGGGAGGCTGTTGGACAGGTCAGGGGGACACTGAGAGCTAAGTCATCTAGCCTTCTGTGGACTTGGCAAGGGAATGACTCCCTGCAGTGACACCCAGGCTATTCTCACACCAACCCAGCACATCACAGTACAAGCAGATTCTGGACGACAGTTAGAGCAAGCCCATAGTTCAGATCACTCAAGTCTCCCTCGGCTCCTGGGTGGGAAGAAGGGAGGTGTGAGAAGTCCCCTGTGCCCTACATAAGGACACGGGACAGCTGACAGAGCTGACTGGTGGGACTACCAAGAGTGTTGCCATGGGTGAGGGCCACAGGAACCAAGTGGGAATTACAGCCAGGCCTCAACGAGATTGCAGAGTCCCAGGAGCAGAGCAGGGCTGAAATGCTGAAATGAAATGCTGAAATACAAATCTTAGCTAGAGATTTGCAGTGACCAAGTGGACAAGAGAGAGAAGAGGGGTCAGAGAACAAGGCAAGACCATAAGTCCCCATGCTGTCCTGGAGAGCGACAGGAAAAGAAATATGGAAATCTGTAAGTCTATGTATTTAAATATTTTTAAACAGGAGTTACCTAAAAGAACCATCTAAATTATTAGATTGGGTGGAGTTTCATAAATTGTATTACAGGTTCTCTCTTTCCACCTTCACCAAACACTCTCTCTCTCTCTCTCTCTCTCTCTCTCTCTCTCTCTCACACACACACACACACACACACAGGAATACCCCATTACAGACCCAGACCCAGACCCAGCAGAGTAGAAAGCTTATGAAGAAGATCATATCATACACAGGAAGTTCAGAAGCCACAGTTTCTTTGCCCATCTTGAGGATGCTGTGAGAAATCCTCTGCCTTCTATCCACTGCCCGTCTACACTCACTGTGCTGAGCAACTCAGAGGCAGGCGCGGCATGTGAGAAACAGGTGCAGCACCATGCCTGCTCCCAAGGCACTCACACCTGGCATGGGAGCTCAGTGCAAACCCACCGTAATCTTCTTTGGCAAATCCTGGGCCAGAGCTATAACCAAATATTGTTGGAGCACACACAAGGGGGAATTTATTCCTAGTAGAGGTCAGACAAGGCTCCACAGGTGTAGACATGCAAGCGAGATTGGACAGCTCAATGTAACAAGTATTTCATGTGTCCTGATATATTCCTGCAGCTGTGCTGGGCCCATGCATTTTGAGGGTACAGTCTGGTAGGGGAGGCAGGCACCAAGAGATAAATGCTATGGAATACTTGAAGTCTTAAAATAGATTGCTTTGGGCATTAAAGAAAAATTATAAGGTCTGAACTTGTTGATTTCAGTTTCTAAAGAACACCAAGAAACCCAAAGTTGAAAGCAATCAGTGGCAAAGCTCACGGGACCCTCCACCTCCTACTTAGGAAAAGAGAGCACTTTAAAATAGGTATTCTGAGAAGAGGTCAGGGGAAGAGAAGGGGGAGGGGAGAAATATGAGATAATTTCCAAGTGATTTCCTGAATTTATTCCCTTCATATTTGGGATTATAATGCCTTTGGTCCCACTTGAAAAGGCAGTAACCATGAGTCCAGTATACTATTTATGTCTCCCTAGGCCATCAACAGGGCAATTGCCATCCAACAGCCCTGCTCCCTTCCCAGAAAGGCGGAAGAACAATAAAGGAAGGAAGCGGGTCAGTAGTGCCCACTTTAGACGATATCCTTTGGGTAGTAGTGGACACTGTCTCAAACAGATGAAGGCACAGGGAAGAAAACATTAGGAAGACCTTTTCTGAAAGTTTCTTCTACTCCAAAATGTGGTCTGTAAGAGGGGAAGGGATCCCTAAAGGACAGAACACAATTAAACAGGGTAGTTCTTATTATTTTCATTTTTCTATCCTACCTGAATCTCGGGAGTAGAGGGCAGATGTGGGACAAGACCACCCCCCTACTTTGGAGAGTGACTCTCTGGTGGTCGTTTCAAACAGGTCATGAATATGTAGCCATGGGGCAAAGCTCTGGGGTCCTTTCACAGGGATGAATGCAAAGGCAGAAAGACGTTACATACCTATTAGTGTTTCCCTCCAAAGGTGGGGGGCCCAAGACGAGCTTAGAGGAGCGGGTGTCTGGGCACCAGTGCTGAGGCTTCTGCAGAGAGCTGGGACATGTCTGCTCCCAGACCACAGTGGGGAGGGGGAGCAGAACCCACACAGAGAATGGACAGAAGTTGGGAAGGCTGGGGAAGATGGATCACCCAACTACTTGATTTTATTACCAGAAAGGTTCCTTATTCTTAGAGACTTTTTACTGGCCCTTGTGATCCACATGGTAAGGATTCGTTCTTCCTGTTGTCTAAGAATGAGAGCAGCTAACTCAACTTCGTTGAACATATTGTCCAGCACATACTGTCCTTCACATTTTTGTGATCTATTTGCACCCTGGCAGCGAGTCAACAGGCAGTGACAATGAGATAAGCAGGAAAGAAAGGGTTTTGAAGAAGTAATAGCAGTAGTACTACTATTACAGGAATGGTGAAGGTGATCATTGTATTGGCATTATTCTAAAATTTATGTTAGTGCAATGATTCCCAAAGCCAACACTGAATTTGAATTTCCTGGGTGCTTTCAAAAATACAGAAACCCAGGGCAGATTTTAGACCAAAGTATGAAATGAACAAAATCATGCTGGTAATTCTGACCTGGTAGGGTGGTGGTAACACTTTCAGACAAATACTCTGATTCATTAAATGGTCTTGTGTGGTTCGAATCATCTTGACCAGCATTTCTAAGTGGTGTTCCACAGAACACTTGGCCCACGGGATGTTACCAGGCATTGCTCACAAAGAGACTTCTAGATGGAAATGTTGTGAAAATCCACATTAAAGACAGTTAGGCAAACTTCGGTGTTCGTCTTCTTAGATCTTTTACCACGGATGCGACACTCACTCGGACTCTATGAGGTAAGATTACTGTGTAAGGTATTTCCCCCCCACATCTGACAAAACGATTTGTGTTTTTCAACCCCCTTCAGGGTTGAAAAGCCCCTTCAGGGCTTGAAGGTCCTATCATATGGGATTTGGGGAGCACTGCTCTGCCAACGGATCTGGCAAATTTGGGGTGAAATGACAATTATACCACAAGACAGTTTCCCTCCTCTTCACGCACTTAAAATTTTCTATCATATAGTGAGAGAAAAAGATAAAGAGCAAAAAAAGATTCAAGACTATGCATTTATGGCAGCAAAGCGGTAACCACAACATGCGACTCTCCCTGAACCAGCTTTCTATTTTAAGGACATTTCACCCACTCTTTTCTAGTATTGTGACATTACCACTTGCTTAACCAAAGATTTCATAAGTTAAATAGGAAAGGTGGTCTCAGATATTCTGATGTAATTCATTTTTACTTCTGCAATGATGGAAGAATAATTCAAAAAATTCTTTCCCTTTGTCTCTTATGACTTGTCTCTAGTAGTATTTTTTCTTTTTCTCTTTGGACACTCCCGGATGACTGGCTAACATAATTTATAAGGACAAATGGGCATATCGTTATGACTGCCAGTTCTCACATTTGGAATAATTTTCCTGAATTAAACACAGAACCACCATATCCTAGTTATTCTCCCTCATTCACATGCTTTTGGTTAGAAGAATTTCTGGTCAAAACTATGAATAACCTGACATGCATTAATATTTTACTCCTTTCTTTTCTACTAGTCAGACAACCAATAATAAGTTGTTTACCCACCACAGAACATTTTTTAACACAAACTGAGAAATTTTTCTTGGGTTTTATTTAAAATTTTCATAACATTCTTCTAAGCAACTTAGGGTTGGTTTTGTTTTCTTTTGTGTTTACTGTAACACATGTACAAATGTGAGATAAAAATAAAGTTTTCCCTAGTTTATGTTCTTTAAAAAAATATCAGAGACGATTCCAAATGAAATAGTATTTCACAAATGATAAGCCACTTGTCAATGGCATTCTCTGTATAGTACCCCACTAGGTTTTCTTAAATTTTACAAACTTTGTTTTACTTCAAAAAGAATACCTGGTCATTACAGAAAATCTATAAAATGCCTGTTACAAAATAAGAGAAAATAAAAGTCACATCAAATTGTTTTACCTAGAGATAATAATTTTTAATA
The DNA here is from genome assembly GCF_922984935.1 of Meles meles. Lineage (NCBI taxonomy): Eukaryota > Metazoa > Chordata > Mammalia > Carnivora > Mustelidae > Meles > Meles meles. The sequence goes on along the minus strand of NC_060075.1, from coordinate 45,684,877 downwards.
TTTTATCATATACCCATAGATAGATTTTTCTAAGTCATGATTTTTTGGCCTTCTTTACACAAATTATTTGGAAGAATGTTTTTTACCTAATAGGCTATAAATCTCTTCCCATGTTATAAATGTTTTTCTCCAACATAATTTTAACAATAACATAGTTTGTCACTGAATATATACCATAATTTATATAATCACTCTATTAATGGAGGGCATTCAGGTTGTTTCTAATTTTTGCTATTATGAAATATATTTAAATAAAATTTTTATGGCTGTATTTTTGTGCACTTTTTATGAGGATAAAATTTAGAAGTCCAATATCAGGATTAAAGGAAAAGAATATTTCTCAACTCTTGGATGCTTATCGCTAAAGCCACCACTAAAAAATATATAGCAATCTTCTCTTTTCCACCAGCAGAACAAGAGCATGCCCACTTCTCCAGACCTTCCCAAATACCTGGTAAGACTGTTTGAAAGGCAATGGAAATACATTTGCATAGATATATATTTCATCTCATTTTTTAATTCCTTGGATTTTCAATGGAAATTTTAGAAAGGGGGGTAATAAAGGGCTTGATATAAGATTATCATCTTTAACTGGAATGGCTCCCCTCTGTTCCAATTAGATTTTAACTGAAGGAAGTTATTTATGTTTCTAATATAGAATAGTGAAGAAGTCATGTTTGATCCTCTCTGCCTCTCTGCCTAGCAACTCAGAAGCTTTCCATCATTCATGCAGTCTAGCCTCTTGCCAGATTGCCCTTAGCATAGCATTGTTCATGGCTCCAGTCTTTATCAAGATCACAGATGTCCCATTCACACCAGTCAGTCCTGATTGTAGATAATAAAGCATCAAGAAGTGGCAACCAATATTGCAAGTCTCAGAAGATCCCTAAATGCCCAGTTATTAACAGAAATATTTTTAAAAATTACAGATTTTATGTTTGTATGAGAAAGATGTTGGGACAGAGAGAAGGAAAAGAGGCCGAAAGAAGAAAGTGAGGAAAGAAAGGAGGGGGCCAAAGAAAGATGCAGGAGAGGAAAGAGTGATGAAAAAATGTGTAAACCCTTAGAAATGAGCATTCCCGTATTTCCCGCCACAAGTGACAGGAAGCAGGTTAATCTATTACCTATTTCATTTTGCCCAAAGTCTTCCATTAGACAAAACTTGAATCTTGAATGTGCACATTACTGCCTCGGCCTCAGCAGTGATTCTCAAGCAGGGGCGATTTTTTTGCCCACAGGAAAGTTAGCAATGTCTGGCAACATTCAGTTTGTAACAAGAGTGTTACCAGCATCTAATATACTAGTGGCCAGAGATCCGGCTAACCATGTAATACACAGGACAGCCCACCACAACGGAGGGTTACTTGACTTGAAATGTGAGTAATGCTAAGAAACCCTGCTCCAAAGAAAACAAAAGCTTAGTTATCTGCACTTAGAGATCTTATTGGAGAAAAGCAATGCCGTTGGCAATCTGTCCCTTCAATTTAAAAAAAATGCGACACATGAAAAAATGAGCATCATCATTAGCTATAGAGGAAATTCAAATCAAAACCACACTGAGATACCACCTTACACCAGTTAGAATGGCAAAGATTAACAAAACAGGAAACAACAAATGTTGGCGAGGATGTGGAGAAAGGGGAGCCCTTTTACACTGTTGGTGGGAATGCAAGTTGGTGCAGACACTTTGGAAAACAGTGTGGAGATTCCTCAAAAATTTAAAACTAGAGCTACCCTATGACCCTGCAATTGCACTACTAGGTATTTACCCCAAAGATACAGATGTAGTGAAAAGAAGGGCCACGTGTACCCCAATGTTCATAGCAGCAATGGCCACCGCTGCCAAACTGGAAAGAGCCAAGATGCTCTTCGACAGATGAATAGATAAAGAAGATGTGGTCCATATACACTATGGAGTATTATGCCTCCATCAGAAAGGATGACTTCAACTTTTGTATCAACATGGACATGACTGGAGGAGATTATGCTGAGTGAAATAAGTGAAGAGAAAGTCAATTATCATACGGTTTCAATTACTTGAGGAACATAAGAATAACATGGAGAATATTAGGAGAAGTAAAGGAAAAGTGAAGGGGAGGAAATCGGAGGGGGAAGTGAACCATGAGAGACTGTGGACTCTGAGAAACAAACTGAGGGTTTTAAAGGGGAGAGGGGTGGGGGGATGGGTGAACCTGGCGGTGGATGTTAAGGAGGGCACGGATTGCATGGAGCACTGAGTGTGGTGTATAAACAGTGAATCTCGGAATTCTGAAAAAATAAATTAAATTAAAAAAATAAATAAAAGAGCTAAAAAATAAATAAAATATGAATAAATAAATAAATGCTAATATAAAATAAGCTAAAGAACAAAAAGTCACTAGCAGACCATAGATACTTTTCTACTTAATTAACTGATTTTCTTGTTTATTTTATATTTAAAGCTTTATTGATATATAACTGATTTGCAAAGATGTAGACATATTTAATGTGAATAATCTTATGAGTTTGGGCAGATGCAAACACCTGTGATACAGACAGATCCAACTAATAAGGTACTGAATGGTGACTAATATAACATAATCATATGTGTGTGTATACATATATATATGTATATGTATATGTACATATACATATATATGTATATGTATATATGTATGTGTATATATATACATATACATACATATGTATATGTATATATATACATATGTATATGTGTATATATATACATATGTATATGTATATGTATACACACACACATATATATATGTACACATACACACACACACACAAAGTGAAATGGGTAAGTATACATAGTTACCAGATAACTTATAGAATTGACTTAATAGATCTTTCTTAGCCTTCCCAAATGACATGCTGAAAAAAACCAAAAAAGTATGTCTTAATTCTAAAATCAAAGTGTTATATTGTGTTTTCTGTTACATATTGGGATATTTCATATTTCATTTGAACAAATAAACTTTATGGACTAATGGGTAAATAAGGCCAAAGCTATACCACTAACCTTAAGGAAGTAACCAATAGCAAGGAGTTAATGCACTAATAAGGAACTGTGCTTTTTATTAAATAATTCCATATCTAAAGGAAATATTTAAATTTTTTAAAGATTTTATTTATTTATTTGACACAGAGAGAGAGAGATCACAAGTAGGCAGAGCAGCAGGCAGAGAGAGGAGGGGGATGCAGGCTCCCTGCTGAGCAGAGAGCCTATGCAATGCAGGTCTTGACCCCAGGACCCTGAGATCATGACCTAAGCCAAAGGCAGAGGCTTAACCCACTGAGCCACCCAGGTGCCCAATATTTAAATTTTTTAAGAAAAAAAAGAACTTTTTGATATGAAAATAAAGCTTCTGCAAATATTGGCATCTGGGATTCTACAAAGAAACTTTTAAAATACTAAAATAAGTATTTCCATGGAGCACAGAAAATATGTGAAGATATATGTGATGACTAAAACTAACAAATTGTATTTTCTTTTCTATAGGTACCACAAGGATCTTATTTTTACAAATATACCAGAAAATACATGGAAAAATTTTTAATCTTATGTACACCACTGAAAAATTAATTCACTCAGTAAGGAACTCTAATGAATAACTTTTTATACATCAGTACTCCAGTCAATTGTAAATGGCATTCAAATACCACAAAGTCAGATTCTTAGCTCAATTCTTGCATTTATAGTCACTGTAGAACTTGTCAATCTTTGAGTCCTAGATACTTTAGTTAGTCTATACGTTATGTTATACTAGTTAAGAATTTAAGTTTCAGGATAATCCATTCTTTTGCCAAAGCTTTCCAAATGAGAGCACGTAATGGGAAGACCATTTCCTTAGGGGAGTTTTCTCCAAAAATAGCAGCCTGAGCCAAACAGGAAAACAATTGGTCAAACTCATTTATTATTACAATCTAATCACGTTTTTACAGCTGCTCATGGGACATCTAGGAAATTACATGTACAGCTTTAATCAAAGGGCCAGCATTATTGCTTATGTAATAATCAGTTCTTTGGTTATCTCTATAATTTAGAAAAATAAGATTAAGAGAAGACAGTAAATGGTCATTTCCCCCTTAAACCTATTCTGACTCTCAATCTTGGTTTCCCTGCTTATACTTAAACATGTAAGTAGAGCAAAAGAAAACTCAGACAGTGAGAATGTTCGGAATTTCATGGCAACCTTCTCAGAGTACAGGAACATAGAGACTCTATGTGTAGTCTTTTGGGGAATGCTTGTCAGTAGAGTTCCACACCAACTCAGGACAGAAGCAGAATTCAGCCTCTCATGATGCAAGACCAGGCAATAGTAAATAAGCCATTTCCTTTCCTTTTTTTATTATTAACATATAATGTATTATTTGTTTCGAGATATAGGTCTGTGATTCATCAGCCTTACACAACTCACAGCGCCCACCATAGCACATACCCTCCCCAGTGTCCATCACCCAGCCATCCCATCCCTCCCATTCTTGATTTGATAAGCAGCAAAGAGAAGCACAGAACATAATGAAAAAGCAAAGAGAAACAACTTTAAACTTTAATGAACTAATAATTCTAAGGAAACTTTTAGCATTTCTCATTAGGGGTAACAGTGAAATTTGAATTTGGAGACAATATGAAATTTGCAAGCAAAATCACTGAAAGTGAAAAAAAATTATATACAATTTAAAAAATTTCTCTTAAATGTAAAGGCTTTAAATTTAGGGTCCTACAACAACTGTTAATTTTTTAGATTCTTCAGATTCTCCTAAAAGAAGATATCACATCTCCACTCACTTCTTAAAAATATCTAAATCCAGTGTGTCTGAACACACAAATATGAAGGAAGCAGGTTCTATGTATAATTTTTCTCCTACTGATTACTGCTAAGTACTGCTTCAACTCACTGTAGAAATGGATAAGAATAAGAATTTTTTCCAACAATCACTGAATTTCCACTATTCTTTTGAGAAAGAACCAACTCAATAAAGACCTGCCATGTCAATTAAAGTGAGTAAAATTAATACTTTAAAAATAAATTATGCATCCAAACCTCTATGCTTCACCACTGGAATTAACACACTTCAAAGGACTTATGGAAACCCTTTGGAAGCTTTGTCAACTGACCATATTTGTTGATGAGATGCTTTTTTTTTTTATCATCACAAACTAGGAGCATTTTAACCAGCAGTCGAATGTGTTATCTTAATTATTATTCGGTTAAAAAACTTGGTAAAGTCTATGCTAAGACTTCTTTTTTTTTTTTCATTTTATTTATTTTTTCAGCGTAACAGTATTCATTGTTTTTGCACAACACCCAGTGCTCCATGCAAAACGTGCCCTCCCTATTACCCACCACCTGTTCCCCCACATCCCACCCCTGACCCTTCAAAACCCTCAGGTTGTTTTTCAGAGTCCATAGTCTCTTATGGTTCGCCTCCCCTTCCAAATATATATATTTTTTTTAATAAACATATAATGTATTTGTATCCCCAGGGGTACAGGTCTGTGAATCGCCAGGTTTATACACTTCACAGCACTCACGATAGCACATACCCTCCCCAATGTCCAAAGCCCCCTCTCCCAATCCCACCTCCCCCCAGCAACCCCCAGTTTGTTTTGTGAGATTAAGAATCATTTATGGTTTGTCTCCCTTGGGACTAAGACTTCTTTTATTGTGTTCTTTCATACAGTGAGTGATGAATAAACATACTTACTCTAGGCTAGATATTCTGTTAGACACTGTGGAGAACAACGGAGGAATCTATGACATGGACCTTGGTCTCATGTTGCTCATAGCCTCACAGCGCAAATTCAGTGCAAGATCTCCAATGATTGTTTTCACTTAATTTAATTAATTTGATTTAATAAACATTTGAAGATTGCCAATGTGCTATATGTTATTCTAGACCCAAGGAAACAAGAGCAAATAGGTCACAAACTGCCAGTTTTCTATGTGGTTTCAGACGTACAAATAAGAACAAACATCTCTATTCTTGTAGACTAGCTAAGTGTTATCACTATATTATATAATTAAATATCAGTAGACCTGGACTTTGTTATCTTGACTTCTTGAAAAACATATCAAATTAAGATAAAATGTTATGCCACCTATTTTTAGAAAATTCTTAGAGATGAAAATGTCTATTTGAAAAAAGTATGTCTTGGGAGAGGGGGAGCGGGCTATGGACATTGGGGAGGGGAGGCGAACCATAAGAGACTATGGACTCTGAAAAACAACCTGAGGGTTTTGAAGGGTCAGGGGTGGGAGGTTGGGGGAACAGGTGGTGGGTAATGGGGAGGGCACGTTTTGGATGGAGCACTGGGTGTTGTGCAAAAAGAATGAATACTGTTACGCTGAAAAAATAAATAAAATGGAAAAAAAGAAAAAAAGAAAAAAGTATGTCTTTTGTTGCAAAATTATCTGTGAAATAAATTCCTTCTACATTTTGTTTTTTGTTTTCTAATTTTGTTTTTTAAGCCCAATGGAAGGCTTGAACTCACAACCCTGAGATCAAGACGTGAACTCAAGAGTCAGATGCTTGACTGACTGAGACACCCAGGCATCCCAATTCCTTCTACATTTTAGAACCAGGGAAATAATTTGTCATTTTAAATGGAGAGTGGGAACTATATAACTTAATGTGTGCAATTTTTTTTTTCTTTTAAATCCCTTATGGTTGAAATTTTCTTGGTAGTGCTAGGATCATAGTGGGCATTAAGTAAATATGTTGGATGAATAATAATTGGCAAGCCAAACATTTTACTTTAAGTACATTTTCTCTTAAGTGTAAACTGATTGATCACTATCACATTTCTCCCAAAATCTTCATATATTTGAAGTCATTATCTAACCATAACTCCTCTTTATGTTAAGTATTCCCACATTATTTCCTCACAAACACCACATGTTACACCTTCAGTCATCTCATTCTTAAACAAATCTTTCAGTTTTTTCAGGTTCTTTTAACAGTGTAAGAATCATGAGATTCTAGTTAGTTATTATCTCCCAAGTGTCAACTTCTCTTCAATCCCAAGAGTGTGTTAACTTTGTATATTACAGTATAAGCTGCTACAAGAATAACGGGTCATTCTGCAAATCCATCTTTTTGCCTTTGCTTTAAATAAATTAGCTGTACAGTAACATACACTTTTCTTAGTTTGGGCTTGATATCGGAAGAGGTGTAAATCCAAAATCCCCATGCCCTCGGTCAAATGTATTGTTGAGATAACAGCATTTGCTGCTGCCAAGCCACAACAGGTGCGGTATAGGCTACTGAGAGACAAGGTGCAAGAAGCTTCCAGTTCACTGAGGAGCGTAGGCATCCGGTCATACAACAGTAAGTGAACAAGACAAGGGTTTGCCCAGCAGTCTTTGATAGCCCCACTATCAAAACTTGGCATCGAGATTATCGATGGGCCAATGGGATATGAACTTTCTGTTCCGAGATCTAGTTTTATGTTTATTAGTCAAATGACTCTGTACAAGTTTTTCAAACTCCCAGTATTTTCATTTCTTCTTTGATAAGATAGGGATGGTAAGAGTATTTGCTTCACAGGTTTGGTGATAATTATATAAAATAATGCATGTAGAGTGGTTATCAGAGTGTTTCTAAATGCCCAGCGGCTGCTACGTATATGCATGCACATATGTGTGTACTTTGTGCCAGGCACTCTGCTAGGTATATAAATAACTATGATGCAAGACGATATTTTAAAAAGAGATAAGTTGATGAGCAAGAATAGGTTTTGAGAATGAGCCAACAACCTCCTAATACATCATGAGAATTTGCACGCATGTGTGTGTGTGTATAGAGTCAGAACTAACCTCAGACTGTGGAAAGTTCTGAGCAAGATAAATATCCTTATCCAAGGAAGCTAAGAGCAAGAAAAATGACATCCAAGTTATATTATACAGTAATCTGGCCTCATCTGCATTCCTGGGCACCATTCCTTCCTTCCCAAAACATATAGGCCTCCATAGATAAGGTCGACTGTGACTCATAGCTCATTCTATACGGAGACTATCACCAAGAACAATCAGCAAACATAAATGGTATTTAATAAATTAGGTCCTGTAAAACTTTATGGGAAGCAGGTGTTTGAGTCCCATTTTATGGAACACAAGCCTAACAAAAGTATTATATGAAGTACTGTGAGGTGGTCTGCCTGTGAACAATGACGGGAAATGTAATCATATGCCCCACAAACTAGACTATGATAAGTCTCCTGTGGTTAGGATAATGCCATTCATACCCCTATTTATAATTTTATATTCCTCCCTTTCATTTCATTCTTCATTGAAAGTTAATGTATTGCAACTCATTGGTAGGCAATTTATTTTAGGGTGAAAAGTAATCTAATAAAAAACAATAAAATCTGTGTTATATGAAAAAATATCCCAAAGATATAAGCAGATTTATTATACAAAGATGGAAAATATATCTCTTATATGAAGGCATTCATAAAGTGAGTTAAGTTCTCTGTGCAGAAGTTCTTTGGAAATATACTTGACAGAGTCATTTACTTTCAATGCCAGCAATCACCTGGGAACAGGTAAAAATTACTCCTACAAGTCAGGAAGTATTTATATGCAGCCAAAGAACTAGGGTAAAATAAAACCTTATGAGAGAAATACATGAGTGTACAGAAAAGGGGGGGGGGCAGATAAAAGGGGAAGATGTAAAATTTAATTTACATCTAATTTAAAGACAAAGTTAAAATGGGCCCATAACCACAAATGATTTAATTACAGGATACAGATAATCTGGATTTCATGTGACAACCCTCAGTAGATCAATCTCTGAGAAGGTAATATTCAGTCATTTAGTAATATTGCTCTGTAACCTAGAAATTTCTTTAGGATCTTTAAATTTACTTCTTGAGGTCACGGACCTGACTTTCCATGAAATATTTCAATATAATTTTCTTTCTTTAATTTCAGCTTCTTGGGGGAACAGTTCCTCTTTTTATCGTGTCTTGGTATCGAGATCGAGATCGTAATCTCGATGCCAAGTTTTGATAGTGGGGCTAAGGTTCACCATGTGAGGAATGGATGACTGAAACCCCCCACCACAGTAAGAATATGCAGGTATTCTCACTCTAGGGGCTTTTGCCACGCTCAGGACAGCCAGCATTAACAGACACATCATGGTGTGTTATTATGGGCAGTTTGTATGCCTCTGTCAGTCAGTCCCTGTGCTGTGCCAAGATGAACAGAGATTGAAAATCAGGTCCATGACTTCAAGAAGGAAACACTCTGACTTTGCAGGATAACCTCAGTTAGTCCTCCAAACAAATCTACAAATTAGTTATATTATTATTACTATTTCACAAGGAAAAAAATGGCTCAGTGTACATAACTTTTCCAAGGTCACACACTTAGAAAGTGATGGCATTTGACTCAAGAACCGGTGTTTTTAACCATTAAGTAATTCAATAAATAACATAGATTGGATGACTTATCAAATGACCGAACAGATAAATAAGACACACTAAAACACAAACACTGTGACCATATTTCTTAGAGATAGAATATTTTTAAATATTGAGTTGTATGTTTCCCAAGTTAAAATTAGATCCCAAGACCATGCCCAATACTATGGAGACTGGCATCCAATGAATGAGCTAAATGATGAAAAGAAATATTAGTAGCCAGAGATCATCCTCGAAATGCTAACACAACTCTAATGACATACCTTTTACATCTTAGTTTATAAATTGACTAAACTGATGCAAAATGCATCAAATTTGACAGTTTGCATCAAAAAAATTGATGCAAAAATGCCTCTATTTTTTTCTTTCATTGATTTTTATCAACTAATTGTGATGTTTTATAAATACAGTCCAAATAATGTAACAATGTCAAAGTACTACTAGAAAATTAATAGTAGACTGAGATAATCTGGCCATTACTTATCCATTAAAATACACAGTTTAAAACAAATTTTTTTCAAACATTTCTGTGGTGGTCTTTTTTTTAAAGGATTTTATTTATTTATTTGACAGAGAGAGAGCACAAGCAGGGGGAGTGGCAGGCAGAGGGAGAGGGAGAAGCAGGCTCCCTGCAGAGCAGGGGAAGCCTGATATGGGACTCGATCCCAGGACTCTGGGATCATGACCTGAGCCAAAAGCAGTGGCTTAACCACTGAGCCACGCAGATGCCCTGTGATGGTCTTTCTGAGGTGTCAGCTTGGCTAGACTCGTTCCCAGTTATTCCACCAAACACTGATCGTGGTGTTGCTATGAAGGTAGGTATGATACAAGACCATAATCAGTAGACTTTAAATAAAGGAGATTATACTAGACAAGTGGACCAGTTGAAAGGCCTTAGAAGCAGAACTGAGTCTTCCCAGAAGAAACGTTGCTGCTGGATAGCAGCTTCAACCATGTCAAAGAGCTCCAGGCTGCCCTGCCTGATGGCCTGCATATCTGGGTCTCACCTGGCAGCCCCCAGAATTGAGTAAGACTGCCCCTAGCAATCACAATCTAATATATATCTCCTATGGCAATCACTTCTCCAGTTAAAGCCTGACTGATGGAATGACTCCTGCATTCTTACATAGCAAAGAGTAGTAGAGATTCTAGTCGGTTTATCAGCCTCTACTCAAGAAACACCCAGCTATTGCTAAGGGGTTTAGCGACTTTATACTGGAAGCAACATAAAACTTAGCAACAGCTAGGGGTCCCCACCACTATTTTAATGAAAAATAAATTTTAAAGAAGAACAAAACACAGATACGTGCATTTTTAATAAACACCCTAAACTGCTACTCATCCCTATAACATAGTAGGTGCACAAGAAAATGTTTTCTAAGTGAATGAGCAAGTGAATGAATGAGTTGATTCAGCTGACGGTTCTCTTGTGCTCTATCTCTTAGATTCTTTGCTTGCAATGGTTGGGGTACAAAGGATGCGAGACTCTAGCACAGAAACTACAGATCCTGATAAAGAATTGCTTGAGAGCCTTTCATTCTTTAGAAGTTCCACATGAATTTCTCATTTTTAAGACAGCACTTCATACATATGAACTGTTTAACTCTCTCACTCAGAATTCCACTGAATTCTGACCTAACCACTGAAATATGAAAACATGGTTATCACCTCTGAGAAATAGGAAAATGCGTCCGTCAAAGATAAAAATGTCCAAAAAAAAAAATATATGGCCTAAGTCCTCTTAGTTTGTTACCCAGATGCCAGTGTCTAATTATAACTAAGTAAATAGATGGGTTTTGGCCATTATGGCTATTTCTACACATTGGTGATCAGTGATTTGATCAAATCATTGTCAGAGAACACACAGATCCCTGGACATTGTCTACTATCAAAACATTCCCCTGGAACTTTCTAAATAAGGCCTCGTGCCCTCTTATTTGAGGAATGAGTATAGTCACCTTTTCTATCACACCCTTGACCATCAACTGCCTGGACTCTTGGGCTTCATATTCATACTTGGCTCCCTCATTCTGTTCCACTTGGAGCTGATAACCAGCATCCAGAATGTATGCTATGTTAGAGATAAAGCCCCCAGGGCACTGGCACTTTTAGGTTCATTAACACCAAAGAGGGAAAGAGAGGGAAGGAAAAGGAAACCTTCTTTCTTCATTCCCCATTACTCTAAAGCTCATATAATACCTACCACGTGTGAGCTAAGAACCACCTAAGAACACAAACCTACTTAATCTTTCTAAAATCCAATTAACAGATCATACCATATATCATCAATTCTAAGACACATTTATTTCCACATTTTAATATATCTGAAACAGAAATACATTGTACAATCTATAGAATGACTTATTTGGCACCGATTTATCTTCCATAAAATGGAGGATTATCTTATATTTCACAGCTTCTTATTTAAATGAAACTGGGTGGGTCTTCAGTTCATTTTACAGATGAAGAAAACTGATGCACAGAGGCTAAGTACCTTTCCCAAGACCAAAGAAAGAGTAAGGGACAGAGTCAAAACTTGAACCCTGGCAGTCTAGCTCTAGAGTAGAGTTTCTCAAATTTGGCACTGTTATTTACATGTTGGTCTAGTTCTTTGTTGTGAAGGGCTGCCTTGTGCACTGTTGGATATTCAGTAGTATCCCTGGCCACTACCTACTCAGTAACAGTAGCACCCAGCCCAAGTTGTGACAACCCAAAATGTCTCTAGGCATTGTCAACATCCCCTGGTAGGCAAAATCACTCCTGACTGAGAATCATTTTCTTTGGGGTATGTTTAATCATTGTGCAATATATATTCTCTAAAAATGAAGACATATGTAGGGTAATTCCACTACAGCCAGAAAAAATTTGGGTCCTCTCCAAAAATCAAGACCACTGCTTAGCTTAACTTTTTTCCCATAAGATGGTCCTTCCTCCCGATTTCTTCTTTTATTTTTACCCTGCTTTTACTGCCTTCTCCCATTTTAATTCTGCACGGTCCTTCAGGCAGTATTCTTTCCATCCTTTGCCATGTCCTATTTCTGTTCACTTAAGTTTTCACCTTCAGTTTAGGTGAAGTGGAGTATAGAAGCACCTCTGGAGGTGCAGAAAGCATTTACCCCCTACCCGCAACCTGCCTTTTGCAAGTGGAGCGTTCCCTGCTCCCTTGCTGCTGCCCTGTACCAGCTCCACCTGACACCCCAGAGACAGATAATGGGAACCACCTGCTTGCCCCAGTTGGGCCAAATGAAGAAATCAAGCAGAGGCTTTTCAAAAGCTAGTAGCATGGTAAAATCCAGGCAAATAAATAACATGACTTGATTGCAATATGTTCTGATCAGAAGACCCATCAGTTCTCAAAAGCCTGTAAGTTGAGAGGCCACAGATGTGATGGGTGAGTGCATGGCTTCTACAGCTTGATGGCCTAGGTTTCAATCCCAGCTCTGTCACACAAAAACAGTATGAGTTTGAGCTACTGGATTTTCCCCTGCTTCAGTGTCCTCCTCTGTCAAGATGGAAAATAGAGCCCCCATCTCATGCAATTGTTATAAAACACTTAGAAGAGTGCAATACCTGGTCTATGCAAACAACAGACAACTCTTTGTGATCATGAGAAACCCAATTCTAAAAACAATTGAGGTAGGTTTTCAGGTTAGCTTGAGAGACTGGTTTCCAATTTGTCAGCCTATTTTTTTCTTTTAAAGTTTATTTATTTATTTATTTATTTATTTATTTATTTATTTATTTATTTATTTGACAGAGAGAGCATAGCGAGAGAGGAAACACCAGCAGAGGGAGTAGGAGAGGGAGAAGCAGGCTTCCCACCTTGCAGGGAGCCTGATGCAGGGCTCCATCCCAGGACCCTGAGATCATGACCTGAGCTGAAGGCAGACGCTTAATGACTGAGCTACTCAGGCACCCATCAGCCTAATTTTTAAATAGAATACTCGCATCAAAATACCAAGCCTAAATCCAGCAAAAATATAAAGCCAATTGCTTAACGTATATTCAGAGGAGGAGGATGGAATTAAGCCATCATTTTCGATTAGTTTATACACACACACACACACACACACACACGTAAACTAGCAAACATATATTTACAGAAATTTAACCCTTTGAAAATTGAGAGAGGCCTTTATGGTATCTATGATGCTCCCTGTCACTTTTCAGGCCTGGTGTATAACCATCAGGAACAGGACAATCTCAAGGAGCCGAGTAATCACACAACTTCTAAGTTGGCTCCCGGAATCCTCTAAGTTAACTACGGTATTTTACATGAGTTGCCATAACTGCGAAAGCAAATCTCACCCTGCTTGCCTGTCTTCAAAGAAGGGAGCATGTGCTGTTAACTTCCCTAAGGTCATTCCTGTTTCAGCCCCTCTGATACACCCTGAAATCCACTTCTGCCCATCCCAGGAGGTGTCAGCCAGGGAACGCTCCCCCTCAGTTCCCTCCTCAATGGTAAATAATAAATCAGGTTCATTGACTGTGTGCTAGATGTGCTCATGACACTGAAACCTTTCACATCAATCTAGGACCTAGGTACTGTTATTATGCCCATTTTACAGATGGGAAAACTGAAGTTAAGAGAAGGTAAATAACCTTTCCTCAAGTCAACTAAGAAATCCATGTGGAAACCCAATGCTTACATCTCAACCTAGCCACTGAGTTTCCTTGTTTACTTCTTTTACAGTGCACTGCCTATTGGGATGCTTGGGTGGCTCAGTTGGTTAAGCAGCTGACTCTTGATTTTGGCTCAGGTCAGGATCTCAGGGTCATGAGGTCAAGGTGCACATGGGGCTCCATGCTCAGCAGGGAGTCTCCCCTCCCTCTCCCTGGCCTCACCCAATTCTCTTGCACGTGTTCTCTCTCTCTCTCTCTCTCTCTCTCTCTCAAAATAAATAAATAAATCTTTAAAAAATAAGAGACTATGGACTCTGAAAAACAACCTGAGGGTTTTGAAGGGTCAGGGGTGGGAGGTTGGGGCAACCTGAGGGTTTTGAAGGGTCAGGGGTGGGAGGTTGGGGGAACAGGTGGTGGGTAATGGGGAGGGCACGTTTTGCATGGAGCACTGGGTGTTGTGCAAAAAGAATGAATACTGTTACGCTGAAAAAATAAATAAAATGGAAAAAAAAATAAAAAGTAAATGAAGTGTGCTGCCTGTGATCTATGCCTTCAGAGGAAGCAAAATTGGTTTCCCTTTTTCTCCTTCTCAGCATGACCAAAGTGTGGCAGGAGCTTTTATCTTCTCTGTTGTTCCTGTTCAGGTAGGTAGCATTAAATTCGACGTGTTTTCTTTTCTTTTTTTTTTTTTTTAAAGATTTTACTTATTTATTTGACAGAGAGAGAGACAGATCACAGGTAGGCAGGGAGGCAGACAGAGAGAGGAGGAAGCAGGATCTCCGAGGAGCAGAGAGCCAGATGTGGGGCTCGATCCCAGGACCCTGAGATCATGACCTGAGCCAAAGGCAGAGGCTTTAACCCACTGAGCCACCCAGGCACCCCCGACGTGTTTTCTTTTAATCAAAATTTAAATCCATTAGTTTCTAGGAAGCAAAGCGTTACTGTACAGAGGTAGTCCTAATGTTAACAGACCAGCAAAACATATACAAGTCTCTATGATCAGAAGGAGGATAAAAATCAACAAAACCTATTAATTCTGAAATAACAAATGAGAAGGAAGAATTCTATTTCAAACCTAGTTAATCTTATAGTCCCTTAGCCACACAGTTATTACCATAAATATTCAGAATATTTTTTTTCCCTTTTTATTAATTTTTTCAGCGTAACAGTATTCATTCTTTTTGCACAACACCCAGTGCTCCATGCAAAACGTGCCCTCCCCATCACCCACCACCTGTTCCCCCAACCTCCCACCCCTGACCCTTCAAAACCCTCAGGTTGTTTTTCAGAGTCCATAGTCTCTCATTTCAGAATATTTTGACTTAACATACACGTTTTCTTTTTCTTTTTCGTTTTTTTCTTTGTTTTGTTTTTTAAGATTTAAATTATTTATTTGACAGAGACACAGCGAGAGCTGGTACACAAGCAGGAGAAGTGGGAGAGGGAGAAGGAGATTCTCCACTCAGCCGGGACCGTGATGTAGGGCTCGATCCCAGGATCCTGGGATCATGACTGGAGCCAAAGACAGATGCTTAACAACTGAGCCACTCAGGTGCCTACATATAGATTTTCTTTCCATTTGGATAAACATGTATTTCTAAAATGAAATTTACTTTGAGAGAGGAAGTACTATTTTCATATCATGGTATGTTAAAACATAGATAATAAAAAAATTTATTTTGGCCTTTGAGACAGGGAGTTCCCTGAAAAACAGCAGGATGCCTTCAACAGGGCTGTTTTTAAAAAGACAACAGAGTTGACTGGCTACAAACAATATGAAATAAATATTTTTTTTTCTTGCACACAGAAACATGTTTAACAGATAGTCACTGATAATGCTTGTGTTTCACAGATGAGTACTCAAATGTTTGCCTACATAGTTGGGCTTGTTTTTTATCTTCTTGAGCCCACGTGGTTGGCTAGACCAACTATTTCATACTTCAACCAGCTTTGGTGATCAAGAGACACTAGAGCTCAGGGACTGAGATGTGTTCCCAACCCTGTTGATTTACCACATAACACAAGGACACAAACATCATGGACCTCAGCTTTCTCCCCCTGAGAAGGGGTAGTGGTAAGTGTTCATCGTCATCATCACAGAGGATGCATACATTTGAGTTTGCATTTTGTCCCACACTGTCTATAATTCAGAAGCCTTATTTTCAACTTTCACTTTAGCTCTCTACATGGTAGGCACACAGCCAATCACATGAAATTTCAATAAGAATTTTCAATGAAATTTGAGATTGCTTAAAACAAAGGCTATCCCCAAGGTACTAGCCAATGCTTTACAAGAGTTGTGTCCAGTTCCATTTTATTACGGAGTAAGCTGGGGAAATAAAATACCATAAATAATAAGTTGTGGCCAATTGGGTCACATAGGAGAAGAGAGGCTAATGGTAACAACAATCAGCCTTGGGCCAGGAAGACAAACCCAAAGCCTGGAGTCACAAAGGCAGATGTTAAGCAGCAGGGGTCAAATTAGAGATGTGACTGTGGATGAACTCAAGAATAGCAGATAAGACACCAGGATCTGAACAGGGCAAGGAGTGGGGTGATTTGAAGTAAAAAGGCAACCCAAGTGATCAGATCAAGTCTGGAACTTATGAGCTGGGACAAAGACAAGAACAGTCTTAAATCATTTCAAGAGATGTCATTGGCACCCCTTTTGAGGAAGCAAGGACAAACTAGCATTCGTCCTTACACAAAGTTCTCCAGTCCTAGCCTCCGAAAACCAGTCTGGCTGTGGCTACTGAGCAGCATTTGTGTGCTGGTTTGCCATGCCTGCTCATGAGCACAAGGAGCAATGTTTTTCAAAAAGAACCTGCACAGTCCACTTCATTAATCACCCTTCAGCTTGCTACGTTCCGCCTACATCTCAGGGTTGTACGTCAGTTAAATCCACAGCAGTTATATTTTTAAACCAGCAATTATCCTCATTCTTTCTCACTGACACTCCGTACAGTTAGTCTGGTTTAGGTCCAAGGCAAAACAAAAAGAAAAGCGTATACCAGCTAAAATAAATTCATACAAACGTAACTCAGATTGGCTCAAAGTCACTCAGATAATTTTTAAGCAGCTCAATCTGATTTACAAATCAGATTCAAAGTTGGTTCTATACCAAGTATGAATTAATTACACAAATATTGCCAAAACAACTACCAAAAAAGTCAAAGGCTAAGATCTTAGTTAAAATATAGTCTAGAGAAGATAGAGATTATCACTGGAAAACCTTATCATGTCAAGATAAAGATTGGAGTTTGGATTGTATGTGTAAAAATAAGCATAGGCAGGAAAGAAACACTTGATGACAAGGAGTTAAGGGAAGAATTTAGCAATTCTATGTCCAATTTGATCCATTTACACCCAAATGTCAACATATATCTTGCTTTTCTATTTGTGTATTAAATAGGGATGCTTATACTGGCCAGGATAAGAAGAGGAATCTAGGGAAAGCAAAGAGCAAATCTAACATAATACATCTTTAACTATAGTGAACTCACACTAAATACGTGTTTTCAAGACAAGGAGATGTGAATTCTGCAAATTCATTCCTTTTCCCCCCATTATCAGCTGTCTCCTTCAATCATTACAAAGGTTGAATACTAAACTACCAAATACATAAAAAGAATTGCCTCAAAAACAACTTTGGCAAAAGATGCTCATGCCACATAAACAAATGTAACTTATGGTTATCTCAAAATCTTTCTTCCACTTTAAATGTTGCCTGTCAGCATCTATGATACAAAAAATGCTGTCCAGATGAAAAGAGTTGAGAAGACAACACAACACCCCAGTTGAATCACGAGACAGTTACTACTTCTCTGAAGCTATGCGAGGGTTTTGCTCAAGAATAAATCCATTACCACAAAAAAACCTTACTATGTGACAATGATATGTCTGTCTGCCCCTAAATATCTCCAATTCATTTAGCTCTATTTAGCACCAAGATGACTTTCATTCACTCATTCGTTATTATCCCTCTTAAACCAACCCATTTGCCACCCAGGATGAGATTTAAGGTCCCTCAAGAATATAATCTAAAGTCATCTAATTGCTGTGAAGACTGATCTGTGGGCTCCGAATCTGGGTCCTTTATTAAGATCCTGCCTTAGCCAATGAGAGGTGTCCTTTCATGTCCCAATCTCTGTCATATCAGCCCAACCTAGATGCTCCCCAAGAGTCCTGGACCCAGTCTTGGCCTTCCTCTTGAGTTTTACCAATATTCAATGTTTGGCTGCAAAGTTACAGCCCTTTCACCTACATCTTGACTGAAAATTGTTTTATCTTCCTAAAAATCCCTGCCTGCCCACTGGGCCATTTGTCTGCTGCCAAGTTACTTCACCACGAAAGTCGGCCTAATGTCCAGTTTTGATATTGACAAAATTGGTCTAGATGATGCTACTTCTTTATTTGGCAGATTCGTGATAACCATATATCCTTCACATTTCATTGAATCCATAGAGTTTTTGTCTGGGCTTGCTTAGCCTTAAATGTCTACTCTGTGTTTTGGTTTCCTTATCTATAAAAGGAGGATAACATTTATATCCACCACGGAGAAACTATAAAGACTAAATTATATATATTTTATTACTATTTTAAACATTAATATTTTATAAGTTTTTAAGTATATAAAACTTAGAAATTTACAAGTATCTGGCAGACAATACATGCCCTATAAGTGTTATTATTAGTATTACTATTACCATTATTGTTGATTTCTTCCAGTAAGCTGCAGGATCCCAGAAGATGCAGACTGTGTCTATTTCATTCTTAAAACCCCTCAGACGTAAAGGGTGATTTGCATATCTTAGGCAATAAGATAAGTGGTTGTCCAATAAAATTGAATTACCGAGTACTTACCAAAGATATCTAGAAATATTATGTTTATCATATAGCTGTAGAAAGTCAGACCATAGAAATCAAATGGCCTACTTAAAGACATAGAGTCACTAAAAGAGCCAAAAACGCAAGAAAGCCAAAAGCCTGTACTGTTGGTTCTATGCACCATCTTCATACTATACTGTTTTCCTGATATAAGAACCAATGTATTTACGCAGACCTTATGTTTTACGTAATTTATTTCCCCTTGGACAAGGGCATGTCATAGGGTAGCTTAGGCATGCTCATTCATCACATATTTATTAAGCAGCCTTGTGCCAGACTGTTTCAGGTATAAGGAGACCACTATAAAATGGATAAAAAGCACTGTTTTGTGGAACTTACATTTCGTCGGGGGGAGGTGGATGGGGTGTAGATAGTAAAAACATTACTCTATATTAAATTGTGATAAGTGTGAAGCATAATATTGAGGGACTGCTCTATTATACGGCCTACAGTGACACTATCAGTTCCCATTCCATTTATTCATACCTCTTTCTAGAGTCACCAGACCAGTTTCCTCTAACACCTGGTTGGTAAAGGGAAATGTATGGATGTGATGCTGAGAGGGTGTAACGTCATTATTTTGCTGCCAGTCCTCATGCTAAAAGTCTATACTTCACAGCCGACCTGAGGAAGAACCCCAGTACCGGTTATGGGCAGAAACCTAAATGGCCCTATGGAGGTCCAGCAGCTCAAAGTGAGGCTGCTCTCCTGAATGGGAAAAGTCACAAGTAGAGAAATAAATGTCAATCCTGATCTAGGACCCATCTCAAATACAATCACAAGATAAACAGAGAGTTCATTTTGGTAGAAATAATTCTCTTTTTATGAATAGAAGATATGTTACCTCATGTGTTCTAAAATCCCAGGGATTATTTTAAAGAAAATGAAAAGTTATAGTCATCAATTTCATTTAAAGGGTTTTCAGGCACCTTCAAGATTTTACGACCTTTTACCAATGCAACAATCATAGATGAGTATTCTTCTTTAAAGCAAATTAATGTCAAACCAAGTATAAATGAGTCAGACTTACGAGTTCCTGAGCATTACATTAATTACACTGACAAAACCAAGCCTTTGTAGAGTAGTTTTAATTCTCTGGCTTCCTGAATAAGCCTGCTAAAGAAATATTTTACTTAATGACATTAATTGTCTTGATATTGCATTTGGGTAAGTTGTTTTTTCATATAGCAACTGAATGTAAAAAACAAAGAGCAAAACATCCCCCCTGAAAAACCCTAACAAACACATTTAAAAAAAAAATAGAAATCAAATCAATAAAGTTCTTTTTTCCCAAATTACTACATTGAACCTGCATTCAGGACCTGGCAAGCTATTGATCTGCTCTTCATAATTCTCCATTTCTTCCAAATAGCTATACTCTTAAATCAAGTAATACATTACTCTTCAATCATGTTTTGATAATTAAACATCAAAGCCTTGCCAAAGGACCTGTTAAAAATATCTATAACCTCTGTTCTGGAAAAGCCTTTGTTAGAAATGATATATTGAATAGTTTAGATTTAAATCATTGCCCTGATTTAAACCATGTGGAAATAATAATACTATAAATAATATAAATATCAAGTGCTGCCCACAACCCCATACATCAAAGACCTTCAAAGATATTTAATATTGAAGTCCTTTCCAATATTAAGCCCTAGGAGATTTCTAAGAGGTCAAGGTGATTGGACCTCCTTAATTAGAATGTAAATTCATTTACTGATTTATTGTATCAAACAGATCCATGAGTAACTACTGATTTTTTAACATGCTCATTTTCTATTTCAATGACAGCTATCAATTAAAGATTAATCAGAACCCCCCACCTCACCTGTAGTCTCAGTGTCCTAGATTCAAGCAAGACAGGGACAGTTTGCATCACAAGTCCATGCCATTGTGGCTTCAGAGTTTTGGACATGGAATACCCCACATGGAACAAAATTTGTATCAAACAGCCAACTCTGAGGCAATGTATTAATTCATTTCTGTATATGTATATATGACGCATGTATGCTCAGGCCAGCTCTATAGATCCATGAAAATCCAGTGATTTCTTCATCCCAGAGTAAAGAGGAAGACAGAGATGAGGAGAGGAAAGGGGGAGGGAGGAGGAAGAGGGACAAAGAGGGTGAGATGCAATTTGTGCATGTTGCAGAGAGGACCTGGAGGTCTGACTGCTCCTATGAAGACCATGAACTAGTCCTTCAGGGTTTCTTTGTGGCCCCAGTTCCTGCATAGTCTTTCTGTTGTTCTGCAGCCAGTATGAACTGGTCCCTCTCTGCCTTCCCTCTCTGAAGGGTTTTCTGCTGTGTCCAGAATGCTGTGACTGTTAAGATCAGTTCATGCAATTTCCAGCTCTCGAATTTTTGTTGACATCCCTTTTCTTCCGGTATTTCCTCTCCCCTTCTGTTCTTGTACATTTATGCCTTCTTCATTGCTTTGCTGTCATATGCAACAGTTTTGTGAAGGAGCAGGGGTATATCCATGTGTTTAATCCACCATATTTGGTCAGATGTCTTCCCTGTACTAGAGCATACACTATAATCTAAATCTATTTGACCCAAGATGGCTGATTTTGAAGGTGGGACTAACATTTCAAAAGTGAACAGCATTCCTTTTCTTCTTTCTTGTTCCTCTGTTTCCATGGATCAGATTACATGTAACTAATGATCACCAGCAGCACTGCTATAAGTAAGTCATATATTATGGCGGGGTTTACAGATAAATCTCTAAGTTCAAATTTGACTATCTGACCAATTATTTACTATCTGATTAAGAAACTAAAAATAGGGAGTAACACTTAAGAAAACAGAAATACCTGAGTCATAATCTCAGGGCATAACCCATATAATCCTTAATAGACAGTATTGTCATATGTGGAGTAAAAAAGGTACAGTTCATGGAGTAAAGATGACCTGAGAAAAGAATACCACATGCTTTCCTCGCCTTGATCGAGGCTGTGGTTGAACCTCTCTACTCAACTTTCAATTCAGTTGTTATATTCTTCATCTTTTTAATTTCTGTTTGGTACTTTTCATTTATTTATTTTTGTTTGTTATTTATTTGTTTTATTTAAAATAAAATTTGTTTTATTTATTTTTGTTTTTTAGATTTTCTATTTCTGTCACATTTCTATCTTTGTTCACACATTCCATTCCTGACTTTGGCAAGTACGTTTGTTACCATTATTTTGAATTCTCTGTTCTGTAAATCATTTACCTCTATTTCATTAACGTTTCTGGAGATTTACCTTGTTCTTTTGTTTGGAACATATTCCTGTTTCTTTCTTTTCCTTAACTCTCTGTGTTGTACATTAGATAAAATAGTCATCCTCCCAGTCTTGACAGATTGATCTCCTGCAGGAAATGAAGTTGTCGATCAGCCCAGCCCAAGCTCCTATTTGCTTCTCAAACTTCTGTGATTGTCCAAGCTACCATCTGTTTTCTTAGTAACTCCCAGTAGTTGAGTGTGTGCCAAGATTCATCAGTGTCCCAAAGGGGAGGATCTGCAGTCAGCACCCAGATGCTGGCTGACCAGAAGCCACACCCTCAGGCAGCAGCTGGGAAACTATGCAGTCAAACCTGTTCTAGGAGGAAACTGGGAGAAGGACATTTTTGCCTTTGCCCTCTCTGCTGAGCCCAGGTGTATAGCCACAGGGGGTGCTCCTATACCCAACTTTTGTATCAACATGGACGGGACTGGAAGAGATTATGCTGAGTGAAATAAGTCAAGCAGAGAGAGTCAATTATCATATGGTTTCACTTATTTGTGGAGCATAACAAATAACATGGAGGACAATAGGGAGATGGAGAGGAGAAGGGAGTTGAGGGAAATTGGAAGGGGAGATGAACCATGAGAGACTATGGACTCTGAAAAACAATCTGAGGGTTTTGAAGGGGAGCGGGGTGGGAGGTTGGGGGAACCAGGTGGTAAGTATTATGGAGGGCACATATTGCATGGAGCACTGGGTGTGGTACATAAACAATGAATTTTGTTACACTGAAAAGAAATTAAAAAATAATAATAATAAAAATTTTAAAAAATTAAAAAGAAACAAATAAAAGCTACTTCTTTGTTTGCTATAGTCCCGTGGGACTCATAAATGCAAGTCCTGTTGGTTATCAGAGCTGGGTGATGAGGGACCTATTCCTCAGGTAGTAATCATAAAAGTTGGGGATCCAGAGGTGTGGACAGGCTTCTTCCAGAAAGATGCTGGCAACTTGCTTTTTTGGTTGGACCAAGAGAGAGGATGTGCCCTCTTTTGGGCTCAAGGAAGGAGCTCAGTCAGTACCATGGTAGTTATAATCCAGACCCTCAGGGAGCACTTGTAAAGTGTGCAATGGAACCCCTTCCAGAGAAAGACTGGGAGGTGGGCATTTTTATCTTCTCCCTCTGTTCTAAGCCCTGAGGGGATAGCAAGCTGCCAGTGCTTGCTCCCTGTTAACTGCTTCTTTGTTTGCTATAGTCTTATGGGACTCATCAATGCAAGTCCTGTTGGCTTTCAGAGCTGTGTGATTGGGGGCCTGTCCCTCTACAGTAGTAGCCTTAAAAGTTGAAGTGCTAGATATGTGATCCAAACCCTCTGTACCTTGGGGAGAGGCTGGGAGCTGGATGTTTCTCTCCATTCCTGTATATGCTGTGTCAGTGGTAGGATTTATGACAAGAGTGTGTTTCAGCTTATACTATCCAATTTGACGTAAGTATTTTTTCAGTGGCCTGATGTCTAGGAGTCACCCAACCAAGTTTCTGGATTTTCTTTCAGAGGCAATTGCTCCACAGGTACCTACACTATTTGGTGCATCATTGGAAGGAAGGAATTCAGGACCCTCCTCTGTTGCCATCTTGGTCTGGTGTCTGAGTTTTATTTTTTCCTGGTGAAAGGTTAGTCTTCATTCCTCAGGAGAATCAAGAGAATAAATCTGGGGACACCTGGGTGGCACAATTGGTTAAGCAGCCGATTCTTGGTTTCAGATCAAGTCGTGATCTCACAGTCATGAGATTGAGTCAGGCTCCGCACTCAGCGTGAAGTCTGCTTAAGTAAGACCTTCTTTCCCTCTGCTCCTCCATCCCCTCTAAAATAAACAAATAGATCTAAAAAATGAAATAAAGTTTTAAAAAATCAATCTTCTTTTATTATTAATGATTATAATATTTAACTACTTAAATAATAACTATCTGTTGAGCATTTATTTTCTATCAGGCACTATGCCAAATGTTTGAACTATATTAACTAATTTAACCCTCCCAACTATATGAGATCCATATTGTTAATACTCAAGGTAGAGGTGAAAAATTGGAATTAGAAGAGGCTAAAAAATAGTTTGCCAAAGTCTCACAGCTGAGGATTGGTAGAACTACAGTCTGAATCCAGTCAGCCTCCAAAGTTCACCTCCTTCTTTACGTCTTTATTATATTACCTCAATATCCATTTGAAATTCCATGGCAGGGAAAATGAAAAGGGAGTCTACATCAGTAGTATTTAACTTTTCTTTAAATACTTCCTGTGTGATGGCCATGACCTCTCTTACAAATACTTCAGATTATTTTGGGTAGACACTATTTAACAATCTTGGGGAAATGCTCTGGAAACACCAACAGAATGGAGCTTTTAAAATGTAAAATCTCATTGCCCCAGGCAAGAATGCTCTGCGAAATTAGAGCCAGATTTTGCTTATAATTTAATAGTCCTTTTTTCTCCATCATTTGCATAGCGATACAGCTTTTATAGAGTTTTAATTCTGAATTTACATTCCAAAAATGCCAGTCTGGAGGCTGTAATCCTACTAACTTCGCTGTATGCCTATTTTTCTGAATACGGATAAATGTTTATTTTCTTTAAGCAGCATATTTCAGAGGTAAAATGTATTCTGAAGGCTTTAATCGAAGCACAGGCTGTCATAAAACTTCCCTGGCATATCTCTCTCTTACAGTTAACCAAATTACATTAGGGTATTTGAAGCAAATGAGGATATAACAAAGTGATGTGGGTGGACAAAATGTAGGAACGCCATCCTGTTTATGGGACATTTTTACAATAGTACAGGCTAACAGCTATGCTTAGAGAAACAGTTGAAGCAAATAAAATCATTCACTCAGTGGTTTATAAGCAAAAGAGAAAAAAAATATGTTAATCTTCAAGATAGAAGTGTACAGTTAAGAATGAGTTTTATATAAAAAAATCATTACTAAAAGTCCTTGAAAGAATGTAAAAGACTACACAATGGATAACGACGATTGGGAAAGTGGGTCCGCTCTCCCAGAATTGGAAGCCTCTGCCCTTTCTTTCTTTCTTTCCATGTGTCCCTCTCTCTATAAAGACGTTTCTGTCAGCTTGGGCGCATTTGCAGCAAACTGGGAGTGTGCGTTAGGGAAGCTACGACTAAACATAGACCAGGGACATATGCTGAATCGACTGGGGCAGAGAGACGTGGGAGGCGTACTGGGAGCAGCTGACGCTGAGGCACAGGAGGGAGGTCCCAGCAATGTGCATTAAGGTTCTCTAAACAGAGAAAGCCAACAGAGATATTAAATGTGAGTCCCAAAATCAATAATTCCAGTGGCAACTGCTCTGAACTGCCCTTCTGATTTTGGATTGAGCTGCTTCTCACCTGAGCCGCACAGCATGAATCAAACACAGTGGCTGCACGCTAGCACCATTTGGAGGACTTTTAAAGACTATGGGTACCCAGTTCCCAGCCAGACCAGTTAAATTGGAATTTATGGGAGGGTTGCGAGTTGGGGGATAGATGAGGAACCCCAAGACACTAGCATTTTTAAAGCTCCCCCAGTAATTCTAAGGAGCAGCCAGAGTCAAGAACCACTGGTTCAGGGTGAGTGGCTGCCAGAGTTTATTTAATGATGGTTAATAATTCTCTCTCTCCTAAGTAACAAGGAAGAGACCAGCTACCCTTATGTAAAATTAAAATGACATTTCGCTTGTAAATAACTGAAAATATTTTATGTCAACTGTATATGTTTGTGGCATACAGTATACGACATCAAGAAGTGTAGACGTGGAAAAGTTAGGACCTTGCAGATCAGAAGTGGGATTTGGTCTCAGCAAAGCCAAGGCAAGGTCATCAGAGTACAGTGCTTTCAACGAAGTATCCTCTCAGTAACAAGTGTAATGCAATAGTCCCAACTTCCTAAGGTGAACTTTTTCTATTACACAGGATCCCATTACTAAGTAGCTCTGATTTTAAGTCAGTAGAAACCTGAGTTTTAAAACACAAGTGTGAAGGTTCCTATCACCTTGGCTAGCACTGTTTTGGGTACTTTCAGTAGAGAAGGGTATCTAGGTTCTTCCCCCAAGCAAGTAGAGACCCCCTTCAATTTGCGGCAAAGCCTAGTAGAAGATTCCTCTGAGCTGACAAGCATTTCTCATTCTTCCCATGTGACCACCTTTGGAATCCAACCTAGGAAACAGAAGGGACTGGCTTGTCGCCTGCGGGCGCATGACTGGCACTGATAAATCCCTGCCTCGCAGCATTTCAGACAGCTTTGATCAACAAATCAATGGGAGCCACAGGCACCTGGTCTATGTAGAGAGCCTCTTCTTCATTTCCTGCACTGATCCAGCAGCTGCTCCTTCCTTTTGGGGACTCCACATTTATATATAGGCAGGGTTCAGAAGAAGGGCACTGTGACATTGTTTGCTCTAATGCCTTTTCTATTCAAGGAGATGGGCAGTGGTTCACTCTCTGTTCTGCTGCTGGAAGCAACTAGAAAGTCCAAAACACTGCATTCTCCCCAGGGGGAAAGGCAGGTGCCTTGGAGACAATGTGGTTCTGTTTCTTTTTTTTTTTTTTTTTAAAGATTTTATTTATTTATTTGACAGAGAGATCACAAGCAGGCAGAGAGGCAGGCAGAGAGAGAGGAGAATGCAGGCAGAGAGAGAGGAGAATGCAGGCTCCCTGCTATGCAGGGAGCCCGATGCGGGGCTCGATCCCAGGACCCTGAGATCATGACCTGAGCCGAAGGCAGAGGCTTAACCCACTGAGCCACCCAGGCGCCCCTGTGGTTCTGTTTCTAAAATAATTTTAGGAACCAAAAGAGTGAAGTTCAAGCACAGGACCATCAGCAAATAGAATTTTAGCAAATAGAATCTTAGATTCCCATAACTATTTTATATGTCAATAGTACTCTTTTTGAAGTATAATTTATTCGATTACATTTGCCAAGTCAGTTGATACACACTACCCCAAATGGCAAAATATATTAAAGATGGGAGACAAATGAGTGAAAGGTGACATATCACAGATCTACGTATGAACCATACCTTTGTGAGATGCAGAAAGAAGATGGAACCTCAGTGTCCGATCAACCCCAACCAAACTATATTAACCGAAGAGCTCTTACTGCAGAGCAGAAAAAAATAGTCCTTAACTCAGACAACAATGAAAATTTCCCAAATGTATGGCTCAGTCAGCTGAATTTATAGAAAATACCTGGTTGAAAATGTGTTCATATGCCTGAAGCAGCTCTCTAAGAAGAGACATTTCTATCTCTCTGTGTGTGTGTGTGTGTGTGTGTGTGTGTGTGTGTGAGAGAGAGAGAGAGAGAGAGAGAGAGAGATATGAGAGAGAGAGAGAGAGATTCATTACTACTGGGATCAGAGCTGAAGAATTTATTTAAACAGAGCCCCACCAATAAGTGGACTCCAAAGGATAAAGGTCTGTAAGGCTGATTTGAACCTCACTATTAATTTGATTCATTATTAGATTGTTTTTTTTCCCTAAATACGTCTGTATCAGTCAGCTGTCCCTCTTCATCAGTGGGAGGAATAACTAAATCAATTATTTTTTTTAAGATTTTATTTATTTGGTATATATAGAGAGATCACAAGTAGATAGAGAGGCAAGTAGAGAGAGAGGGGGAAGCAGGCTCCCTGCTGAGCAGAGAGCCCCATGTGGGGCTCGATCCCAGGACCCTGAGATCATGACCTGAGCCGAAGGCAGAGACTTAACCCACTGAGCCACCCAGGCGCCCCTCAATTATTTAACTTATTAAGTCAGCACATGTTTATTCCGTGTCTGTTATATGTGAGGTTCTAGTTAAGACATTAGGTCATCAGTACAATAAAATTCCATATTGTCCAAAAAGAATGAGGAAAATCTATACAGGATGCTAGGGGGAAACTCAAGGGGAAAAAACAGCAATATGATCATGTGCAAAGTATCTTTCATTTGCACTTTTAAAAATTATTTATATCTATATTTATATTTGTATGTGCACATCATTACAGGGAAAACTTTTAGTACAATGCACCAGGAACCACTGACAATCTCTGGGGAGTGGGCCTCTTTGCGGTAGAAGGAAAACTTAATTTTCATCACAGTGTTTGCATTTTTTTACCATATACATCTATATTTCATATTTCATAATTTAAAAATATTTAAGTTACAAGCACCATTTTCTGAAGTAGACATCATTATCACTGAAAATGAGAAAAAAAATTATTTTAAAAACCACAAGTTTTCATGATTTTACCTAATGTTCAAATGTATTTTAAACCTTAGGGCTAAATTTTCATGTAAAATTAGAATTCAATAAATGATTAGAGATTTGGCAAACATGCAAAATCACACAGACTCACACACATATGCACCACAACCCGCATCTCCATGTGTGCGTATGTGCACACTCTGTGCCTTATGTCTTAAATATATCGTAAATCTCTCTCCTCCTGCCCACCCAGGTGCAAGGCTGCCAGTCCTCTCAAAACAGCTATAATGTGAGACACAAGTATACTTGTTACTACACATAGCAGCGTATCAACAGAATACTGTATCTTGTATTCATGATGGATGAATAGATTACGTTATATTTATCCTACACTCATGCTTGTGTGTGTGCAGTTACACACACATATACAGCCTGGCATTTGTGTACTTGCCAACTGTGGGTCTTCAAATGCTTTTCCTTTTTCAGTGAGTCATTCAAGGGCCTATGATATAAAATGTTTTCCAACTCAGAGATTTGTAAATGCTAATGTTCCGGCCTACGTATGGCATTGTCATGAGAATTAGTTAAATGAAACATATGAGAGTCCCTAACTCAGATCTCAGCACAAATCAGCAACTCAGCAAACTGTAGTTTTAAGTTTATAGTACAGCAGACTGTCAGTGTGTTAAATATGTAAGTTGAAAGTGACGGGTGCCTGGGTGGCACAGTTGGTTAAGCATCCAATTCTCAGTTTCAGCTCAGGTTGGGATCTCAGGGTCTTGAGATTAAGCCCCACATGGGGCTCTACACCCAGCGTAGAGTCTGCTTGGAGTTTCTTTATCCCTATGCCCTCTCCGCCAGCGCTTTCCCTCTCTGTCTCTCTCTCAAATAAATAAATCTTAAAACACACACACACGCACACACATAAAATCTTTACTTAAAAAAGGGGAATGCAAACCTATGAGCATTTTAGAACATAGCCTCTAAAAGAGCTATGACAGAAAACTAACAATCTGATAAAATAGTAAACCAGTATATTTATACAGTATTTCCAATTTATTAAAACATGAATGGGGTTAATACCTAAGTACTTACTTCTGGAAGTGATGCTACAGTAACCACTGACATGAAAGAACGGTTTCTAATTCATTTCCCAGAACTGAGGAGTCTTTTGCTTTTCAAAACCAATTATCATATTTTTTAAAAAGATTTTATTCATTTATTTGACAGACAGAGATCACAAGTAGGCAGAGAGAGAGGAGAAGCAGGCTCCCTGCCGAGCAGAAAGCCTAATGCGGGCCTCGATCCCAGGACTCTGAGATCATGACCTAAGCTGAAGGCAGAGGCTTTAACACACTGAGCCACCCAGGTGCCCCAACACCAATTATCATATTAAAAGAAACTTTTGGGGTGCCTGGAGGTTCAGTCAGTTGAGCATCCAACTATTGGTTTCAGCTCAGGTCATGATCTTAAGGTCCTGGGATTGAGCCCCACACTGGGCTCCATGCTCAGCAGGGATTCTGCTTGAGATTCTTACCCCCTCCCCCTGCCTCTCCCTTCCCCCCCACCCACATGCACTTTCTCCTAAAAAATAAATAAACAAAATCTTTTTAAAAATAAATAAATAAAAGGAAACTTTCTACCTAAATAAGAGATTTTTATGCCAAGCACAGCCAATAGGCTTATTATGTTAAACAAGTATATAACAGTTTTATGATGACTTCAAAAAACTATGCCCAAAGAATGAATTTTATTTTTTCAAGGCCCTTGAACATGCTTTGTTCCACTTATGCTTTTCCACAGTATAGGAAAAAATATAGAATTTTCTCAAAAGTTTTTAGCACTACCTCCCAGGTCTCTACCAAAAGACTCCGTATCTCCTGGGTGGCACAATGTTCTGACACCATGAAACGTAAGGAGAACTTTTCACAGCATGAAAAAGAATGCTTTATTTGATGCCCATCTCTGCTGTGAGAATGACACCAGTTTCAAAAATAATTCAGTTTTTTTTAAATGCATCTACTTAAATCAAATAGTAATTGTATAGCTCTCTAAGACTATTTGTTTTAGTTCATTAACAATATTTTCATTGGTAAGTATAATTCAGAAAACAACGTAACAATTAATGTAATTCTGCCATTTAGTCCAGTGGCACCCTTATCTGTGTAGCGTGTTTCTCATTGAAACGAATTTATATTCACAACACAACCTCTTTGAAGTGGAAAATTTCTGACATAAAAATCTCC
Source organism: Meles meles (assembly GCF_922984935.1). Classification (NCBI taxonomy): domain Eukaryota; kingdom Metazoa; phylum Chordata; class Mammalia; order Carnivora; family Mustelidae; genus Meles; species Meles meles. The sequence goes on along the minus strand of NC_060075.1, from coordinate 45,654,247 downwards.
AGCAAATTCAGATAGCACACCCAGTAAAAAAAATTACACTCGTTTATGTGAGTTGATGTCAGGTTTATATGGTAAAACTCTCTTATCTCACAATCGAAGTGTTAATAGTAAAAGTACTCAAAACTTATCTGATTTGTAGTACGGATGAGGAAGAGGTATGTTTTTCTTATGTCACCATTCTCCTAAGAGCCTGTTTGTGACCAGAACCTTCACTAAAAGTCTCTGGTAGCACTTGCTGTTCTCAGGGTGACTGACAGCCAGTCTCACCTTCCATTGTCTGTAGGATCACCATGGGCAAGATGACTATGAGGGTCTAGCTCTACAAGAAATAGAATCCTCAAATACTAAATTCCCTTTCTGATAATACAAATACGTGATTTGGGGGGGGGGGAGGAAAGTAAATGATTATGTACTATTTCCTATTTAAAATGCAATGATAATACTGCATTTTTAAACTAAAAACCTCATTTCTGGAGCACACATGTGAGGATAAAAATGTCAAGTGAATGGATTCATTTTATCCCATAACCTTCTCTTATGACAGGCAGCAAAACCTCAAATGCTTTCTTAGTAGGAGTCAATAGATAGGGCACCTCAGTGGTTCAGTCATTATGCATTTGTCTTTGGCTCAGGTCATGATCTCCGGGTCCTGGAATCAAACCCCACATCAGGCTCCCTGCTCAGTGAGGAGTCTGTGTCTCCCTCCCCTCTGCCCTTCTCTCCCCCGACCCATCTGCTTATGCTCTCTACTCTCTTTCTCAGAGGAATAAACAAAATCTTTTTGGGGGAAAAAAAAGAGCCAATGGATAAAGTTTTAATCTATATATGATGGGTCTATAAAGTTTAAAATGCTGAGTGGTTGAAATAGTGAAGAGAAGGCATCCTGGGTACGTGGAAAGGAATAAAAAGGCTCATATACTAACATGAAATTCCTTTGTTTAATTGAAATCAATACTTTAAAATAAAAAATGTTTGGCTGTCAACCCTGGGCCCTGGGCTTTCTCCCGTTTCCTTAACAAATCAAGTCAGTTATTTCACTCTGCCCCTTACCCCAGGCCCATACTTCTCGCTCTTACAGAAGTTCCCTCTTATTGATTTTCAGGGCACAAGTTCATTCTCTTCTGACTTTTGCTTTTCACACTGAAGTTTATATTTCTGAAAGGAAAACCTATAAATCAGCTCTAGTACAAATGAAAAGCCAACAACGCCAAGGTTAGAAAAAGGTTCCAATGATACCAGGGGGCACATTCATTCATTTATTTGTTTATTCACAAGCAACCACTCTGTGTCAGGCATAGAGCTAGGCCCTGGAGACAGATGTAATGACAAATATTATTTAGAGCCTTGGCTCGAGGTATTTAAGATCTGGTTGAGGTGCAGGGAAGGATAAAAGGAATTAAAGTTCAGGTACATGTGCTAAGAACAAAACAAAATAAAATGATATAATAGTCCCAAGAATAGCGTTCTGGGATCCTTTGTACTAAAGTTTCGTTACCTCTGCAGTCTCCTATTTATCAAGGCGTAACATCACCAAGGGGCAATGGGTGGGGAAGAAAGACATTTCTAGCAGTAATAGTAGCTTCTGCAATGCTCACTGCACTGAGCATGGGTTGGGGAGAAGTGAGGACAACAAATGCCTATTATCCCCACTTCTCACTTTTTTTTTTCTTTTAAGTAAGATCCACACCCAGAGTGGGTTTGAACTCATGACCCTGAGATTAAGACACAAACGGAAATCAAAAGTCAGATACTTAGTCAACTGAGCCACCCAGACGCCCCACCACTTCTCACATTTTGATAGAGGGGAGGGGACTTCACTATAGGTGAACATAGGAAAGAATATCTTCCATGGGATAGAGGCAGCAACCTCTGTCCACGTTTCCATTATTTCTCATTATATACATTTACAGTGACCATACTCTGCAAACCAAAACTATGAGACATGTGGTCTGACAAAGGATCGTTTGTTTTTTTTTTCCAAACCTCTTGGCTATGAACATGAAGGTACAAATCCGTCATCCATCATCACATACAGATACAACAAAAAGAAAGAAGAAAAAAAAAACTTGTCCTATATATATTTGTATAAATATAAATATAAATATAAATATAATCTTTTGGTTTGAAAGACCAAAGACTGAATCACATATGGCTGTATATTTGACAAATAGCCTTGATGAATTAGGGAATGGCCCATAAAGTTCACTGATATGCTGACATAAAGAGTAACAAATTTCACCACAGCCAAACTATATTAATACTGATGCTACCCACACAACAACAACAACAAAACCCAAGTAGAAAGAAGGACTGTTTCTGCCAATTGTTGATAAAAACTTAAATTCTTTTTCCGAGAGATTTTAACGAAAAGGTCTACAGAAAGGAAACTCAACAATGTGCTCTAAAAAACTATACTTATGGCACTATAATTCTATTCCTTCCAAGAGAGAAAAGAACTCTAGAAAGTTACAGCACCTCATTAATCTCAAACTTAATAGGAATCAGAAACATATATAAGCAAGTACACAAATAGGAAGGGTCAAGAGAATTCCCCACACTAGGTTCAGGTACTAAACTTCATGAAGGTGATAATAATAAGCAAGATATTTAGAGCTTTATAGACCTATGAACTCATATTTTGCATACAAGTGTAAGAACTTCTCTGGTTTAAAAACTCATAGCAACTTAGAGACAAGGAAATAGAAAGTGGATAGAGAGCAAACTAAGGTCAGGCATATGAATAGTGCTGGTACTGTAGATATTTGTTCCATGAATGAATGAAGAAATGAGTTACATTTAATAGCCTTATAATAGGCAATGTATTAAAAACTGATCAAAGAATATCCAGGACCCAGAATAAGTGAAATTATTTGCAAATCATATAACTGATAAGGGGTTAATTAAACACACACACACACACACACACACACACACACACACACACACATTCTGGACTTCCCATTTGTCCAAAGTTTTAGAAATGGCCAACGACCATATTAAAAGATGCCCAACATCACTAATTATTAGAGAAACACAAATCAAAACCACAATGAGATATCCCACCTGTTAAGATGGCTACTACCTAAACCAAAAACAAAAACTAAAACTAAGTGCTGGTAGGGATGTGGTACAACTCTTACCCTTATGCACTATTATTGGGAATTTAAAGTAACAGCATTATTTGCAATAGCCAAGAGATGGGAGAAACCCAGATGACCACAAAATAAATGAATAAATAAGACATGGTGTATATATACCATAGAATTATTATTCAGCCTTTGAAAGATCAACAAGTACATGAAACAACAGTCAACATCACTAGTCATTATGGAAATAAAAATTAAGATCATAGAAGATACCATCTCATGCTCATTAGATGGCCACTATCAAAAAGACAAGAGGTAAATGCTGGCATGAATGTGGAGAAAAGGGAACACTTCTGCACTATTGACAGGATTGTAAGTTGGTACAACCACCATTGAACACAATATGGAGGTTCCTCCAAAAAACTAAAAATACAAATACTATATGAGCCAACAATTCCACTTCAGAGAATATATCCATATGAAATAAAAGCACTAACTCAAAAAGATATTTGTACCTTCATGTTCATAGCCAAGACATAGAAACAACTTATGTGTCCATTGGTGGATGAATGAATAAAGAAGTTGTGTATAAACACACAATGGAGCATTATTTAGCCATAAAAAATCCCACCACTTGTGACAACATGGATGGATCTTGAGTGCCTTATGCTAAGTGAAATAAGTAAGACAGAGAAAGACAAATACTGTATGTTCTTGTTTATATGTGGAATCTTGAAAAACAAAACAAAATAAACAAAAACAAACTCATAGAAAGAGGAATCAGACTTGTGGTTACCAGAGGAGGAGGTCTGGGAATTGGAAGAAGATGTTCAAAAGGTACAAACTTCCAGATATAAGACAAATAAGTACTAGACAAATAAGTACTATGTACAACATACTCATTATGTTGTACATAATGTACAACATAATGATTATAGCTAACACTGCTGTGTGATAGATGAGAAAGTTGTTGAAGGAATAAATCCTAAGAGTTCTCATCAAAAGGACAAATTTTTTTTCTTCTTTCTTTTTGTTGTATCTGTATGTGATGATGGATGTTAGTTAAACCTATTATAGTAATCATTTCACAATATATGTAATTCAAACCATCATGCTGTATGCCTTACACTCAGACAGTACAGTATGTCAATTATTTCTCAATAAAAATGGAACAAAAGTAGGAAACTCTGTTCCAGGTTATGACATGGAAGAACACTGAGGACACCATGCTAAGTGAAATAAGCCATCACAAAAAGACAAATGCTCTCTTTGGCACCTGGGTGGCTCGGTTGGTTAAACGGCTGCCTTCAGTTCAGGTCATGATCCCAGGGTCCTGGGATCCAGGGCTGCACTGGGCTCCCTGCTCAGTGGGGAGCCTGCTTCTCCCTCTCCCTCTGCCTGCCACTCTGCCTACTTGTGCTCTCTATTTTTCTATCAAATAAATACATCAAATCTTAAAAAAAAAAAAAAAGACAACTACTCTCTGATTCTACCTAAGAAGTATCTAAAGCAGTTTGAATTAATTGAAACAAAGTAGAATGGTGGTTGTCCAAGGCTGGGGGAGAAGAGAGAAATGAGAAGTTGTTTAATGGGTATAGAGTTTCAGTTTTGCAAGATGAAAAGGTCTAGAGATTTGTTGCACAACAATGGGAATATACTTAACATTACTAAACTATACACATAAAATGGTTAAGATGTGCTTTTTTGCAATTAAAAATCTTTTTCAGGGGGATGCCTGTTTGTGGCTCAGTTTGTTAAGGAAGTGTCCACCTTCAGCTCAGGTCATGATCCCAGGGTCCTGGAACTGAACTCTCTGCTCAGTGGGGAACCTGCTTCTCTCTCTCCCTTTGCCACTCCCCTGCTTGTGCTCTCCATATGCGTTCGCTTTCTCTCAAATAAATAAATAAAATTCTCTTTTTAAAAAGTCTTTTTTAGGGGTGCCTGAGTGGCTTAGTTAGTTAAGCATCTGATTCATGATTTCAGCTCAGGTCATAATCTCAGGATTGTGAGATGAAGACCTACACCAGGCTCCACACTAAGTGTGGATGGAGCCTGCTTAAGATTCTCTATTTCCCTCTTCCTCTGCACCTCCCCCCACCTCCGCACATTCTCTCTCTCTAAAATATATAAATAAATAAAATAAAAATCTTTTTAAAAAAGACTTCCAGAACCATTTATTGCCCTAATAAATATTTATACGCATCAAGTTAATGCTCACTACCAACTGTCAATGCTAACAATATTAACCATTAAGAAACTCATTTTATTCAGTACATTATGCTTAAGAATGAACATGGATATTACTCTCAGGACTGTCCAATACAATACAGTTTTTATAAGTGCCATTTGCAGTAGCAAATTTCGGTTCTTTATAAAATTCATTAAGATGGGCACTCCATTCCCAGACAGTACAAGATAAATAAAGAATTTCTCCATTTTTGCCTTTAAAAAAAAAGCCCACCTTGCTTTATTTATAATGGTATTTGGTTTTCATTTAAAATAAACTCCCTTGTGATGAGGAAAAGAGCCTCCCTTTTTTTTTTATCCTTAATCATACAGGCTGGAGATCTATATTGATTGAGCCCTTTACTTATTTACTCACTGCACATTTCTTACTGTGAAGACACAGTCTAACACCTTTTACACGACTTACAAGCAATTTTGAAATCATTGCAATGTCATCTTGGAAGATAGATCTATTTTTTATTCAACAGTGGCTATTAATCTAGCATCCTAGGAAAAAAAAAATCAGTAGGCATCTAACACATTTAAAAATGGTTTGTAGGGGTCCCTGGGTGGCTCAGTTGGTTAAGCATCTGACTCTTGATTTCGGTACAGGTCGTGATCTGGGGATCATGAGATTGAGTCCTGCATTGGGCTCTGTGCTGGGTGTGGAACTGGCTTGAGTTCTCTTACTCCCTCTCCCTCTGCCATTCCTCCAAGCTCCCTCTCCCCCACCCCCTGTAAAATAATAAATAAATAAATAAATAAATAAATAAATAAATAAATAAAATGCGGTTTGTCGAGGACTAGAATTTGCAGTTTTCAAAATTAGTCACAAATTTTGGTAATAGGATTACCAAAATTTGTAGCTTTTATCCTGTAAAACATCTCAAAAAAGAGCAAACCAACTGGATAAAGTGAGGGTCAACAGTCAAACAGCTTAAAGCCAGATTCAGTTTTACTGGTGGAAATCCCTTTATACCTAATACAATATTTACTTTTAGAACACTTTCATTTTAATTATATATATATACCTCTACCTCACAAATGCCAAAACTTTGACAAAAGTTTACTGCAAAGCTTTAACAAAACCTACTTTGAATCATCTTCATACTTCATAATTAACTCCTAGCACATATAAGTACTCAATAATTTAAAATTTTTGTTGAATGAATAATTGAATAAACTATTTAGGTTATATTTCTAATCGTCATTATGGTTACAGTGCACTGTGAATACAGCAACATCAAGGCCTCAGCAACACCATTACCACCAGCACTAAAGCATTTTTAGCTCCTAAATGTATGTTCAAGTATTGCACAGAAAAATCTGGACACATAATCTAAATCCTTTAAGAGTGTCCAAATTAAAGAAGCCCAAACACCAGTAAAACCTTTAACTTAAAATTACTATTCTAACAATGCGGGGACAAAACTATTGAGGTGGCCAGACTACTTTTTATTTTTTCAAGTCACACACACACAGTCACTTTCTTTGTAAAGAAAGTAGCTGACTCATGTACATGGTTATTTAGTTACACATCACTGACTTGGGTGAACGATGAATACACAATTTCACTCAGTTCTCAAGGTTACTATCCATAAAGTTGACAAAGTTGGACAAGAGTTAAAAGGAAAACAACTGTTAATGGTAAATCCTTGCTTTGTTTTCAATATTTGATGATATGATCTTCTCTAATATTTAGTGATATGATCACTATGTTCCCATAGTGCCAGAGAACAGAGGAGATAATGACAAGTGTCTTGTAAGAAACAAATAAGAAACAAATTTGACAGTTGAGAAAAGCAAAGAATTTTTAAGGGGAAAGAACTGATCAGAGGGAGGTGATAGAAGAAGGTAAATAAAGATTTCAGAGAGCCACCTCAAGACATGCAGGAACAGTTCTCACCCTGCCTGACTCATCAGGCCATGCTTAGGCCAGTAACTATCTCTTTTCTACCAAATGGACAAATGAAATATGACAGAAACTGATCAAAATAAATAGAAAGGAAGGAAGAGGGAAGACATAAGATGGTATATGACAAAGGTCAAGGCAGAATGAAGTAACCTAGAAGGATAAAAAGTCTTGGCAACTCCCAAAAAGTCCACTCAGGACCAACTGAAATTCATAAAGAAGAAGCACGCTCAGCCGTCCACAACCATCACCACAAAGTGAAATACAGAAACTGAATCCAGGAGAGTCCCCACAAACTAAAGGCAATGAATGTCAGACCAATGCTGTCCAGCTCTGACGACACATTAGAATCACATGGGGAACTTTCAAAATCCTGAAGCCCAGGTCCCTCCTGGAAACATGGATTCACTTGATTCCTATTGAACCTGTGTGTAGAAATTATTTTAAAGCTGTCTAGCCAATTCTAATCCATAGTCAGAGCTGAGAATCATGATTTCCACCCCAACTGTCTAACAGAAAAGAAACTACAGCCAAAGGGGGATTGTAATTCATCTTCCCCAGTGATTTTTTTTTTTTTTTTACTTTTTTCTCTTAAGGATATCCGTGGCATCTGTTGACATTGTCTGTCATGGGACAGGCAACAAGCTGGAAAATCAGAGGCCTCAGTCTGAGTCTTGATTCATCTATGTCAACTCAGGCAAGGCTTTCCACTCCATAAATGTAAAGTGAAGGGCTGGACTGTTATACAAACTCCTCTGCAGTGAAGAGAAGCCATTTTCTTATCAAAGTAGCTTCCTTCAAAATGGCCTCTCATCTTTTTCACTGTGGCTCTCAGAGTCTTTTCATTTATCAGCAGATTCACATTACTGTCATTTCTACCCTACCATCAGCTCCTACCCACACTTCTCCCTGCACAGAGTTTATTTATGGGGTAGGAAGGATGCTGGTCGTTCTCCATTTCAGCATTTCAGAAATTCATAACTGAGTATTCATGAGATAACTTCTTTAACATCTATCAATTCTCCATCAGAGGACAGTATTTTCAGATATGACCCAGGCCACAATCTTGTTCAAGCTCTCCAGTAATGTTTGACTGAAAATAACTCAAAACATAAACAGAAAGATAAGTGACATTTCTAGTATTATGTTGATATTGAAATTTTGTATGTGGGGTTTACCTGATGGATCAACTTTCTCATAAAATTCTGATCTGAAAAAATAGTTTATATTCTAAATAATGCTCTAGACCCCAAACTGAATCAGCAAGTTACACTAGAGCAAGGGTCAGCAAACTATTGCTCAAGTCAAATTTGTCCACTGGACTGCTTTCATAGGAAGTTTTATTTGAAACTGACTTCTTTGTATACTGTCTGTGGCTGCTTTCATTCTATAACAGTAGCGATGAGTAACTGTGACAGAGATTATGTGGCTCATAAATCCTAAAATATTTACTATCAAGTCCTTTATAGAAATGTTTGCTGACCCCTGCACTAGAAAGTGAGACTAGGGAATGTCGCACTCAGACACTTCTCCTGCTACCTCAGAGGACCCACCCCAACACAGCCCATCACAAAAAAAGTTTGTTGTGTTATACTCTGATCAGCATCTGGTTCCAATGAGATTTCTTATTATGTTACAATAAATGATGTAACCAATCAAAAAGAAACTTTTAAAAGCCTATGTCTTCCATACATAGGAAACAGAAAAATGGCAGGGCAGGAAGGGGGTGGAGAAGAAGGAGAGTGATGACTGATGGACCACATAAATATTCCCTGCCTTCCCCTTAAAATCCCATGAAATAACTAAAAATGTATTTTTAAATGTGCAAAACATCCTTGCAAGCTAAGAAAAGTTTCCATGGTGAAACAGAAAATTTAAGGAAATATCATAGACAATTAACAGTCCAACTCAGAAGCAAAACCAGAATGAAACCACATCCCAAAATTCATAGAGGCAAGAACTGCTTATAAAGTAAAAACATTTGGGGGACGCCTGGGTGGCTCAGTTGGTTAAGCAGCTGCCTTCAGCTCAGGCCATGATCTCAGCATCCTGGGATCGAGTCCCACATCGGGCTCCTTGCTCGGCAGGGAGCCTGCTTCTCCCTTTGCCTCTGCCTGCCACTCTCTGCCTGTGCGGGCGCTCTCTCTCTCTCTCTCTCTCTCTGACAAATAAATAAAATCTTAAAAAAAAAAAGTAAAAACATTTGGGGAAAGCCAACTCACGGGTAACTGAGGCAGAATACCAGGAGAAACCCCTGAAGTATTCACCAGGGACAGGTTTGGAGTTCCTTGCCATTTAAGGCTTCACCACTGTTCCTCTTGTGCTAAGCAACAGACAGCAGGGACAATGCCCACTGGCTAAAGCAGAGAGTGTGGGGCTAGAGCCAGAGAGGCTGAGGGTGTACCAGACACTAAGAAGGACAGCAATTTCCTAATACCCAGAAGACAAGCTACCAGCAAACATTTTCAAAAGAATGCATGATCATCTCCACGTTAACTGGAAATATAGTATCGTAGGTCAAGCAGAGAGGAAAAAGGGATTTTCAAATACAAAGAAAAAAGATTAGCAAGAATCACTAAATGTTTTAGAAAACCCAACACCAAACTCAACAGAACTAGTACCTGAGGAAATAGAGCAAAGATAAATTTAGAATAAATACACTGACAATTTTCAAGAGATGGGATATGGTATTTATGAGATCCATAAATTAAAAGATATGAGATCCATAAATTAAAAGATCCATAAGATCTTTTAAATTAATTTTGATCATTGGACAAAAAACTGAATAGAGGGGCTAAATAGCACTTTGTAATTTAGGAAACAGAAATAACAAGTCAAGGAACTCTTCCAGGATGCAGAACAAAAATATAGAGTTCCTGTGTGTATGTGCGTGTGTATGCATGTATGTGTACTATTAGTCATAAAAAGGAGTGAGATCTGCCATCTGCAATAATAGAGATGGACCGAGGGGACATTATGCTAAGTGAAATATGTCAGACAGAGAAAAACAAATGCCATATGATTTCACTTATATGCAGAATCTAAACAAAACAAACAACAACAAAACACCAGAAACAGACTCATAAATATAGAGAACAGACTGGTGGTTGCCAGAGGGGAGAAGGGTGAGGTGAGGAAATGAGCAAATAGGTGAAGGGAATTAAAAGGTACAAATTTCTGGTTATAAAATAAGTCACAGAGACAAAAAGTACAGCTTGGAGAATTAGTCAACAGTATTATAACATTGTACAGTGACAAATGATGGCTACACTTGTGGTGAGCATTGAATACTGTATAGAATTATTAATCACTATGTTGTACACCTGAAATGAATAAAACATTGTATATCCACTGTACTTCAATGGTAAGTATTTTTTTTTTAAAAGTAATCAATTATCATATGGTTTCACTTTTTTTATTTTTTTGTGGAGCATAACAAATAACATGGAGGACATAGGGAGATGGAGAGGAGAAGGGAGTTGAGGGAAGTTGGAAGGGGAGAGGAACCATGAGAGACTATGGACTCTGAAAAACAATCTGAGGGTTTTGAAGGGGCAAGGGGTGGGAGGTTGGGGGAGCCAGGTGGTGGGTATTATGGAGGGCACATATGGCATGGAGCACTGGGTGTGGTGCATAAACAATGAATTCTGTTATGTTGAAAAGAAATTAAATTTTAAAAAATTTTAATATAAAAAAATAGACCTCCAAAATATGAAAGAAAAGTTAAGAAAAAAGGAGGATGGATCAAGATATTTCAATATATATCTAACAGGTGTTCAGAAGGAGAGAAAAAAAACAGCAGAGAGAAAAAAGTAAGTGAAGAAATTTTAGGGGGAAAAAAATCCCAGAGTTAAAAACACAAGTCCCAGAGCTAAAAACACAAGTTTCAAATTGAAAAGGGTTCAAGTGTCAAGCAAGATGAATTAAACTATACTTATATATTGTGGTGAAATTTCAGAACATCAAAGTTAGTGAGGAGTAAAATAGTACAAGCTTGAAAAGAGAAAACAGATTACCTACAAAGGTACGTATTGACATCAAATTTCTCATCGACAACACTGGAGTGTGAGGAGAGAAAGGACAACTCTCACTGAGTATGGATAGGATATTATTTTGAATTTGTTCCCATCAAGCTGACATTCAAAGAGAAAGGGAAAAATTTATATACATATTTCAAGCCTTCTAGCATTCAGAAGACTTTGCCTCCACAGAACATGAATTAAAGAATTCTCCAATTACCAAAAGAATGAATCTAAGAAAGGGGAAGATGTGGAATACAACAAGCAGAGCAGAGGAAGGTCAAGACTTGGACAAGGGCCACCACCTCCTCCAAGCAGGAAAGTAGGTCAGAGCCCCGATGGTATGACTGTGGCCTGTGAGTAGGAAGCCCAACTTTTCAAACCAATGTCTTTGCTCTGGGAAAATACTCATCCCAGAATGCAATAGGCAGACTCACTGTCCCAGGACAGGATATAACTATTCCCTGACTCATGTTTGTCTGGGACACTAGATACTGGGTTCTAAGAAGAGAGATTAGAAATAAGAGTCAGCAAACCACTGTCCCTCTCTCAGGTCTATATCTGTTCTTTCTTGGCTTTGAGCTTCCCATCTGTCAAGTAGTGAAAAATATGCTTACCCTTTCTCAAAAAACTGATCCCTACCCTCTTCAAATGTGTGTTTTGTGAATGAATACACACTCTCTCTAGTGAAAGGACTTTAAAGGTGAATATTATGTTTTATCTCTTGACTAGTCACTGGAAGCTCCAATGTCAACAAACATTGAGTTTCCCCTCTCTCCAACTTCTTTGCTTAATCCTAGAGAAGTACAGAGGAGTGAAACAAGATTCCAGTCCATGAGAGGTTCCTATGAAGGTGGCTAGCAACCATTTTTGGGGTTCCTCTAACTTCAGGGCAAAGTCTCAGCCTGGGTATCCAAGACTATCTGGGATATGTCTAACTGTTGGCTGGGGAAAGCCCTTGTTTTCATTTTTGAGACCCAGAAGCAAGTAGTTGAGTTATACATTCTGTAAGGCCCACATTCCCATGTTTTTTGGTAGATCACTGGGGGACTAAGCCTTCTGGATGACTTGGCCTGTGGTCTCATAACCCCTCTATATTTGACCCGAGAGCTGGGATGTGGTTCTGATTCTCAGTTTCAAATCACAATGGGATCAAATAGACCCAAAGTCCTGAAACAAATCAGACTTACAACAAGGTGAGAGGTTACTATTAATCATGATCATCCTAGATACCATTTGCTTATCAAATACTCTGTGTCAGGGATTTTACATCTATATTCTCTGTCACAGTCACCTTCCAGGTAAAGAATTCTTACATGCAAGGAGCAAAATGGGAGTCAAAGGCATGGGGTTATTTGCCCAAGGCTCCTGCTAATAAATAACAAAGACAGGATTTGCACTCCCAGCTGTCTTACTTCAAATCCCATGACATTTCTATTGTACCAAGTTGCCTCCTTCTATCTCTGACTAACCATGCTGTACTGGGAAGGTAGAGTTGTCTAGGCTATATTTTTTCTTCTGACATACTCTCAGGTAGATGCAGACTTACTGCTTAAGATGGAAGCAGTAATTGGGAGAACAGACTGGAAAAATCTGCATCAGGCTTTCCCCTGAATAATTATCCAGTTCTTCCCTGCCCAGTAGGTTGTTGATTCATCCTTCAGACTAGGAAAAAATGTCTGCAAAGACTTCTGTTTGAGACAAAAAATGGGACCTTAGGGAACACTCAAATAATCCAGCTTTGCTGACCTGGACAGCCTAAGGAGAGGAAAGGAGATGAGGGGGCAGGAGAAATAGCAGGAGCAGAGAAGTCTAGGGATACCACAGAACACAAGGAGACATTAGGAGCAGGCATTAAGATTAGGGATAAAGAGGGTGCCTGGGTGGCTCAGTGGGTTAAGCCGCTGCCTTCGGCTCAGGTCATGATCTCAGGGTCCTGAGATCGAGTCCCACATCGGGCTCTTTGCTCAGCGGGAGCCTGCTTCCTTCTCTCTCTCTCTGCCTGCCTCTCTGTCTATTTATGATCTCGCTCTGTCAAATAAATAAATAAAATCTTTAAGAAAAAAAAGATTAGGGATAAAGATAGGGATTCTAAGTCAGAGCTTCCCTGGAGGAGGACAAAGACTGTGTCTAGTAACCTGAGCAGGAACCTGTTTCATATGAACATTTGGTCCCTCCCTGGTCCTCATTTACTGAACACTAATTCTGGTAAGGAATTGGGAATGACAAGGTGAATGAAAACCAGTCACTGTCTGTGGGCTAGTGAACCCAGAGTTTAACCCTGATCATCCTAACTGGGTCTTCTTCTTCCAGCCACATAGACCAACCAGGTCATTTCCATCCTTCCCTTCTCTCCAGGTAAATTTGCCCTGCCTATCTCACCCCTTACAAGAACAAAACATACACACACCTTCCACATCACACATCCACACAGAAATTCAGAGTTAATTGCAAATATAAAATTAATTCCAGCTAAAGCCCTAGTTCTGCATATGACAGAGAATAAGCAAGATACCCAATCTTCTGAATGGAAACTGGCATTTCAAAACACTAAGCAGCCACTTACCTAAGCTGTCCACCCAAGCATATGGCAGCCTCCCAAGGCACAAGTTTACCAGAACATTCCACAGTAGAGCAAAGGTGACCTGAACTCTGGCTATCGTGAGCCTTTGGAAACAAAATCCTAAGATGGTACTCTAAGTACATTGAGTAGAACCCTAAAAAGCAATGGTAAAGGGCAAGAAAAGATGGCAGCCTAAAGGAAGCCTCCTTCACAGGGGACAAGAAACCCACCGACTCGAAGCTGAAGGATAGAGAAGACTTGCTCACCAGCACTGTCTCTCGAGTCAAGTTATCTCTAGAATAAGCTAATCATCTTGCAGAAGATATCAGTACCAATTCCAATGGTTTAAAACCCACAGAAGCTATGCTAGATGAGAGAGAAGATCCCCTTGCCAAAGGCATATAAGTTTCTATGGACAGCGTAGAAAGGGACACTATCCTTACCTTGGAACCTTCATCTACAGTCACCCCTCTCAGCCCTACCACACTGCTTGCTCCCAGAACTGAATCAGATCGTGACAGATCCAGGGAAGAGGTAAGAGATAACGTCTGTATACCATATTAATATGTAAATAATAAGGATTTTGTGACCTTTCCAACATCCCCTCTGGTCAGTCATTCCTAATGGAAAACTTTCCAACATTTTGGAGAAAGAACACTGAACTGAAGCTGTCTGGCATCTGGCATCTAATTTTGTCTCTATAGCTCTTTAACGCAGTAACTGGGGTATTCCTTACCTTCTTATGTCAAGAGTTTGTTATTTGTGCTCTTACAATGATAACGTGAGTATTCCTATGTAGCTCAAATAAGATTGGTGTATGAAAGTGCTTTAAAAACTGTTAATCACAATTTAGTGGTATTTTCAGTGATTTTGTTTGACAAAATCATACAACAAATACTGTTGATACTTAAGAAAGCAAAGATACACAAAACAAGAAATAATATTGCCAGTAAAACTGAGAATCAGCTATCTGTCTGTGAAACAGATATCACTACTCATGTGAAGACAGAGTGGGGAGGTAGATTACCTTTCTGGGTTTCCTTTTACAATTATGTTTAAAAATAGTAGCTAAACATCTTTCTAAAGGTAGAAAAAAGAACAACCCATTTTTCTCTTCCCAGAGTAGCCTGAGGAAACCACAGTAAAAAGAGCCAGAGGTGTAACACTGACTCTGGTTGAAAAGCATGGATACCTCATTTCAAAGCCCAGGAGGGAAATCATAAGCAGTATGAAGCACTGTGTTTTGTATCAGTCTGAATCATGAATCCCTCCAAACTTCTCCAGAAACAGTATCAGTTTCAGGGTTGCTAGCTCCCAACTTGTGTCCTTCGAATAGCCTTTTATCATAACCCAATTCCCTCATGCTGCCCCTAGTTGCCCCCAGGAAAGGGTGCATTTTTAAAGTTATGACCCTTAATAATTTATGAACCGAGCAGAACAAAGATGTCAAAGCCATTTGAATTCCCAGAAGAAATATACCCTAAAATGGCATGAATTGAAATTGATCCAAGGGGTATTAATTGATGTGTGCTGCTGTTTGTCTCATACGTAATAAATGATGCTGTTCAAGTGAGTGATGATGCAAAATATTAGAAGGATCTGATTTAGAAACTTGAGATTATTCTTCTAGGACACCATGAGAGGAAAGCAAACGTCACTGGAGGCTGTAGTAAGAAAGCATGGTATTGCCTGGATTCCATCTCTCGTGTGGGCGACGGCTATACTTGGGACATGCACAAATGTGAAAAATAAACACCATCTATATTGTTTTCTTTTAAAAGTTCATCCAATACAGCTGATCCTCACATGTGATTACAAGATTTCTTCATTCACTGAGGAATTTTTTTTCTGCTGATAAATCTAACAATCCGGTTCTTGTCACTTAGATGCGTTTTTAAAATTGTACCACAGGGGCGCCTGGGTGGCTCAGTGGGTTAAACTTCTGCCTTCAGCTCAGGTCATGGTCCCAGGGTCCTGGGATCGAGCCCTGCATCAGGGTCTCTGCTCAGCGGGGAGCCTGCTTTCCCTTCTCTGTCTGCCTCTCTGCCTACTTGTGATCTCTGTCTGTCAAATAAATAAATAAAATCTTTATAAAAAATAAAATAAAATTGTACCATGGTTTATGTTATTGTTACTGTTCTTATTGATATACAGAAACTGCACATTTTTAATGTATATAATTTGATGAGTTAGGACATGTGCCTTAACCGAAGAAACCATATCTCAATAAAGCTATTACAAAAAGTAAAATAAAAGCACATGTATTTAAAAAAAAAAGTACCATCTAGGCTATTGCAGAAGCAAGATGTCAATAACACTAAAAAAAAAAAAAAATACAATTGGCTATGACTGGTAGAGAATATGTAGCTGTAGCCATAGAGATGGGCCAGGCAGGACCAGGCTCCCAGTAAAAAGGAAATTCCAATGTCTGAAAACATAAAAAATCCCTATTCTATGTGTGTTCCCCTGGTTAGGCTACTTCTAAAAAAGACCCTGTCTTTCAACAATTTGGAAAGCTTTGAGCTTCAGAGCATGCATGCTCTAAATGCAGAACAAATGTTGCCAGATTAGTTCCATGTAAGGTAATAAGTAAGAGTTATGTCTATGGTCTAGCTCCCAACATCAAAAAGATATCAGAAGTCTAGCCCAGTGAGGCTCAGAACACATATTTGACCTGTGCCCTGGAGTATCTGCTCACCAAATATCTGGGAGTCAGAAAGCTTATGGGAACCACTTTTCCAAAGGAAGTCTGGTTCAACAAAAAGCTATATTGATTGTTGATCTATTTTGTATTTTTTTATGCAACAGATAAGTAAGTTGATTTGTATTGCCAAAGGTAATACACCTGGAGATATTAAGCTCCTCATTTTCTGCCAACCTAAAATTAGTACTCAAATCTTAAGGTGAAAGCAAGCCCACCAATTATGGTCTCATAAACATCAAGGACCAGGGGTATAAGCCCCTAAGTAATGAGTAATTCTTCCAATATACTTAATTCATTCTCCCCAGAATTTCTGTACACACAGGGAGTCTTCTTTCCAGAGGCATGTGCATGAGTGCTTTCTCTCAAGGAAAGATAAACTATACATTTCATTAGAAAAGGATCAAATTTTCGGTTGTCTGAGCGGCTGCGGCGCGAGAGGAGTGGCCAGAACTGCTTGTATATCCACGTTTCACTTTCTGTACTTATCAAAAGTTTTAATTCATCATGGATAATCTGTCATCAGAAGAAATTCAACTGAGAGCCCACCAGGTTACTGATGAGTCTCTGGAAAGTACGAGGAGAAACCTGGGTTTAGCCCTTGAGTCTCAGGATGCAGGAATCAAGATTATCACTATGCTGGATTAACAAGGGGAACAACTAAACCGCATAGAGGAAGGCATGGACCAAATAAATAAAGACATGAGAGAGTCTGAGAAGACTTTAACGGAACTCAACAAGTGCTGTGGCCTTTGCGTCTGCCCATGTAATAGGACAAAGAACTTTGAGTCTGGTAAGGCCTACAAAGCAACATGGGGAGATGGTGGAGACAACTCTCCTAGCAATGTAGTATCTAAGCAGCCAGGCCGAGTGACAAACGGTCAGCCTCAACAAACAACCACTGGAGCAGCTAGTGGTGGATACATTAGACGTATAACTAACGATGCCAGAGAAGATGAGATGGAAGAGAACCTAACTCAAGTGGGAAGTATCCTAGGAAGCCTAAAGAACATGGTCCTGGACATGGGCAATGAGATGGAGGCTCAGAACCGACAAATAGACCAGATCACAGAAAAGGCTGACACCAACAAAGATCGTATTGATGTTGCCAATGCCAGAGCAAAGAAACTCATTGACAGCTAACACTGCTGCTGTACTTCTTTATCGTGTATTCACTTCTCTAGCTCCTCCTTCAAAGTCGTTACCTTTTCAGAGTTTGACATTTTGGTTCCATGCTCTTTTTAATCAGGAGATAATGTGCAAGAAGGCGAGGAGTACAGACCCCCCTATTCATTTATGATCTCTTTCCCTTGAGGGTATACTACTGCTCAGACTTCTTCTAGTACTTTTTGTTCCTTGGTTCATAGTCTTAGATTGGTTTTTATACATCATATATAGTATTACTTTTCATCCTCCTCATTTACTTTAGCAGGTTCTTTTGCTTTCAAGATTTGGAAGCATTGCCAAAGACAGCCATGAAGAAGGAAGCTAGAGGCAGGGGGAGCGAGCACAAGGAGGAGAGGCAAGAGATAAGAGGTTGTTACCTCAGTAAAACCTGCAGGCCACAAAGCAAAAGTTGCATAGCCACAGTAAAGATCTAGTTGGGTTTAATTTTTCAATTTAAGTTGCAGTTATTGCCAGTTTAGGCTACTACTTGGTTTCGGAGCTTTTATACACGGTATTTTTGTTATACATCACAACTTGGCAACCTCTGCTCCAAAAAAAATAGAATGACTTTTTCAAAGTGGGCTTAGTTTCTGAACGTTTGGTGATTTATGTATGTACATAGACAGTGATCCCATTTCATACTGCACCATACAGGAACACTTTGTATAAATGAATGACTTTTTATTTTCACATCATTAGTAGTAACATGGTCCCATTACATGCCCATTAACCTCGTAAATTTGTTATTAGTCTTTGAAGAAAAAATATGTAAATATGTATTGTAACATGAGAATTTCTCTTTAAAGCAGGACTTAAAATTTTTTGGGAAAAGTTTGACAAAATATATTACGTGAATTCAGATTTATCTCAATGTCAAGAATTATGTTTAGATAGGAAAAAAGAAACTTGCTTTGATCTCAGGTAGAAAAATAGTTAGATTACCTTGTGTTTTTTATAGCTTTAGACTTCTTTTAAAAAGCAAGACTTTATTCTGTTTAACTAAAAGTGATTTGGAAAATTATGCCTTTGGTTTAATTATTGATGATTGCACTATCATTCAGTTAGCCTTGTAGATTGAATTATGTCTAGAATAACATTTATTTAGATCCTGAACAGTGTTATAAGAATCTGATTGATATTTGTCACCTTTATTTAAGAAGTAGTATCTGCACACTTCGAAGCTATTAATGTGGATTGGTTTGACCAACATGACTGCTTGATCTTTACAATTAAATTTTATAACTAACTAATGGAATTGTTCTTTCAAATAGGTAATATGTTTCTGTGACTATTTGGTGGGGGCTGGAGGGCAAAAATTTCATCAGCTCTTAACAAACTGAATAAAGCAAAGGTCCTTAAATTTAAAAAAAAGGATCAAAATTTCAAAGATTGAGATCAAAACTGATTAGAAGACTTTGTTGGACAGCTATATGTAGAAGAATGAAACTCGACCATTCTCTTACACCATACACAAAGATAAAGTCGAAATGGATAGAAGACCTCAACGTGAGACAAGAATCCATCAGAATCCTAGAGGAGAACATAGGCAGTAAACTCTTCGATATCAGCCACAGCAACTTCTTTCAAGATATGTCTCCAAAGGCAAAGGAAACAAAAGCGAAAATGAACTTTTGGGACTTCATCAAGATCAAAAGCTTCTGCACAGCAAAGGAAACAGTCAACAAAACAAAGAGGCAACCCATGGAATGGGAGAAGATATTTGCAAATGACAGTACAGACAAAAAAGGTTGATATCCAGGATCTACAAAGAACTTCTCAAACTCAACATACACCAAACAGATAATCATATCAAAAAATGGGCAGGGGGCACCTGGGTGGCTCAGCGGGTTGAAGCCTCTGCCTTTGGCTCAGGTCATGATCCCAGGGTCCTGGGATCGAGCCCCACATTGGCTCTCTGCTCAGCGGGAAGCCTGCTTCCCCCCTCTCTCTCTGCCTGCCTCTCTGCCTACTTGTGATCTCTCTCTGTCAAATAAATAAATTTAAAAAAAAATGGGCAGAAGATATGAACAGACACTTCTCCAATGAAGACATACAAATGGCTATCAGACACATGAAAAAATATTCATCATCACTAGCCATCAGGGAGATTCAAATTAAAACCACATTGAGATACCACCTGACACCAGTTAGAATGGCCAAAATTAGCAAGACAGGAAACAACGTGTGTTGGAGAGGATGTGGAGAAAGGGGAACCCTCTTACACTGCTGGTGGGAATGCAAGTTGGTGCAGCTGCTTTGGAGAACAGTGTGGAGATTCCTGAAGAAATTAAAAATAGAGATTCCTATGACCCTGCAATTGCACTACTGGGTATTTACCCCAAAGATACAGATGTAGTGAAAAGAAGGGCCATCTGTACCCCAATGTTTATAGCAGCAATGGCCATGGTCGCCAAACTGTGGAAAGAACCAAGATGCCCTTCAACGGACGAATAGATAAGGAAGATGTGGTCCATATACACGATGGAGTATTATGCTTCCATCAGAAAGGATGAATACCCAACTTTTGTAGCAACATGGATGGGACTGAAAGAGATTGTGCTGAGTGAAATAAGTCAAGCAGAGAGAGTCAAGTATCATATGGTTTCACTTATTTGTGGAGCATAACAAATAACATGGAGGACATGGGGAGATGGAGAGGAGAAGGGAGTTGAGGGAAATTGGAAGGAGAGATGAACCACGAGAGACTATGGACTCTGAAAAACAATCTGAAGTTTTGACGGGGCTGGGGGTGGTAGGTTGCGGGAGCCAGGTGGTGGGTATTAAGGAGGGCACGTATTGCATGGAGCACTGGGTGTGGTGCAAAAACAATGAATTCTGTTATGCTGAAAAGAAGTTTTAAAAAAAAAGAAATAAAAAAAAGAAGACTTTGTTGATCCCTACCATGAAAAAAAAATTATGCTCAGAAAAACTACAGGGGAATCTCTAAAATACTATTTCTTAAAGATATGGACAGCTAGATAAAAAATAATCTTACCAAAAAACATCAAGTGGGACAGGGACGCCTAGGTGGCTCAGTGGGTTAAGCCTCTGCCTTCAGCTCAGGTCATGATCTCAGGGTCCTGGGATCGAGCCCCACATGGGGCTCTCTGCTCAGCAGGGAGCCCATTTCCTCCTGTCTCTCTACCTGCCTCTCTGCCTACTTGTGATCTCTCTCTCTCTGTCAAATAAATAAAATCTTAAAAAAAAAAAGTCAAGTGGGACAAAATTCATACTTATTAAGTCTTCCCAAGTGACCCCAACAGCAACATCCTGCGGTCAAGCAGAAGTCTCCAGCTGAAGCTGCTCACATCATTCCCAGCACAGCTTGCTGTCCTCTTGTCCCAGTGGCCTTCCCTCAACTAAAACAAACTCCTTACTGTGTATTTAAACTCCACTTAGGCCAAACCCCACTTTTCAAATCCCCAGAACAAGACCAATCAATAGCCATCCTCTATCACTTTCAAACTTTTTTGAAACTTCCTCATCTTACTGATTGTTGGTGTTCTCTCTCCATCATAGTCATGCTCAAACATTCATCTAAAGTCAACAAGTACATGCGTGGCACATGATTCACCATGTGTCTAGGAGCTGGCAGAATAATGGTCCGTCCCAAAGATGTCCACAAGCTAATCCCCAGAACCCTTGAACACACAAAGGGAATTTGCAGATAGACTTAGGGCTAGGAATCTTAGAATGGAGTAATCTGGATTATCCTGGAGGATCAAATATACTCAAAGGAGCCTTTGGAAGCTGAGAATCCTTTCCTACTGCAGTCAGAAAATGAGGTGGAAGAAGAAGACAGGAGAAATGTGAAGCATGAAAGGGATTCAGCCCACCACTGCTGGCTCTGAAGATAGAGGAAGGGAACCACAAACTAAGGTACATGGGAAGCCTCTAGAAACTGAGAACCACCACCTGTGCTCAGCAGCCAGCAAGAAAATGACTGTGTTGTTTTAAACTGTTAAGTCTGTGGTAATTTAACAATAGAAAATTAATGTAGTGGCCATTTGTTTGCATTAACAGCTACAATGAATTGCTTTTCTTTAATATTTACTATAGGCTTTTGCCTTTCTCTTTGTGAATTATTTTCATAATAGTAGAATTTGACTAAGTTATTATTTTACCATTTTATTGCTTTTAGTGTTCCATTATTATTTGATTTTTTAAATTAAGATTTGCCATTTATGATTTATAATCTCTTCCATAACGATTTAGGAATTCACCATTTTATCAACTGATCAGGAAAAAAGTTCTAACAGAAAAATCATAATCCTCCATCCTCGAATTAAGTAAACACATTCTTTAGCTGTATAAATATAAGGTCTAGTGATACCAAACAGATTTGGTTGCTTAAATATGGAAGAATCAAATTTCAGGACATGAAAGTTTCAAATTCTTTCAAGTGGAACAGCCGCAGGAACCCTATCAGCAATGTGTGGTAAGACTTGTTGCAAAGGAAATATAATAAATAGCTTCATCCAGTCGCTAAATCTGTATATTCACACTCACTCTCACAAATGGAATTTGCTTAGAAATAAAATCTCTCAAATTGGATGACTGATCTTACCATTTTCCAAGGCCCAGATTATCCTCAAATAATCATGCAATTTTTCTTGAAACACACTTCATTTATTAAAGTTTTGGTACTTTGAGAGTTTTGAACTCTCCTTTGAATGAGCTGTATTATCTTACTAGTTCTCGCATTTACAAAGGCATTAAATAATATATCTGACACATGTATTAGTGAGGATCCAGAGAAAAAGAACCATTAGGAGATGATAGATAGACCGACCGATCGATAGTGTGCATTTGTTTTTTTAAATTTTCATTAGATATATATCTCTCTATATACTATATATATGATAGAGTATACATATGTATATAGAGAGAGTATTTGTGTATATTTCATATATGTAATACATCTATGTCTATAAAGAGAAATAGGTTGAGGTAGACGTAGAGATAGGGGTAGACACAGAGAAAGGAACAGAGATTGAGATAGAGGTAGTAGATAAAGATGGACATAGAGAGGGATTAGCTCAAGTGACTGTGGTGTCCATCAAGTCCAAAATCTGCAGAGTAGGCCAGCAGGTTGAAGACCAAGGAAAAAGTTAAAGTAGTTCAAGGCCAAAGGCAGTCCACTGGCAGAACTCTTCTTCTTTCAGGAAAGTCAGTCTTTTTTCTGTTCAGTCTTAACTGATTAGATCAACTGATAAAGAGTAATCTGCTGTGCTCAAAGCCTACCGATTTAAATGTTAATCTCATCTAAAAAATATTTTAGTATTAATGTGCTGCCCAAGCGAGCACTCATCTAAAAAATATTTTATCAGAAACATCTAGAATAATGTTTGGCCAAATATCTGGGTCCTGTGGCTTAAGCAGAGGTCATGTGTCAAATTGACACATGAATTTATTTTATATTATATTTGAATTAAATCCATGATTAACCTCTATAAAATAATAATGATGATGATAACTTTTAACAACTGGCAGGTGTTTGAGGCCAAGTTAGGCTGAGTCTCTTTCCTATCCAAAGGCATCACTATACCCCTCCAAAGTCAACCAGGTCTTCATAGTACCCACTCTTTATAGGAGAAGTCCCCAATCATTCACCACCACTAAGCAAGAATTCCAAGTACCATTTTATTGAGCCGATTCAGTGATCTTCACAAACTTACCATTGGGAAATATTTTGATAGTACCCGTCCCAAAATAGCTTTTAAAAACTTAAGTTAGCATTTACTCAAAATACTGATTGAACATTTACTGCAATCAAGTCATTGTAGAACATATAAAGAAGCAAATAATTCAAATATAGTTGAGACAATATACAACATATTAATTCAACATACATTCCTAAGAAGAGGTTAAGTCCAGATACTAAGTGCATTTACCTGGGAAACTCCACTCTAGCTATGTTACAAGTCTAAAGAAAATGCAATAAGATGCACAAGTGATGGTATTAAAATGTGAGGGACAATGTTACCTCTATTTCCAGGATCGTGTCAACAAGATTGAGAGGCTAAACCCAACAGTAACCAGATCAGCACCTGAATCATTGCCAGTTGTCAACCGCAATTTCACTCTGGGACTTTCATTTTTTTAAGTAGGCTCCGTGCCCAGCATGGAGCCAACATGGAGCCAACATGGAGCCAACATGGAGCCAACATGGGACTTGAGCTGAAATCATGAGTCAGATGCTTAACTAACTGAGCCACCCAGGCGCCCCTCTCTAGGACTTTCTAACAACCCAGCTCAATAGGAAACCATCTGTCATGTTTTCAAAAACCCACATAAGGATACATTCCAGTTTCTCTAGAGATATCAGTGTCAATAACTCATTTGAGAGGTCCTCCCTTATCAATACAGTTATGTGTACTTTGGATCTGACTAATAGGAACTCTCTTACTCAGTAAACATAGATATCTTAGCTGATTGGCAACCCAGAAAAGAAGCTGTAAATGATAAACTCTGTTTAAAGTACAGTTCAAAAAAAAGTTTCCCTTTTTTACAATAGTTTAGGTATTGGCTGAAGAAAATAGCTGAAGTTTAAAAACAATTACTTAAGTGGTAGTTGAATTTTATTTTCTTAGTATTTGGAAATGATTCGTTCCTTTACATTCACTTAGCTCCATAAAGGCTGTGAATCAATTAGCACTCTTGTCATATTAAACATAAAATAAAATAAAGTAGTATTCAAAATTACCACTTCTGGATATTTTCTCCAGATCTCTTCTTGCTCCCAACTTTCTTTCCTTACTTGTCCCTGTTCTTGATGTTTCAGTATTACTTATACTTTTTGGGAGGAGAAGGATAGTTGTCTCAGGAATGGGATGGGGGGAGATGGGAGGGGTATTTTTGGTTTTGTGGGTTTTCTGGGGGCAGTTGTTATTGTTTGTTTTAATTATCATCCTAACACCTAGTACTCTTTCTTAGTCATCTAGATGAGGAAGATTTTTTTTTATAAAAGCTATACATTGTAGTTTAATAGCAATCACATATCTGGCAACCAAGATCCAAAACAAGCTCTAAACTGGGGCACAGCAAAGGGGGAGCCCTATAAGTCAATGCATTCAAATCAGTGCAGTTTACTGGAAACCCCCTAATTTTATGGCTAGCCCTAACCTTGTGTAACAAACTGACTTACCACTCTTAGCATATTGGAAATTGCAAATATTAACGGTGGGCAAGGGCAACAGGTTGACATGCTGTCCCCAGGAGAGGTTATATTGGAAATGAACAAAAACCCACAACAAGCAAAGTTCCTCAAACAATGGAGTCTGGGGTCTTTAAAACTGATGAACTATATTCAATAACCCTGCACCGTTTGGTCTTAAAAAAAAATTACTACCATTTTCCCTCTATTCTTATATATATGTTTTTACTTTTTAATGTTTAAGAAATTAAAATGAGTCTTAGAAGTGATGTCTTTTTTAACAGTGTTTCTTTCCTTTAATGAAATTCAGTATTGTATATCTTACAACATAGGATAAAATAAATGAGGTAATGAATGTTGCATAAAAAAGTTGAATTGGGTTCACTGTCCTCTGGATTGAGAGTTTCAACATTTTATAGACATTTCCACCCCAAATAAGGCATTTTCATCTCTTAATTTGACGTAAAGGGGTAATCTAGAAAATTAAGTTATGTGGAGCACTTGATTCCCCACAGATGCCTGATAAATGAACTATATATCCTAAGCATATGGAGCTCCCAAAGGCAGCCAAGGGTTATAAACTGTTGCTAGCTTACATTCTTATTAAGTTTTCTTTTTTCCAGATTAACTGGTGTTTGACATTTTTAAAGAGCTACTCTAGGGGCCCCTGACTGGTCCAGTCAGAAGAGCATGCCACTCTTGAACTGAGGGTCTTGAGTTTGAGCCCCACGTTGGGTGAGAGATTATGTACATAAAGAAAAGTTTAAAAAAAATAAAGACCTGCTCCAGTGAAATTTAAAAGCTTCATATGTTTCAAAAGCATAATTTTTCAGCTTCCACATGAAAAAAAAATGTGCACATCTTTTCACTCTCACTTGATGAAGAAAAGCTATATGCTTGAGCAGACAGTGTTTCTTGGCTATTTCTCTTGCTTTATTTTGGTAACAGTTAGCTAACCTAGTCCTCAAGCTGTCCTTCC
Source organism: Meles meles (assembly GCF_922984935.1). Lineage (NCBI taxonomy): Eukaryota > Metazoa > Chordata > Mammalia > Carnivora > Mustelidae > Meles > Meles meles. The sequence continues at coordinate 45,628,438 of NC_060075.1, read as the reverse complement.
CCAAGTTAAAAAATCTAAACTCCTATTCAGATATTTATAAATCTCTCTATCAGACTGGCACTGTAATCCATCAACATTGTATGCAAAGATAAAAAAGATGCAAGTTCTACTCCCAAAGGGCTCAAGAGGGTGTTGATATAAAAACAGATGACTTGAGGCTGCTGAGTGGCTCAGTGAGTTAAGCCTCCGCCTTTGGCTCAGGTCATAATCTTGGGGGTCCTGGGATTGAGCCCGGCATCAGGCTCTCTGCTCAGCAGGGAACCTGCTTCTTCTTCCCCCTCTGTCTGCTCTCTGCCTACTTGTGATTTCTCTCTGTGTGTTAAATAAATAAAATCTTAAAAAAAAAACACAACACCCTAGAGGTCTTATTAAGAGCTGACCATTAATCAATAAATTTTTTGTGAAATATACTCCTATAGCTTATCCCAATTTTGATAAACTAAAAAACACTTCTATAGGCCATCCCAATTTCAATAAACTGAAGTAAAATTTCAGTAAACTGAAGTACACTCTCAAAGCTCATCCCAATTTCCACAACTCCTTAAAAATATACAGAGTAGAGTAATATCGTGTAACAGAAAAGGGCTCTCTTTGGAAAAGACTTTCAGTATGTGTGAGTGCACTTTAAGCATACACACACATATGTGTGTGTTCTTGCTATAATTCCACTCCATTTCTCTCTCACTCCTGAAAAGTATATTTGAAGAAAAGTAAGATCTTAGGAATGGCTTGAGTCCGCTCACCAAGTTAAGTAAATCATTCAAAAACTTTATGGTTTTATTATTAGTAGCAAATTACTGTGACATCCCCCACAAAATCCATCCACAATCGACACTGCCCAGAGAATCCAGTCTAGTAAATTCTACTTACAAAATCAGTAAGAATTAAACTTGAAAAAGAGTTAGAAAAGGTTAAAATTGTCCACTAACTTACAGGATACGCTGACAGCATGGTAACCTCCAGGAGTTTAGTTACTATTCCTAGTAAAATGAGATGTATTTGACCCAGAAATTATCCATGAATATGTGCAAAGAAGAGTAGACCCCAAAGCTCTCAAGACACATATGCCAGTTCAGCCACTGGCCCTTCTTTCAGCCTTCAGTGAAGCTGTCTTCCCCTCCCCAAGTTTACTCTATTTATCTCTACTGTTTGTCCAGCAGGTACCAGTAGCCAGGTAGGTCTGAGCAATGAGGCAAAGTAGAAATGGTGAAACCAACAGTTGCTTCAGTTGCTACTGCACAGTTATAAGTTCTTCATCCCAACTGTGGGCATCACTCAGCAGGCTGAGACTGGCCATTCGTAACTAACCACAATTTGGCAGAGTCTTTGTTTATCCAGCACTCCCTCATGGGTCATTTTTGTGATGAATAGTTTTTGTTTTACTTGACTGAACACCTGATTCCAAGAGCAGCTAAGCTTAACCGTGTGTATGAGAGAGCTGGACTGTCGCCACCCACGGGACACAGAACCTTGGACGCTGTGCCTTCCAGGTTTCAATACCTACCCTTCCTTTAGCGTTTCACAGGAAATACCAATTTACAGTTCTCCTTGCCTCACCATTGCTAGAAATTCTTAAATAAATTGAAATATTAAAATTAAAATAATATACTTCCTAATTGCAAACAACACTATAAAACTATAGTAATCAAAACAGTTTGGTACTGTCATAAAAACAGACAGAAGGACCAAAGGAACAGAATTGAGAGCCCAGAAATAAACCTAAGTTTATACACAGTAAATTAATATTTGACAAAGGAGGGAAGAATACTGAATGGAGAAAAGGCAGTCTCTTCAATAAATGGTGCTGGACAAAATAGACATTCATGTTCCTATGCAAAAGGATGAAACTAGAGGGGCACCTGGGTGGCTCAGTTGGTTAAGAAACTGCCTTTGGCTCAGGTCACAATCCTGGAGTCCAAGGATCCAGTCCCACACCCACACTGGGCTGCCTGCTTAGCAGGGAGTCTGTTTCTCCCTCTGACTTGTCCCTTCTCATGTTCTCTCTCTTTCTCATTCTCTCTCTCTCTCTCTCTCAAATAAATAAATAATATTTTTTTTAAAATGGAATGAAACTAGATCCCTATTTTTACACCACTTACTAAAGTTAATTCAAAATGAATTAAAGACCTGAAACTATGAAACTCCTAGAAGTAAACATAGGTAAGAACCTCCTTGAAACAGGTCCTGGCAATGATTTTTGGATACATCACCCAAAACACAAGCAAAAATATCCAAAAATAAACAAGTGGAAAAGCATCAAACCAAAAAGCTTCAACACAGAAAAAAAGTCAATGAAGTAAAAGAACAGCTTATGGAATGAGAAAAAAAATATTTGAAAACCATATATCTTATAAGGGGCTAATACCCAAAATATATAAAGAACTGATATATGACTCAACAGAAAAAAAAATCCAATTAAAAAATAGGCAAAAGACCTAAACAGACATTTTTCCAAAAATAATTTATGAATGGTCAACAGGTACCTGAAAACATGCTTAACACCTCTAGTCATTAGGGAAATGCACATCAAAACCACAAAAAGTTATCACCTCACACCTGTCAAAATGGCCATCATTAAAAAACACAGATGATAACAGAGGCTGGCATGGATTTGGAGAAAAGGGAACCCTTCTGTACTGTTGGTGGGACTTATTTTTTTAAGAAAGATTTTTTTTTTTTTTTTTTTTTTAAAGATTTTATTTATTTATTTGACAGCAAGAGAGAGATCCCAAGGGATGCAGGCAAGGGGCAGGGTGGAAGCAGGCCCCCTGCTGAGCAGAGAGCCAGATGCCTGGTTTGATCCCAGGACTCTGAGATCATGACGTGATCATGAGAAGGCAGAGGCTTAACCCACTGAGTCACCCCGACACCCCTGTTGGTGGGACTTAAACTAATATAGCCACTATGGAAAACAGTATGGCGATTCTTCAAACAATTAAAAATAAAACTATCATAAGATCCAGTAATTCCACGTCTGGGAACATAGCCAAAGGAAATAAAAATAGTAACTCAAAAAGTATTTGCACCCCCATATTCATAACAGCATTATTTACAATAGTCATGACACAGCAATGATCTAAGTGTCCACCGATGGATAAATAGATAAAGAAGTTGTAGTATATATATACAATGAAATATTATTCAGCCATTAAAAAAAGAAAACTGCCATTTGCAACAACATGGATGGGCCTTGAGGGCATTATGCTAAGTGAAATTAGTCAGACAGAGGAAGACAAATACTCTATGATCTCACTTATAAATGGAATTACACAAAACAAAATAATACGACCAAACCTATAGAAAAAGAGATTAGGGGCGACTGGGTGGCTCAGTGGATTAAAGCCTCTGCCTTCGGCTCAGGTCATGATCCCAGGGTCCTGGGATCCAGCCCCACACTGGGCTCTCTGCTCAGCAGGGAGCCTGCTTCCTCCTCTCTCTCTGCCTGCCTCTCTACCTACTTGTGATCTCTCTCTCTCTGCCAAATAAATAAATAAACAAAAAATCTTAAAAAAAAAAAAAAAGAAAAGAAAAGAAAAAGAGATTAGGTTTGTGGTTACCCAAGGCAGGAAGTTGGGGAAGGAGAATCTGGAGGAAGATGATCAAAAGGCACAAGCTTCTGTTGTAAGACAAATGAGTACTAGAGACGTAATGTACAATGTGAAAACTGCAGTGCTGTTGTGTGAGATACAAGAAAGTCATTAAGAGAGTGAATATGAAGAATTCTCCTCAAGGGGAAAAAAGTCTTTTTTGGTTTTTGCTTTTTCTTGTATTTTATCTATATGAGAAGATGGATGCTAACTACACTTATTGAGGTAATCATCTCACAAAATATGTAAGTCAAACCATTATGCTATATATCTTAAACTTAGACGGTGATGTATGTCAGTTATATCTCAATAGAGTAGTAAGAGCTAGTGAGCACTTACTGTGTGCTAGGCACTGTGCTATGTGTTCCCCTTACATTTTCAAATCTCAACAAATCTATGTAGTTACAGAAGGGAGAACTAAGACTCAGAGAGGAGAAGTAACTCCCTCAGGATCATAAAACTAATAAATGGCAGAGTTAATATTCTAATCTATCTCCAACACTCAAGTTTTATTGACTATCTTTTCCTACTTACTCAAGCATAAATTTCCTACTCAACTTAGGTATAAGAATGTACCTCTATGAGGGAATGATTTATTTTTCACAAAAGGTTGTTATATAGGGAGGTAGAGAGGTCTCATGGAAAAAGTACTATTTCTGGGGTACCTGGGTGGCTCAGTGGGTTAAAGCCTCTGCCTTTGGCTCGGGTCATGATCCCAGGGTCCTGGGATCGAGCCCCACATCAGACTCCCTGTTCAGCAGAGAGCCTGTTTCTACCATTCCTCTGCCTGCCACTGCCTACTTGTGCTCTCTCTCTATCTCTCTGTCAAATGAATAAATGTGAAGTGTGTAAACCTGGCGATTCACAGACCTGTACCCCTGGGGATAAAAACACATTATATGTTTATTAAAAAAAAAAAATTTGGAAGAGGAGGCGAACCATAAGAGACTATGGACTCTGAAAAACAACCTGAGGGTTTTGAAGGGTCAGGGGTGGGAGGTTGGGGGAACAGGTGGTGGGTAATGGGGAGGGCATGTTTTGCATGGAGCACTGGGTGTTGTGCAAAAAGAATGAATACTGTTACGCTGAAAAAATAAATAAAATGGAAAAAAAATCTTTATTAAAAAAAAAAAAAGAAAGGGGGCGCCTGGGTGGCTCAGTGGGTTAGGCCGCTGCCTTCGGCTCAGGTCATGATCTCAGGGTCCTGGGATTGAGTCCACATCGGGCTCTCTGCTCGGCAGGGAGCCTGCTTCCTTCTCTCTCTCTCTGCCTGCCTCTCTGTCTACTTGTGGTCTCTCTCTGTCAAATAAATAAATAAAAAATCTTAAAAATAAATAAATAAATAAATAAATAATCTTAAAAAAAAAAAAAAAAGACAGACATCTAGGACTGTTTTAGTCCTAGATGTCACGCACTATGTATCATTGGCATGGCTATTGCTATGCCTCCCTGTGCTTCATGTTCCCCATCTAGAAAATGGACTAATAATACTTGCTCTTCACACTGCACAGAGCTGAAAAACTAAAAAACGAGAGGCTGCATGTGAATGAGTTTTGACAAAAATTAAACAAGCACTACAGCTGGTATTATTAAAATTTTTACATGCACCTATCTTGAAATGCAGATGAGCCACAAGTACTCAGCTTTGGAGATGATGTTCATTATTATGGATATTTCCGATAGTGTGCCCTACATGTTTTTTCATATGGTAGATATTCAAAAACTATCATGTTGTTGGTTGATAATAAATATGTATGTCAACCATCATAGCCTGAAAGCTAGTATTAACTGGCAGCCATTTAAAAAGAGAGATTAAATTTATTTCAAAAGTAACTAAATGTTTGCTAATTCTATCTTTGACCAATCTTCCTGAATTTGGGCAACAAGAACACAGGTTGGTAGCTGTGCTTATTTGATTGATAACCATGGCACGTTCTACCCCTAACTCAATTTAATGGACTCCACTATTTGCATCCAATTTCCACACTTCATTCTGAAGGCAGAGGGGGACACACCTTGAGAAAAAAGTGAGGTTTTGATTCTTTAGTCTCCAAGTAAACACAAAATAATTTGCCCCACTGTGTATGTTTGGTATGGACAGATTCTCAGCAAAATTACTGAAAGTATAGGGGCCAAAACTGAAAACCCAAAATGGAGCATTTGACGGCTCTATACAAGAACATCTTCACTAGGGAAATTCTACTTTCTAGGTTTCTTCTATAAGCTCAGATTTTGGTTTTGTTTCCAATGAGTCTCTCCAGAGAAAATATCCATTCATCCTACCAGGTACTTTGACACAGGAGTTCCATGTTAAGATAAATGTATTTGACACATCAGAATACCTGTAGAAACTATCTCAGATGATGCCATTAAAAAGACTCATCATTCTCCGATTGACTTATTTCACTAAGCATGATACGCTCTAGTTCCATCCACGTCGTCGCAAATGGCAAGATTTCATTTCTTCTCCCTGATATGAGGACATGGAGAAGCAACATGGGGGGGTAGGGGGATAGGAGAAGAATAAATGAAACAAGATGGGATTGGGAGGGAGACAAACCATAAATGACTCTTAATCTCACAAAACAAACTGGGGGTTGCTGGGGGGAGGTGGGATTGGGAGAGGGGGAGCGGGCTATGGACATTGGGGAGGGGAGGCGAACCATAAGAGACTATGGACTCTGAAAAACAACCTGAGGGTTTTGAAGGGTCAGGGGTGGGAGGTTGGGGGAACAGGTGGTGGGTGATGGGGAGGGCACGTTTTGCATGGAGCACTGGGTGTTGTGCAAAAAGAATGATTACTGTTACGCTGAAAAAATAAATAAAAAGGGAAAAAAAAAAAAAGAAATATTACAGGGGCGCCTGGGTGGCTCAGCGGGTTAAAGCCTCTGCCTTCGGCTCGGGTCATGATCCCAGGGTCCTGGGATCGAGCCCCACGTCAGGCTCTCTGCTTGGTTGGGAGCCTGCTTCCTCCTCTCTCTCTCTGCCTGCCTCTCTGCCTACTTGTAATCTCTATCTGTCAAATAAATAAATCTTTAAAAAAAAAAAAAAAAAAAAAGACTCATCATTTTTTGAGAGCTACAACCCAGAGAGCATTTTCATGGTAACTTGCATGAAAAAGAAAGGGAAAAAATAAGGCAACATGTACTGTTCTTTTGAGTTTGTAAAATATTAAGCAAAAGATAGATAGATAGATATCAACAATAAAATAGGAAAAGTAGAACTATAGAAATGGGGTATCTTAGTACCTTGGTGCACAGTATTTTGAGGGGAACATTTTAAACTGTGATGATTTAACACTTTGTCATTTGAAGTTAAGCATATTTCCTTATTCTTTTCCCAAATATATTCTCCATTTCAATCCTCTTCTGTAAGCAAAACTTATTGCTGTGAAGTCTAGAAGGCTGAAAAAGGTCCTGTTTGTGTAGCCAAGGGCTGAGGATCTCCCAAAGACTCATGCTCCCTCATTCATGGTTGGGTTGGGTAGTTGAAAAATGGTTGCACGACCAGGGGCCACCTGTCCCAACCTGCTTGCAAGGAGGTGAAACTATGGGACTACTTCTCAAAAGGAAGGCACGAGTGTCACGTGAGGACCAAGAATCTTAAGAAGCACTTGTCCCTTCTTCACTCATCCCCCCCCTTCTCTGGCTGAATGCAGACATTTCACAGGATGTGCCCCAAGATAGAAAGAGCTTGGGCACCCAAATGATCAGTTGGGAGCTTGGCCACATGACAAGGAACATGTGAAGAAGAAGTAAATTTCAGTAATGCTATGTCACTGACAGTTTGGTGTTTGTTACAGCAGCTAGCATTACCCTAAACAGTCTAATCTGCTATCTCAGTTTTCTATTACACAGGTTTTCTTTTTGATGGGTCTCTTAACAGGTCTATTTATCTCTAGTGAAAAATTTGGTTCATCTATTCCTGGATTTTAGGTACTATAAAGATTGCCAAGAATCTGTCCCTCTGGCTTACGGAAATAGCTACCTACACTTTTCTCCATTTATCTATAGCAGCTTGGCTTATCATCCCAAATTACTACTATTTGATGGAAGTGATTATAAGAGAATAGAGTTGTAGTGTGAGTCATAAATGTAAGTTTAAATATTGATTATGAGTAGCCCTGGGCAAATTCCTTCACAGTGACTCAGTTTCTTCCTTTGCAAAAACACAATGACACTTTTTACCTCTAATTTGACATTTCATGTTTTGATATTCCCTGTCTTTGCTTGTTCTGCCAGGTCACAGGTGAAGATGATTGATTTGTCTTCCATGGCACATCATGAAAGATTAAAGATTTTTAAACTTTTAATATTTATAGCTTTTAATGTGTTAATACATAAAACAGTTTGATGCATGCTCAAAATGTACTCCCGAGTAGATTGACAAGTAAAATAAACTTCCATAGGTGTACATGAGCTCTCTTATCCAGAAGAATGGGCTCTCTAAATCTCTCAGTAGATAGAGATAAGTTAAATGAAGTGAAAACTTGTTAACTGGGGTTTGGACTGAAGTCATTTATAATTATTAAGTTTTTCTCTCTCTTAACACAGAGTCACCTTTTAAATCACTTCAACTCACACTTTGGGGAACCCTGTCCTGAAATCTGTTTCTGTTTAACCTACCTATCCATATCACCTACAGCCAACAAGGGAAAACAAAATTCAGAATGAGTTTGTCAAGCAAAAATTCAAATTAAAACTAACTCATGAACTTTGTTTTCTAACAAAACATAAACTTTGTTCTCTAACAAAGACTCAACAGTCAAATCAAAATTCCTAACTTCTATCCCAATTATAAGTGTCTTACCAAAAATCCACAAAAAGAAAATTGAATGCCAGTCAGTCAAAATCATGAGCAGATAAACAATGAAACCAATTTATATTTGCACAGGTGTCTGCTTCCCTTCCATAAATTGGCGTGTCCAACCATGCAGAAAAGATTTTTCTCCTGGAATAAAATATTCTTCCTAATAAGCATACACAATTTCTCTACAGAGAGATCATAATCTGAACATATGATAGCATCCAAGGCAAAATTGGCCAATATGCACACTAAGGAATAAAAAATGGAGATATTTTATTAATGTTCCTTTTTACAGAAACAAAAGAAAATGTCCCATGCTAAAACCATAGTGCTATTAAAGTAGAAGTTTTAAACACATATATTTTCTCCTGTCTTACATTTCACACTAGATAGGCAAGTCAGTTAACCCCTCTGATATAGACATAAAGATACGTTTTTGTGCCTACACAACTCAGTATTTGGCATTTCAAGCATAAGGGTAACGGGTCAGTTTTCCATTTGTTCTTTTACTCTGGACATTAGCTAACTTGGGGTTATCAGGCATAAATAGAAACCTTTTCCAGTAACCCTAGCATCACCTAATTCCATCATTCAAAAATGTCTTTTTATATGACCTTGAAAACAGTTGCAGAAAACAGCTCCCCTGTATGGACAGAACCAACTGCACCCAACCCCCTCTGAGCTGATGCACAGGGTTCATAGTCAAGAGGCAGAGCAAGAGAATAAAAGGAAGAGACTCGGCATTAGAGAACTGGGAAATCACTGGCAAATTTAGTTTGGTTCTCTATAACATCTAATAAGAGAATACTTCTTTAGTGCTGTCATTTTTTAAAAATGGGGAACATTGGCCACATTAGGCCAGTTTTTATGCAGCATTACGTACACTGGTGCTCCCTTCCTGAGTAGCCAAAATGCACTTTCTCAGCAGTTCACCTCCCCGCTGCAGCTTTGGTTACTGCTGGCAGTGGTAGGGGGTAAGGGCAAAGCAGGTAGAAAACATCATCCCCCTCAAGCCACTGAGCAACAACCAGGACCTGATGCGTTTTATATTTTTTAACAAGTTGCCATCTACATGATAAATAACTGAAAATCAACTGGGTATTACTAAAAGTACTGTTTCCAGCCACGGATCTCCAGTTTGGTCCACCTGCAATACTGGATATGCTAGTAAGTTGTCTTTTCATTCACTGAGGTGTTCTAAACCTGAATATACTTCAGTGATTAAATGAAACGTCTTTTTTGGTTTACAAATTGTTTTAAACCTAACGTCATACAATGTTTTCTTATCCAAACTTCTGCATGGCAAATTACCTTACAGTCATGCTAGAGCCAAGCTAAGTGACACAGACAAGAAAGACTTGATCTCAGTTTCCTCATTCAGGCTCATGCATTTTTTCCAGGTCTCATCAATTTATCCTAGTAAGCTTCCAATCAACATTAGTAATTGCTTCTCTTAAAAACTGCAATCATATTTAGATATGTTTTATCTTTTATAAATACTTGCTGCTTCAGGTGAATCTGACATATATGGTCAAAATATTCCTAAAGAACTGTCTGTAAACTGACTTTTTTAATAGAGAAATTTAAACATGTAGTCAAGAGTACTCATTATTTACAGAAAGTCTATGACTATTTCTTTTGCAAAATTCTCTTTTGCAATGTGAACATCCAGCCTTAATTTATCTATTTTGTAACTCCCGGTCTTTGTATATCAAGTATATATATAAAAAAAAATGCCTACCACAGCACATGGTAGTGCTCATTCAATAAATATTCTGATTTAGTGCAGCTTCAGGAAATCCACAAAATAATCTATATATATCACAGTGCACCCAGACACATTTTGTAAAATTATGTACAAGTTTCTGAACTTGGAATAATTTGGGCATATTCATGATATATCAGATATTAAATGACTCCATGGAATTTTTGAGTTTTAGAGAAATCTTTGGATTGGATTAACTATCAGAGAGCTTAGTCACTTGGGAAATCAATTTCCAGATTCTTGACTTCTCTGTGTAGTTTTCCCCAGAACTAATCTTTCTGTAGCTGAGACTTCCTACCAGTTCTCCTTCCTACCATTCCTTCCCCCCATGTAAAAACCCAAGAAGTCACAAACAAAGAGACAAGACAAAATAGCAGTCCTCAACACCTTGTTTAATCGAAGTACCATAACTATCTTTGTCTACATTGTAAATAGCTTTGCTATGTACACATAACAATTATTTATTTTAAAAATTATAATTCATTCACATAATATTCATCAACTTTTTTTTTTAAGATTTATTTATTTATTTATTTGACAGAGAGAGAGATCACAAGTAGGCAGAGAGGCAGGCAGAGAGAGGGGAAGGAAGCAGGCTCCCTGCTGAGCAGAGAGCCCGATGCGGGGCTCGATCCCAGGACCCTGAGATCATGACCTGAGCCGAAGGCAGTGGCTTAACCACTGAGCCACCCAGGCGCCCCAATATTCATCAACTTTATACTAATAATAATTCTAAAGATTATCCAATCCAGAGGGGAAAAAGGTTAACACTTAAAGACTTATGGTCACAAAAATAGAAAATAAATGCAGTTTTATTAATATTCATATTTTTTCAAGACACCATGATAGGGTGATCAATAAGAGATGTTCAAACATAGGATAATAGTCTCTAAAAGAAGTGGAATAAATAGTTTCCAAGTGGTGAAGAACTTGTTTCTGTTATTTTTTTAAAGATGATACTAGACATCAAATTAAGTCAAATATTGTGTTGTATACACTTTAAGGACTGATGTATAAGTTTCATTTTAAACTATCAATATTTATAATATATCAGAAATAACAGTTTTCAACTTACTAAAATTAAAAGGTAACTATAGTGGAGAAATCTGCAGGATATGATCTTAACCAAGGGATCAAAGTTAACAGACCAAGATTGGGACAACTGGTATCCTGTAACTCCTAATGTGTCATAGTGACAAGGACACAACACCACTTCTGGGAAATTCCTGTGAAAGACGCATTACCTGAATCTAATAACGAGGAATTTTCTGACGAACCCAAGCTGAGGGATATTCAACAAAATAGCTAGTCTTTATTCTTTAAAATGTCAAGATCATGAAAGCAAAGAAGATGGAGGAACTCTTTTGGATTCCTATAATAGGTGATCCTGGACTAGATGAAACTGCTATGCATGAAGACATGAAATTTGAATGCAAAACTGTAAGTGTGATAACAGTTTTTTATCAGACTTCTTGACTTGGGTAATTGTACTGTGATTATGGTGGAAATGTCCTTGCTCATTGGAAATGTACACTGAAGTATATAAGAATAAGGGAGTACTTAACCTAAATGGTTCAAAGGAAAAATAGGTAGGTAGATAAACAGATGGACAAACAGATAATGAATAAAGAAGAAAATTGGCAAAATGTTAACAATATTAACAATGAATTTGGTGAAGGGTATTATGGGTGTTCTTTGTACTACTCTAGAAATTCTCCATAAGTTTGTAATTATTTCAAAATAAAAAGTAAATAAAATAAAATCTACATGTCAAATTAAAATATGGGAAGGGTGCCTCAATGGCTGAGTCAGTTAAGCGTCTGCCTTCAGTTCAGGTCATGATCCCAGAGTCCTGGGATCAAGCCTGATATAGGGCTCCCTGCTCCACAGGGAGTCTGCTTCTCCCTCTACCCTTACCCCCTTCTTGTGCTCTTTTTCATGCTCTCTCTCATGCCCTCGAAAATAAAAATAAGATTAAAAAAAAATTAAAATATAGGAGTGAATACATCATTTTCCAGAGTCTTACCAGGTATTATTAGTCAAAATTTGGTAAAATCCTTGAAAATTCTGGACTGCTCCTCTCTCTCAACAGGATCCTTGTCAGTCATACAATTTCTGCTCTCCTGAACTCCCATTCACGCATTTCCCAACAATGAGATCTGTGTGTTGAATTTTATCATCTCCTTTCCCAATTTTGTCTTGCAAATTGATACTCTCTCTCTGTCTCCCACTTTCTTAGGAAATAGTAAAGATAGTTATCACTTTCTATTTAATAAGCATGAACTGTTTGCCTAGAGAGGCAACAAGTTAATTAAGTTTAAAGATGAATGATCTACAATTAACCTGAGTTTATATTGTCAGCATATGGAGAAAAAAGAAAACAAGATGTATCCAAAACTCCTCACCATCATTAAATTATTTTTATCTATAGCCTATATATATATTTCATATGTATTCTATATATACAGTATATATACACCCCACACATATATATAACTGAGCATTAAGCATATGGATAAAGTCTCTCTGTGATAAAATATACAAGGTATATTATTGAGATTTCTCTTTAAAGAGAATGATGTAGCTCTAAATCCATATTTCATATTTTTTATATGTGGTCTTGAGTAAGGAAAGGGTTAAGATATCGGCAGAGAGAGATAGGAGGCTCCTGACTCCCTTGACCAGGCTCACAGAAACCCCGATGTGGAGAAATGCTGAGGCATACAAAAACAGAAATAAGGGAACAAACCAGACCACCTGGCCCTGAAGGTTAGAGGATGTATTTTTTTGGCAGCTACACTGTAATCACCAAAAATGACCAGAACTCAAAGAAGTAAGCCATTAAGGATGTTATCAATAGTCCTCGCTTAAACCAAGACGGCACAAGAACTTCAAGGCCACAAGCTTTCCAGTCACTTTTTAATAAAAGACCATCAGCAAAACCCCACAGTAGCAATCCATTCAGGACCCCTCTCACTCTAGAGAGCTTTTTTATTTCCTTTCTGCTCTCTCCTTCACTTAATAAGCTTTCACTTCACTTCACCCTTTTGTGTCCGTGAGAGTCATTCTTCAACCCCATGAGACAAGAACCCTGCAACCCCGCAACAGTCTCAGAATGTATGGAATAAGCTCTCATTCGTCTCCACTCCATTCTTCTGAGGAAAACAGAAAATAATCCCATCTGACAGATAAGAACAGGGGGGCAAAATGGGACAAGGGACTTGTACTGTATAAAATCATAGGTAGAGATTATTCAACTAAATTGAGAAATTCGCCCTCCCAGGTACCCATCTATAATTCCATAATGGATCATGCTGGGGCATGCTGGAATTTTCCTATCCCACAAACATAGATACATGTACATGCATATACATGCTGCATAATATACATATGGAAGTGAACTTACATACATGAATATATTTAACATTGACATTAACAAAAATAGACCATTTCACCCAAACTCAGGCATGAACCAACACCAATAAAAATATCTCCAGGAGGCACCTGGGTGGCCCAGTCAGTCAAGCGTCTGCCTTCTGCTCAGATCATTATCACAGGGTTCCTGGATTGAGCTCAGCAGGGAGTCTGCTTCTCCCTCTCCCTCTACCCCTACCCTCTGCTTGTTCTCGCTCTTTCAAATAAATAAATAAAATCTTTTCAAAAAAAAAAAAAACTTCAGAAATCAGTTTATTTCCTTTTGTTCTTCTCAACAAAAGGACTTAATGAATATGTGAACAGAAGAAAGTAGATATCTGCAAAAACAAATCCTGCCTCAGGTTGCTGAGAAGTCCCTTAAGCCACAGACAGTTCAAATCTCAAGACACAAAGACAAACTTACAGCCAACAATCCCAGTAAAATCTAGAGTAAATGTCAAAAGAAAATTCCTGATATACTGTCAACCTTTCTATCATGCCCAGAGTTTCATAATTAGAAATCAAATGCCAGCTTCTAAATGCTCAAAAGCCTTCCAGCACCTTTCCATCAAAATAGCACAAAATAAAGAGGCACTTTGTTCCCACTGACCTCCCGGGCCTTTTACTGAAAGCAAACCAATTCTAACTAAAGGAGCCTAGATAATATTTCAAAAGTGTTGCTACTCCTAAAATCTCTTCACCTTGTAAGCACCGAATTGCAGACATCTTTCAAAGCAAGTTCACCTTGGCTGGTAAGTGCCAACGACCCCCAAGAGTCTACACACAATAAAAAGGAGTCCTTTGTAATCATTGTAATCATTGTAACAGTTGCTATTTGTAATAGTTGAAAACCAAAGATTTCCAGTTTATGACAGTTCTGTGGAGACAGAATATAAACCTTGCAATGGATAGTCTTATGGGCCACATTTTCCACTCAGAGTGTGACTCACTTCTGCTTCAACTGTATTCCATAAGGGCTGCAGAGAGGGTGCGGTGGGTTAGAGGGGGTCAGAGAAGGAAGGAGGAGGTGCAAAATTAGAACTAAAATAATGGGACCTTAAAGTTCTCTGGTCAGAGAACAGAGAGAAGCCATCAGCAGGAGACAAAAGGAAGAGGAGATGACACCATTAATTTCAAGGAGCCCTACAGGGGAAGGTAGCTGACAAATGGGAGGCCCGCAAACCCACGGGAGGGTTCCAGAAGGGCAATATGTCTCCCTAGGACTGGTCTGAGCCAAATGATTCAGCACTTACACATCTGAGTTTGCCATCTAATGCCTCCCTGTCTCCACACCAGTCAAGACCCACACATACAGATCAGGAGTTGAGCAGATACAAGCAGGAATTACCTGAGAATGGAGACAGGCCACAAGTTGAACCTCAGCACATTCAGGGTCTTCTGAAAAGACAGGTCCACTTGCCTGGTCCAATTGACCATGGCCCATAACCAGGTCAACTCCACCATTAAGTTTGGCTCCCCGGTTACAGAATATCTAGATTTTGGTGTCTTTAGGTTGTCCTTTTCCCCTCTGATTAAAGGCAACTTTTGTTAACTTCTTACTATAAAAGCAGTGCATTTGAAAAATTGGAAAATACAAAGAAGAAAAAAACAAGCCAGATGCTCACCACAGAGATAAACATCATTAACCACTATGTATATAAGTAATAATAAATCCAAAATAAGAATAACTGCCTATATTTATGGATCAATTACCATGCTAGTCACTCATAAATGTTTGATAGATATATTCTTATTTTAATCTCACTGTAAAACATAACCTAAAAAAAGGTAAGAAAAAAGTGTTAAACCCATTTTACAGATATTTAAAACCAAATATCATGCTGAATCACTAGGCTATATTGTTTGGCACATATTTGCTCATTTGTTTATTTGTTTTGCACATAAGCATTTATTTAGTAATGAAATAATTTCTATATTAAAATCTGAAGTCGGGACACCTGGGTGGCTGTCATTAAGTGTCTGCCTTCAGCTCAGGTCATGATCCCGGGGTCCTGGGATCAAGCCCCACACTGGGCTCCCTGCTCGGTGGGAAGCCCACTTCTCCCTCTCCCACTCCCCCTGCTTCTGTTCCCTCTCTTGCTGTCTCTCTGTCAAATAAATAAATGAAATATTAAAAAAAAACAAACAAACAAAACTAAGGTCTCCCCATTCAGAAATATGAATTTTTCCCAAATTATTCAAAGCTTCTGACAGTAGAGAACTAGTGTTCCTCAGCTCTGCTCACAACCTGTCGAGTTTATTCTTTAGTTTTGATGCAGGTAGGACTGGGATTCTTTTCTCCCAGTTATATTATTGTGTGTGTGTGTGTGTGTGTGTGTGCATATATATATATATATATATATATATATATTTAGGATTCCCTATAATTTTTCGGGTAATCTGTCACATTTAAGAAAAAGACCAAAGATATTTTTTTATTAAGGATTAAAAGCCATGGGGAAACGGAGAAAGGAAGAGTAACTAGCAGTTAACTTGATTTGGTTTCCTTGTAAGACACAGAAATAAGTGCAGATACAAAACATCAATGAGCATCTACTTATTGATTTATTCTGCCAGTGAATTAGACACTAGAAGGTTATAAAAGAATCCTGAAACCACTGACCTTGACATGAAAGAGAGTTTACAAAATGGGTAGGAGGTTGAAGTTCATGTATGAAAATCTGTTAGCATCTACAGAGATAGCAAATACTAAATTGTGTAACATGAGTCCACCTGTGCTATTTATTAAGAAAGTCCCTAGAAAGCTGAGCTGGCAAAAGAATTCCCACCAAAATAAACAAGCTTATGTTATAACTAGTCAATGGGCAGTTACAAGATAAGAATCCAATATAAACACAGAGATTTTAATATAACACCAGAATAACATCTTTATGGTGAACTCCAAATACCCACTAAACTCTATCACTGTAGCTCCTCAAACAGTGAAAAAAATCAATAATACTCTTACTGAAAAATCTTGACGATAAGGAGGAAAGGGAACAACAGATTTATGAAACTACTTCTTGGAGTTGAACCACGTTGCTAAGATATGGGTAAGTCAAAAAGCATGGGGCTGCCTTCTTCCTTGAGTCTTAATTTATTCAATTGTTTTAGACACAAATCTCTTTTCTTAAGTTGAGAATTTATTGTGGTTTCACTTTTCCAAAGAAATGAAAATTGCATTGTTAAATAAACAACTTGTAGAGCCATCTATTTTCACTGCTACTTATTAACTACCTTTGCTCCCTGCACTGAATTTCTATTTAGTTACTTAGTCCAACACATCACTAGAACTAAACCAATGTTTCAGATTAGAATCCTTGAAGGAACAAGGTGGAAAGACCATTTAAAGCACACCACCTCTACTGGGAAAGTAGGCATCCCAGCCACATGGGGCTGCAGACCACGCTTCCTTTTTCTCCATTTTAATCTAGAAAGATGACGAAAGGGGAGGATGGGAAGAGAATGAGTCACTACTGAGCATTTCCTATACTCTTGGGACTGTGCTCATACTTCATAGGCTCTTCTTCAAAATGACCTTCTCAGATGGGTGTATTACCTCTGTATCACACCTTGATAACCAAGGCTTGGAGTAGTTACAGCATAACTGAAGCATATACACACAGGCTTGGGAACATAAGGGTAGGGTTCAAATATCAGCTCTACTGTTTACCAGCTATATGATCTTGAGTGAGTTATTCAATGACTTTGAGATAGCTTCTTCATCAATAAAATACAGAGAAAAAAAATTTTTTTCACTAGTAAGCATCAGAGCTGGTATTTGAACCCAGCTCATACTCCCAAGCCTGTGTACATGCACCTCAGTTATACTACAACTATTCTAAACCTCCGAGTCTGCAAGGATTATGTATATTCTATGTATATAGAATATGATGAGGATCTACGGACACTGAGGATTAGATACATACAACACTTAGCACAGTGCCAGACATATAACAAGAATCCAATTGGTGGCAGGCATTATTAGTAATAAGTCATAGCCATTATTACTAAGATGTATTACTAAGATGATTCTTCTGTTTGTCTCCACTTCAGTTCTGGGTTATCCTCCTGCCTTCTCTGCCCTGCTTTATGACACAAGACTTCTTCCTAAAGATGAATTACCAGAACTCCCTCACTGGTAGGGCTGTGTTTGGATAAGACCAGTGGGAACCACTAACAAGGAGTGAGAGGTCAGGAGGAGAGAAGTTCAGGTATTTCCACTTTCTTCTTCCTCTGAATTACATTTTCTGGCAATGGTGGTACCCTCCCACAACTCCAGACCCCTCTTCCGTAGTTCCTGTTCTTAATGGCTTCCTACAATGCTAATTCCTCTCCTTGTGCCTTCAGAATTAAGGGTAGTAATAACTTCCCATTGTTACTAGTTTCTGGGTACACCAACAACCCTTCGGTGATCCCCTTACTCCTGGGCCTACATTTGTAAGTTTTTCCTTCATTAAAAGCTCTTAACCCATCTGAGTTGAAGTCTGCTCCCTGCCAAACCCGAACTGATACCCAAACTCAAAAATCATGGGTTAGTCAATGAGGGACCCAACTACCACAATGACCCAATACCAGTGCTTTACAAAGCACTCATTTGCCAATGGAAATTTAAACTAAAGTGGAAGTTTACCACCAAATATTATTAAATAGCCATTCTTAGAAGGGAGGGGAGCATTGTTAAAGTAGAGCTGGCAATTACCAAACAATGCATTTGGTGACTTATTTTGACAATAATTAAAAACATTCTCCATCTCATCAAAAGCTTCCCCCCAATTACCCTGGTTGGTCCAAACCCAATCTTGAACATAGCACCAACTACAATTCAACTTTCTTCTGAGAAGCACTAATTTATCTTTATTCTGAGAAAAACCCTTCACAGAAACTTAAAAAAAAAATATGCCCAAACTATAGCCAGCACGGTTTTTCTCAGTCCTTCTGAAAACTGTTTACCATAAACCTCAAACTCTGGAAACCACCATTATCAAAATACCACCAGAGTGATTTTGCAAGCCATCATTTTTAACCATGTTCAGTTAGGACCTGACAGAAGCCTCTTTAGCAGGTCTTATTTTTCCCCTAGCAATTCCAAGTGTAATTGCTAATCAATCCACGGGGCATGAATAAGCATGCAATTACTCAGTTAAAGAATAATATGGGCATTTATTTGTACCCTCCAAGCTCAAGGGATATTGGATGCAATATCCAAAAGAGGCGTACTGTATGTTTTCAAAGACTCAAATTTGTATTTGCTTCAGTATTTCCCTTTTGCTGTTTCTGTGGATCTTTTCATGTTTTTGTTTTGGTGCACAATTTGCTATGTGAAGCTTAGGCGCATTAGATGAAATGTCCAAAGTAATGTGCCATAGTGTTTCACATGACTGTAATCAGTTTTGATGACTTGAAGCAATTTTATAAGTGACCCCACATTATTAGTGAATCATTGCAAATTTCCCATTTTGGAACGGAGTAATAAAACAGTAGTCTTGACAATTGCTGATCATCAACAAGCTCCAAGCTGGCAAGGCAAGCACAGAGTATGAGCTCTGAGAACTTGGCAACTTGCCACTTTCAATAATTATATTCTGCCAATCCCAACTCCCAGCTGCAATGTCAGCTGGATACAGAACTTATACGCATTTCCTGCCCTGTACATTGTACCACACAGCCACACAGCTGTTGGGTTTTGCCCCAGATGCGAGGACATTTCACTGAGGATTAAGTGATGGCTTATAAAAGTTCTTCCATTCAGAGAGAAGTGCCATAAGAATATTTTGGAATCCAGTGGATCCATGAAGAAAGGGGCAGCCTCGGGGCACCTAGGTGGCACAGTCGTTTTAGCTTGGTTTTGACTCAAGTCATGATCTTAGGGTCCTGAGATGAAGCCCATGTGCTCTGAGCTCAGTACAGAATCTGCTAAGACCTTTCCACTTTCCCCCTCTGTCCCTCCAACTCCAAATAGATAAATCTTTAAAAAAAAGAAAGAATGAAAAAGAGGCAGCCTCAGGTACACTTCCTTGTCATCTGTGCCACCTTGCATGCACACTCTATTCATCCAGGTCTAATCATCCTTTTTGTCATATAGTTATATTCACCTTTCCTGTTACTAACTCCTACTTAGCCCTTGGGTTATTGCCTAGAACATAAGCAAAAATAAATACTTGATAAATGGGTAAGTGAATAAATGAATGGATAAATGAATAAAAGTGTCCACCTGGACATCCCAAAATGTGGCTCATTTTGCCATCTAATTACCTCTCCCTCATTGTTCCATATCAATGTCATGAGCATCCTACAACCATCAGACCCTACCTGATTCTGCACACACTTGGAGAACCTAGCCTAGGGCCCCACTTGGTATCCCTGTTGCCTTAACCAGAACCGCAAGCTTGGCCCCTGCCTTGTCCTTATCAATTTTCTGTGACATCAATTTTCTATTGATTATTCAAAAAGAACACCATGGGACTCCATCCTCTCTTCATAGAGGTCCCCTTCCTGTCTACCTTTGCATTACCTATGCCAGACCCATTACAATCAGCCACCACAGGAGGAACTCTGCCTGGCATATAGTCACTGCTCAATAAATGTTCACAATTGTCAGTACGAACAATTTGATAAATGCTATATCCTCATCTGAGTGTTATAGTAGTGATTTAAAATGTACTGGTCAACTTTTACCCATATCTTTTCCACAGAAGTCATTTACATTTTGGAAAGAAGAACAGATAAAGTTAAGTAGTGGTACCAAGCCAAAGCACAGGAGAAAAAGAGAAAATTTGGCATGGAGATATCAATAACATCATGGAACTATTTCCATTTGGAATAAAAGCATTGGGCATAGAGTTCACTCAGTCTCTACCTTTTCAAAGCTAAAGAAACTCAGGCCCATAGAGGTGACTCTCATTAGCAAAAGTCACAGAGTTAATCAACAACAGTCTGGGCCATACATTGAACTTCTGGCTCCCTAGATTGGAAAAGAGGGTAGGGAAAGAAGGACAGAAGAGAAACAAAAACAAAGTGAAATTAGGTTAAATCACTTATGACAAAAAGAGGAAATAACAAAGTAACAAAACTTCAAAAACCAATGTTCCCAGTTTTTTGCTGCACAGCACCCATTCACTGTTGAACACAGTTGTGTCTAGTAGGTCAGAATTTGTCAAGATGTGCGTGATAACCTCCCTACCCCTATCACAGGCTGAACTGTGTCTCTTCAAAACTCATATGTTGAAATCCCAATCTCCAGTACCTCAGAATGTGAACATTTAGGGAGATAAGGTCTTTACAGAGGTGACTAAGTTAAATATGAGGCAGTTAACATGGGCTCTAATCCAAATCCCTATAAGAAGAGGAGATTAGAACACCAGGGCCACATGCACAGGGGGAAGACAAGGAAAAGAGGCAAACAAGAGGGCAGCCATCCACAATCCAAGAAGAGAAGCCGCAGGAAACCAATACTGCTGGCACCTAGATCTTACACTTCCAGCCTCCAGAATCATGAGAAAATAACTTTCTGTTATATAAGCCACCCAGTCTATGCGGTATATATATATTTTTTATGGCAGCCTGAGCAGATCCTCCAATTCAAAAGGCTCCAATACTACAGAACTATGGAGATGAAGAGGAGGGCACTCTAAATGAGCCCACTGGGTCAAGACCAGGTTACAATCAAAATCCTGGCTCCATCCCAAGCCCTGCTGCTTGTTCCTACAAGCTATATGACTGAAAAGAAGTCCCTTTGCCTTTCCAGGTCTTGAGAGTCTTCCTTTATGATGGTGTCGGGGAGAGATGCTATAGCCAGTTCTAGCCTTTGCCACCTCACAGAACTGTTATGGGGACCAAATGAAATTATAATGTCCAGAAAGTGCTGACAAACATGTAAGGTATTTGAATAATTCTTATTCTTATTGTCATGAGCAAAATAAGTCCAACTGTATTTCTAAATCTAAACAGGGCAACTGTCTGCTAAAATAGAAACAGAACCTCCTACCATAATATCCAAATGTCCAGGACACAATTTTAAAAATCACAGACCATACAAAAAATCACAACCTGAATGAGAAAAGACAACCGATGGAGGCCAATACCGAAATGAATTGGATATTTGAATTCTGACAATCATTTTTAAGTATCCAGCATTGAAATCCTTCATTTTTTAATGTAATAAAGGGATTACAAATGCCTCTGAAACAAATAAAAAATGGAAAATCTCATGCAAAAAAAAAAAAAAAAAGATATAAAGAACCCAATGGAAATTACAGAACTTAAAATGCAATAACAGTAGCTCTCTGGAAGTACTCAATTTGCCCATGGCAGAATGAATGAGACAGAGGAAAAAAATAAGTGATCTTGAAGACAGAACAATAGAAAGAGACACCAGTGAAACAACAGCAAAATATCTAATAGTCAGATCATTAGAGTTCCAGAAGCAGAAGAGAGAGAGAGGGCCTGAAAGCATAGTCAAAGAAGTAATTACTGAAAACTTCCCAAAGTTGTTGAAAGACATATCTGCAGATTCAAAAAGCTGAGAGAACCCCAAACAGGAAAAACTCAAAGAAATCCACATTGAGACACATCATAATAAACTTCTGAATGCTAATGACAAAAAGATATAATAGGATTAATATTTAAAAAGTCAAAGTTAGTTGATATTATGCACTGGGAAGTCTTTGTATACAGAAAATGCACATTGATTTCTGCCAAATAGATATATAGAGACATACCTATATTTATAAACATAATTCAATATAGCATTTACATTGTTTCAGATACTTATGAGCCCTTTGACAAACATTAACTGATTCAATTCTCAAAACAATCCTACTAGGTAAGTATTATTATCCTCATTAACTTGCCCAGGGACAAAGAGCTAGCAAAAGGCTGAGCTGAGGATTCAAACTCAGGCACTCTGAGACTTTGTACTCTACTATGCACAGAAGTAGTAGTATAATCAATTACCAAAAAGAACAAGAAGGTCTTTAAAAACTAGACAAGAAATAATGCAGAACTTCATTCCAGGTATTTCTTTTAAATTTTTCTCTAAATTTTTTCTTCAAAATATATTAGGGCTGGACATTATGGATTAGGTAAGTCTAAATATTAATAACTTTCTTTGTTCAGAACTGAGTCTAACCTGGAGCTGTACTTAGTGAAAACAATACTTTTTTTCAGCCAGAATCATATAGTAAAAGATATCTGTGATTTATTAAATCATACCAATGTGCTCAATGATTTTTATTAAGATAAATACACTCTCAAATATGGAAAGCAGATCTCTTCATTATTCAATTAATTAAAAGGGAAAACACACAAAGAAATGAGACAGCTAAATAATATTGTTACACTGAACAATGGAAATCTTCTGCAAATTTGAAAATAGTATAGTCTCAAGATAAAACTGTCCTTTTTAGGCCAATATTATCTTTTTTTTCCTAATAGGTAACTATTTCCAGAATTGTGGTTTCTTGTAAACCAGGAGGAAACTGAAATGTTTTGTCAACCTAAACCACCCTAATACTCCCTATAGGCGACAACCCTGTTTATGAGTGACATTTACTCTGGGACTGGAGGAGGCCACTGAGATATACTGGGGCAAGCTAAGTGTCCAATAAATGCAAGCTTGATGGACAAAAGGGAGAAAGAAAGCGAAGGAGAGAGACCCAGACTCTGGGCTTATCTCCCTCAAATCCCCACCTCACTCCTAGAACTCTTGAGTGAAATGCCAAACTAATGCCTAATAAGTCTATAAAATGGGAACCGACTGACTGCATAGGGGCATAAAAGGGGGTGATGGAATTTTTCTAAAACTGTGTGGTAACGGTAGTACAACTCTGTAAATGACTGAAAATGATGAAGCTGTACAAGTAAATGAATTTTATATGTAATGTATACCTCAATAAAGCTGTTTTTAAAAAATCTCCCCATTGCGGGGCACCTGGGTGGCTCAGTGGGTTAAAGCCTCTTCCTTTGGCTCAGGTCATGATCTCAGGGCCCTGGGATCGAGCCCCGCATCGGGCTCTCTGCTCCGCAGGGAGCCTGCTTCCTCCTCTCTCTCTGCCTACCTCTCTGCCTGCTTGTGATTTCTGTCTGTCAAATCAATAAAATATTAAAAAAAGAAAAATCTCCCCATTGCCCTTGGAATAAAGCCCAAGTTCATGTAAGCATTCCTGCTTATCTCACATCTTATCTTTTTTTACCTTCTGAGTTCCCCAGTCCTCTGACCCACAACTCCACTTAGCTTCTGTCTATTGCACAACCTGCCATTTCCAGCAGATCTGAGGTGGGTTTACACCCCCACCTATCTGCTCACTTTGCTCATTTGCCTTCTGCCTTCCTGTCTTCTTCACTGCAGCTGCTTGATGAACACCAAACGGTGTCAAAGACACAGATCAACCTAATTCTTATTCTAGGAAACTTTTTTGACCCTCTTTGTAGAATTAGCCATTTCTTCTTGTGTACCCCCAAGGCACACAGTCAATGTCTATAAATATTATTTTTTCCTTTAAGGTAACAAAGACATCTGCAATTCTGCCCAGATTAGCACCAACCCTTTCCTTTTCAGACCTATAAAGATAATGGGCAGCTACACAGGGGCTAACAAGATGGTTACCCATGTGGAAAAGAGCTAAAAGAATAAAGATTGCTGCACACAAGTCAAAAACTATGTTAGCAGCAATGAAAAGAATGGATTAAAAAAAAAACTGTCAAAAACCCAGGTCGAAGACCTCGGTTCAAACTCTAAGTTCAACCAAAAAAAATCACAGCTAAGACCAATGGGCATTCAGTCTTACATCCCCAGCATCTCCATCTACTTTTAAAACTACACATCTGTAGAGATTATGCCAATAAACAAAGTTTCTTCTGAAGCCATAATATGTCAAGAAAATTCTAACCTCTGCTTAGAACACTATGTAAGAAGGCAGGGAAATATATATGGACAATAGCCAGGTCTCTTTCAAAGGAAAATTAACATTTTAGCACATAAAGAATTACCATATAACCTAGGAAATTAAATAATATGTAATTGCATGATACCACAGTAAAAGAATTATTATGGAGGTCTCTGTTTGCAATCCAGTGTAGGAAGAAAAAACTTACTCATTCAACAACCACTCAAGCATTTGTTGAGCAAATGATGTATGAAATGACAAAAGAGCCAGTCTAGAAGGCGGTAACCTGTGATCTGCAGGTGGAATGTATGCTACAAAGGAGCATAAGTGAAATGCTTTGGGGCCCTTAATTTCAGCAAGTTAACAAAAGATTCAGGGTCAATGATGATTAAATTCATGAGAGGTATATGAAATGAACTAAGATGAACATCTCTTAAGAGATACAGAATTTCCATTAAGTATTCAATATTACTTTAGTCATCCTAACTAGTACTTTTCCCCTTTAGCCATAACCAAACTATCAACAAGCATCAAAGTCTATCTTCAAAATGCATGTTGAATCTGTGTACCTCACTGCCACCAATCCCACTGCCACTATGGTCCCAAATACGGATAATTCAGATAGTCTCCTAACTGGTCTCCCTACAACAGAGTAAATCTTTGAAAAAACCTATCAAATTAAATTATTAAATCTCTTTGGGGGAAGGGACAAATTTGATGATTAACCTGAGTATAAATTTATAACATCTACATGAAAAATTTTAAAAGACATGGGTCACTTTTATTCAGAGTAAATTTGTTCTAAGAAGATAAAGATGAGGAACATTACAAATGAAGTCTACAGCAAAAAGCAGCATCAATAAAGACCCAGAAAACCACCCAGGGTATCTGAGTTTGGGACTGAATGGAGACTGGTACACACCTAAGGGGAAAAAATGATGCCTGCAATGTTCCTTAAGATCCCCTTGGTGGTGTACTCGTGGCCAACAGCAAGTTTGGCAGCAAGTGAGTAAAGAAGATAGGAGGTAATAATAACAATAAAAAGAATAATCTGGTGCAAATGGACCCCAAATGTAGTAGTCATCCCCATGTAATAATCACCCTTTATTGCAATTTACTGATCTTGCTTCATTACAATATAGCTTAGAAGGGGGTCATCTACAGAGTGTACTATTACTAGTTTGAAACAGCACATATTACCCTCATAGGCACTGGTAGGGAAGCCAACTCAGACTGTGCAAAAGTGAAATGACCTATACAAAAGGAGGACAAAAGGTAGCAGGGAAAAGTGTTTCCTTTTAGTAAATATTAAAGGCATTTAAAATTAATCTGATTTAAAACATCCTTTGAAGAGCTAACAACTTGTGGCTTTTCTAAAAGTAAAAGAAAAAGAATATGATGCTTCCTGTTTGAAAATACAAACTGGGTCTCTGTTTCCTACTCCTTTCTTTTCTATCAACTACATAAAAACTCCATCTGACTCCAGCTACTCTCTAGCATATGACACTATTTCCACTGATAACACTTAGCCCAATCTGACTTCATTTTATTTGATACGTGTGTTGATTTTCTGTCTGTACACTAAAGCATGAACTTGAGAGAAAAGATCTTCTCTGTCTTATTAACCACTGGGGCCCCAATAGGTTGCAAACAATAGTTGCTCAACAGCTACAAAATAAATTAATGAATGAACCCTGTATAAAACCACTTAACATAAGGTTAGAATAATAATAGAGATAAAGACTCCATATTGATTAATAACAACAAGTACCCAAATTGTCTGCTCATTATGAGCCAGTCCCTGGGTTAAATCTTTTCTGGCATCTTCCTTAATTCTTCCTAGAGCTAATGAAGTAGAAATATCATCATCTCCACTTTAGAGATGAAGACACTGAACATAGAGACGTTAAACAAATTGCCCAAGACTACAGAGCCAGTATTTGCTGAACTAATGTTCAAACCCAGGCTCTCTAACTCCAGAGTTCATATTCTGTACCACCATCCTATCCTGCCTTTACTGAAAAAGGCATCTGCACAGAATTTTCAACGTGGATTTCAGCAGTCTCCCTGCGGAGGCCCCCCAGTGAGGAAGCAGTCTTCCCAAGTCAGATCTACATATGGAAGCTAGGCAGCAAGGGAGCCAATTCTGTCATCTAAGCTTCACAAAATTATAATGTTAACTGATGGGTACTTAGAGAATGTACATTTCAGAAGACTCAAATTGAGTACAGATGTTTAGAAGATTAGTGTCAAATTAGAAAGCATTAAGCAGACATTAAGGCAGACCAAATTGGTCTTTTTTGGAAGCTGGGTCAGGATGGGAGAAATATGTGCTTGCTAAGTAGGCCAGGTTACTCAGAGGTGGTCCTGTAACTCTGAAATCAGTGAGAAGCCCAGCTTTGCCAGAGAACAAGACAAAATAGGAGGCCTGGACCCTGGGGCCGAAGGACTGAACTAAAGGCTATCAGATGCAGTGGAAAGAGAATGCATTTTCCTGCCAAGACTTCTCTGCAGCTCGTAGATGCAGCCCTAGGATACAAGACAACAGAGAGTTTTCTCTCCTTTTTTTTCTCAATTGTGATTAAAATATCTATTACTTAAATTGTTAATGTAAATATATATATAACACATATAATATACATATGTAACATGAGATTTACCCTCTTAACAAATTACAAGTGTGCAGTATGTTATCATTGACCATAAGGACAATGTTGCATGGCAGATTTCTAGAATTTTTTCATCTTGCACGGCAGATTTTGGAAACCTTGCACACTACTGGTGGAAATGTAGAATGGTGTAACCACTGTAGAAAACAGGATGCAGGTTCCTCAAAAAATTAAAACTGTACTACCATCTAGTCCAGCAATCGCACTTATAGATATATATCAAAAAGAACTGAAATCCAGATTTGGAAGAGACACAAGCATTTCCATGTTCAATGTATCACTACTCACAATACCCAAGATATGGAAGCAACCCAAGTGTTCATCAACAGAAAAAGAAAATATGGTATACAAACAGCCAAAGCAATCTTTTAAACATTTTTAAAATATTTTATTTATTTATTTATTTGAGATAGAGAGCAAGAGAGAGAGAGCACATGTGTGGGGGCCAGGGGGAGAGGCAGAGGGAGAGGGAAAAGCAGGCTCTCAGCTGAGCAGGGAACACATGTGGGGCTTCATCCCATGACCCTGGGATCAAGATCTGAGTCGAAGGCAGACATTTAATTGACTGAGCCACCTACATGCTCTATCCAAAGCAATCGTGAGAAAGACAAATAAAGCTGGAGATATCACATTCTCTGATTTCAAGATAGATTACAGAGCTGTAGTAATCAAAATAGCATGGTACAGGCAAAAAAAAAAAAAGATACAAATCAATAGAACAGAATAGAAAGCAAGGAGGCAAAAATATATGTGAGGAAAAGACCGTGTCTTCAACAAATGTTGCTGGGAAAACTGGACAGCTATGCAAAAGAATGAAACTAGACCATTTTCTTACACCATACACAAAAATAAACTCAAAAATAGAGTAAATACTTACATGTGGGACCTGAAACCATAAAACTCCTAGAAGAAAATACAGGCAGTAATTCCTTTTGACATTGACCACAGAAACATTTTTCTAGATCTGTCTCCTCAGGCAAGAAAAATGAAAGCAAAATTAAACTATTGGGATGACACCAAGCTAAAAAGTTTTTGTACAGTGAAGGAAACCATCAAGACAAAAAGGTAGTCTACTGAATGGGACAAGATATCTGCAAATGATATACCTGATAAGGGATTAATAGATAAAATAAATAAAGAACTTGTACAACTCAACACCAAAAGAACAAATAATCCAATTTTAAAATGGGCAGAAAAACTGAATAGTCATTTTTCCAAAGAAGACATATAGATGGCCCACAGACACATGAAAAGATGTTCAACATCCCTCATCAACAGGGAAATGCAATCAAAACCACAATATCACTTCACACCTATCAGAAAGGCTAAAATAAAAAACACAAGAAGTAACAAGGATTAGCAAGGATGTGGCGAAAAAAGAACCTCAGTTATTGTTGGTGAAAATACAAATTGGTGCAGCCACTGTAAAAAAGAGTATGGAGATTCCTCAAAAAATTAAAAATAATTTTATGATCCAATAATTCCACTACTGAGAATTTATCCAAAGAAAATGAAAACACTAATTAAAAGAGATATATGCACTTCTGTTTACTGCAGCATTATTTACAATAGCCAAGATGTATAAGCAGCCCAAGTGTACAACAATAAAGGAATGGATAAGGAAGACATGTTAAAATATTACTCCGCCACAAAACAGAATGAGATCTAGCCATCTGTAACAACATGGATAGATCTAGAGGGTATAATGCTAAGTGACATAAGTCAGTCAGAAAAAGACTAATGCCATTATTTCACTCAAATGTGGAATTTAAGAAACAAATGAACAAAGAAAAAAAGAAACCACTCTTAAAAACAGAGAATTGGTGGTTTCCAGAGGGGAGGGGGTTGGGGTGTGTAGAATAGATAAAGGGGATTAAGAGTGCACGATCTTGATGAGCCCTGAGTTCCATTTATAGAATTGCTGAATCATTATACACCTGAAAGTAATATAGTACTGTGTGTTAATTATACTTCAATTTAAAAATGTGGTATGTACATACAATGGAATATTGTTCTCCCTTTAAAAAGGAAGAAAATCTGGAAAGTTTTCTTAACCAATAATCTGATGCTGGGGATATTGAGATTGTCTTAGATCTCCACTTTTCAACAGAATCCCTACAAAAAATGAATGAGATCCTACTCCTTCAAGGACATATTCATCCATCCCTGTGTTTCTAGAGAAGTCAATGGTCTGTGAAGTTCTTTAAACCAAATTGTTTCTTTATTTTTATTCAGTGGTTTCACTGCATTCAGAAAGATAGGGTGTATTTCCACATTATGAAATCTCATTTCCAAAACTACTTTTGGAATATGTATTGGCCTCCAAATGATGCTGCACAGCCAGTCATACTTGCTTATAAGACTAGATGGGAGTAATAAATCCTCCAGTAAAGATACTGAGCCTTGTGTAGGAGACTATGCTGAGCATTCACCTTCCCAACTGCAGGAGTCATGGCAGATGGCATTAATAAATCAAACCTTAGGGTCTTTAATCCATCAGTCAGAACAGCACTCAAAAATGACAGGCCTTCGCTATCATGAGTAACTGTATGGAAATAAAGAAGTAGGTGAGGCAGCATAGATTGGCCGTGAAGAGCACTGCTCTGAAGTTCAACAAAATTTCACATCTTAGCTTCTTTCCTTTAGTGTGTGCTGGTTTCCATCTGAAAAATGGAATAAAAATAGTCCCTAATTCATTATATGGAGGTTATAGAGATTAAATAATTCAAGTAAGTGATAGTCATCATTTTATTTTTTTAAAAAGTGCTAGGTACTACTCTAGGTGCTTTTCACATATTAACTCATCTAATCCTCAAATAATCTTATGAGAAAGTGTCTTTATCCCCGTCTGAAGAAATAGGGACATAGAGAAGTAAAGTAACTTGCTCGAGGTCACACAGCCAGTAAGTGGCAGAGCCATGATTTAAACCTAGGGAGCCTAACTCCAGAGTCCACACATATAAGCCGCATGTATTAAGAAGACAGTTCACACGCTCATTAGCCAGGCTTCCTGAAAGCGCATTAAAAAATATGTACATGCTTTGCTTTGAAAGCTATCATATGCTTTGCATATGAAAGCTATCAGAAAAATATAAAGACTTACTTTATTAATCCAAACATCAACCAAGAAGAAATAGAAGCAGCAGAATTAACCAGACCCAATAATTATTTTGCCACAGGTCAACAACTATAACATATGTTGGTCTCCATCTTCCTGACAGGTGACAGGTAGTATGAACACTCTTTAAATAATAAGACCTCAAAGAACTCATCTTATCCTGAAGGAGGGGAGAAATAACATATAAATTATCACAAGGAGGTGGAGGCCTAAGTCAATGTTCCAGGAGAGAGATCCTTTAAGAAAAAGCAGCCTTCTTCATACCAGCTCAGACATCAGGAAGTACCCCACAGCTGTCAGCTCTCCTCTCGTCTGCAGATGATGAGGCTTCCAGCCAGACAGACACTGGCTTCTTCCAGCAATTCAACCTAGCGTTCTGCTTGCACCCCAGCACAAAGCTGCACAGACCCAGCTCATCACAAAGTTTCAGGTGAGTCACAGATAAAAAGCGAACCTTAAGTATCAGGGATTAAGATTTCAGGAAGTAATTATTTTTTAGAAATAATATTTGATTTTTAAAAGTATGGAAGTTAAAGCTTTATCCTGTGCAGAATGATTTAAATTCTGGCTTAATTTCCACCTACTAATATAATTATGATGACTAATCTTGATAAAAGTACTTCGAGTTTGTCTAACACCTCCTAGATGATGAATTTCCAAGGTTTCAGTAAATCCTGGGTGGCAAGATTAGTTTTTTCTATATTTCATAAGGCCTTTGGGTTGGTACTCTATGAAATGAGCCGCAAAAGGGTTTTCACCTTCACCTTCCTGGTCAAAAAACATTTATACTTATGACCGGCTTGCTTCCTGACTCTATTAGTTTCCTATTCTGTTGCAACAAATTCCACAAACTTAGTCGCTTGAAACAACACAAATTACTTATCTTGTAGTTCTGGCGTTCAGAAGGGCAATACATGTTTCACTGGCCTAAAATGAAGACATCAGCAGGGTTGCACTCGTGGTGGTTCTAGTGGAGAATCCATTTCCTTGTCTGTTCCGTCTTCCGGAGATTGCCTGCATTCCGCGACTTACGAGCCCCTCCTCCATTCTAAAGCCAGCCAGCACGGTGTCTTCAAATCTCTCCTGGTCTCTGATATTCTGCCTCCTTTGTATGAGTAGCCTTATGCTACGTTTGGCCCACTAGATAATTCCCATTTCAAGATCCTTAACTTAACCATGTTGGTAATGTATTCACAGATTTCAGGGATTAGTATGTGGACAGCTGTGGGAGGGCATTATTCTACCTACCTTGTTGATCCTTAATGCTTTCTTAAAGTCTTTTCTTATGTTCTATGAGACCATTAAATGTCAAACTGAATTTTAAGTTTTTTTGCAACTATATACCATCTTCGCAGATCTAATAATGCAACCTTATACTAAGTTATGTTAAACTACAGCCAAGAATACAATGCCACCTGTATAAACAGGGGGACAAAGAGTCTAGAAAAATTTTTAAATCTTAAGTTCTGCTTTTGGGCCTTTATAAACCTATGGATTTATGGATAATTGAGATTTGGTAGATAAGGTTATAAGTAAGTTTTAATAACATATCACTTGTCTTTAATCGGTCTATTTTACATACATTAAATGTAAAACTCTTTGCTAAGAAAAATTCAAATTAAATTAATTTGCTTCATACTCAAATGTCTCAATAATGATCAACCCAAAGCAAGTCATCTCTATGGATTTTGATCAATAATACTTTTACTCAAGAATAAAGATTTTGGGGGCACCTGGATGGCTTAGTTGGTTAAGCCTTTGACTCAGGTCATGATCCTGGAGTCCTGGGATCAAGTCCCACATCAGGCTCCCTGCTCAGTGGGGTGTCTTCTTCTCCTTCTGACCTCTCCCCTCTCATGCTCTCTCTCTCTCTCAAATAAATAAATAAAATCTTTAAAATAAAAGAATAAAGACTTTTATAGACTATGAGCTACATTTTACCCCACTACCCCAAGTGACAACATTTTATCAATGCTTTAGTTTTAAAACTATATCTGCCTACGAGCACTTTTTCTAGACAGTCATGCCTACTTTCTTAGCTTGAGTAGATGACACACACATACTACTATATATAGTGGTATGTGTCAATACACATAAAAGAGGAGATAACAGGGAAAGTGTTAACTGCGTATATTTTATCTTTTGATGATGTCAAAGCAATTTAGAAAGTTTTATATCTGAGAATTAAAAATGAGACAGAAAAAAAGAAAGTTCCCCCTATCTTACAGATGAAACTGATGCCTTGTAAGCAGAATGAGAATAGAATTTTTCTGAGTACATTTCATGTTTGAGACTTTGTTCTAGATGTTCCAGTAAAACAATCATTCTCAAATATATCATATTTTTTGTCAGTGTC
Source organism: Meles meles (assembly GCF_922984935.1). Lineage (NCBI taxonomy): Eukaryota > Metazoa > Chordata > Mammalia > Carnivora > Mustelidae > Meles > Meles meles. The sequence continues at coordinate 45,595,837 of NC_060075.1, read as the reverse complement.
TTAAAAACAGCCTATTACATTACCTTCCCCTTCTGCACTGTAAAACACAACTCATTCACTGTTTTGCCTGATGTTCCACCTGAAATACAGAGCTGTACACTATGCTTTCTACTTGAAAATATCCAAACAGAGTTATGTGGAGGTTAAGTGTCTCCTCTAAGGAACCAAAAGCAGTCCTGGCAATGGCTCTCAACTTGACTTCTGACGTGGCAGCCATTCAGTCCTGGTGCCATGGACAAGCAGCCCTTCCAATGAGCTCTTGGGATTAGAGGTCATCCCAAGGTTTTCTGCTTTTCAAATATTTCTCTCTTTGTCAACAAGCACATCAGTACAAATTGAAAAGAATGAAGAACAGTTCCATATGACATAAATCTGACTTTTGTCCTGGGAGTGGTTATGGTAAGTTACCAACCAGGAATTTAATGTCAAAAACGTGTGTTCAGGAAGAATTAGTGGTCAACTCTCAGTAGCCTATACAAAAGAGGATGAAAGGATAACAATAAATAAAATTTACAGAACATAGGAATACTCATTGGAATCAATAGGAATAACAAATTCCTGAAATTGAAGATACTATTTATAGAAGGTTCCATGCTTTTTTTTCCCCCCATGTATATAGGCAGAAGTGGGTCCCTCTTAGTTTGGATAATTTTGAGTATAAGCCAAAACCAATAGATTTTGAAACGGGCCTGAGAATAGCACGCACGCGCGTGCACACACACACACACACACACACACACACACACACATATTGCCTAACTGAAATCAAGAATCAACTAACTGTGATAGTTGTTGAATCTAGATGGGGGTATAAGAATGTTCATTATACTGATCTTTTAACTTTCCTTTATGTTTAAAGAAAATTTCAAAATCAATAGTTGGAAATAAAGTAGAATAGAAAAAGTAATTCATAAGATACTTTTAAAACACTTAGACTTGGACAAATTTGTATAAATTTGGGGCATATTCACACAAATCAGCTAACTCATACATATACAGCCCTACCCCCCAAATTCATATAATATCTACCACCTGAAGAAATGGAAATCCACACTGCTTCACACCTCTTCTAAATGAACAAAATGTGACTGGTGTAGAGTTCAGTTCTTTAGAGAAATTTCCTCTTGCAGATCGTGTCATATTGACATATACTAGAATAGCAACTAAAATATTCTAACCCATCCCTCTTTTCGTGTAAGTGTCCTTGCCACACTGTTTTTAAGTCAGAGTACTAACTGTCCCAGGGTTAAGCAATGACAGAAAAATCTCGCAATCGCTACTAGCTGCACGGATTCAAAGACAGGTATGGGTGAACATTCTAATGACTACATATTCCTTAGTGAATTTAAATTTCCCAAAAGGATGAATAATCAAAAAGAGTCTTATGGAAGCTTCTACACAAGAGAAAGGAAATGAGAGCCAAGGTGGAGAGTGTCCAGGAGGACAGAGATATAGAGGGAGCCTCAATTAAAACCAATTTATGGATGACTCCCTAACACACCACAGAAGATAGTACAGAAGTTGGGGCATCTGGATGGCTCAGTAGGTTAAGTGTCCAACTCTTGATTTCGGTTCAGGTCCTGATCTCAGGGTGGTGAGATCAAGCCCTGCCTCAGGCTCCACAGTGGACATGGACCCTACTAAAGATCATCTCTCTCCTACCTCTCCTTTCCCTCCCCGCCTCTAAAAATAAGATAAAGTAAATAAAATAAAATAAAATAATAAAAAGATAGTACAAGAGTAAATGCACTGAAACATGAATTCCATTTACTATCACAGCTGACAACCCAAAATAATTTGTTATTACTAGAAAGTGAAACTAGTGCTCCTGAGAAAAAATGAAATGAGAATCAAAAGGGGCCATGGTTTACAGAGAAACACACTGCTGCTGCTGCGCAGAACTTATGTTCCATAGCATTGTGCATATGCCTCCTTATTTCTTCCACTACGCGTGAGAGTTAATTCAAACATTAGAAAGGCCTCTGAGTTAAATTAGAGATAATTTAATGAAATACTTGATAAAATATAATCAAGTTTTATGGATGTTTCAAAATGAGATGTAGTCTCTACTGCTTTTAAAAAATGCATGCATGCTCTCTTTGTATTCTATTTCTTTCTTAATTCGATTTTTTAGGAAAATTAGTATCTCCTTAATATCTATTTCATCTTTCAAAGACAGGAGAAGTATGTGTATGTAAAAATCTAAAATACCAATTGAATTCTGATTTTTAGAATTTGTTTGATATGTTTTGGGGGTTTTGGATATAAAGTTTATATATTCTTCCTGATTTGTAACCTCACTTAAATAAAATATTTACTGCCTCAATTTCTATTTTTTATATATATATATATATATATACATATACATATATATATACCTATATATATTTATATATATAAATTATATATAAATATAAATATATATAAATATATATATAAATTATATATAAAATATATATATAATAAAATATATATATAATATATATATATTATTATATATATATAATATATATATAATAAAATATATATATAAATTATATATAAATATATATTTATATATATAAATATATATAGGTATATATATAATTTTTTTGAGAGTGGGGGTGGGCAGAGGGTGAGAGAAAATCATAAGCTGGATCCACACCCAGTGTGGAGCCCAACGTGGAGCTTGATCTTATTACCCTAAGATAATGACCTGAGCTAAAATTAAGAGTCGGACACTTAACTGACTGAACTACCCAGGTGCCCCAATCTCTATTGTTTTTTTTGTAGATTTTATTTATTTATTTGACAGAGAGAGACCAAGTAGGGGGAGTAGCAGGCAGAGGGAGAAACAGGCTCCTCACTGAGTAGAGAGCCTAACATGGGGCTCCATCCCAAGACCCTGGGATCAGAATCTGAGCCAAAGGCAGATGCTTAACCCACTGAGCCCCACAGCTGCCCCTGTATTATATTTTTAATAAAATTTTCATTTTTTAATATTTTTTCCTGTTAGGCTATTCAATAAATATTTATTGAATGGGTAAATAAAATAGTCCTCTGATTTATAATGCTAACACCTTATTTATTTTGTTTGTAAAACCAACTAAGCAAAAAAAATGAGCAACTCTTGGCAGAGGTGCAAAGAACTTCTCTGAGTTGCTGTGGGCACCAAAACTTATTCTCCACAGACCTCCCTCTTCCCCTTCATTCTCTCGCTTCCCACTTCTCAGATCACCACCTTCTCTTTTCACTGCTTTGATAACGCTGTATTCTGGGATTTTTTTTTTCCATTTTCATCTTTCTATTTTGCCCACTCCTTTCTGGCATCCTTCACCCCCAGCCCATGGCCATCCCAGCTGGCTATAGTTGGTTCTAAAGAAATAATACTGGCAGAAATTCATAACCAGGGGCGCCTGGGTGACTCAGTGGGTTAAAGCCTCTGTCTTCAGCTCAGGTCATGACCCCAGGGTCCTGGGATCAGGCCCCACATTGGGCTCTCTGCTCAGCAGGGAGCCTGCTTCCTCCTCCTCCTCCTCTCTCTCTCTCTCTCTGCTGCCTCTCTGCCTACTTGTGATCTCTATCTGTCAAATAAATAAATAAAATCTTAAAAATTCATAACCAAACCATACAGAAAGTTCTTTTAGAAATTAGTGGCCAAACTATATAGAATTAGTAAACAAACTATACAGAGAGTTAAAAAGTAAGAGTAAGAGGCCTTCTTATCCTTTGCAAACAAATCCTCAACAAGCAGATGAATCTTCAGTGTGTGGCTAACCCAATTAAACGTAGTTGAAGAAAGTATTCAGTGCGTATACAGGCTCTGAAAACCGAGTTACCAGAAACCCTCTATAAAAACATAAATTGAGGATTATCAACTTCTCAATGGTAGTATCTGTCACAGAAAGGCCAACAACAGATGGATGTGGGCACCAGCCAGCCAGGAAACTTTGGTCAAGCTTTTAAACCTTTCTGAGCTTTGTTGCTTTGCTATAACAAGATAGAACCTATCTACCAGAGCAAGAAAATGTGTGAGTATACACGGAAGGTCCTGTAGTATACATTCAGTAAAAGAATAACATGCAGGTGAGTTACTGAATACCAGATATTGTGAAAAGTGTTTTGTACATGTTGACTTATCCAATCTTTACAATAATGTGAACAGATGAAGTTTTAGCCCCTTCCTCCATGAAGAGATCAGTCATTGTCAATACCAGCAGTTCCCAAATTTGACTTCATATTTGAATCACCTGGAGAGTTTTTCAAAATTGTGATGCATGAGATTTTTATTTAAGAGTTCTATGGTACAGTCTGAGCACTGGGATTCTTAAAAGCTACTTAGGTGTTCCCAAGGTGCGGCCAAGATCGAGAATCAATATTCCTAGAAACACCTCTCCCCTCTGCAATTTCTGCCTTGTTTTTCCTTCTCACATTCTGGTGACCCTCATCAATGAATTCTCTAATCATTCATTCATTCATGCACTGTAAACTTGGAGAGAAACAAGATATAAAGATATAAAAAGTCACCATCACAGGGAAAAACTCAAAGTCTATAATGTAAATATATGAGTAAGCCAACAATAATAATCTGAAATGTTCGATCATACACAAACAGATAGTTAACTGAAGGTCTACTATGTACCAGCACAATGCTGCTAGGCACTGGAGACAGAGCAATGAAAAACACACGGCCTGACCTGATGGGAGTTTCTCATCAGTCAATAAGAACGATAACTAAGGTAAGTGGTTGCTATGGAAGAAAGATTCTGTTTTCCAGAATCATCCTTCCAGCCCAGAGAAGCACTAAGCCTTCTAGCAGACAGACAGTCAGAATGTACTTCAGCATGAGGGTGGGAGGGTGGGAAAGAGGAGAAGTCTAGCTAAGTACAGGTATAACTGAAAGCCAAAGTGCAAATACTGACTTATCTGCAATGCCTTGAAAGCATCTTGCTCTCCCACCCTCAGTCCAGGAATTCAAGAAAGGTCTCCATGAGCTGAGGAACTCTGCACTGACTCTTCAGTGAAGAGAAAGTGATATTCAGGTTGGGAGATGGTACGGGGATCCTTAGGAAAGAGAAACCAAAGGCAATGACTTTGAGGCAATGTGCTGGGCAAACTGCACCTAGATGATCTAGTCCATTCCCTCTTCTTCTCTCCCATACCATCTTGCAGTTACACTTCCTTCTCCATCTCTTTCGAGTGTCTGTCATCCCCATCCCTTTATTTCCCTGCTTGTTTGTTTTTTTGCCTTATTCTTTTCTTATTCCTTCTAGGCAGACTTCAGTATCTTTGACTTACCTTCTCCCATTTGTACCCTCCACTCTACCACTCTACCCTGGGTGATCATCCTGGAAGCTGAGCCAGATTCATCAGCCTGCAGTCATAGGGGCCCCTGCACTTGATTTAATGTGCTGATGTCATTGTCCTGAAATTCTTAATAATTTTTGAACAACAGGCTCCTGCATTTTCATTTTTCACTGGGTCCTGCAAATTATGTTGCTGGTTCTGCCTAAAAGAATTAGGGATTCACCAGTCTAGACAGAGAGTTGTGGAAAATAATTCCTAAGGAAGGTCACCTCTGGTGCAATGATCTTTTAAAAACTGATTGAGTTTGTGGATTGTATACAACCTTGGTTTATAAAAACACTGACTGCTAGATCAAATGTTGACATAAGTGGATCTTGTCATAGAGGAATACAAACTCTTTCTCTGTCTCTGAAAAATTCCAGTAAATCAAAAATATACAAAATGGAAGCCTAGGGGGTATAGCTCAGTGGCAGAGCATTTGACTGCGAAATGGAAGCTTCAGACAGGAAATTCACCAAATTAAAAAGACACAGTCCTTCAGAGAAGCTGTTCATTCAACCCCTGCCCCAGGTCCATTCCTCAGTCCTTCTGAAAGAAAGATGACCCTTATGCAAAAGAGTAGAGAGAAGTATAGGGAAATGACCAAAAATCAATGTTGAAAAGAAAAAACACAGGGAGACTGCTGTTGAGATACCCTCAAGCCATGAGTGCATACTTTCTCTTCTGAGGGAAGATTTACCAGTCCGGGAACAAGGGCTGAGAGCAAACCAGCCAACTGGTACTACAGCGGTCATGAAATGATACCACATCTTCACAAAGAAGGAATGAGCTTTCTCGTGATCCTTCTTTGCTCCACTAAAACACAAAGGGTCCTAGATCATATTTTTTAGATAGTAAGGCTGTTTACATAATTGGGTAAATTAAATTTATGATTGACCCCAATGGAATGGTTTCTCTGAAACCTTGAGAATTCTTATACCCAAAATAAAAGAATTTTGAACTTTAATTTACAACATCAAATCAAATCCAGTCTCTGCTCTGTACTCCCCCTCAGTACCTTGTTCCCCATTTATTTAATAAGTAGAACAACACTGTCCAACACCTCATCGTGAGGTTGTTGTAAGGGCCAAATAAGAAGCTCATTCATATATAAATGCTTTTTAAATTGGGTAAATTAATCACTAATGATAAGTGTTGCTATTATACATTGGACAGCTCCCTTTCTTCACCTTAACTCAGGATGTTTCCTAAGACCCCCTTATTCTCACTCAGACTAATTAAGTCTGTCAGTCCCTGCCCACCCTTGCCTTGCCCAGCTACAGATGCTGCCCAGGATCTCCTTCTTCACCAGTAACATGGCTTTGGAATTAGGGCACCTGCCCTGAATCCCAAAATTGTCATAAGCAGGGTGTGACCCCAGCCAAGTCCCCACCTGTCCTCTACCAGTGGCTTTCCTAAACCCCTAAAATGCATATTCTACTCTGGCTTCCTGGTTTCCTGGAATGTGATTCATCCTTTAGATCTCAGTTTGGGTACTGGTTATGGTGTCACTTCTTCCAAGAGTCCTCCCGAATGCATGTGTGTGACGCACACCACACACCCCAACATTCCTTAAGGACAACATTCCTGCATTCTTCCATACCTCTCCGCATTCCACCCTACCACAGCACTTGGTACAGTACAGTGTAATAGTTCCCTTCAGATGTCTTTCTTCCCCTCACTAGACTGTGAGCCCCTTGAAAGCAGTGACTGGGTTTATTTTTTCAGGCACTTCACTTGACACATTGCTTGGTAAGAGCAGGCATTCAGTAAATGTTTTAAAACTGGCAAAGAGGAGTAGAAGAAGGGAGGATAGTGGATTGACTAGTGCCCCCCCCCCAGATTCATGTCTACCTGGAAAGCCAGAAGGAGACTATTGGTTTTGGGGGGCCATCATAACATATTGCCACAAACTCATTGGTTTAAGAGAGCAGACATTTATTCACTCATAGTTCTATAGCTCAGAAATCCAAAATCCAGGTGTTGGTGGGGCCATATTATCTTCAGATTCTTGAGAAGAATTCTTTCCTGTCTCTTTCTAGATTCTAGAGGTTCCCAACAATCCTTCCTGTTCCTTGGTTTATAGCTGCTTTATCCCACTCTCTCCTACTTCACATACCTTCTTCTCTCAGGGTTCCCACCATCCCCTTCTAATAAAGATACCAGTCATTGGATTTAGGGCCCACATTAGTCTAGCATGACCTCAGTTAACTTAACTAATTATACCTGCAAAGGCTCTATTTCCAAATGAAGGCACATCCTGTGTTTCCAGGAACATGAATTTTGGGAGAACTTGATTCAGTATAGTGACCTCTTTAGAAATTGAGTCTTTGCACATGTAATTAGTTAGGGATCAGGTGAGATCCTACTAGATTCAGGTGTGCCCTAAATCCAGTGACCGGTGACCTTATAAGAAGTGGGAAGGACACAGAGTGAAGACTGAGACAGGCATTGGAGCCCTGCAGCCCCAAACCAAGGGATGTATGGAGCTGCCAGAAGATGGAAGAGTCAAAGAGAGATTCTTCCCTAGAGCCACCAGCCGGAGCGTGGCCCACCCACACCTTGACTGTGAACTTCCAGACAACAGAACTATGAGAGTATGTTCCTATTTTAAACCACTCAGTTTGTGGTAATTTTCTGGAGCAGCCTAGGAATAAACGGGGAAGGGGAGTGATGAAGAGTTGTTGAAGGTGAATGATTACAACACTTTTATGAGTTTCCATTTTCCAAGGAAAAAGAAACTAGGGAGAAATTCATCTGTTTCAAGACAAATTTCAAATCTATACCATTTAATGTCTACACTGATTAAATCAAATGAATAGGAGTCAGAAGTATTAAAATTTTCTTGACTCTGTACCTTAAACAGTTATGTGGAAAAAAATTCCTAGATAGATTGGGATTAAGCTACTAGATATTTATTCATACAATGTTTATTTCTTAGAATATTTTTAAAAAAGAAAGACCTTTAAATTGTTTACCTGAAAATCCCTGCTAAAGAAATAACCCGTTCTTGATAAACCAAGGATTCTCCAGGAGATTAAGAAAAGTAAACAGAGAGATGCAAATGGGATGTGCAATTTTAAAGCATTCATTCCCAGGGGCATTTAGGAACCAGAACAGGGTGGGCCCATCCAGCTGAGCTCATTTTACCTCTGCCTCCGTTCCTTTTCTGGAGCCCTGGAAGATATTACAGAGCTCTGCCTAAAGAGAAAACCACACTCGGGCCTGAAGAGAAAACAATCGGCTCCAGTTCTGATCCCCGAGAAGGTCTTTGTTCTCTCTCTGCAAATACCCAGATGAAATGAAGGGACAGGGTCTTGGATAATAAAATATCCCCTTCAGTAATAAAACTAACTTATCAAAGCATCATCACAATTTTTTTCTAGTGAAACTTACTATAGTTTCATTAGCATACAAAGTAGACTTAAAAGAAATTATTTCTGGTAACTTCAGTAATAAAATCCTTTTGAATGAAAAGGCTATCTTTTGCTGAATTCTTCTCTGCGGTAAACAGTTCCATAATGAACCTTCGGTATCACGCTGGCATGAGTGGAGTATGTTCCGTATCTGTGTTGGTTCTCTCCTAGCTTGGATCCATTCTCCACCCTTCTCAGGGTGCCTTTGGGGGTGACTCGCCTGGAGTCACTGTGGCCCTCCACTTCCCCACCAAGCTTCTGTTGGAGGCACCAGCAGAAGATCAGAGAGTGGAAAGAGAAGGAAGTTAGAGTGGACGGGGTGCTTAGGACATGACATCCTGAGATCACTATTGTTCTGATAGCACCAGGTGAGGCAGCTCCTTTCATAATTTTCTGAGCTATCTCCAGCTCTCAGTCACTTCACACCTCCCCTGCCCCATCAGACCCAGGCAGGGACAGCATCCCACCATTGCCAGTCCCTGGGTGTCTCATTATTCTTCTTGGTTCTATTAACTGTGCCCATTTGTCTGTAAAAAGTACCTGTATTAAGTGGCCCTGAGTTAAACCCTTGGGTCTGCCATTGGTTTCCAGCCAGAGCCACGACTGATAACAATGCCAACATCTGTTAAGTTAACTTAAAATATGTTCATGTAATCCATATAAGCAATCACAGGAACTCCTAACAGGACTTTGCCTTACCTGCCTTTTCTCCATTCCACCTTTATCTGCCCATCCTTCAAGAATCATCTTTAACATATATTCTAACTTCATACAGTTTCTTCCATATTTGGGCCTCTTCATATATATACATGAAGTTTTAAGATTTGGGGCTTTACTTAGGGTATTTTTCTCATTCTGCTTTATTTTCATTTGTGTTCAGGGCATATCCTCCTTCTCTGGCTAATAACTTGTTAAGACCAATGACAGAATGGTACTAAACTGTATGTCTCCTCCCAACCCAGTAGCTAGTTCACTGTCATACACGTATTTGCTAAACGTGTGCTGCTACTGTAAACCCTAGGCAGGCAGGTATTTCCAATTATTCCCCTACCATAAAACCAAGAACATTTTCACAAACATGCATATCAGGTTTTTATTTATTTATGTATAATATATATTTACATACATATCCGACACTGACATTTTCCTAATAAACCAACTTTTCCTTTTCTATTTTTTTTAAAGATTTCATTTCTTTATTTGACAGAAAGAGAGACAGAGATCACAAGTAGGCAGAGAGGCAGGCAGAGAGAGAGGGAGAAGCAGGCTCACTGCTGAGCAGAGAGCCCGACATGGGGCTCGATCCCAGGACCCTGGGATCATGACCTGCGCCAAAGGCAGACACTTAACGACTGAGGCAGAGGTAAAATGAGCTAATTTAATTTAATATTTTTTATTTAATTTTTAAATTTATTTATTTTTATTTATTTATTTATTTATTTATTTTATTTCATTTTTTCCCCTGCATTTTGCCGCTCTCAGTGACTCTCCCGCAGAGCAATCAATTTAATTTTGAAGCTGAATTAAGTTTGGTAGTCAGACTCACGAAAGCAGATACTTTTTGCTTTAAACCTAGTAGAATTCAAGTAAATCTGTGTTAATTTCACTTGTGATAAGGATTTCTCTGCTGCTGCAACTTGGACTGATACTATTCCCATAATTCTCAGAATCAACCAGATTATCGAGGGTGTTTCTTTATCTAATTCCAATTTAGAATTAGGGGCTTGGGTTAGTGTCCCTTCTTCTGAGAAGGCTTCATGCACCATATTTGCTTTTCTGTTCCTCTGCGCCTCCCACACCAGACTGCAAGCTCCTTGTGGGAGGGGCTCTTTCACACTCACCAGCTTCCCTGTACCCCACCCAGTGCCCAGTCTTCAGGAAGTCTTTACTATGTAATCGACTCTGTAAATGACTTAATTATTCCCATTTTTTTTTCTAGTTGAGGAAGTTGAAACTCAGGAGAGAACAGATCATTAAATATGACTGTATGGTAAAAAGTGATGGAGCACGCAGGAGAGAGTGTGAGCCCAGAAGAAGGCTGAAGGAGCTGGTCTCTGGATTATCATAGCTGGGGAGAGCAAAGGACAGTTCACCAGTCAGGGGCCAACAAGGGCTGTAATGAGCGGTGTCAGTAAAAGGAAAAGGCGACAAAGGAGAAAGTAAATGTTCTCCAGATTAGCAGGGACACTGAAGTGTAAGAACACATAAAGTGTTTGGAAAACCATTGGACCAAAGGTGAAGGCTTGTTTCATATCTATACCTATACCTACATCTGTGTCTGTGTCTATATTCATATATCTATCAAAATAGAAAAGGAGGGGCTCCTGGGTGACTCAGTGGGTTAAAGCCTCTGCCTTCAGCTCAGGTCATGATCCCAGGGTCTTGGGATTGAGCCCCACATCGAGCTCTCTGCTCAGCAAGGAGCCTGTTTCCTCCTCTCTCTCTGCCTGCCTCTCTGCCTACTTGTGATCTCTGTCTGTCAAAGAAATAAAATCTTTTTTAAAATAAATAAATAAAATCATACTTAAAAATTCAATACATCGAGGCGCCTCGGTGGCTCAGTCAGTTAAGCATCCAACTACTGGTTTCAGCTCAGGTCGTGATATCAGGGTCGTAAGACTGAGCCCTGCATTGGCTCTGCATTCAGGAGGGAGTCTGCTTGAGACTCTCTCTCCCTCTCCCTCTGCCTCTCCCTATACCTTCTTTCTTTAAAAAAAAAAAAATCAATACATCATTGAGATCTTACTATGATATTCATTTCATATTTGAACAGCTACTGTTTCCTCCTTGTACCAAGGAGCCTCTTACATGTTTTTTTTACCAGCAACTCTGAGCTGCCTCCAGATAGCAAGGGAAGCTCCCTCATTCATATATGAATGAATGTGTATTATAGAGTCAAAGTTTATTTGTGAGACATTTAATTGGAATGTGACATGCATTTCCCTACAGAGATGCTACCTAACCGTGCCTAGCTTCCCAGGCTAGCCCTCAAAAGTCTTAACACTACAGGCTCTGGTCACCACATCAAACAACATCTCCATGGAGAGAATACGGGCAAGGGTGAAATTCAGAGGCCTAGAGTGCTGATTCTGATTAAGTAAATGAGGTTAGGGCCTCTGAGGCAAAGGCTGGAAACAGGTATGTGGGTACAGAGTTAAGTGAGGTCTCTGGGTCCCCTGGGCTGCACCAAGGAGAGAGCTAAGGCTTTGAACTCTAACAGACCGAAGTCAGAATCTCGGATTCATCAGTTACTAACTTTGTGGCCACCGAGAAATTATGTTCTCTGTGTCTCCATATCCTCACCTACAAAACGGCAATGGCTGTAAGGATTAATACAGCAGCACATGCTGTGTATTTCCACAATGCCTGACACAAAGTAGGCACTCGGTAAATACTGGCTCCCTTCCATTCCTCCCTCTGCTTTCTGAACCTGTTACCTGTCCTGGACAATGAAGAAACTGTCTTTCACTGTAGGACTGAAAAAAGAACTAAATGAAATGCATCTGTGTGTGTGTGTGTGTGTGTGTGTGTGTGTGTGTGTGTGTGTTATGTGTATGTATTATGTGTATATGTACCTGTGTGCATAAAATCAGTAAATACTAAGTACATGGTCCCTTGAATAGTAAGAACTCAGTAAATACTGGCTTATATTTCCACCAGCTCTAAGCAATCTCCTGGACAGCCTGCTTCCTTTTCCACTGACACAACCTGTGAATTCTTGCTCACCATTCTGTCCCTGGGCCACTGGAGAATGAATCACAGCGCTTCTTCTAGAAGTCACAAAGCCATCGTCTTTGTGGCTGATAATATATTATAGGGTTTCTACTTGGTTCCAGACCTCTGGGTTAATCTGGAAAAGGCATAAGGAGGCAAGCCTAGAGACATCGATTTCCACGAGTTCATCCGCATGGCCTGAAAAAGGCCCTGGGGTCGGGGGTGAAAGAGAAAAAGAGTGCCTGTCCCCCAGAGGGGTGTCACACACAAGGCCTGAGCCCAGTGCAAAGGAGGGCTGTGCTCACAGGCTGCAAGGGTATTTCACAAGGATACCCAGGGTGTGAACAAGTGGACAAGAGGAAATCCTTCTCGTGCATGCATAGAATGCATGTGGCTTCAGCTCAGTGACATCCAGGGAACCACAGTGCCCACTGGGATGATACCAGAGTTTGCACTTTTAGGAGAATTGGGAATCTGCACCAGCTCATCGCTGAAGTCCTTTTCCTAAAGGAAACACCATGGGGCCAGGATGGCTGAAGCACTGAGGCCTAGCATCAGCAAGCCCCATGAACACCAGGGAAGGAAGGCTTCAGGGAGGAAAACCATGAGAGAATTATTTCATCACATATGAGAAACCCCAGGAACTCCCAATCAAGTGGGGCGAGACTTCTCTTGGGGGCAGAGAGGTGGTCCTGAGATGTAGTGGCAATCCACAGGCTGGGAGGGTCTGAGAAGGGTGCAGAGGGAAGGGGACAGCCAAGGACAAAGTCCTGCAGCCTTCAGTCACATGTGTCTGCAGCAGCGCTCACAGTCACGGGGGAAAGGGGGGCATTTCACAGCTTAATAGCAAACACATTATAGGTGTGTAAATAATAGCGTTTCTAAATATTATGGCACCAATATTAATAACTGTGACTCCTTTTTTAAGCAAAACTGCTAAAACCTTATTGTTCATCACCACACAGAGATGGCAGATAATGATGGCTTGCTAGCACTTGTCAGGATCTTGGGAGGAAGATGCTGTATAAATATCAATTATAATCAGTTGAAGTTTTATTGTTTTCCATTCTCCAGTGGCATTTTATACGTAACACGATGAAGTTCTGATCACTAATCTTCACGCCATACAATCAGTACTTACTTAGTGTATTGTCCATAATAGTTAAGCTCTAATTAGTTTATGCCAGTTGCTCTGGGAACATCTCTTAGAGGAGCTTTTCTTACCCAATAATTACGCTTTTGTGTTTTCCAATACAAGCCAATATGTACTGGTTAATATTTAAGTGGCTTCATACTGAGATAATAAAAAGTGTTTTGAATGTCTCAGCTATGTCTGAGACTGAGAATGTCTGTGAGCTTACTGTTTGAACTCCAACATAATCATTCCTGATCACTCGGTATGAATGTTTAACCCAATAGATAATCTAACACTCAAGCTGGCTGATTTAAAGACATTTTGAGGTATACAAAGGATCATAGTCTGAGCCAGCCCCAGGGGTAGAGAGCAAATAGTTCCAGAGGACCTGGCTTGGGGAAAAACAAGAAAGGGAGACAAGGGCCCTCAGAGCATGTATGTTCAGCTGTCCTATGTGATCAATTAGAAATCAGGAGAATGGATGGATTTCCTCTACAAATCTAATTTTTTTCTCTATTTCACAGTGTAATATTTATAGATATAAAATCTTTGGGTATGGGAAATTAAAGGAAGAAATTTTACAGTGAGGAGCCTCATAAAATCTTACAAATCAGTAACATTAAAATAATAAATAATTGGAATTCTAATATATGCAAAGATGTAAGAGAGTAAAAAGTGAACAGAACAGAAAATTGGAAGGCCTAAGTGCTGATCCTAAAGCTTACACTAACTTATGTATGACCGTAAAACTTACACTAACTTACTTTGCAACCTTGACAAGTCTTTTCCTCTTTCTCAATCTCTTTCTTTATCAGTAAAAAGAAAATTATGGACAAACCTGATCTCTTAAAAACAAATAAAAACCTTTTTGTAACTGGCCAAATGCAGTAGTCCTGAGTTTTCCCTCGTTGGACAGTGTTTATGCTAAAAAGCATATGACCAGTTTATCCGTATGTCTTCCCAACTGCCCTACGTAGAAGACGGACTAAATCATTAGCGCCCCAAGGAAGAGAAACCAGGAAGCGGAAAGTCCGTTATGTCGCCAAATCACTGTTGCTATCTGATACTGAAGTCCCATTGACTAATTCCTTCAGTATCACCAGCTGTGGCAAGTGCTCCAAACCGGAAGAAGACAGATACAAACACAAACAACAGCGGCTGTGTGTGGTTGAAGGGCCACAATTCTCTTGATGCTCTGCCTCTAATTTCATTTTATGGCCTTGAGCAAGCCTCCAAATTTCTGTATGCCTTAGTTTTCTGATCTGGATATGTGTTAATACTACCTAAACTGCCTTATTATAAAAAGAATGAATACTTTAGACACATTCATAATCAAAACATTTCAGAATAGAAAGTCCTAGTTTTTAGTGCTAATGTGCTTAATGGAACTAGCACTGAACTTGGAAATTAAAAAAACTAGTTCTGAGAGCAGATTTGCTATCGATGACCTGGGTGACATTCTGACCTCTTAGTTCTCGCCTTTGATAAGGGCTAATGGTAAAATTCTCCCTGTCTACACGGAGAGTACCAAATCCAACTAGGAGTATCCAATATATGGTATTTTTGAACTATGAAAAGTAAGTTCTCGAAAGCCTCATCACATTCAGAAGGAAACTAGGAACCATTTTCCCACTCTCCTTCAGCCATTAAATTTTACAGGTCCAACAATTAGGAAACTTCAGGATCCCCAGATGGTGAAGGACCATCTACAGAAGAAGTGAATTCAACCTAAGCTTTATTCAAACCCTGGAACAGTAACTGAAGATTGTTAGAAGCTTGCTTAGTCACTGTTCCTAACTGGCTTGTAAAACAATGGCAGCAGGTGCTAGCAAGTGCTTGTTTACCAAAGACTCCAAATTACCTCAGAATCCTTGGTCCCGTCAAAATGTAGCAGGAACCTAGTCTTGTGATTTCACCCCTGAAACAAAACCCACATGGCAGGACTGACTGGACTATGATAGTACATCTAGAAATGCTTTCCCATCTGTATCATAAACAGAATCATCCTGGAGAGAAGGCCAAATACCCAGATGATCTTTGCCCTTTTCATGGATATGCTTGTTTCCAGATACTATTTTGGGTATTTTTTTCTTACTCAGAAAGGCAGCTTTTTCTTTCCCCTGAGAATCCCTTTTAGTTACAGACAACTACAACTAGGGTCTCCTAGAATTATAGTGGGAGGGTAAAGGGAAGGAAGAGAGCCAGTGAGGACCCTTTTGGTTGGAGGTCTATTTTGTAAATACTAAATGGACAAGTCCACTTTTGCAATTTTTAAGGAGCCAAAATATAAGCTTATACATCTACCTTCCAGTGACTCATTCTCTTCCACACCTTCAGTGCCCAGGAGTCCTGTTCTACAGTAGAGGATATTTCTCCAACACTTTTATATTTTTCAACTGTGCATCTAAATCCATGTAAGAGTAAGTCATTTTAAAATTATGTTTAAAATTATAACATAATTATATTACGTTCCTAATTATGAACTAAAGAGTTGTTTCAGAGTTTTTCATTTGTTTTTCATCCCCTCTAGGTTTTGGCATTGAAAACACTGACTGGCTCACCACTTTCTTACAAATAAGAATAGATTTTCTACCCAACTTTGTAACTTCATGGAGGGAGTTTTGCATCTATACACAGTGCTGTTTATAGCCGACAGACCAACTGGTCTCCTAGCAAAAGCATCAAATCTTAGGACCCAAACAAACAAAAAACATTAGTACTGAACTATCCCCAGCATCTAGGCTAAGCAAATGTGTTTGTACTTGTTCCCAGTTTCTGGTTGGTCCATGTCTCCCACCCCGCCTCCCCCACCATGTACTTGAGATACAGGCTGCCTATTCAAAAGGTGAAAGAACCGTTGGTAATGGGGATAGATGCCAGAAAACATAGGTTTAGTGGGCAGCCGGCATTACCCCAAGAGGGACATCTGTTCAGCAGGAAGCTCCCACTCTGTGCCAGCCCTCAGAACCATCTGCCTCCTTATGCTTCAGGACACACACACACACACTCCTCCATGCACTGACTGGGTATGAAACCCAGGTTGGAGAGTGAAGCTGGCAACATGAAATGTCTACTTCACAGCAGAGGCTGAAGCAGCATTCACTGAAGAACCATCATGATTACTATACGGGTTTGCCCCTGTATGGGAGAAAGCGTTTCCCACCCTGTCCCTGTTCTGCTCCAGCCCCAGGCCTCATGTTAGAATAGTAATTGATAGCCTGAAACACTTACTATAGATCATCCAAAATGGTACCCAAAACTAAATTTCAAGGTCACAGACCTAGAGTAAACTCTTCAAACAGTCAGAAAATACCTTTTTAAAAACAGCTTTCACATGGGGGAGTTAAGGAGTAAGAAGGACAATGTCCTTTTGATGGATGATCTTTCATCACACTTTGCAGTTGGTTCTGATCAAATCCTAAAAGAGTCAGTGAGACAAACATCAGGACAGACCCATGCAGGTCATAGATGGGAGGTTCAGAGGGCATGCCCTCTTAATATTTGTGTGCACGTGCCCTGGCATACACTTCTATACACACATGTGTGTGGAAGGACAAGACACAAATTGTATTGCTTAAATGGATCCAGTATCTCCTTATTGTTGAACATTGTTAAGCTAATGTCCAAGATGAGTAAAATGGTTTAACTGTTTGAAAAATGTTATGATAATTTAACTTTGAGAAATAATTTGGAAGTTTAGAAGGGAGTTAAAATAAGAGAATAGAGAGCAGTAAAATTCTAGATAGGAAGGGGGAGATAAAAGTACCAGAAATCAGAGATGGGGACTACTACAACTGAGCACTCAATTTGGCTCTCCAGTCAAGCAAAAAGATAATCATGAGAAGTAAAATAACTCTCACGATGTAATAAAAGGGAGCATTACTAGCTTACAGAAAGATAGGTCTTCCTGGCACTGAATTCAGGAGCAATTCATTGCATGAAACTGTAAAGATGGATGGACAGATTGACAAATATTAATAAAACATAATATCACAGTGCTACATGAAGCAAGTCAGCACAGAAGTTTTGAGTATGGATTTCTCAACAGACAAATCTGAGTTCAAATTAGTAATTAGGACATTGGTCAATCTACTTAAGCACACGAAGCTTCTGATTCCTCATCTCTAAAATGGAGGTGCTGGTACCTACTTCATAAGGTTGTCATGAGGACCAAATGAGATAACATAGGTAAAGGATCCCGTACAGTACCTGACCAGTAGGTACAGAAGAAATGTTGGTTCCTTCTCCCTTTCCTCATCCCCATTCACAATGGTTGGCTTCAGGTCTCCATGTGGATGGGACAAAAGTTAGAGACCTAATGCCCTTGAGGGCATTCTACTGAGAGTGTAGATAAGATTCTACAATGGTCCGAATAAATTGCTGGCCAGATGCAACAATAAACCAGGAGAAACTGAAGGAATGGTGGCTGGCTTCTTAGAATCACAATGGTCTCAACAACAGTCTGGGAGTTGCTACAGGACTCATCGCCAAGTGGTGGGATTAACAACTTTTTGACTGTCTCACCCAGAGAGTGGGCCATCCCACCTCCATACGGAGGGCTGGCTATAGGCACCATTATAGACAAAGCCAATTCTTCAACTCAGAGAAAACATACATCCTAAACCTGTCAGATGCTTAGACGAGAATGAATTAGGATTCCAGAATCTGTATCATAGAGCTCTGGAACAATAATTTAAATTTGAAATATATAAGAATAAATATTACCTACTTAAGAAAATACTCTGATATGGCTGTTAAAATATATTTTAATAGCACTATCACCAGATGGAAAAATGGATGTATACAGAGTAGATGGATCACTAAATACTTAGCAATTCTTTCCCATGTGTCTGACTCTGTGCTAGGCCAAGGTAATACACTGGATTATCGTCAATTATCTTTGTACACATCTAGGTACAGATGTGAGTTTATATTAGTGATCCACAAAAGAACTGTTAAACTACATTAAAGAATGCTATAGGGATGCCGTGGTGGCTCAGTTGGTTAAGCATCCGCCTGTGGCTCAGGGCATGATCCCAAGGTCGTGGGATCAAACCCTGTGTCAGGCTCCCTGCTCAGCAGTGAGTCTGTTTCTCCTTCACCCTCTGCCCCTCTGCCTGTTTGTGCCCGCTTGCTCTCTATCAAATAAATAAATAAAATCTTTATAAAAACAACAAAAAAAGAATGCTACAGGATTCTTTTGAATGTATACAGTTCACAATACAATTAAAAAGACTAAAGCAGAAAATGACCATTTGTAATAAAAATATGGTAATTTAGTCAGCATACACATTGCTTTATGCATAATTAACAATTTGGTTAACATATGCAAATTGTAATACTAGAAGTTCTTTTAGCGAAAAGGAGGATTATCCAAAATTCACTTCCACAGCCAAATTCCAACCCCTGGCAAATTTTCCAATATCTGCACATTTTCTCAAATGATGAAAGCAGATCAACAGCACTAAGCCAAAGCAACAGTTTAATTTTAGCAACTCTCTGTGCAAACCTACTGCAACCAACCAAGGTTACTATGCCACCTCCTAATGGCTGTGCTGTCAGAACACCACGAATCATTTGCAAGTACTGAAACACAAAGGAAATGTTGGGGTTCAGTAGTGGAAGAACCAATACCCTTGGAGGATTTTCAAAAACTCTTTCCTACCCCAAAACTTTCTTACTCCCTAAAGACATGACCATTCATTCACTCAATATTTATGGTTGCTCAGTGTGCCCAGTCCTGTGCCAGGGGACAGTTACATCAGACACCGGCATGGCTAGAACTGACATGCATTCTCAGACCTAAGCATAAACTTCAGGGGCATAGTCCTAAGGAAATAAAGGGCTCAGAATCAAAATGCAGGCACATTAATATGCAAATACACCCTTCAATAAGGCCACATCATCTGTTCAACATGCACATGAGTAAATGAGCCAGGATAACTGACACACCCTACTACAGCCCCATCCAGACCCCCATATAGGGTCCACACAGCCCGGCATGGGTTCGGCCAGGGGATCTGCACCAACCACACTCAGCAGAGCACAGCAGAGCCTGGGAGAAGCACCAGGAATCCCTGCAGTTTCCTAGCTCGTGGACCCTGCAGCCACTTCGCACACAGCTCATGATAAGCCCATGTGACACTGATGCATTATTCCATCTGTCGGTGACATGCCAAGTCAAGAACATGGAGGGAATGGCACTCCTACATGAACGTAAAAACACTTTCAAACAAGAACTCAGATGAACTCCGGGTGGCATGTCCACATTAAGTCATCACAGGTTTTTATACCTTTCCGTATATAGTTTCAGTATGATATATGGTGAGACATGTCTCTAAGTTTAGGTGACGTAAGGAACCCACACACATAGAGCGGCCAAGAGACAGACTGATCGTGCCAATTTTACTTACTGAGTGCCTGCCATCTGCCAGGAGCAATGCCAAGCGTGGCTACTGTTGGGAGAAGAAAGAGACCCCCAGTAGTGGTGGGTAGATCAGGCACAAGGCCTTCTACTCTCAGAGGTGTCTGTACAGAGCAGCAAGTTAGAAGGGAAAGAACATGAGAATTGCATGGGAAACCCAGTTCTCCCTCCTATCTGTGACAATGGAGACAACCACACCTACTCAAGATCACTGCAAAAAACAAATAATAGCAACTATGGGTATTATGTCAAACCGTTGAATCAGACTGCCATAATTTGAAACTGGGCTTCATCACTCATCAAAGGTATGACCTTTCTGTGCCCCCGGCTTCCTCATCTATAAAAAAGGGATATAGTCTCTTCCAGGGTTGTGATAAGGATTCAATGAGTAAATTCATGTAAAGAATTTAGAATGCTGTCTGGAATGTAGTGAGAATTCACAACAAGTTCGCTCTTATCCTGCTATACTCCCAGTACTGTAAGAAGGAGCTGCAAGGGTGTTGGGGAAGATTTTGAAGTTAAACCAGGATTTTACCAGTTAAGTTTGTGGGAGTATGGGTGGAAAGGGAGGGGTGGAAATGTAGAAAAAAGAACAACAAAAAACAAAAAACACAGAGTAGAAAAATGGTGTGGGAAGGCAGGGGCCCAAGAAGATAACCCTTGTACTCCTAGGTCTCTGTCATTGGCTGCTTCTGTCCCACTCTGTCCCTAAGCCAATCCTAACCAGCATGGGACCCTCCCACCAGCCCCAGATACCAGCCAGCTGGATGGGAATCAGTGTTTTCATTATAGAGCAGGGGTCCGAGATGAGCTCTAGACACACACATGCCCAGTAAACCCTCTCTGTGCTCACCTGCACACCTAGAAAGCCACATTGCACCCTCCATTGGATCATCAAGCTGCCCCAGAATCCAAAGTCCTTTACTGAAGCCCCTTAGCTCGAGCTCCAATATGCTGTCCAGTTCTTATGGTTATAGTCACTTTTTAATATTTTTACCTTTATAGAACACCTTCACATAATGTGATTTTTTAACCTACTGATTCTCTGAGAAAGAGTACTAATCACTATCAAAAATAATGAGGTAGACGCTGATCTTTTTTGTATAAAATTAGATGTAATATGGTTACACCTGTGCAAAAGAATGGATATAAGTATAATGCCCATATGTGAATAAGAATTCTTGAAGGCTACAAAAAATGTTTATAGTGAGATTTCTTTGGAGAGTAGGATCGAGAGATCTACAATGAAAAGGAGACTAATTTTTCACTTACTGTAGTTTTCCTACATCTTAATTTTATACCATGCATATGTACTACTTTAAAATTTTTTTTAAGATTGTATTTATTTGACAGAGAGACAGCAGGAGCGGGAGCAAAAGCAGGGAGAATGGGAGAGGGAGAAGCAGGCTCCTTGCTGAGCAGGGAGCCCAATGTGGGCTCAATCCCAGGACCCTGGGACCATGACCTGAGCCAAAGGCAGATGCTTAATGCCTGAGCTACCCTGGTACCCCTACTTTAAATGTTTTTTAATGAGTTTAAAAAATGATTAAGAAACCCCATCTCAGAAGTTCATTCTAATGTTTAAATAAAAGTATGTTTTCCAGGTACACAGTAAGTTGTTGGTTAAGTAATAGCTGCCTGTCACCACTACTATCATCATGTGTAATAATAAAACTTGTAGGGATGCGTGGGGGGCTCAGTCAGTTAAGTAATCGACTCTTGGCTTCCGCTCAGGTCAGGATCTCAGGGTCACGAGACTGAGCCCCACGTGGGACTCTATACTCAGTGCACAGTCTGCTTGAGATTCTCTCTCTCCCTCTGCCCCTCTGCCTGCTCACTCTTTCTCTCTCTCCCTCTCTCAATAAATAAATAAAATATTTTTAAATAACCTATTGTATAATTAGTGACTGATAATTATTATATAATTGTTTGTATAGTAACTCTGTATGTAGTAGTAACTGTTCTCAACCTTATCCAGGTACATCAGATCTCCCCAGTGGGGCTGTGAACTCCATGAGAATAGCTACTGTCTGGACTGGCCTTGGCTGACAGCACCTCCTGGAGAGATCATCATCAACCAACTGAACGAATACACACAGGAATAACTGCCCTGCCCAACACCCCCATGGGTGAGGGAGCAAACACATCCTTATCTCCACATTGCAGATGTGGAAACTGAGGTCCAGTGAGGACATGTTGAGAAGCCAAAAGTCAAAAATTTGGGGGGAGGAGCTCAAAATCCAGGTCCCCAAGGCTCCCAGGCAGAACCTTCCATCAGCTGTGGCGGGCACATTAAAACATAGTAGATTGAGCTCAGTACCAGCATTGAGACTGATGCTGAAAACCCAGTGAGAACCAGAGTGGAGACTACTAAGTGAGCTATCCAAATCAGACCGACAAACATCATTTCATTACACACAAATGTAGTAAGATTTTTTCCCCTGAGACAGGTTATAATAGCCAGAGTTCTCCAGTGAAACAGAACCAATGGGAGATTATACACATATAATACATATATATATATATATATATATCTATATATATATATATATATAAGGAGATTTATTACAAGGACTTGGCTCATGTAATCATGGAGAATCTGCTGCCTACAAGCTGGAGACCCAGGAAAGCCATCAGTGTCATTTAGTTCCAGTCTGCAAGCCTGAGAACCAGTCCAAAAGCAGGAGAAAATGAGATGACATATTCCAGCTCAAGCAGTGAGGCAGGATAAAGAGAGGCAAATTCCTCCTCCTTCCACACTTTGTAAAATTCAGACCCTCAACCAGTTGGATGAGGCCCACCCAATGGGGGAGTGCAATCTACTTGACTGAGTCCACCAATTCAAATGCTCATCTCATTCAGAAACATCCTCACAGACACACCCAGAAACAATGCTCAATCTGGCACCCATGGCCAGCAAAGTTAACATATAAAATTAATCCTCATACCAGTAAGGTCACCTTAGGGGCACACACATGTGCATGGATTCCATAGAAGAGCAGAGTAACCTGCAGGGGAAGAAAACCACCCGCTATGATCCACAGGGAGCACTTCTGGGAGCATCCAGGCAACCAACATGAGCCCCGTGGTGCTGAGCACTCACTGCTAACAGTCACCATGGTAAGTACTGGTTCTGCCACATGACCTGGGACAAAGATGATCCTCTGTGAGCCTCAGTTTCCTCATTTGAAAATGAGGATGATTTAGGTCCCTATCACATAAGGTCTACTACAAGGATTATATGAGATAAAGGTAACAAGTAAATAGAAAACTGCCTAATGTAACAAGTACTCAATGAAAATTGGTTGTGCTTACTGTTTCTATTATTATTAGAGATAAATAGTCATAGCCAGAGCATAAACACCACACACACATGTACACACAAGCATGTGTTCACACACACATTCCACCCCAAGAATTACTTGCCACATCCTACGGTATTTTGCACAAACTATATCATACCATTTACCACAGATACTCAAATGAGTTATGTGCAGATCTGCCTCCTTTCTAGACTGAATGTTTTCTGAAAGCAAAACAGTTGTACCTTATTCAATTATATATCTTCACTGCTTAACACCTGGATCGTGCTCATACATGTTTGTTAAAAATGTCAAAGTGGAACGAAAAATCCTGAATCATTTAGACTCACAGACTGATAACTACAAGCAATATTTTTGAAAATTGAAATTCAGTTTCTTTTCATTTTGTGGATGTCTTTTTAGGTAGTTCGCCATAAAAGCAATATCTATAAATAAAACTAACTTGTTCTCTGAGTCCCACCAGTGTGCTAAGCCATCAGACTTCTAGCTCCTCTTGATGTTCGTTCAACTTCATTTCTGCAAAGTTTAAGCCCACGCATTTGACCAAATGAATACAATTCATCAAAAAAGCCCGGGGTTCCACAGACCTACGCAGAGACCCAATCAACAGGCTGTCTGCAGTGGGGACAGGTAGATCCCCTGTAAAAAAAGGCAATCTCTCAAATCAGTCCTTGTTCTCAAAGCTCAGTGGGAGTGGGGAGGAATGGGTGGAGGAGGAGTGAGTTACAAAGGTCCACAGTTGGAGGGAATATTTATTGTAAATCAGTCACCTGGGGTCCACCCCTCCTTTCTTCTGGCAAAGGAAACTCTAACTCTTTTCCAGGCACTCTGACAAAATTCTGCAAGTTGGTATCTCTGTCAAGCAGGCTGTAAGATGGAGCTCCAAGAATGCACCAATAGTAAACCTTATTCCATTTCTATATGGTCTGTCTTCAGATATAATTGTATGGTTCAAGACAAGCACCCCATACTACAATGCTTATTGCCTAACTGTAGGCCCCATCTATCATGGAAGCCAGATGCACTCTTTGCCTAAAGCCAGTCATATGTCTTTGGGATAAAGCACAAACATTGGGAGTTTAATGACTTCGTTACACTACATGGCCCATCCATTACAACAACATAGCTATGGCTGGACTCAGCCCTGTAGTTATTCAAGCCAACCTCATGTTTACAAAAAACAATCTGTTCCTAGGGAGGCAGAAGACTGGTTCTTGGAGCCATTCATTCATTCCCTAGTAACTGTTTGTTGAGAGTACTACTTTGTGTCACATGCTGTTCCAGGTACTGTGGCTATCCAAAAAAAAAAAAAAGAAAAGAAGAGAAAAAAGAAGACATGTTTTGCTTTTATGGAGTTTAATGTTAGTGAGAAAAGACTAACAACAAAAAAAAAAGGTTATTTCAGGTAATGATATATTGTTTAAAAGAATCAGGAAGGCCTTTCTGATGAGGTAAAATATGGATGAGAAGGGGCTTCATGCAAAGATTGTCCTTTGCACAGAATTAATGCAGCTGTTCTGTTCACACCTCTGGAGGGCTCTATGGTAGAACCACATGCTCAGTTTTCCAGAAAGTCACAGCTAAGATGCATCGTGAAAACCTGAAACCAACTCCATGCACCAAAATCTCTTGATTTCCTGGATCCCTAGAGAGTTCTTTTCAGACAGACCCTTGAGTATGGTCTAGACACTTGGAGGGAGCCTCTGTTGTTTAAATGGCTTCCCAGACACCTGAAAACAAAGAGGACTCATAGAACAAAATAGTTTAATTTGAATTGTCATTATCTCATTAAGGATAATATCCTTTCTCTAAACTTTACCAGAGGAGGAGTGAGTTACAAAGGTCCACAGCTGGAGGGAATATTTACTGTAAATCAGTCACCTAGTGTCCACCCCCCCTTTCTTCTGGCAGTCATACACTCCTCGCATCCCCACTTTCAGGCCTCCTGCTTTGAGAGAACTGGACTGCCAGCTCCAGGAAAGAATATCTTACTCAGACCTGGCCAGAGTGCACACTGACCCACTCCTTCTCCACAGGACCTGCTACAGAATGGACATGTGCCCAAACTTCTCCAGTCCAAGTAAGCCCTGGGATTTGTGCAAGAGTGAGTAGAGATAATGTTTCATTCTGTGGGACTGAACCTGGAGGTACATGAGGCCTACCGGCAACGGCTAAACCTGGCAGAGAATAGAGCCTATGTGGAAAAGGAATGTGGGAAAACAGAGTGAGACAGTGGGTCTAGATACCTTCATCTGAACACCTGGATCAAGCCACACCTAAAGCCAACATACTCTCTGAGTCTCAAATTCACTGGTCCATAAATTATCTCTTTTTTTCTTATACTAGCTTAAGATGGGTATTCTGTCACATGCCACAGAAAAAGTCCAAACATATACCACAGGTAAATTCTCCTTAATACCAAATTATTGGGAACCAAACACACTTCCCAATATATCCAAAGAGCCATTTGTAAGAAATTCTAGATTGGTATAAGAGAAACATTTCCAATAATCAATAATTCTTTAGTTGGCACATACTGTATTTTAATATTGGTGCCACCTTCTATAGAGAATGAAAATATATAAAACATTGCTTCCCTGGCCTCAAAGAGCATATCCTACAAGCTGTTACAGTTACTAATACTTTACTAATCCACAGAGTTTTCTAGGATACAGTGCGTTTTTGAAACTTGAACTTCAAGTGCAAAGAATCAGACTAGATTCATGCAAATCCTAAGCTTATAAACTCTCATCATTGCCCCATACATGGCCCTTTTTTTATCAAGTGCCCACTAACCCTTACTCACACCATTTCATTGCATCTTCACAACAGAACAAGGAAGTTGAGATTCTGGTAAATCACGCAAATCTCACTGAAGCTCCCTCTCCTCCTCATTGGCCTGTTCATAAAAGTATAAAAGAAGGATTTCCTCCAATCCCACTAGCAAGGAGCTGCATGTTTGAAAGGTCTAGTTCAGAACAGACACTTCACACTCTGGCATAGAGCCAGACGTTATGGGATTGCTTCTAGTCAACGGCTGAATCCTCATCTTTGAATGCAGTCATTTTAAAGACATTTTGCACAAACTCAGTTGGTGCCCACAGATACACTGAAATAGTCAAGCCAGACTTAAATCAGATTTTTCCAGGATAACTTTTTTTCAAAAGTCACTTCTTCAAAATGTATTTACTCCCTTCCTTAGTGGCATTTTCTTTCTGCAGATCAATGATAGGTCTATTGCCCCTTTTTTTGGCACTGATTCTGACTGAAGCAAATCAGGTAAGAAAAGGCACAGGGGTTTCATTTACTTAATCTAGAAACAAAATCACCCAAAAAAGAATTTAAAACTTTAACAGATAATTGACTTCTATTTCTTTGCCTGAAAATGACTCCCTTCTTATTCTTCTGGCACATTAAATCGGTGAAGCAGTTTCACTTGATGGGTACAATGCCCTCAGAAGAATTAACATTTTCTACATTGATTAATTTAGAAAAACTATTTTATTCACACTTAAGTACAAAATGCTCTCCCATGCTATACAGTTCAAGGGGGTAGAGGCTATAAGATTAAAAGAAAAGAAATATTTCCTTAGTAGTAGATGTTTGCAGGAGACATAAAACATGGCCTGGGTCCCAGATCCTACAGACACCAGCGGCGGATGGGTGTCCTGGATCACAAGCCTCATGTTCAAGGAGGGCTTCCCTGCTAGGCCCATCACCTACAGCTGGTCCTAGCACTATAAAACAGATTGATGCCACTTCCCAAACGAGGATAAGAGCTCCATACTGGAGTGTTCTCTTTCTGCTCATGGACAGAAAACACGACACAATTCCATAAAGGGGTAAGTTGGGTATGAAAGAGAAACATGGTTGGCACTGGCAATAAAGTACACACATATGGCCAACAGACATGAGAGAGAGGAAGACGTGGTAGCCCTTGGGGTCACCCCCGTGCTGTCAGAAAAAGGGGCCAGCGTGCTACGAAGTCAGCTTGGGCAAGCGTCAATCCCAGCTCAGCCACCCTCCTGCTTTGTGGCCATATGGCAGGACAAGAATAGGAACGAGTCCAGTGTCTGGCACATTCAGTGGTGGTGGTCTCCCTTTCTCTCCTCCCCACTCACTTTCTATGATAATCCTTGGTGTAATCAAAGTCTCGTGTCTTCCAAGGCTTGCCTTATTTTTATGATATTCAGCGCATGCATCATGACTACAACAGTGAGTTCAGAATCTGGAATCCCATGAGCAACCCTATTTTTAAATTAAGTTTGCCTAATTAAGTCTATTAGGATCCAGAGAGATTTTAAAAATAGAACTTACCTGTGTCAGAGTTAATTGCCTACTGCTGTCTGTTCAATAATTCTGTCTATACATAGGCCTTGTGTCCTAAGAAACAAACTTTGCCCTCACATATGCCCCATTAACTCTTTTCCTCCAAAGAGCCACCTCAGCACACCTACCATACTGGCCTCCTAACTGTACTTTGTTTCCAACATAAGCCTCAGCCCACTGGCTTTTAGAATATTGTAAACCAGATAAGTTGTATCACTAATTCTCTTGGCTGGGATCAGGAGCGTGGGGAAAAGAGGCCACTGAAAGGAACTGTAAAATGACTGTAATGACTCTTTTTCTTATATCATGATGGTTTCTCCTAAGATAAATAATCAAAATAGTCATACAAATAACGATCAGCTACTTTGGGTCTTTGCCTTTCCTGTCCTCACTATTTTTGCTTGCACACCAACACCACTATCCCCAGTCTCAACTGGCCTTATTTTTCTCCATAGCATTGCCAGTTCCATATATTTAACTTAGGTACTTTATTTTATGCCTCACTCTACTAGAATGAAGCTTGAAGAAACTGTCACTTCATTTTTACTCCTATACCCTCCATACCTGTAACACTACCTCATGCAAAGCAGGAATTCAAAAATATTTGTTGAATATGTAATAATCAGTCCAGATGTAATATTTCTTTGAGACTCCCTGTCTATAAAGAATTTCATGAAAAGTAAAAATTAATATAATATGACAATACTAAATAATGGGTTTCGGAGAAATTTACGAGGTAAATGACAGAAACATGTTCTTTAAAAATTGAATCTTCTGATAGCAATTCAAGTGTAGCTTTTAATATTTCATCTCAGAATCCCTTCAATACATATTCAGCAAAAAACAGCTCCTTTCCAGACGTTTGCCACAACCCTAGGGATACTTATGCCTGCCCCACATATGTTCAACTCATCAGACATAAAAAGTGGCAGCTATGGGTAGTCTAGTACCATTTGGATCAATGGCCTAGGCTCTTACCCCATTAGCTTAGCTGCCAACAAGCTGCTATTTTACTTCATGGTTGTAGATTCCTGCTTGGATGATAAATGGACTCTTCACAGAGACACAGTACAAGGCAAGGCTCTGAGAAAAAAATATGGGGAATGACGCTTCTAATCAAGCTGGAATAGCAGTGATCAGATTTACACTCTGGCAAGAAACAATCTAAAAATAGGCAAATCTGTAACTGAGTGGTTTTCAAGACACTGGACATCAAGGCAACAAAGAACAGGCAACAAAGAGTGGTATCTGAGACCTGAGACGTGGGAAACAAACAAGGGGAGCCCTCTGATTGCCAGAGCTTACTGCCTTGAGAAAGTTTCCAGGGCTCAGCGCAGGGACTGGGAACGCAGGTGGAGCCTGGCGCACTCCCCGAGTTAGGAAACAGAGGTGAAATTCCAAAGAGACCAAGGCAGCTAGAATGTGCAGGACAGACTACCTGAGAAAGAAGAATTGCACAAAGAGAAAATATCAGAGATCTGCCGAGAATCCCACCTGCATCTAGCTACGTAATGTCAGTGCATATGTGTGAGGAAGACACAGCTGCTTCTACTGCAACAGCACAGTCAAGAAATTACAGCAGCAACCATATGGCCCTCAGAGCCAAAAATTTACTATTTTGCTCTTCACAGAAAAAAACTTGCTAACCCCTGACTAACATCATACTTAATGGTAAAAGAAAGAACACTTTCCTTCTAAGATCAGGAAAAAGATAAGGATATCCCTTCTCACTACTTTTTTTTTTTTAAGATTTTTATTTATTTATTTGACAGAGAGAGACAAAACGTAAGAGGGAACACAAGCATGGAGAGTGGGAGAGGGAGAAGCAGGCTCCCTACAGAGCAGGTGACCCCATGCAGGGCTCAATCCCAGGACCCTGGGATCATGACCTGAATGGAAGGTAGATGCTTAAGGAATGAGTCACCCAGGCGCCCCTCTTCTCACCACTTCCATTCAACATTATTCTGGAGATTATATCCAGTACCTTAAAGCAAGAGGAAAAAAATAAAAGACATATACTTTGGAAGGGAAAAAGAAAACTGCCTTTATGGACAACATGATCTTTTACGTTGAAAACTTGATAGACTCTACCTAAAAGCTACTAGAATTAATCAGTCCAGCAAGCTTGCAAGATACAAGATCATTATACAAGCACCAACTGTACTTCTATGTACTATAAATGAACAATAAGAAGTTGAAACTTAAAAAGAATGCCACTTAGTATAAAAGAACTTCAAATACCATCTTCTCTCACTAAGATAGAAGTGTTTAGCCTGGTGCTTCACTCACTGAAACTACATTGTATACAAGCCATCACTGAAGTAACTTCTTACATCAAGACATAAGCATTTGTACAGTTAGGGGAAAAAATAAAAATTAAATTTAAATTAAAATAATATCATTTATAATAACACAAAAAATATGAAATAACAATAAATCCGGTAAAAGATTGTTAAGACCTGAATACTAAAAGCAACAAAATGTTGTTTAAAGAAATTAAAGAAAACCTAAAATAATGGTGAGATATACTGTTTATGGGTCAGAGAATTCTATATTGTTAAGTTGTCAAATCTCTCCCAAATTTATCTATAGAGTCAACACAATCCAAATCAAAATTAGAGAGGGATTTTTTTTGTAGAAATTGACAGACTGATTCTAAAATTCATATGGAAGTGGAAAAGTTCTAAAATAGCAAACAACTTTGAAAAAGAGCAAAGATTTGCAAAACTTTGGAAAGCAACCTGATTTCATAGCTTATCACAAAGACAATTTGGCATTAACATCAAGATGACAAATAGAGCAACAGAACAGAATAAGGTCTTAAAATAAACATACAACTATATAGAAAGCTGATTCTCAACGAAGATGTAATTGCAATGCAGCAGAGAAAGGCTAGTCTTTTCAACAAATGGGGCTGGAACTATTAGACATTCATATACAAAAATCTAAGCTTCAATCCACCCTCACCACCACATATAAAAAATCAACTCACAATAGACCATAGACGTAAATGCAAATCCTAAAACCTCTAAAAGAACATATAAAAGAAAATCTTTATGACACTGTATTAGTTTGCTATGGCATAAGCAAGTGCCATGAATTGGGTGGATTAAAAAAATTTATTGTCTTACAGTTTTGAAGGCTAAGAAGTCCCAAATCAAGGTATTAGCCCGTTGTTTATTTATTTGTTCTTCCTGAGGGCTGAGAGAGAAAGATCTGTTCCAGGTCTCTTTCTTTGGCCTGTAGATGGCTATGTTTATCCTGTGTCTCTGTAAATCATCTTCCTTGAGTACAGCTAACTACTGCCTTCCCTGACCCTGATATGGGTCCCAAGCACGGGGTATGCGTCCTTCCCTCAGCCTTCCCTAAAGCAATAACAAAGATATTCCTTCCCAGCAGCCCAGTGGGAATACATGTGATGACAAAGGTGGATTCTTGAACTACCATACAATCTCCTTATTATGAAAGTCAATGAATCCAAAGTGGCAGGAGGGCAGGGTCCAGAACGAGGTGACCTGATCTGGCCCTATTACTCTGTTCTGCCTCAGAAGACCCACAGAAAGCACTTCAATCTCTCTAGGACGTCGGTCCCCATTTTATAAGTGTACCAGCCACACACTGGATTAAGGCCCACCCTAATGACCTCATCTTAATTTGATTCCCTCTGTTAAGACCCTATAGGTATAAATAGGTATAAATAAGGTGAAATTCTGAGGCACAAAAAGTTAGGACTCTGGATATATCTTTTATGGGAAAACATAATTCAGCCTAAAATAGACATCAAAATCACAATCCATAAAAACAACAAATTAATAAACTAGACTGCATCGAAATTAAGATCATCTACTCTTCAAAAGACAGTGTTAAGAAAATGAAGGGCAAGACACAGTGCAAGAAAATATTTTCAAATCACCAGTCTGATAAAGAATTTGTGTCTAAATTATACAAAGACCTTCCAGAAGCAATAATAAATTAACAACTTTAAAATGAGAACCAGATGTGAACAGGTATTTTATCAAAGAAGATACACAAGTGGCAAATAAGTACATGAAAAAAATGTTCAACATAATTAGATGATACTGAACTATAAACTAAAATCACAATGAGACACCACGGCTCATCTACTGGAAAAGCTACAATTAAAAAGACTGAGTGCTTCACGGCTATGCAGTAACTGGAACTCTCATAGTCTGCTGGTGGGAATACAAGATGGCACAGACTTAGAAAATAGTTTGGTGGTTTCTTAAAACTTTAAACATGTAGCTACCATATGATTTAGCCATCCCACCTCTAGGTATTTAGTCTACGAAAGTGAAAGTCTATGTCCACACAAAAACTTGCCTATAATATTCTTAGCAACTTTATTTGTAATAGCCCCAACTGAAAACAGCTCAAATGCCCATCAAGAGCGGATGAATAAAAACACTGTGGCATTTAATCCATAGCGTGGAATAATATTCCATGATATGAAGAAGGAAGCCCTGATATGTGCCAAATGGATGACTCTGAAAACAGTGATACTAAGTGAAAGAAGCCAGTCTGAAAAGAGTACATACTGTATGACTCCATATACATAAAATTCTAGGAAATGCCAAATAATCTATAGTGCCAGAAAGCAGATAGCCAGAAATGGACATTTAGAAAGAAAAAGGCAAGGCAGAGCTAGAGGGAGGCATTAAAAGGATCGTGAGCAAAGTTTTGGAGGTGACAGATATTTCTTTATCTTGAATATGGTAATGGGTTCATATGTTAAAACTTACATTGTGCACTTTACATAAGTACAATTGATTGCGTGTGAATTATACTCAATGAAGCTGATGTTAAAATACTCATTTCACATTCAGATGGCCTCTGTTTCAAGTCCTGCTCTACCTCTTTCTGGCTTTGTTATCTTAACACAAGTCTGTCTCTGAGGCTCACGTTCTCTGACTGCAAAATGGTGATTCATAACACTTACTTCCCAGGGCTATTGTAGATATCAACTGATATCTAACACAGTGTCTGAAAATAAGAAATACTCAATAAATTGTAGCTATTATTAACAATAACAATAATGAAATTACTCATGCTTACTTTTTAACTTCCTAGAAAATCTACCTTGAAAGACAAGACATACAATCCATATTTTCAGAACCTAGAAAGCTGAGTGTTCTCCACTTTCCTATTCGATGTTTCAGACTGCTAACGTAAATGAGTTTTGCTTAATCAAAAAGAGTATTGGCAGAAAATCAAAGTGTGTTTTCTGATCCTTTAAAATTGTATTTTCAAATACACACTGTGACTTACCCTGCTATTATTAACACAATGGGTTTCTGCATACAGTCTCAGCAAAATAATCCTTCTTTATACTTATATAATCCTTCCTCAACTGCAGTTGGCAAAACTACATTTCTAGTTTTGCACACACACACAGACACACACACACACACCTCAAAATTTTCAACTTAAAGTTCCTTTTACATCTGTGCAGCTTGGACCCTCAAGAAAGAATGCATGAATAATTACAGTCCCCTCACATGGGAACATATGGGTGGGCCTATGGGGCTGTGCAAAGACAAGAGACAGGCATGGGTAGCATCCTTATAATATGTGAGTGGAAGACCCGGCCTGGAAAGATGTCCTTCAGCACTGTGAAACTTAGTAAAAAGGCAAGATACCAAGTACTTTACTGAGATTTTAGAAAACAAAATGAGGAAAATTTACATCCAAAAGGCATTTTAAAGGGGGGGGGGGGGCGGCGCATTACATGTCAAGTCCACAAGAAGACAGTTTAAAACATTAAAAAAAAAAAAAAACAACTATCTAGTCAATGACACTTCTGATCTAATCTGACTCAAGAGATCACACCTTACAGCAATGGTTAGTGAAAAAGTGACATTGTTATAATGCCTATAGATGTGATCTATTTAGGAACAAAAACCTTCAAGAATTTTTATTTCACTATATATCCTTAAGAAATATATCAAAGTTTTTCTTAAACTCTGAGATTAGAAAGTCCTCATTTATTCCTAGCACGTCTTTTCCCAGTTCACAGAAAGAGACAGGATCTATAGTTCTGCATAGGAATCTCAATTAAAAGCATGCTGCTAAAACCCTACGTTTCAAGATGTGTATATTTAGAACTTACAGAGGCAAAACAGGTATGACTGAAGAAATGGCCAAAAAATGAGGAATCAAATGCTTAACTGACAGTCTAAATGGTGACCCTCTAGTTTGCAGGTGTTTACAATTGTAGTCACATAATAATAATGGTTTCCAATCTGTACAGGCACTGGGGTTTATCGCTACATGGGTAAGGTTTCAACTAGGCTTAAAGTCTATAAAGTTCTTTATCTCCTTTTCTCTCCTGAGAAGTGCTACAGAACAGCCCTACATACAGTCTGAGACCTGGGTTTGAATCCATAGAGCTATTTCCTAGCTCTCTGATCTAGGGCAGCTTACTTAACCTCACTCAGTCTCAGTTTTGTCTTAGGTAAAACCTGCACAAAACTAGTATATTTTGTTGTGAGGATTAAGTGAGATAAAGCTTATAAAGTGTTCAGCACAGTGTTTTGCAAAAGAAAGTACTTAGTATTAGCTTCTAATGAAGGCAGGTACATTTCTAGTCCTCCAAAAAAAGAATAAATCAGACATAGAGCTGGAGTCAAAACTAGAAATGTATTTCATATATACAGAAAAAAAATAGATTAAAAATGGGGAAAACCCATTTTCTAAATCAATTGGGTGAAATCAGTCTATTGGCCATCATCATCACAACAAACCAGATTAGGAGGCCAGAAATTGTTCCACTGCTTGGGAAATAACCAGTTCATTCAGACAGAAAATCCCAAATCTCCATGTTGTATTGAGATGGCACTTGAATGAAGTTCAGGATTGGATAGTCTGGGATTTTCCTAACCAACGTTTCTGAAAAAGTCCATACTACCTCATACAATCCAGTTGTATGGCATCTAAATGCTAGGAGCAAATTTAAATGAGTACAAACCATGGAGAAGAAAATATTGCTGAAAACCATACAATTTAGAGGAGACCCCAGTTCTCCATTCCAGCCTGTCTCACCACTAACATTTTTAATGCCAAATGGTTAAAACTGATGGTTTGTTTCTCTGTAAGCTAAAAGAATCCAGATAACCAATGCTTAAGATAAAACAAGCCAGGGAAATATAAAGGAAAACTATTTTATTTCTTATATCCTCCCTCAGTACATGGAAGCCAGGTACTGGCAACAATATTTTGACCTCTTGTTTTTAAAAACAAAGATGCCATAAAGGAAAAGGCTGATATATGTTTTGCTAATAGATTTTGCTACTGAAAAATTTAATTTTCTACACATCAAAAGAAATCATGAGGAAAATTTTTAAAAGCAATGATAAACTAGAAGGAAAGCAAAAATAAAAGACACAGGATTCATATTTTTTAGCCTATAAACAGTACTTAGTTGGAAATATGGACAAAACACAAATAGCTAATTCACAAATGAAAAATTATAGTCATTCCTGATACATGTTCAATCTGATAATCAAAAAGATGCACACTAAAGCAATGTAGGATCAGAGTTACCTATCAGATATAAAATATAAAATATCAAAGGTAAGCATTTAGGAATTTCCTAGAGAATAATTTTTCGTTATGTATTAAAATCTTTATAAGATATTTCATATTCCTTAAATTTCCACTAAAGGGATTTTTATAATCCTAGGGAAAAAATTGGAAGAGTACATAAAAGAATGCATGCATCAGAACAGTGTCTATAAAATGAAAAATTAAAACAACTTAAATGTCTAACAATAGTGGATTGGTTAAATCAATAATGGTACAAACATATGGAAGCATATTACGAAGACATAAAGAATGATGCTTTAGAAGCAGATTCATGGACAAGAAAAGTCACTAATATATCAATAAAGTGTGGACACCTGGGTGGCTCAATCCGTTCAGTGTCTGCCTTTGGCTCAGGTCATGATCCCAGCTCCTTGTTTAGCAAGGAGCCAGCTTGTCCCTCTGCATGCTGTTCCCCGGCTTGTGCTCTCTCTTTCTCTCTCAATCTCTCTCTCTGACAAAGAAATAAAATCTTTAAATATATATATATATATATACATATATATATATATATCTCAATAAAGTAAATAAAACCATTTCAAGAACGTATGTGTAGTCTAATCCCATTCTTATAATATTCTTTTGCATGAAGAAGATTTAGAAGACTATGTATATGAAAATGTTGACAGTAGTTCTCTGGAAAGTAGAATTTTGACTATTTCAAATTTTTATGTGTCCTGTGAAAAATACATAGAGATAGCACAATGGTTAAGAAAATAGTCTGTAGAGTCAGCTTGACTGAGTTCAAATCCTGGCTCCAACACTTACCAACTGTATGTTCTTTTTCAAATTATTTAAGTTCTCCATACCTCTGCTTCCTTTCTGAAAATGGGGATAATAACTGCCTCACAGAGTTACTATGAGTACTAAATGGTAGCTCTCCTAGAATAATTCAGGACACCTAGTAAAGACTCAGTACTACTAATTATTGTTGTTATTATTATTATTGTCATTTTCTACTCGTGTTACTTATATGGTAAATAAAATAATAATCCTGAAAACAATTAAGACAAATACTTTGACAGTGAGAAGGGTGCCAAGAAAATTTGATAAGAAAAGACACAGGGTATCAGAATGGATAAAAAAACAAAACCCATCTATATGTTGCCTACAAGAAACGCATTTTAGACGCGAAGACACCTCCAGATTTAAAGTGAGGGGGTGGAAAACAATTTACCATGCTAATGGGCATCAGAAGAAAGCTGGGGTGGCAATCCTTATATCAGATCAATTAGATTTTAAGCCAAAGACTATAATAAGAGATGAGGAAGGACACTATATCCTACTCAAAGGGTCTGTCCAACAAGAAGATCTAACAATTTTAAATATCTATGCCCCTAACGTGGGAGCAGCCAACTATATCAACCAATTAATAACAAAATCAAAGAAACACATCAATAATAATACAATAATAGTAGGGGACTTTAACACTCCCCTCACTGAAATGGACAGATCATCCAAGCAAAAGGTCAACAAGGAAATAAAGGCCTTAAATGACACACTGGACCAGATGGACATCACAGATATATTCAGAACATTTCATCCCAAAGCAACAGAATACACATTCTTCTCTAGTGCACATGGAACCTTCTCCAGAATAGATCACATCCTGGGTCACAAATCAGGTCTCAACCAGTATCAAAAGATTGGGATCATTCCCTGCATATTTTCAGACCACAATGCTCTGAAGCTAGAACTCAATCACAAGAGGAAAGCTGGAAAGAGCCCAAATACATGGAGACTAAACAGCATCCTTCTAAAGAATGAATGGGTCAACCAGGAAATTAAAGAAGAATTGAAAAAATTCATGGAAACAAATGATAATGAAAACACAACAGTTCAAAATCTGTGGGACACAGCAAAGGCAGTCCTGAGAGGAAAATATATAGCGGTACAAGCCTTTCTCAAGAAACAAGAAAGGTCTCAAGTACACAACCTAACCCTACACGTAAAGGAGCTGGAGAAAGAACAAGAAAGAAACCCTAAACCCAGCAGGAGAAGAGAAATCATAAAGATCAGAGCAGAAATCAATGAAATAGAAACCAAAAAAACAATAGAAAAAATCAATGAAACTAGGAGCTGGTTCTTTGAAAGAATCAATAAGATTGATAAACCCCTGGCCAGACTCATCAAAAAGAAAAGAGAAAGGACCCAAATCAATAAAATCATGAATGAAAGAGGAGAGATCACAACTAACACCAAAGAAATACAGACAATTATAAGAACATACTATGAGCAACTCTACGCCAACAAATTGGACAATCTGGAAGAAATGGATGCATTCCTAGAGACATATAAACTACCACAACTGAACCAGGAAGAAATAGAAAACCTGAACAGGCCCATAACCAGTAAGGAGATTGAAACAGTCATCAAAAATCTCCAAACAAACAAAAGCCCAGGGCCAGACGGCTTCCCAGGGGAATTCTACCAAACATTTAAAGAAGAACTCATTCCTATTCTCCTGAAACTGTTCCAAAAAATAGAAATGGAAGGAAAACTTCCAAACTCATTCTATGAGGCCAGCATCACCTTGATCCCAAAACCAGACAAGGATCCCACCAAAAAAGAGAACTACAGACCAATATCCTTGATGAACACAGACGCAAAAATTCTTGCCAAAATACAAGCCAATAGGATTCAACAGTACATTAAAAGGATTATTCACCACGATCAAGTGGGATTTATTCCAGGGCTGCAGGGTTGGTTCAACATCCGCAAATCAATCAATGTGATACAACACATTAATAAAAGAAAGAACAAGAACTATATGATACTCTCAATAGATGCTGAAAAAGAATTTGACAAAGTACAGCATCCCTTCCTGATCAAAACTCTTCAAAGTGTAGGGATAGAGGGCACATACCTCAATATTATCAAAGCCATCTATGAAAAACCCACCGCAAATATCATTCTCAATGGAGAAAAACTGAAAGCTTTTCCGTTAAGGTCAGGAACACGGCAGGGATGTCCATTATCACCACTGCTATTCAACACAGTACTAGAAGTCCTAGCCTCAGCAATCAGACAACAAAAAGAAATTAAAGGCATCCAAATTGGTAAAGAAGAAGTCAAACTATCACTCTTCGCAGATGATATGATACTATATGTGGAAAACCCAAAAGACTCCACTCCAAAACTGCTAGAACTTGTACAGGAATTCAGTAAAGTGTCAGGATATAAAATCAATGCACAGAAATCAGTTGCATTTCTGTACACCAACAACAAGACAGAAGAAAGAGAAATGAAGGAGTCAATCCCATTTACAATTGCACCCAAAACTATAAGATACCTAGGAATAAACCTAACCAAAGAGACTAAGAATCTATACACAGAAAATTATAAAGTACTCATGAAAGAAATTGAGGAAGACACAAAGAAATGGAAAAATGTTCCATGCTCCTGGATTGGAAGAATAAATATTGTGAAAATGTCCATGCTACCTAAAGCAATCTACACATTTAATGCAATCCCTATCAAAATACCATCCATTTTTTTCAAAGAAATGGAACAAATAATCCTCAAATTTATATGGAACCAGAAAAGACCTCGAATAGCCAAAGGAATATTGAAGAACAAAGCCAAAGTTGGTGGCATCACAATTCCGGACTTCAAGCTCTATTACAAAGCTGTCATCATCAAGACAGCATGGTACTGGCACAAAAACAGACACATAGATCAGTGGAACAGAATAGAGAGCCCAGAAATCGACCCTCAACTCTATGGTCAACTAATCTTCGACAAAGCAGGAAAGAATGTCCAATGGAAAAAAGACAGCCTCTTCAATAAATGGTGCTGGGAAAATTGGACAGCCACATGCAGAAAAATGAAATTGGACCACTTCCTTACACCACACACGAAAATAGACTCCAAATGGATGAAGGACCTCAATGTGAGAAAGGAATCCATCAAAATCCTTGAGGAGAATGCAGGCAGCAACCTCTTCGACCTCAGCCGCAGCAACATCTTCCTAGGAACAACGGCAAAGGCAAGGGAAGCAAGGGCAAAAATGAACTATTGGGACTTCATCAAGATCAAAAGCTTTTGCACAGCAAAAGAAACAGTTAACAAAACCAAAAGACAACTGACAGAATGGGAGAAGATATTTGCA
Organism: Meles meles; assembly: GCF_922984935.1. NCBI lineage: Eukaryota > Metazoa > Chordata > Mammalia > Carnivora > Mustelidae > Meles > Meles meles. The sequence goes on along the minus strand of NC_060075.1, from coordinate 45,556,461 downwards.
AACGACATATCAGATAAAGGGCTAGTATCCAAAATCTATAAGGAACTTAGCAAACTCAACACCCAAAGAACAAACAATCCAATCAAGAAATGGGCACGATTTGCATGGAGCACTGGGTGTTGTGCAAAAAGAATGAATACTGTTACGCTGAAAAAATAAATAAAATGGGAAAAAAATAAAAATTAAAAAAAAAAAAAAGAAATGGGCAGAGGACATGAACAGACATTTCTGCAAAGAAGACATCCAGATGGCCAACAGACACATGAAAAAGTGCTCCACGTCACTCGGCATCAGGGAAATACAAATCAAAACCACAATGAGATATCACCTCACACCAGTCAGAATGGCTAAAATTAACAAGTCAGGAAATGACAGATGCTGGCGAGGATGCGGAGAAAGGGGAACCCTCCTCCACTGTTGGTGGGAATGCAAGCTGGTGCAACCACTCTGGAAAACAGCATGGAGGTTCCTCAAAATGTTGAAAATAGAACTACCCTATGACCCAGCAATTGCACTACTGGGTATTTACCCTAAAGATACAAACATAGTGATCCCAAGGGGCACGTGTACCCGAATGTTTATAGCAGCAATGTCTACAATAGCCAGACTATGGAAAGAACCTAGATGTCCATCAACAGATGAATGGATAAAGAAGATGTGGTATATATACACAATGGAATACTATGCAGCCATCAAAAGAAATGAAATCTTGCCATTTGCGACGACGTGGATGGAACTAGAGCATATCATGCTTAGTGAAATAAGTCAATCGGAGAAAGACAACTATCATATGATCTCCCTGATATGAGGACATGGAGAAGCAACATGGGGGGTTAGGGGGATAGGAGAAGAATAAATGAAACAAGATGGGATTGGGAGGGAGACAAACCATAAATGACTCTTAATCTCACAAAACAAACTGGGGTTTGCTGGGGGGAGGTGGGACTGGGAGAGGGGGAGGGGGCTATGGACATTGGGGAGGGGAGGCGAACCATAAGAGACTATGGACTCTGAAAAACAACCTGAGGGTTTTGAAGGGTCAGGGGTGGCAGGTTGGGGGAACAGGTGGTGGGTAATAGGGAGGGCACGTTTTGCATGGAGCACTGGGTGTTGTGCAAAAACAATGAATACTGTTACGCTGAAAAAAATAAATAAAATGAAAAAAAAATTTGATAAGAAAATAAGTCTTCTTGACAAATGGTTCTGGAACAACTGGCTATCTGCATATAAAAGAATGAAGGAGGAGTGCTACCTTATACCATACACAAAAATTAACTCAAAAGGGATCATAGACCAATCAGTAAGGGCTAAAACTATAAAACGCTTAGAAACACACACACACACACACACAAGAGTAAATCCTGGAAAGTTGGATTAGACAATATTTCCTTAAACATGACACCAAAAATATAAGTGACAAAAGACAAAGTTGATAAACAGGACAACATCAAAATTAAAAGACTTTGTGCTTCAGAGAATACCATCAAAAAAGCAAAGGACAACATCCACAATGGCAGAGTATTTCCAAATCATACATTTGCTAAGAGACTAGTATTTAGAACATTTCAAGAACTCTTAAAACTTAAAAATCATAAAAGTTCAAATAACCCAATTAAAAATGACCAAAAGAACTGAACAGACATGTCTCCAAAGAAAATATACAAATGGCCAGTAGGCACATGGAAAGATGCTCAATATCATTATCCATTAAGGAAATGCAAATAAAAACCACAATGAGCTACTACTTCACATCCACTCGGGTGGCAACAATCCAAGAGACAGATAATAACAAATGTGGCAGACAATGTGGAGAAATTGAAACCCTACTTCACTGCCAGTGAGAATTTAATATGCTATAGCTGCTTTGGAAAACTATTCGGCAATCCTCAAAATGTTACACACAGAGTTACCACATGACTCAGCAATTCCACACCGAGGTATATAATCAACAGAAATGAAAACACTAAAAATATGTCCGCATAAAAACTTATATAGGAATGGTCAAAGCAGCATAATTCATAACAGCCAAAATGTGGAAATAATCCAAAGGTCAATAAACCAATGAACAGAAAGACTCTAAAACATTCATGCAATGAAATATTATTTGGCAATAAAATGGAGTAAAATATTAATACATGCTACAACATTTATGAATTTCAAAAATATCATGCTAAGTGAAAGAAGCCAAACACAAAGACCACATATTGTATGATCTTATTTATATGAAATGTCTGGAAAAGGCAAATATATAGAGGCAAAAAGTAGATTAGTGATTGCCTAGAGCTGAGGGAGAATGGGAGGTAAGAATGAGGAATGAATACAAATTTACAAAATACAAAAATACAAAATCAGGTTTCCCTTTCAAATGATAAAAAGACTTTAAACTTAAATTTTGGTCATAGTCACACAATTCTGAATACATGAAATATATTGACTATACACGTTAAATAGGTGAATATTTTAGTACTGAACTACATTTTTCTAATTCCCTGACTACTCTGAGCTTCACTTCTTAAGAATGACCTTGGAAGAGCCAGCAGCTTAAAAGAGAAGCAAAAAAAACATAGTTTAAAAAGATCTCCTACTGAACAGTTAAGGCCCCAGACACTTCCTTTTCATATTCACCCATGACTGACTCCTCCCCCATGACTCACCCCTTAACTCTTTATTGAGCACCGGTGCTAAGCCAGGCGTAGCAAACCCTAATTACTCCTAACATGGGAGCAGACAATTATATAAACCAATTAATAACAAAATCACTGGGTTATGGACATTGGGGAGGGTATGTGCTATGGTGAGTGCTGTGAAGTGTATAAGCCTAACGATCACAGACCTGTACCTCTGGAGCTAATAATACATTATATGTTAATAAAAATTTTTACAAAAATAACAAAATCAAAGAAACACATTGACAAAAATATAATAATAGTAAGGGACTTCAACATTCTCCTCACTGAAATGGACAGATCATCAGAGAAAAAGATCAATAAGGAAATAAAGGCTTTAAATGACACACTAGACCAAATGGACTTCACAGATACATTCAGAACATTCCATCCCAAAGCAACAGAATACACATTCCTCTCTAGTGCACATAGAGCATTCTTCAGAATAGATCACATCCTGGGTCACAAATCAGGTCTCAACCAGTATCAAAAGATTGCGATCATTCCCTGCATATTTTCAGACTATAATGTTCTGAAACTAGAACTTAATTAAAAGTTGGAAAGAACTCAAATACATGGAGGCTAAAGAGCATCCTACTACGGAATGAATGGGTCAACCAGGAAAGTAAAGAATTTAATAAATAAATAATAAATAATTGTATAATATATAATAATTATACTTACTATATATTATATAACATATTATTTAACTATCTAAATAATACTTAAAATATGATTATATATAATCATATTTAATAAATTATTAAATAAATTTATAAATAAATTTATTTATTTATAGATTTATTTATTTAATAAATTAAATAAACAAAGAAATAAATAAGAATTTAATATGATTGATAAACCCCTGGCCAGAATTACCAAAAAGAAAAGAGAAAAGACCCAAATTAATAAAATCATGAAGGAAATAGGAGAGATCACAAGCAACACCAAAGAAATACAAACAATTATAAGAATATATTATGAGCAACTATATGCCAGCAAATTAGACAATCTGGAAGAAATGGATGCATTCTCGGAAACATAAACTACCAAAGCTGAACCAGGAAGAAACAGAAAACCTGAAGAGACCCATAACCAGTAAGGAGACTGAGGCAGTCATCAAAAAATCTCTCAACAAACAAGAGCCCAGGGGAATTCTACCAAACATTTAAAAAAGAATTAATACCTATTCTCCTGAAACTGCCCCCCCCCAAAAAAAAATGGAAGGAAAATTTCCAAACTCCTATTATGAGGCCAGCATTACCTTGATCCTAAAACCGAAGACCCCATCAAAAAGAATTACAGACCAATATCCCTGATGAACATGGATGCAAAAATTCTCACCAAAATACTAGCCAAGAGGATACAACAGCACATTAAAAGGATTATTCACTATGATCAAGTGGGATTTATTCCTGGGTTGCAAGTTTGGTTCAACATCTTCAAATCAAACAATGTGATACCATACATTAATAAAAGAAAGAACAAGAGCCATATGATACTCTCAGTAGAGACAGAAAAAGCATTTGACAAAGTACAGCATCCTTCTTCATTAAAACTCTTCACAGTATATGGATAAGAGGATACATACCTCAATATCATAAAAGCCATCTATGAAAAGCCATTTTCTTGCACCACACAAACAGTAATTATAATTCTCAATGGGGAAAAACTGAGAGCTTTCCCCCTAAGGTCAGAACACGGCAGAGCTGTCCACTATCACCACTGCTATTCAATATAGTACTAGAAGTCCTAGCCTCAGCAATCAGACAACAAAAAGAAATAAAAGGCGTCCAAATCAGCAAAGAAGTCAAACTCTCACTCTTTGCAGATAATATGGTACTTTATGTGGAAAACCCAAAAGACTCCACTCCAAAACTGCTAGAACTCATACAGGAATTCAGTAAAGTGTCAGGATGTAAAATCAATGCACAGAAATCAGTTGCATTTCTATACACCAACAGCAAGACAGAAGAAAGAGAAATTAAGGAGTCAATTCCATTTACAATTACACCCAAAACCATAAGTTACCTAGGAATAAATCTAACCAAAGAGGCAAAGAATCTGTACTCAGAAAACTATAGAATACTCATGAAAGAAACTCAGGAAGACAAATGTTCCATGCTCATGGATTGGAAAAACAAATATGAAAATGTCGATGCTACCTAGAGCAATCTACACATTTAATGCAATCTCTACCAAAATACCATCAACTTATTTCAGAGAAATGGAACAAATAATCCTAAAATTTATATGGAACAAGAAAAGACCCTGAATAACCAGAGGAATGTTGAAAAAGAAAGCCAAAGTTGGTGACATCACAATTCGAGAATTCAAGCTCTATTACAAAGCTGTCATCATTAAGACAGTCTGGTATTGGCACAAAAACAGACACACAGATCAATGGAACAGAAGAGACAGCCCACAAATGGACCCTCAATTCTGTGGTCAACTAATCTTCTACAAAGCAGGAAGAAATGTCCAATGGAAAAAAGACAGTCTTTTCAACAAATGATGTTGGGAAAATAGCCACATGCAGAAGAATGAAACTGGACCATTTCCTTATACCACACACAAAAATAGACCCAAAATGGATGAAATACCCCTATGTGAGATAGGAATCCATCAAAATCCTTGAGGAGAACACAGGCAGCAACCTCTTCGATCTCAGTCGCAGCAACTTCTTCCTATAAACATTGCCAAAGGCAAGGGAAGCAAGGGCAAAATGAACTATTGGGACTTCATCAAAATAAAACGCTTCTGCACAGCAAAGGAAACAGTCAACAAAACCAAAGACAACCGACAGAATGGGAGAAGATATTTGCAAATGACATAGCAGAAAAAAGGCTAGAAATGAAAATCTATAAAGAACTTATCAAACTCAATACCCAAAGAACAAATAATCCAATCAAGAAATGGGCAGAAGACATGAACAGACATTTCTGCAAAGAAGACATCCAAATGGCCAATAGACACATGAAAAAGTGCTCAACATCACTTGCCATCAGGGAAATACAAATCAAAACCACAGTGAGATACCATGTCACACCAGTCAGAATGTCTAAAATTAACAAGCCAGGAAACAATAGGTGTTGGCGAGGATACGGAAAAAGGGGGAACCTCCTATACTGTTGGTGGGAATGCAAGATGATGCAGCCACTCTGGAAAACAGTATGGACGTTCCTTAAAAAGTTGAAAGTAGAGCTACCCTATGACCCAGCAATTGCACCAAAGATACAAATGTAGTGATCCAAAGGGGCACGTTCACCTGAATGTTTATAGCAGCAATGTCCACAATAGCCAAACTATGGAAAGAGCCTAGATGTCCTAGATGTCCATTGACAGATGACTGGATAAAGAAGATGTGAGTTAGATAGATAGATAGAATGGAATATTATGCAGCCATCAAAAAATGAAATCTTGCCATTTGCAATGACATGAATGGAACTAGAGGGTATTATGCTAAGCAAAATAAGTCAATCAGAGAAAGACAATTATCATATGATCTCATTGATATGAGGAACTTGAGAAACAAGACAGAATATCATAGGGGAAGGGAAGGAAAAATGAAATAAGATGAAACCAGATAGGGAAACAAACCATAAGAGACTCTTAATCTCAGAAAACAAACTGACGGTTGCTCGAGTGGAGGGGCATGGGAAGGATGGGGTGGCTGGATGATGGACACTGGGGAGGGTATGTGTTGTGGTGAACACTGTGAATTGTGTAAGACTGATGATTCACAGACCTGTAGTCCTGAAACAAATAATACATTATATGTTAATAAGAAAAACCCTAATCAAGCTTACAGTTGAGTGGAGGGGCACCACAAGTCACATTAATGCAAGATGGACAAAGTATAAGGTACGTGACAGCATGTGGCAGGCTGGCAAAAGGAAGCATCGTGGAAGTGATGACGTAAACATGGAGAACTAGAGGATGAATTAGAGTTAGCAAGCAAAAGTGCTGGAGAAAGAAGGAATCGATTTGGGCCAGATAGAACACTTGCAAGGACTGGAGACCCACACATTGTCTGGGGGAAATAAAGTACATGCATTGTGGTCAGAGAAGACAGTGTGCACTTCGGTGGTAAAAGGCAAGTAGGGTTCTTCATGGAAGGTCAGGTGTACCATGTTAGGGAGTTCAGGTATTAATTGGAAAACAATACAGAACCATTAAACAGAAAACTTATAACACTGGCGGATGGTGTTTTAGAAAGATTACTCTGGCTTCAGGATACCTACATGACCCAAAGGAAATATGATAAGAAGCAAATATCTGAATTTGGAGGTTACCAGGTAAGAAATGGCAGCCCAAACTATGCTACTGACGGTGTGAGCAAAGAAAGGCAGCTCGATCCAAGAGGTACTTACAAATTGATGGGACACAACTTCGTATATGGGACAGAGAAACCGGAGGAAGGATGGACAACCCCAGGTTGTGGCTTTGGCAACCAGATGGATGATGATGCCATTTACCAAAATAGACAACATGCAAGAGAAGCAAATTTGGAATGGAATGCATTAAACCCATTACATTTGGACTTCCTAAATTAAGGTGCCAATGAGACTTCTAAGTGAAGACAAAGTTTGGATATATAGGTCTGAGGTCAGGGAAGAGAGCTGGTGGAGGCATATGGATTTGGGAATCACGATTCTGAAGAGACTAGAGGAAGTTCTGGGAGAAGCTGAGTTGTCAGGAAAGAGAATGAAGAGGGCCTGCAGCAGACCCCAAAGACCACTAACTCTAGGGCCATGGGAACCCCAGTTCCTGCCCCATCCAAGGGCTTCTGTTCTGTCCTAAGCAGTCAGCTTGGTCAGCATAAGCACTTAGGGTCTGACTGCTAAAGAACCTGGTCTTCTTCCCTTAGCCCCCAGACATGCTAGCCCCATTGTGCATCTTCAGTGAGCTTTATCCCAAGAATGTTAATGGAAGGCCATCTACCAAGCGCTATCCTGGGTGCTGCAATATAAAGACACCAACAAATCCCATGCCCTGACAAAGCCTAGCTGGGCAGGGGACAAGAAGGACACAGCTAAGCTCAGGGCACCCCAGCAAGTGGCTCCCAGGGAGAGCCTGTTTCTACTAAAGAAGTATGGGCAGGTCCTAGCAGAGAGTGCTTCCGGCTTGTGAGTTCTCAAGGAAGAGGAGAAATCAAACACACAGAAATGAAACAGCCCCAGGAACATTTGCCAAATGCAAGGACTTCCAAATGGCCCTAGCTCAATGTGCAAATGAAGAAATCCTTTTTTCTCAGGAGAGGGGACATCAATGAAGTATAGTCAGTTGCAGAGGGTTTGATGAGGTTTGTGGTTTCTGAAAGGAAGCAGTAAAAAGAAAACTCTAATCCATGAGCCAGATCCCAGGTCCCAATCAGCAGGGTGCTTTTCAAAAGTGCAATACAAGTGTTAGGTTATAATCATTTTGCTAAATGCTCATATACTAATAGCAAACACTGGTAATGGGAGGAGTGGGTCTATGCTGGCCAGCAGGACCAGCAGCTCCCAGGTAGTCTATCTCCCAACACACGTACCCTCTCTGACTCTCTTCAGTACATCTGAAATTTTAAAGGAAGGTAAATTATTTTCTTTCCTGAGAGAGGGGTATATAAATGGAGTCTTCCTGAATGACAGCAGATTGATTAGGATCCATTTCACTCCCAGATCCCCAATTCAGTGAATTTAAGAAAAACCATGTTCCTAAGTTTTATTGACAGAATGTAATTTAATTTTATAAATTCTAAATTTGTTTTTCTGAAATAGTTCATAAAATGATACAAGAGCCTCCAAAATACCAAAATTTTTAATAGGTTCTTTGCTAAAAATTAGGCACTTGAGCCAAATCTCATACACCTGAAGCAGAGAAATTTGCAAATACTTTAAAATCAAGACAGAGGGGGGGAAATCCCACAGATTCTTGGTTTTATAGAGTAAAGACATTTAGTGTAAAATTGAAGTTATATTTTCTGAAAAGCACATGAGAGCCTCAAATCCTGGCAGTCTGTATGAGGATAAAGTGTATTCAAACAAGGCCCCAAAGAGTTCAGTCTGTGTCAGACAAATTCCACACAAATCTAGAATTTTGCTCTGGGGAGCAAATCCAAACCTTCCTGACAGTACAGATCATATACTGCTCATTTTCATCAAAACCACCAATAAGATAAACTTTGAAGCCATGTTTTACACTGCAGTAATTTCTATACCCTCAGTCTGGTTAAGCCATTATGGCGGTGACACAGCGGGGACAACTACAGTCTCCGCTGCCAAATGCTCCGCCCCGCTTAGAAACCAGCTACACACAGGAGGCAAACACAAAACTAACATCTGAGGAAGGTATGTAAGAGAATTTTAGAAACAACTCCTCGATACATTCTTATAGAGTCTTTCCCGAATTTGCACTCTGATCAGTTTTATGAGTGATAACACTCTTTTTTTTTTAAAGATTTTATTTATTTATTTGACAGACAGAGATCACAAGTAGGCAGAGAGGCAGGTAGAGAGACAGGAGGAAGCAGGCTCCCTGCTGAGCAGAGAGCCCGATGTGGGGCTCGATCCCAGGACCCTGGGATCATGACCTGAACCGAAGGCAGAGGCTTTAACCCACTGAGACACCCAGGCGCCCTGCTATAACACTCTTGATTTAATCCCAAATGAAGCCTGACAGTAGAGGTTGCCCTGACTCTGTATTTTCTAGGCCCATATCCTTAATATTCCCACATTCATTCTTCCATAGGCCTTCCTCACACTGCATTGAAAGGAAGGTTTCTTAGAGATTCTGTTGTTTGGAAATGGACTTCTTCCAGTTCCTTATATTCTTCACATAAAATCCAAGGCACTGAACTTCTTTTTTTTTTTTAGATTTTTATTTATTTATTTGACAGACAGAGATCACAAGTAGGCAGAGAGAGAGAGAGGAGGAAGCAGGCTCCCTTGCTTGAGCAGAGAGCCCGATGCAGGGCTGGATCCCAGGACCCTGACATCATGACCTGAGCCGAAGACAGAGGCTTTAACCCACTGAGACACCCAGGCGCACACCCCCCCCCAAGGCACTGAACTTCTGACAGCGTTGTAGACTTTGCTCTACAAATCCCTACTGCACTTACTTCTCTCTAAACAAATTATGCTCAGCAGAAGTTCCCAGCTTTGAGTGCATTCTTTCCGCAGTTTGTTTGTTTGTTTGTTTGTTTTTGAGAGAAGGGAGAAAGGCAGATAAGAGTTAAAGGACAGCAGGGCACCTGGGTGGCTCAGTTGGTTAAGAGGCTGTCTTTGGCTCAGGTCATGGTCCCAGGGTCCTGGGATCAAACCCCACATCAGGCTGCCTGCTTAGCAGGAAGCCTGCTCCTCCCCGGCTGTCCACTCCCCCTGCTTATGGTTGCCTTCTCCCTCTCCCCCTCAACTACCATTTCAAATAAACAAATAAAATCTTTAAAAAAAAAAAAAAAGGAGGATGGCATGAAAACACATCTTACCTTATATAGACACAATTCCTATTTGCCATTTATTAAGCACTTAAGCCATGAGACAAGACACAAATTAGATCCCACATACGTAAGTGATAAGCAAATCAAATACTTATTCTGTACTTTTGTGTGTCTTTTTTGTTTTCAGAGCTTCCAGAATGCTTGGCTGAAATATTTTGAGCACCAATAAAAGTTACTTTAGCCCGTGATTTGAAGTCCAATCATGTCTTATTTGACATTTTTAGTTTATATCATTAGCTGAGGTCCACTTGATGTCTATCAACAAAACTTAGGAACATTCTTAAATTCACAGAATCCTGGATGTAGGAATAAAATAGATCCTATTCAGTCTACTGCCATTAAGGAAGACCATATTACATACTTCTCTCTCAGGAAAAAAAAATACTTTACACTCCTTTAAAATTTCTGAAGAAGAAAACTCAATACATTTTCTCTTAGGATGTCTCTGGATTCTCTAATAATCAAAGAAATCTTTTTTTTCATTCCTGATGTTTAACTTAAATATATAATCAAGCTACCCCCAGGGGTCTAATACCTGTTTTTATACTCTCTATCCAAAGCCCCTATTATAGTGTCTAACACATAGCAGGTGGTCAGCAAATATTTAATGAATACCTATAAGAGAGAGAGAAAAAAAATGAACAGTGAGAGAGAGGGATGAAAAGTGGAAGAAAGAGCCAGAGGGAGAAAGGAAAAAAGGAAGGGGAGAGGAGGAGAGAACAAATAAATACTAAGAAGGGTCAAAGAGGAACTCAGCACTCAAGAAATTAACAACAGAGTAGCAAAGATGGGACATACACATAATAACCATAATTAAAAGCAGAAAATATTAAAGGACCACAAATAAAATGTTGAGGAAAATCAGAAGAAAGCTATGTAATTTCTAGCTAGGGAAAGTCAGGAGCAAATCAATAGAGGAGATAATTTGAAGTGGGCCTTGAAGAACATAGAATTCAGTCAAGTGATCATAAGGGGCAAATGTAGTCCCAAGAAGTCCTGAATGTGAGAAATCATGGGGTAATGGGAAATAAAGTAGTTTAAGAGGAGCTTGCAAACTACTGGGTATTTACCCTAAAGATACAAACATAGTGATCCCAAGGGGCACGTGTACCCGAATGTTTATAGCAGCAATGTCTACAATAGCCAAACTATGGAAAGAACCTAGATGTCCATCAACAGATGAATGGATAAAGAAGATGTGGTATATATACACAATGGAATACTATGCAGCCATCAAAAGAAATGAAATCTTGCCATTTGCTACGATGTGGATGGAACTAGAGCGTATCATGCTTAGTGAAATAAGTCAATCGGAGAAAGACAACTATCATATGATCTCCCTGATATGAGGACATGGAGAAGCAACATGGGAGGTTAGGGGGATAGGAGAAGAATAAATGAAACAAGATGGGATTGGGAGGGAGACAAACCATAAATGACTCTTAATCTCACAAAACAAACTGGGGGTTGCTGGGGGGAGGTGGGATTGGGAGAGGGGGAGGGGGCTATGGACATTGGGGAGGGTATGTGCTATGGTGAGTGCTGTGAAGTGTGTAAACCTGGCGATTCACAGACCTGTACCCCTGGGGATAAAAATACATTATATGTTTATTAAAAAAAAAAAATTTTGGAAGGGGAGGCGAACCATAAGAGACTATGGACTCTGAAAAACAACCTGAGGGTTTTGAAGGGTCAGGGGTGGGAGGTTGGGGGAACAGGTGGTGGGTAATAGAGAGGGCACGTTTTGCATGGAGCACTGGGTGTTGTGCAAAAACAATGAATACTGTTACGCTGAAAAAATAAATAAAATGGAAAAAAAAAAAAGAGGAGCTTGCAATATGGGAGGGGCCCCTTCTGGAGCCAGGCATACAGCAGAAGTCTTAGTAATGATTTAGGAGATCATTTAAGTGAATAAGTAAATGAATAAATGAACAAATGAAATCGCTTAGGCCTGGCACTTAAAAGAAGAATATGAATACGGTTTCTACTATGTATCCACTGATATCAATTGCAAATTACATATTTATCACTTTGCAAAGAATATTGTTGGAAAGCCTTCTTTCACTAAATTGGATCTTCTTGAATAAAAAAAATGAATGATAAAATTTTATGTATTTCATGGTATTTGCATGTCACTTTATTTTAATCTCAAGGATGTGAGAAATCAATATGAAATTGATTCTTATTTTCTGATTACCAAAACTATAATCCACTGTGAGTTTGCTTTTCTTGCCTTCCTTTTTATTTCTGGTTTGTTTTTTTTTAAACATTTAAAAGCAAGCCCAAAAAGACTTTGTTCCTAATCTTCCTCTTGCCTACTTACTCCCCACCAATACATATACACATTAAAGACTGGCCAACCAATTTTTCAATAAAGTACTTTGCTGCTGGTTTTTGTGGCTGCATTATTTCTATTCCAAAAACAAAAACAAACAAAAAAAAAACTAAAAAATAGAATATACTTCCATACAACTCGTCCTGGCAGAAAGGTTAACTCTAGAATAAGATGGATAAAACAAAATCAGTATGAAAGCCAGTGGGATTAGTGAAATCTTCAACATACGGCTTACAATGGTTGAAATCTCTTCTGACCCATGATGTTCGCTAAAGATTTTATTTGCTGAAAAACAACCTCAACCATGATTATTAAGCCATCAAACTTCCCATACAACATGATGAGTTTTTCTGTGCTTAAGCCCAAATGAATTTTTAAACATAGATCAGAAGAACTTAACCTCCTTTTCATGCAGGCACTCGCACACAAATGTTCATAACAGCCTTATTTGTAACAGCCCCAAATTGAAAACTACCCAAACTATCTTTCAATAAGCGAACTGTCAAACTGTGGTATATCCATACCATGAACTATTCCTCAACAATCAAAACAAATGAAGTATTGATAATGCACAACTTGGATGAAACTTGAAGAAATTTACTGAGTGAAGAAACAGCCAATCTTCAAAGGATACATACTGTATGATTCCACTTATGTCACACCCATGAAATAACAAAAGTATAGAGATGAAGAACAGATCAGGAGTTTGCCAGGGATTAGGGATGGAGGAGAGGGGATGGGTATGACTACAAAGGAATAACATGGAAGTGTCCCTTGGTAATGGTACAGTAGAGTCTTTTGATTGTGAAGCTCAGTACACAAAGCTACATGTGCAAAAACTGCATAGAGCTTCACACACAGGCAAAGAGTTTATGCATAACTGAGAAAATCTGAATAAACTCTATGGATTGTAGTAATGTTAATTTCTTGGTTTGGAAATCATCCTACTATAGTCATGTACCTCTAGGAGAGACTAAGTGATGGATACACAAGACCTCCCTGCACATTTCTCTGTAAACTCCTTTGAAACTATCATTATTTAAACATTACAAGTTCTTAACGTATATGGTCAATGTATATCAGTACATGTCAGGAGGTTTATCTCTACTAAAATATAAATACTAAGTGCAGAAATAAGCTATAAAACGTATGCTTTTTTGAAGAAAATATGGGTGAGAGAAGGGAGGAAGATGTGTAACATCCCTAGCAGATCGAAAATTGCTAAGGGGCACCAGGATGGCTCAGTTGGTTAAGCATCTGACCTCAGCTCAGGTCCTGATTTCATGGTCCTGGGATCAAGCATTGCATTAAGCTCCCTGCTCAGTGGGGAGTCTGGTTCTCCCTCTGCATCTACCCTGGTTGAATTCTCTCTCTCTCTCTTTCAAATAAATAAAATCTTTTTTAAAAAGTTTTAAAAATTGATGAAAACTTGATTTGAGGAACAATTTACAAAGTTGTCTTAAGCTTTCAATATACCTTTATACAATGGCGACACATACAACCTAATAAGGTAGTTCTGCAAAATAGAGAAGCATATGTGGTATTTAGTCAGAGCTGGGACTCAAGAAATATGGTGGACCCTTGAACAACATGAATTTGAACTGCACAGGTCTACTTACACACAGATTTTTTTTATAGATACAGTACAATTTCATAAATGTATTTTCCCTTCCTTATGATTTTCTTAGTAACATTTTCTTTCCACTAGCTTACTTTATTGTAAGAATACAGCATATAATACATAAAACATACAAATATGTATTAATTTACTGATTATCAATTAGGCTTCTGGTCAACAGTAGGCTATTAATAGTAAAGTTTTCAGGGAGTCGAAAGTTATACGCAGATTTTCAATTCCATGGGATGGGTCAGTGCCCCTAACCTCCATATCACTCAGGGGTCAAGTGTATTAATTTTTTTCCAATGAGCAAAAAGAAAAAGAAAAAAATTCTCTATGCTTTTATTCTTCTCTCCTTACTCTCTTTTGCATGGCCTTCCTGAAAAAAAAATTATTGCTTCCTCCTTCAACAATCATCAGAGACAGCAAAGATTAAGCATAAAATCAGAGCTCATTTCATCTAGGAGCATCTGTTTTAAGGAGACCTAAGTTTAATTGCTAAACCAGAAAGACACAGTTCTGTAAGCTCTCAGAAGCACAGGATCCCATATACAGTTCAACCACAGGGCTGAAATGTAGCACTTTAACAAGATCCTGCTCAAAATACTCAACACTCAAGCTCTCTACAGAGGTCTCTGTCCCAAGATCATTGCAATTTCACTTCTCTCAGTGCATATAATCCCGCCACCTATTGTTCCTTTTAGTGAATTGTAATGACCTGGACAGATGGCAAACAGGCCACCAGGAAAGCGATGTCTTCAAGTACCAGCCCAATGAGGGAATCCATCCAGGAGGTTTAAATGGAACAGTTGAGCAGGCCAAGAACCAGTAAAGCAAGAAATGGTCCCAGAATCAGCTGTTAGAAGCCAGAATGCAATGGATCCTTCCTGACCTCAAGGGTCAAAGCAGACAAGGCAGAAAAATGGGCAGCATACTAAGAGTCATCTTCATATAAAGTTACCATCTTCTCAGAAAACTTTCTCCCATCTCTAAATGTTCTACCTATTTACATTCATCTGATGCCAGACACCAAAAACAGAGTATAAGAGAGAAGTCAAGCACAAGGACAGCCTGAAAGCCAAGGTGAGGGTCCAGGGGGTGGTGAGGAGGTGGAGGTAGGAAACAATGGTGGCAGGAATTAGCAGAAACAAATGGGGCATGAAGATGGTAATTAGAAGCATGTATGTATTCACGGCTTGAAGACATCACTGAAACAGCTGCCTGCTACCACTCAGAACATGAGGAGCTGATCCTAGCAGGGCTGGCTGAGGCTTCTAAGATAGGGCAGACAACCAGAAGGCAGAAGGGCAGTGCCAGGAAGAGGAGGAATAGCAGCTCTGGGTGAGCCAATTCTCACAGCATCAGAAATAAGGCAGAGCCATGAGGTAGGTCTGCCACGGGTGGGATTTCACTACAACAGGGAGAGGACAGTTAAGGTCAATTATTGGCTGATGCGGATTGGCGTGTCCACAATTACATATTCAGCACCCATGTCATAGACGCAGTTCCCAATCTGTACTTACAGCCGAAGGTCACACACAGTCAGGATACAGGCTCCCTCTCCACTGCTCTGTTCACAAGGAAGTACATTCTTTTTTTGATCTTAAGGAGGAGGATCAGACACCTACCTAATCGTGTCTTTTCAGGCCAACCAAGTTCTGGCAGCTTCTGTTTCCTTGTAATACCGTCCCAGGAATTTGCTCTGCTAATCAGGGCCCTCCATCTGACAGCTGGTTACACAAGCTGCTCTCAGAGAACAAAAGCTACACGTTGAGGTAACTGATATCCACCCCCTACATGCGCACAAGCATTCATTTGTACATACACACACACACACACACACTCCCCTCAATATAATTCAGAAACCATGGTTAGAATGAATCCACACCAAATGGAACAAAGGCTGTCTCCAGCTCAAACTGAGCATTCCCACTTTTCCCCTTGCCAAGTGCATAGCCTGTGCTCTCCTTATGTTCACCCACAGAGCAGAGCTGGCCACAGCCTGCATGTCAGACGAAGTGTTGGTGTCCCATCTGGTCTGCATCTCCTCTTATCCTTCTATAGCCACCACAGAAGGGACTCGCTGTCCATTTCAGAACATCAAGAACATACCTCAGTCCTCTAAAAACAGTATTCTGCTGGGACAAGAGAATTCCAACTGAATCACTCACTGATCTGGGCCTATGAAAGCAATCATCACCACCACACACCTACTGGAACAGCCAAAATCCTGAACACTGACAACACCAAATGCTGGCAAGGATATGGAGCAACAGGAACTCTCATTCATTGCTAATGATAATGCAAGATGGTCCAGCCACTTTGGAAGATGGTTTAGAAGTTTGTTAAAAAACTAAACATACATGGGCGCCTGGATGGCGCAGTTGGTTGAACAACTGCCTTCATCTCAGGTCATGATCCTGGAGTCCCAGAATCAAGTCCTGCATCAGGCTCCCACCTCCACAAGGAATCTGTTTCTCCCTCTGACCTTCTCCCCTTTCATGCGCTCTCTTACTGTTTCTCTCTCAAATAAATAAAATCTTAAAAGAAAAAAAACTAAATATAGTCTTATCTTATAACTTGGCAACCATGTTCCTGGGTTTTTACCCAAATCAACCAAAAACTTACGTTCACAGAAAAACCTGCACAGAGATGTTTATACCACTTTATCCATCATTTATCAAAATTTGGAAGAAATAAGATATCCTTTAGTAGGTAAATGGAAAAATAAACTGTGGTACATCCAGATGATGGACCATTATTCAGTGCTAAGAGAAGTGAGCTATCAAGCCATGAAAAGACATGGAAGAATCTTAAATGCATTTTACTAAGTGGAAGAAGTCAATCTGAAAATGCAATACACTTTACGATTCCAACCATATGACACTATGGAAAAGATGACACTATGGAAACTAAAAAAGATCAGTGGCTGCCAGAGGTTGGGGGAGGGAGGGATGAATAGATGGAACACAGGATTTTTAGGGCAATGAAATTACTCCGTATGAATGGATATCTGTCATAATGCATTGTCCAAACCCATAGGAAGTACAATGCCAAGAGTGAACCCTAATATAAACTATGGACTTCGGGTGATGTTTATATGTCAGTGTAGGTTCATCAAGTTGATGGTGGGGAAAGCTGTAGGTGTGTAGGGGCAGGGGCATATGGGAATTCTCTGTACTTTACACTCAGTTTTCCAGTGAAGGTAAAACTAAAAAATAATTTATTTAAAAAAAAATCTTCAGGGACTGACAAAAACCAAACCAAAAACATTGACATGCAAAATCAGTGGTTGTGTGTGTGTGTGTGTGTGTGTGTGTGTGTGTGTGTGTGTTTGAATAGTTATCAAGTTACAACAATCCAAAGAAATGCTGTCTTTACCAAGATGGGAAAGAGTAAGACTCCAAATATGCCACAGATGAATGTAACTGCCTCAATTTTCTTTGCAAAGGCAAAAAAGCTTATCAAAAATGGTAAAGAGGCTAAAGTAAGGAATTTTTATCAATCAAAAATCACAACTCTGAATCTCTATCAAGATGAGTCTCACTGTTATGAGCTGCATTACAATCTACTGCAGAAAAACTTCAAAAAGAAATTGTTTTTATCTGCTAGGCTAATGTAGTGATTACCATTTCCTTCAATTCTTCACTTCGTGTTTTCAGAGCAGCAAAAATCTGATATAATGAGTCTTACACTGAAACCATATTAAATCTTCAAAACCAATCAGAAAAAAAGCACAGGCAAGTCCTCTTGGGATTTCAACTTAATCATCTTTGGGGACTAAGGGTAGGATCAGAACTTAAGTATGTCTTTACCAAAGAGGGGAATGCAAAAGTAAATCTGGCTAGGGACAGTTTTCCTCCTGGTTCCCAGCTACGGCAGTGTTGTCCAATAGAAATTTACTGAGAGTCACAGGTGGCATTTAAAATCTTCTAGTAGCTACATTTTAAAACAGCGTATTTCACTATTTATTTAAGGTATCCCAATGTTTATCATTTCAACACGCAGCCGTGGTTGCCACATTTCAAGGATTCAATAGCTGCTTGTGACCAGTGGTTGCCATATGGGACAGCAGAGATTTTGGACTTTCAGTGTAAATCTAAAAGGTCCCATGCTTCCCCCTTCTCAAATGTTTATTAATTCAAATGCAGTTATTAAATCTCTTCACATATCTTATTATTCTTGCCACTAGAAGTCCATCAGAGTAGGGTGTCTTGGTCCAACTCCTGATTTCGGCTCAGGTCATGATCTCAGGGTCATGAGATCCAGCCCCTCGTTGGCGCAGAGTGTAGTGAGGAAGTCTGCTGGAAGATTCTCTTTCTCTGCCCCTCCCCTCATGTTCACTCACATTCTCTTTCTCCCTCTCTATCTCTCAGTCTTTCTCAAATAAATAAATCTTTTTTTAAAAAGTTCAGCAGAGTAAGAAGAGCACTTAAGTCACCCCTTCAGTACGTGCAAATCAATAAAAAACAAGTTTAAGATCCATGCTCATGTGAAAACCAGCTCAATCTAAGTTTTATTATTGTTGTAGTTAATTTTATTTCCAGTTCATATCCTTCCCATCCTGTTTGGAAAAACAGAGAATTTTTTATCCCAAGTTGATCTTTATGATTCAAAGTAATGTTGTACATAGTTCTGTTTTAACAATGATCTACAGATCTTATAGAAGCAGAATAAATCAAGAAATAGTATGTGAGATGCTATTTGGGGCCTGCAAAAAAAAAAAAGTAGAGGGAGGTGAAGTGAGGAGTGGGAGGAGACGAAAGATGGAATGGAGGAGAGAAGGCAGTGGGGAAGGGGGCAGATATCACAGCATTTCACAGAAATAAACTTAAGGAATCGAGTTTGAGAGCAAGATTTTCACATTTAATGACTTTTACCCAAATAGGTAATGGGACCTAGATTTAAATAATAGTGTAAATGTTATAAAAGGGATTTTCAAACTGATGAACATCAATTATATGCACCAATACCTCTGAAAAACTAAGAAAGCACAGAGTTTAGCCATTGCAATTGTGCATTTTAAAGACTGTCCCTTAATAAACATTATAATGGGTCAAGATGGCGGAGAAGTAGCAGCCTGAGACTACATCAGGTAGCAGGAGATCAGCTCGATAGCTTATCTAAACATTGCAAACACCTACAAATCCAACGGGAGAGCGAAGAGAAGAAGAACAGCAACTCTAGAAACAGAAAATCAACCACTTTCTGAAAGGTAGGACTGGCGGAGAAGTGAATCTAAAACGACGGGAAGATAGACCGCGGGGGGAGGGGCCGGCTCCCGGCAAGCGGCGGAGCAACGGAGCACAAAATCAGGACTTTTAAAAGTCTGTTCCACTGAGGGACATTGCTCCAGGGGCTAAACCGGGGTGAAGCCCACGCGGGGCCAGCGTGGCCCCAGGCCCCGCAGGGTCACAGAAGGATCGGGGGTGTCGGAGTGTCGGAGAGCTCGCAGGTATTAGAACGGAGAAGCCGGCTGGAGAGACAGAGCCGAGGACTAAACTCTCAGCTCGGGGTTACCTTGAACTGGTCGCGGGCTGGGTGAGCTCGGAGCGCGGCTAGAGGCTGGGGATACGGGAGTGATTGGGTGCTGTCCTCTGGGGGCGCACTGAGGAGTGGGGCCCCAGGCTCTCGGCTCCTCCGGGCTGGAGACTGGGAGGCCGCCATTTTCATTCCCGTCCTCCGGAACTCTACGGAAAGCGTTCAGGGAACAGAAGCTCCCAAAAGCGAACCCGAGCCGATTACTTAGTCCGGCCGCCGGTAAGGGCGGCGCAATCCCGCCTCGGGCAAAGACACTTGAGAGTCACTACAACAGACCCCTCCCCCAGAAGATCAACAAAATATCCAGCCAGGACGAAGTTCATCTATCAAGGAGAAAGCAGATTCAATTCCTAAGACAGCAGAGCAATTCCAGAGGAGGAGAAAGCAAAGCACGGAACTCATGGCTTTCTCCCCATGATTCTTTAGTCTTGCGGCTACTTCAATTTTTTTTTCTTTTTTCAATTTTTTTTTCTTTTTTCTTTTTTCTTCTTCTGCTAAATTTTTTTTTAAACTTTTACCCTTTTCTTTTTTAACATTTTCTGACTAGTTCATCTAAATATATATTTTTTTTCTTTCTTTTTTATATTTTTTATTTGTTTTATTTTTTAAATTTTTTTCTTTCTTTTTTTTTTTTCTCTTTTTTTTTCTGAAGCTGTTTTTATCCCCTTTCTCCCCCCCACAATTTGGGGTCTCTTCTGATTTGGTTACAGCACATTTTTCCGGGGTCTTTGCCACCCTTTTAGTAGTTTATTTGCTCCTTCATATTCTCTTATCTGGACAAAATGACAAGGCGGAAAAAATCACCACAAACAAAAGAACAAGAGACAGTACCGAAGGCTAGGGACCTAATCAACACAGAAATGGGTAATATGTCAGATCAAGAGTTCAGAATGACGATTCTGAACATTCTAGCCGGGCTCGAAAAAGGCATGGAAGATATTAGAGAAACCCTCTCTGGAGATATTAAAGCCCTTTCTGGAGAAATTAAAGAACTAAAATCTAACCAAGTTGAAATCAAAAAAGCTATTAATGAGGTGCAATCAAAAATGGAGGCTCTCACTGCTAGGATAAATGAGGCAGAAGAAAGAATTAGTGATATAGAAGACCAAATGACAGAGAATAAGGAAGCCGAGCAAAAGAGGGACAAACAGCTACTGGACCATGAGGGGAGAATTCGAGAGATAAGTGACACCATAAGACGAAACAACATTAGAATAATTGGGATTCCAGAAGAAGAAGAAACAGAGAGAGGAGCAGAAGGTCTATTGGAGAGAATCATTGGAGACAATTTCCCTAATATGGCAAAGGGAACAAGCATCAAAATCCAGGAGATGCAGAGAACCCCCCTCAAAGTCAACAAGAATAGGTCCACACCCCGTCACCTAATAGTAAAATTTACAAGTCTTAGTGACAAAGAGAAAATCCTGAAAGCAGCCCGAGAAAAGAAGTCTGTAACATACAATGGTAAAAATATTAGATTGGCGGCAGACTTATCCACAGAGACCTGGCAGGCCAGAAAGAGCTGGCATGATATATTCAGAGCACTCAACGAGAAAAACATGCAGCCAAGAATACTCTATCCAGCTAGGCTATCATTGAAAATAGAAGGAGAGATCAAAAGCTTCCAGGACAAACAAAAACTGAAAGAATTTGCAAACACCAAACCAGCTCTACAGGAAATATTGAAAGGGGTCCTCTAAGCAAAGAGAGAGCCTAAAAGTAGTAGATCAGAAAGGTACAGAGACAATATACAGTAACAGTCACCTTACAGGCTAATAATGGCACTAAATTCATATCTCTCAATAGTTACCCTGAATGTTAATGGGCTAAATGCCCCAATCAAAAGACACAGGGTATCAGAATGGATAAAAAAACAAAACCCATCAGTATGTTGCCTACAAGAAACTCATTTTAGACGCGAAGACACCTCCAGATTTAAAGTGAGGGGGTGGAAAACAATTTACCATGCTAATGGGCATCAGAAGAAAGCTGGGGTGGCAATCCTTATATCAGATCAATTAGATTTTAAGCCAAAGACTATAATAAGAGATGAGGAAGGACACTATATCCTACTCAAAGGGTCTGTCCAACAAGAAGATCTAACAATTTTAAATATCTATGCCCCTAACGTGGGAGCAGCCAACTATATCAACCAATTAATAACAAAATCAAAGAAACACATCAATAATAATACAATAATAGTAGGGGACTTTAACACTCCCCTCACTGAAATGGACAGATCATCCAAGCCAAAGATCAACAAGGAAATAAAGGCCTTAAATGACACACTGGACCAGATGGACATCACAGATATATTCAGAACATTTCATCCCAAAGCAACAGAATACACATTCTTCTCTAGTGCACATGGAACCTTCTCCAGAATAGATCACATCCTGGGTCACAAATCAGGTCTCAACCGGTATCAAAAGATTAGGATTATTCCCTGCATATTTTCAGACCACAATGCTCTGAAGCTAGAACTCAATCACAAGAGGAAAGCTGGAAAGAACCCAAATACATGGAGACTAAACAGCATCCTTCTAAAGAATGAATGGGTTAACCAGGAAATTAAAGAAGAATTGAAAAAATTCATGGAAACAAATGATAATGAAAACACAACAGTTCAAAATCTGTGGGACACAGCAAAGGCAGTCCTGAGAGGAAAATATATAGCGGTACAAGCCTTTCTCAAGAAACAAGAAAGGTCTCAAGTACACAACCTAAGCCTACACGTAAAGGAGCTGAAGAAAGAACAAGAAAGAAACCCTAAACCCAGCAGGAGAAGAGAAATCATAAAGATCAGAGCAGAAATCAATGAAATAGAAACCAAAAAAACAATAGAAAAAATCAATGAAACTAGGAGCTGGTTCTTTGAAAGAATCAATAAGATTGATAAACCCCTGGCCAGACTCATCAAAAAGAAAAGAGAAAGGACCCAAATCAATAAAATCATGAATGAAAGAGGAGAGATCACAACTAACACCAAAGAAATACAGACAATTATAAGAACATACTATGAGCAACTCTACGCCAACAAATTGGACAATCTGGAAGAAATGGATGCATTCCTAGAGACATATAAACTACCACAACTGAACCAGGAAGAAATAGAAAACCTGAACAGGCCCATAACCAGTAAGGAGATTGAAACAGTCATCAAAAATCTCCAAACAAACAAAAGCCCAGGGCCAGACGGCTTCCCAGGGGAATTCTACCAAACATTTAAAGAAGAACTAATTCCTATTCTCTTGAAACTGTTCCAAAAAATAGAAACGGAAGGAAAACTTCCAAACTCATTTTATGAGGCCAGCATCACCTTGATCCCAAAACCAGACAAGGATCCCACCAAAAAAGAGAACTACAGACCAATATCCTTGATGAACACAGATGCAAAAATTCTCGCCAAAATACTAGCCAATAGGATTCAACAGTACATTAAAAGGATTATTCACCACGATCAAGTGGGATTTATTCCAGGGCTGCAGGGTTGGTTCAACATCCGCAAATCAATCAATGTGATAGAACACATTAATAAAAGAAAGAACAAGAACCATATGATACTCTCAATAGATGCTGAAAAAGAATTTGACAAAGTACAGCATCCCTTCCTGATCAAAACTCTTCAAAGTGTGGGGATAGAGGCACATACCTCAATATTATCAAAGCCATCTATGAAAAACCCACCGCAAATATCATTCTCAATGGAGAAAAACTGAAAGCTTTTCCGTTAAGGTCAGGAACACGGCAGGGATGTCCATTATCACCACTGCTATTCAACACAGTACTAGAAGTCCTAGCCTCAGCAATCAGACAACAAAAAGAAATTAAAGGCATCCAAATTGGTAAAGAAGAAGTCAAACTATCACTCTTCGCAGATGATATGATACTATATGTGGAAAACCCAAAAGACTCCACTCCAAAACTGCTAGAACTTGTACAGGAATTCAGTAAAGTGTCAGGATATAAAATCAATGCACAGAAATCAGTTGCATTTCTGTACACCAACAACAAGACAGAAGAAAGAGAAATGAAGGAGTCAATCCCATTTACAATTGTACCCAAAACTATAAGATACCTAGGAATAAACCTAACCAAAGAGACTAAGAATCTATACACAGAAAATTATAAAGTACTCATGAAAGAAATTGAGGAAGACACAAAAAAATGGAAAAATGTTCCATGCTCCTGGATTGGAAGAATAAATATTGTGAAAATGTCTATGCTACCTAAAGCAATCTACACATTTAATGCAATCCCTATCAAAATACCATCCATTTTTTTCAAAGAAATGGAACAAATAATCCTCAAATTTATATGGAACCAGAAAAGACCTCGAATAGCCAAAGGAATATTGAAGAACAAAGCCAAAGTTGGTGGCATCACAATTCCGGACTTCAAGCTCTATTACAAAGCTGTCATCATCAAGACAGCATGGTACTGGCACAAAAACAGACACATAGATCAGTGGAACAGAATAGAGAGCCCAGAAATAGACCCTCAACTCTATGGTCAACTCATCTTCGACAAAGCAGGAAAGAATGTCCAATGGAAAAAAGACAGCCTCTTCAATAAATGGTGCTGGGAAAATTGGACAGCCACATGCAGAAAAATGAAATTGGACCACTTCCTTACACCACACACGAAAATAGACTCCAAATGGATGAAGGACCTCAATGTGAGAAAGGAATCCATCAAAATCCTTGAGGAGAATGCAGGCAGCAACCTCTTCGACCTCAGCCGTAGCAACATCTTCCTAGGAACAATGGCAAAGGCAAGGGAAGCAAGGGCAAAAATGAACTATTGGGATTTCATCAAGATCAAAAGCTTTTGCACAGCAAAGGAAACAGTTAACAAAACCAAAAGACAACTGACAGACTGGGAGAAGATATTTGCAAACGACATATCAGATAAAGGGCTAGTATCCAAAATCTATAAGGAACTTAGCAAACTCAACACCCAAAGAACAAACAATCCAATCAAGAAATGGGCAGAGGACATGAACAGACATTTCTGCAAAGAAGACATCCAGATGGCCAACAGACACATGAAAAAGTGCTCCACGTCACTCGGCATCAGGGAAATACAAATCAAAACCACAATGAGATATCACCTCACACCAGTCATAATGGCTAAAATTAACAAGTCAGGAAATGACAGATGCTGGCGAGGATGTGGAGAAAGGGGAACCCTCCTCCACTGTTGGTGGGAATGCAAGCTGGTGCAACCACTCTGGAAAACAGCACAGAGGTTCCTCAAAATGTTGAAAATAGAACTACCCTATGACCCAGCAATTGCACTACTGGGTATTTACCCTAAAGATACAAACATAGTGATCCCAAGGGGCACGTGTACCCGAATGTTTATAGCAGCAATGTCTACAATAGCCAGACTATGGAAAGAACCTAGATGTCCATCAACAGATGAATGGATAAAGAAAATGTGGTATATATACACAATGGAATACTATGCAGCCATCAAAAGAAATGAAATCATGCCATTTGCGACGACGTGGATGGAACTAGAGCGTATCATGCTTAGTGAAATAAGTCAATCGGAGAAAGACAACTATCATATGATCTCCCTGATATGAGGACATGGAGAAGCAACATGGGGGGGTAGGGGGATAGGAGAAGAGTAAATGAAACAAGATGGGATTGGGAGGGAGACAAACCATAAATGACTCTTAATCTCACAAAACAAACTGGGGGTTGCTGGGGGGAGGTGGGATTGGGAGAGGGGGAGCGGGCTATGGACATTGGGGAGGGGACGCGAACCATAAGAGACTATGTACTCTGAAAAACAACCTGAGGGTTTTGAAGTGTCAGGGGTGGGAGGTTGGGGCAACCTGAGGGTTTTGAAGGGTCAGGGGTAGGAGGTTGGGGGAACAGGTGGTGGGTAATGGGGAAGGCACGTTTTGCATGGAGCACTGGGTGTTGTGCAAAAAGAATGAATACTGTTACACTGAAAAAATAAATAAAATGAAAAAAAAATAAAATTATTTGAGTGGGTATAAAAAAAATAAAATAAAATAAACATTATAATGGGCCTTCTTATTTCATTGCAGCATAACTCACCATAGCAAAGAACTGGAAACAACCAAATGCCTACCATTAGGCAAGCAGCCCAATTAACTATGATTTAGACATATTATTAATTTTTTAAAGAGATAAATTTTTAGGAGCTAACAAAGATTTCCAAGATATGGGGGCATATGGGTGGCTCAGTCAGTTAAGCATTTGACTCTTGGTTTCAGCTCAAGTTATAACATCAGGGCCGTGAGATAGAGCCCGTGTTGGGATCTGTGGTTGATGCGGAGTCTGCTTGAGATTCTCTTCCTTTCCCCTTTCTTTTCCCTCAACTTGTGTGCTCTCTCTTGCTCTCTTTCTCTTTCTCTAAAATTAATAAATAAAATCTTTTTAAAAATCCAAGATATGATTGCTTGAAAAAATAAGTCGCTGAGAAATACATATTATATTAAATACGTACACCCCATACTGATAATAGTTATTAATATCTCAGGAGGAACCTGGGTTCAGAATAGGTGGAGGGACAGAGGGAGAGTCAAAGGAGACTGAACACTTTAGCTTTCTCAGTAATATTTCAATTTTTTATAGGGCAAATACATTCATATTTTACTTGTATAGAAAAAAAAATTTTTTAAACAACAAGGCAGGGGCGCCTGGGTGGCTCAGTGGATTAAGCCGCTGCCTTCGGCTCAGGTCATGATCTCAGGGTCCTGAGATCGAGCCCCGCGTCGGGCTCTCTGCTCCGCAGGGAGCCTGCTTCCTCCTCTCTTTCTGCCTGCCTCTCTGCCTACTTGTGACCTCTGTATGTCAAATAAATAAATAAATAAATAAAAATAAAAATAAAACAACAAGGCACACTCTCAAATGTGTTTATCCCGGGCGCCTGGGTGGCTCAGTGGGTTAAGCCGCTGCCTTCGGCTCAGGTCATGATCTCAGGGTCCTGGGATCGAGTCCCGCATCGGGCTCTCTGCTCGGCAGGGAGCCTGCTTCCCTCTCTCTCTCTCTCTGCCTGCCTCTCTGCCTACTTGTGATCTCTCTCTCTCGCGTGCGCGCGCGTGCTGTCAAATAAATAAAAATAAAATCTTAAAAAAAAATGTGTTTATCCCATATCAAAATTTAATGTACTGGAACCAACCACACTCACACTTAGGTATTTGTGCTCGCCTAAGAAAAAAGCTTCTCCCACCATATCTGTGTAGATATTTGAACATGGGGATGTGTCCCTGAATACAGAGAAGTAGTTCCTTTGAATTGCATATTTTTAAAAATTCACATCTCCGCAAATCTTCTTATGTAAACCTGAACACATTCGTATGCTTCTACTTGTGTATGATTCAAGGTCTTGGTAATACTGTGAAATAAACATAAAATGACGAAATTCACTGGATGCGGAGCTTGATGCAGGATTGCAACTATGATTCACAGCTCCTCTTTGTCTTTGGCTGACTTCATAATAAAACTGATTAAGAATTTATAAAATAAACACAAACTGCATTAGATGCTATTGTCATTTGCTACATAGACCTCTTCTACCCCTATGAGAGGGCTTCTCAATCCCACTGATGTTGGACTTGGCCATGAGACCATTCTGCCCACAGGAGTGTAAGTCAGTCATGACATATACTCCTGAAGCAAAAGTGTTAAAGGTGACCAAGTGGTTTGTCTCTCCTGCTTCTGTCGTCACCGTGAGAGGCATAACCCCTATAGCCTTTGAGTCATTTGACAACTCTGTAAATTGTAGATAACTGATAATAATACAAAATAATTCTTTTTTCTTTTTTAAAGATTTATTTATTTGACAGAGAGAGACCAGTGAGAGAGGGAACACAAGCAGGGGGAGTGGAAGAGGGAGAAGAAGGCTTCCTGCTGAGCAGAGAGCCTAATGTGGGGTTTGATCCCAGGACCCTGAGATCATGACCTGAGCCAAAGGCAGAGGCTTAACCCACTGAGCCACCCAGCTACCCCAATACAAAATAATTCTTGTCTATGGACATGCAGATACAGTCTGTCTGCTGGGGAGGCAGTCAACTTCCCTCCTGCACTGTGAAAAATCTCTGCCCTCCATTCGTACCTTTCTAATCTATAGGCCTGTTCTTTGGATGACCATTTAAACCAGTTGAAGAGACTGTCTTTTTTTCACTGTATATTTTTTCCTGCTTTGTCAAAGATTATTTGACCATAGAGTTGAGGGTCCATATCTGGGCTCTCTACTCTGCTCCAGTGGTCTATGTGTCTGTTTCTATGCCAGTACCATGCTGTTTTGGTGATCACAGCTTTGTAGTAAAGCTTGAAATCAGGCAACGTGATGCCCCCAGTTTTGTTTTTCTTTTTCAACATTTCCTTAGCAATTCAGGGTCTCTTCTGGTTCCATTCAAATTTTAGGATTGTTTGTTCTAGCTCTTTGAAAAATGCCAGTGGAATTTTGATCGGGATGGCATTGAAAATACTTTCAATGAATTTTGATCGGGATGGCTCTGGGCAGTATAGACATTTTAACAATGTTTATTCTTCCAATCCATGAGCATAGAATACTCTTCCATCTTTTTGTGTCTTTGTCAATTTCTTTCATGAGTGTTCTGTAGTTCCTCGAGCACAGATCCTTTACCTCTTTGGTTAGGTTTATTCCCAGGTATCTTATATCCATAAGATAAATGGAATCGATCCTCTAATTTCCCTTTCTATATTTTCATTGTTAGTGTATAAGAAAGCAACTGATTTCTGTGCATTGATTTTGTATCCTGCCACATTACTGAATTGCTGCATGAGTTCTAGCAGTTTGGGGTGAAGTCTTTTGGGTTTTCCATATAAAGTATCATGTCATCAGTGAAGAGAGAGAGTTTGACTTATTCTTTGCCAATTTGAATACCTTTTATTTCTTTTTGTTGACTGATTGCTGTTGTTAGGACTTCTAATACTATGTTGAATAACAGTGGAGAGAGTAGGCATCCTTGTCATGTTCCTGATCTCAAAGGGAAGGCTGTCAGCTTTTCCCCATTGAGGATGATATCTGCTGTGGGTTTTTCATAGATAGATTTTATGAAGTTGAGGAATGTTCCCTCTATCCCTGTACTTTGAATCATTTTAATCAGGAACAGATGCTGTCTCTTGTCAAATGCTTTTTCTGCATCAATTGAGAGGACCATGTCATTCTTCTCTCTTCTCTTATTGATTTGTTCTATCACATCGATTGATTTGCAAATGTTGAGCCACCCTTGCATCCCGTGGATAAATCCCACTTGTTCATGGTGGATAACCTGGTTGTAACCTCTTATCCGTTCCTTTGTTAATGATGAATTAAATAAAATCTTATTGGGTTATGGACATTGGGGAGGGTATGTGCTATGGTGAGTGTTGTGAAATGTGTAAGCCTGACGATTCACAGACCCCAGACCTGGGGCAAATAATATATTATATGTTAATAAAAATCATTATAAATAAAATCTTAAACATACTCATTTTACACCTGAATGAATTATAATTTTACCTTTTAAAAAAAGTATCCTCACAGTGCTTAATATGTGCTAGATAATTTTACTATACATTTAATCCTCCCAACAACCCAATCTTTTACCAGTGAGAAAATGAGGCCCAGAGAGATTAATAATGTGCTTAAAGCCACACACTGATTAATAACAGAGCGGAAATTCTAACTCAGGTCTAGCTAACACCTTCTCCACAGTGTCTCAAGGGTAACATTCTGAGAAAGGAGTAGTTGGTGTGGAATTGGAGATCAAGAAATCATAAAATATCAAGGTAAATTTCCTCTCCCATATGAGGGAACTGAGGCACAGAGGTATAAAGATCTTATCCATGTTACATAGCTTATTTGGGGTAAGGACTAGAACTTGGGGCTCCTGACACTTAGGCTAGTGATCTTGGATTCAAGAAAGAAACTGAATTTAACCAGAGCCTTAATGGATAAGTAGAATCAATAACTTAAGCAGGACACAGGGAACAAAGACAAGGACATGGCATTTAGTATATTTGGTGTGAAGAACAGAAGGGTCCTATTCCAACCATAAGGGTCCATGGGCGTGCACACAGGAAGAGGCATAGGAATAGGAGGAAGCAGGGCAAGGAGGCCCGATTCAGTGTCACAGTATCTGCACTGGAGAGCCAAAGCCATAGGTCTGTAATCCAGGAGCAGCACTGCTTGGAGGATAAACAGCAAGAGATTGTGAAACCAGTTTTCTACTTTCTTGGAAGTCAAGCAATTAGTTGCAGGCTGCTTGGCCTTGACCACAACCCTTCACCATATGAGCTTGCTGCTTCACCTGAGGTTGAACCAGATGACATCTGAGATTCCTTCTAGGGCCAAAGCTACAGCAATATCAAAGGATCAGATATCCTTTCTCTTAAATTGATCGTGGTAGAGTTCTAATCATGTGTTGCAGAAATCCACAATGCCACCACTAGTGAGAAAAGCCATGTGCTATCCTGGAAAGAAGAGGCTGCAGCAAGGGTTTGACTTCATTTGTGTTTGGGGGGGGGCGGGCCGCCACTGGTGGGGGGGGCTGTTGGAGGAGCTTTCCTGAAGAGGAAAACAAAGTTATTTGTTGTCACTCCACTGTCAGGTGGTGTCCCAGATCAGCAGGAACTTCACAACAGTCCCTGGCTGCTTTTTCCTGGTTAAATATGTCACTCTCAAGAATCTCTCACACCCTGAGAATTTCCCATCTCTTGGCCACCTGGGCCTACTCTGGTCCTCACAACTCCAAGGCAAGAATCAAGGTCTCAACGAATCCATTTACTGCTGCAGGAATGGAGAGACAGCCCCTGATAGGAAACAGGGCATTTATTCCTGTAAGAGAGAAGAGTGATCTGACTGGATGGTACAGACCAACTCTACCTAGAAGAAATGATGATTCCTGATTCTCTTATTATAGATTAAAATCTACCACCCCCTAGTCACACACTGTGTATTGAAACCAATAAACATCCACACAACAGTGGCCTCTCAGGCACCTACATGCCGGCCTATGGAGCCTCAGCATCACCCAGTAGAAATGCAGAGTCTCAAGTCCCACCCCAGACGTACTGGATCAAAATTTGCATTTTATTAACAACATGTTTAAGGTGATCACAGCAAAGTTTCAGAAGTGCTGTTTGCAGAGTTCCTAGGAGTGATGCAGCAGCAAAGCGTGTGTACACAAAGAGCTAACGAGTGAGCAGAGAGATGCAGGTGCGAGAAGACCAGCCCATGAACTGGAAAATACCAACTCCATCACCAACACAATTAATTCAGAAGCTGACTTCTCAAAACTCATCATCAGCTGAGATCAACAAACAAGCCTACATCTTCCCATGGTGAACTGAGAACTGAATCCACAGGGAGGAGGAGAAGGCAAGAGAGGAAGGGTAAACTCTGTCTTGATTGTATTCTAACAGAATCAAATAAATGTCAGGTCGCCAAGTGGTCCTAGGTTGCAGGATGCTCTGGGGTGAATGTGCTGTTTCTTTGTGACTCAGCCACAGATGAATGAGCTTAGAGAAAAGGGAGAAGCAAACCATGGAAAACAGCAAATGACAGCTTCGTCTTCCTCACCCTGGAACTCATTCAGTAGTTTTAATGAACTCACAGTCTGGAAGGCAGGGTGAAGAATGGATACGCATACGGAATACAGAATACATTTGCATTTCATGCTGCCCTGTGCGTCAGAGAAGCCCAATTCCTTTCATTATCAAAGGGATAAATATCCTTCCTCCTGTCAGCACTTGGAAAAGGAAAAAGAAAATCTTGCTTTCCGTTACTAGCGCTATCTACTGCGAATTCCCAAAGAACACAGATCCTCAGGGGTTTATTAGAGCAAGAAGTGATTCCCTAAGACACAGGCCACTCCCACTACTTTGTGTTTTCACTTCGAACCACGTAGGCAGGCAAAGGCCAAGGGCCCTGGGCCTTCATTGTGACACTCTACCATGCTCTTCCTTTGTGGGCCATTTCTTTTGGTTCGACCTACCGACCTGAGAGAGTTTCAAACAGCTTGCTTCTAATTTAGGTTGGCAGAAAACCCCAAGACTCTTGGAGAGATGTTAAATTATCCCTAGAAAAAAACACACATTTGAATTTACTAATGCATTTGGGGTAGACCTGGACACTCAAATATATCCATAAAATGATATAATTTATGCCCTTATTTTCAGCACCCACTGATCACCACCAGTAATTTTCAAATTATGGGTTGCTACCCATCAGTGGGTAATAAAACCAGTTTACTATGTTAATAGAATAGAATATGAGATATCAGGTTTAATTACTCATAGTGAGATAAACTTTTAGTTGTGTGAGTGTGTGGGGGTGTGAGCATGTGTGTGTAAGTACACACTTAGTCACGGTATAAAATCGTTTCTTATCGTGGGGGTCACAGTGGGCAGGAAAACCACTTGCTGGTTTAGAGCACCTGGAAATCAGCCTCTTGCAAGAAAAAAAAAGGGGGGGGGGAGGAATCTTAGAGAGAGAACTGGAAAAACTGGTTTCCTCAATGAACTTCTAAAAGCAGACAGAAAGAGAAATCAAGTACTCTTGTGACCCCACAGATGGGACTGGAGCTTCTAGATACCCCCCCCACCTCAATTATACTTGATCACAAGCCACATCTCATCAGAGATCTCACAAAAAGGAAGAAGTGCTGATTTGTGCCAGGACAGATCTGTGCCTCGGACAGAGATGCTAGTCTGGCATGCTGCCTCCCCTGAGCAGTACAAGAAACGGCTGAGCAAACCCTTTGGTACAGCTTTCATTAAGGTCTTCATTCTCCACAAGGATTATTTTTCCTTTTCTCCCCCAGGTATGTTCAAGGTAGCCCCTAGTCATCATCAGCTTCCGATGCACAGGGAAACTAAATAGAGGAATTAAGCAAATGCCCAAGTCACCTGTATCAGCACGACTGTAACCAGCCCTGATGATGGACTGTTGTGCAAGCACAGTTACAACCCCACTTTGTCACCATCTTGCCATCTCCCAGAGTCAAAGAAACAGTAGAGGACTTCGGTGCCAAACTGGCCTCAGCTGAAACTAATTCCTACTATTTTCTGACCTTAGGTAAGTTGCTTGTGTTCTCTAAAACTTTTTTTTACCCATAAAATAGGAACAACAAAAGCACCTACACCACAGGTTATAGCAAAAATTAAATAAGATAATTGCAGAAAGCACTTAGCCTAGTGCCAGGAATACAATGACTATCAGGTATTATCCTGTACCATCATAGCTATTATTATTATCATCACAGTCATTGTGATTTCTAATCAAAGTTTAATGTCTCCTCAGCCTAGTTTATGTGCTTGTTTTGAGATCTATACCCCTGATATGGATTTAAAAGTTTGAGAATAAAGTAATGATATTTTGTTATTAACACTTTACTGTAAATGGCTTGTATAATGATGGGCCTCCAAGCTCAAAGCTCCAAAGAAGTTCCCATTTTCCCTGGGGAAACAAACACCATAATGCTTCTTCCTTTGAACAAGTTGCCAAAAGCCAGAAAATCCATGCATGGGAGAGTTTAAATCTCTGAAGACCCAGTAGTGCAAAATTCCAACGGGATCAGCCCGTATCTGTTCTGGTATATAAGTACATTAGCAGAGGGCAGTTCTGGCCTCTCACAGCCATCCACACCAGCAGCTGCTGTGGAAATGGAAAAAGCAGCCCCACATTTCAGCCATAATGTACCTGGTCAATTGTGAAATCCAACTTGAAGGGAGAGAAATTTCATTTTGACCCCATTTGGTAATGAGCACGAAGAGCGGCCTGGACTCCAAAGAAAATGCCAGAGAGGGGGTAGCTCAGAGAAAATTCAACCAACTTAGGCAGTGGAATAATGTTCTCCGAGTGCCAAGCAGGCCTTACTGCCACCTATTATGACAGTATTTCAAAACAAGGACATCTCCACTCCCACATAGTTTGCTTCAAAAATGACTTTTCCTTCCATAAATGGTGCTCCTGCATCTGAGAACCACACATGTAAGAAACAAGGACAAAGGAGAAGGCATCTAAGCCACGAGGTCAACCATATTCACTTGTCCACTTGCTCTGACATAGTCATCCTGGATTTATTAGGGAAACAAAAAATGATTAAGAGGGCCTTTTACATGAAGGAGCTTATGGGATTCTTAGGGAGATGAACTAACTAGAATCCAGTGTGATAACACTGTAGGCATAGACAACATGGAGATACAGAGGAAGAACTATATAACTTACAGGGAACTGTATAGCTTAAATATCTATATTAGAAAGATGAAAGGCTTAAAGTAAATGCTCTATGTTTCATCTTAAGAAGTTAGAAAATTAAACCCAAAGTAAGCAGGAAGAAAGGAATAAGAGCAGAAAGCAACAAAATATAAAGTAATCAACAGAAAAGATTAGAGACACAAGTTGGGTCTTTTAAAACATTAATAGGTAATAATAAACAAGTAGCAGAACTGAAAAAAATAATGAGATGCACAAATTACCATTATCAAGAATAAAAGAAGGGGTATCACAGCAGATTTTGCAGAAACTAAAAAGACGGTAAGCTATATCATATCAATGAATATCACAATATAGATAAATGAACAAATTTTGAGAGAACTTACCAAGAATGACCCAAGGAAAAAAGAGAAAATCAGAGTACCCCTACACCCATTAAGGCAGTGATTATCCAAGTGTGGTTCCTCAGTCTAGCAGCATCAGCCAACACCTGGGAATTTTCTGAAATGTAAATCCTCAGACCTCATCCCAGATTTACAGAATCAGAACTCTGGGGGTGAGTTTCAGCAAGCTGTGTTTTAACAGACCTTCCTGGTCTTTCTGGTATCATTGGAGAACTTTGAATATGTTTGAATATGCTCTTCCTACAAGAAGCCCAGGCCAGACCCAGATGGTTTCACTGATGAATTCTATCTAACACATAAAAGTGAAATATAAGAAAATTGATAGTAGGGGTGCCTGGTGCTCAGTTGGTTAAGCATCTGCCTTTGGCTTAGGTCATTATCCCAGGGTCCTGGGATGGAGTCCACCACTGGGCTCCCTGCTGAGTCAGGAGTCTGTTTGTCCCCTACCCCTCCTCCCTCTCATGCTCTCTCTCTCTCTCTCTCTCAAATAAATGAAAAATAAAATCTAAAAAAAAAAAAGTTCATAACGGTGGTTACCTGGAAACAGAACACAGTTAACCAATGATTAAAAGAAACTTTGCCTTTATCTCTAATCTTTTGATTTTTTTACAATGAAAATGTATTCAGAAATTATTTAGGTAATTAAAATAAACAGAAAAAAAAAAAAAGACCAGCCTTATAAAAACTGAGAAAATAGAGGACAGAACATTTTCCATCATTACTTCTAATCTCTACTCTCTTACAGAAGATATAGGAGATTCTTTTTTTATCTGCCTTTTTTATTTTGAAGTAGTTCTTGGTTTCTTTGGGATGAGGTTTCTTTGGGATGAGCCATTCTAACAGGCCAGTGGTCTGCAGGGTCCAGATGGCCACAGTACATGCCTTCAAATAAAGAGAAATCTTTATTAATTGTCTCCTTTGCTTTGCTTGCAGCCCTTATAGAAGTGATTACCTACTTCTCTGAGCAGCAGCTCACTAGTATTCATGACACACCCCCTAGGAGACCCATAGCACACTGATCCTGCCCTACCCTTGCATACCAAACCCCACTCAAGCCAGAGCAGAGACTGGGACTCAGATAACAAAACTTATTAAAATCAAGTATCTGTTCATGTTACTCCTTCTAAATAAATACTCATAAAAACTTTCCATATCTGCATGTCCTCATATCGGGGGGGGTAGGGGGATAGGAGAAGAATAAATGAAACAAGATGGGATTGGGAGGGAGACAAACCATAAATGACTCTTAATCTCACAAAACAAACTGGGGGTTGCTGGGGGGAGGTGGGATTGGGAGAGGGGGAGCGGGCTATGGACATTGGGGAGGGGAGGCGATCCATAAGAGACTATGGACTCTGAAAAACAACCTGAGGGTTTTGAAGGGTCAGGGGTGGGAGGTTGGGGGAACAGGTGGTGGGTAATGGGGAGGGCACGTTTTGCATGGAGCACTGGGTGTTGTGCAAAAAGAATGAATACTGTTACGCTGAAAAAATAAATAAAATGGAAAAAAAAAAAAACTTTCCATATCTGGCTATTTTCTCTTATTCACCGTTAAATCTCAGCTCAGGGTCTTCTCCAACAAGATTTCCTGAGCCCCCAAACTAAGCAGAGCACTCCTCTGTACCTCTATGAAAAACCTCATATTGAAATAACCTGCCTGGGTACCTTTCTCTTTCCCATTATGTCCTTAGCTCCTTGAGGACAGAAACCACATCTTAGTCCTTTTATTGTTATTTTTTAATGTCTCACAGTGCCTGACCATCACACAGCTGATACTCAATAAGTATACAGTAAAGTGAAGAGTCTAGGAATGAAATCAGACAAGCCAAAATCTATACCTACCAATAAAACATGCTGATTTTATTTTATTCAATACTTTTGACAGAACTCATTTTTATCTTTTTTATATACATTAGAGAAAGAGAAAGTGGGGGAGGGGCAGAGGGAGATGGAGAGAGAATCTCAAGCAGACTGAGTGTGGAGGCCCACACAGGGCTTGATCTCATGACCCTGAGACCATGACCTGAGACAAAATTAATGGCTATTAATTTTAATTAATTTAATTTAATTTAATTTAATTAATCTAATCAAGAGTAGAACACTTAACCTACTGAGTCGGTGCCCCAGAACCCACTTTTAAAACTAAATATTTCTGGTTTGCTTTTTGTTCAACCTCTGAGTAGTATTGTTAATGCAACCATGTGGCCTAGCTTTTCATTTTGCAACTTGACTTCCTCTTTTAAATCTCATGGCAGGACATCTTAAAAGATAAACACGGGGGCCAAGAGAATAGCAGAGTGCAGGTAACACCTAGAATCTTTGACTAAACAGTTGGATTCCTTCTTGTAGGCTCTTTCTAGAGACCTGTACTTTATCTTCACAACTTTATGAATCGGCCTGAAGCACAAGGCAGATTCTCCCACCTCTGTCCATAATTTGCTGGCACCAGTCCAGCTACTCCTCTGACTAATGAGATCCTGAAGAATTAATCAATCTTCTGCACAAGCAGAATAAGTCCTTGAGGGAGGCCAAAAATTGCAGAGAGTTAGCAAGGTCTCATTCTTTATTATGAGGAAAGGTCTCATTCAATAGTCATTAATTTTTATAGAGAGGGAGGGCATTATATTAACGGCTAATATTTATTAAGCACTTATTATATGCCTAGAACCAGGTCATATACCATACATACATTGTCTCCTTTAATCCTTATCAACAACCTTAAGAGTTAGGAACAATTAGTAGCCCACACCTTGAGAATATACATGCTGAAATATCACAAAATTAAGGAGGGGTGGAAATGAGGTGAATTTCCCTGCCTTCAATCACACTATTTAAATATAGCTTGTTGGGTTGTTTTTTGCTTTTTGTATTTAAGATTTCATTAAATTTTCCTGAAAGTTTCTTAAAGATTTCATTAAACTTTCGTGAGAGTTTCAACTTTCCTGAGAGCTGAACACAAATATGAAAACTTTCAAACGTAAAATGTCCTAATGATAAAAAGAACAATAGGCGAACTCGGGAAATGAACTCCAAAAGTACATTTCTTTCTGACCCTTTGATTTTATTCATCTTCAAGCTGCTTTCTTCGGGAGGTTGGAGGTGGGAGTGAGAGAGTTCCAGAGCTGTAAAAAATTGTGAAACTACTTGAATAGATCTCAAAGTCCTGCCTTTAAACCCTCGCCCAGTCACTTCTCTGCTTTGTGACCTCAGTCCGGTTACCTATTTTCCCTGAGTTCCTCATCCAAAAAACAGGATAATTGTTAAGATTAAATAAGATAATGAATGTGAAGAACCTGGTACAGAGTAGATACACAATAAATTTAACCAATAGAGTACCCTTTAGGCATTTCTATATTTTTGGAAAAGACCGTGTTTTGACAATTTTTCTTTTAATGGCTTTCTCATGATTAGTTCACATTATTTAGGTAAAATCAGAAATATCTAAACCAAGGGTGATCTGGTTGGTGGCCAAAGAACCATCACTGTGGGGCCTATGTTACCTGCTCAGTGACCTCCATGCTCACCTGCAATGCTGCTCCTCTCCCATGATTCATTTTAAGTCCTAGAGTTCTTGCCATCATGGCAAATATTGTTTCGTGGTCTAGGCTTTCTTCTTGAAGGACCTCAGTATTTAGAATCACAGAATAGTCATTTTTGAGCCAAAAGGAACCAGAAAAATCCTCATATTCAACCTCAATTTCTTCACAGATGAGGACACTGAGACCACAGAGGAGTAGAGTAATTTGGCAAAGCTAAACTAGCAGCAAAATCAAAATCTGAGTCTTAATTTTTCATCTATACCAGTGGTTCTCAGTCAGAGGTGATTTTGCCCTCCAGGAGACTTTTCTGGTCATCACAAGTAGGGGATGAGGGATTGTTACTGGCCTTTAGTGAGCAGAGGCCAGAGATAGAGGTAAACATTCTCTGATCCACAGGCAATCCTCACAATGGAAGTAACGATAGGGTCAAGCTTAAGAAGCTCTTATCTACACTACTGAATCCAGTGTCTCTAGAGACTCCAAAATCTGCCTCTTAGACTGCTCCTGTTGGGTGTTGGACTTGGCCCCAATTTGGAAGCCTTCACCAATGACTGAATCAATCAAGTCAATTCTGCTTCTTTAGAATTGAAGGCCACTGGGATTTGGAGGGATTAGAGACTTGCCTACCCAGGCAATTTGAAAGTCCAGGTTTAACTTCTGAGGCAATATGTCCAGCATGAGTGCTACTGAAGTCTTAAAGTCATACTTAAATCTTATTAGACAACGTAAGAAAGTGATTCTCAAAACCATTTTGGCAAAATACCACAGAACAGCCAAATGATGCATACCACAGTTATCAAATACTTAGAATAATGCACTGTAAACAAATGCATTTGTCATGGCACTAAACATCTTTAGAATCAATGGTTCAAATGGAGGAAAGATAAAGATTGAAGCATTGGTAATAGAGCGAAAACAGTTTCCACCCAAAGGTGAAGTTCCACATTGACAGAAATCATATAGAAGAGAAAAGCAGAGTCGATGATCCAAGCAATTAAACATTTTCTGGTTCTTGACCATGCATGCCATCTGGCTTGCTGACCTCAGAGGACTTCACTCTGGCCAGTGTGAGGACTAAATGAGAGTCTGGATGTGGGAATAGATGGTGATCTGCAAAGCCACTTATAAGTATGAGTCATTCATCAATCTGAAGTTATTTATCCACAATTCCACTTGGTAATTCTGACTTTAGTTCTGACCCAAGGTAAAAATATACGAAGGACACCAATCTGATTCATTCATAAATCCAACCCATACCTAACAAATACCAATCATGTCCAACACACCATGCTTTGGGGGAACATATTCCCTTTTCAAAAAAAAAATCACACTAGTGCCAAGAAGAATGACCCACACCCAGCTATTTCTTGCATACGGAATTAGACCAGCAATAACTGGAATAGCAAGATCTCTTTTAGGTGGAAAGATCTAAGAAGCTCCATGGAAAGAAATGACTTTTGATTGGATCTCCAAGAAAACACAGGCTTTCAACAGGGAAAAATGAGAACATTTAAAATAGTAGAAAGTTATGAATGAAGAAAGGATGACAGAAAACGCAAGGCAAAGATGGCAGTCAGTGAGTTCAGTTTGACTGGAACTTGGAATGACCAGAAGGAAATAACAGAGGCAAAGCAGGAAAGTGAGGTAGATGCAGTTGTAGAAACCCTTAAAATCCTAAACAAGAAGACAACTTTTATTAGTCAAAAGAAAGCTAATGGAGGTTTGCTGTTGCTGTTTAAACAGCACATCAGAGACACTGTGGAAAGATTAATCAGACATGGCTATACGGAATGAAATGAAGAAACCAGAGTAAAGAGAGTGGTTAGGAAAAGTCATTCAATACTCTTTAAGAGATGAGTATTGAGATGGGAGCAAGATCATGAGAATGAAAATAGTGAGAAGGAAAAGCCCATAACAACCTGCCAGAGACCTGTTTAACATGGGAGAAGAAGAACCAAAAGTTAAAGTTGGAGAAACACCACAACAGAAGCTCATATGAAGTGACTCAAAAGTGTTAATCCTGGGCAAGTGGGAGAATGGTAGTAATTATCAGACACGAAGACGGAAAAGAAATGAAGACTGAATTGTGCCTAGATGATCCCCTTGGCTCGGAAAACAGCAGCTCAATGACAAAGTCATTACTGCTACTAGTACCTAAATACACTACTCAGACTCAGTGTCTGAGCTACTTACTGTATCTCAGTGCCCTCTCTCCCTACACCTAGTTCTTAACTCCTGCTACACCTACACCACCTCTCTGGCTCGAGATCCCTGCACCTGTGCTCCCCAGGCTCCTGCTGATATATAGTAGGAGGGTGACCCTGACCTCTGACCAAACTATCTATATAGACCTTCCATCACCCTCCCTTTCTCCCCAGGTTGTGTTTCACCTGAAATTTCAGTACCTGTAGGCCATTTTCCATGGTAACTGCATTGGGTATTCTCCTTTGTGGATAACTCAGTGTCCATCTGTGATCTGTGCTCTAACCAAACCACTTTGCTGCTCTGTCTGGTGTAGCTTCACTGGAAAGTCAATTAGACTCAGCTGGCAATCTTGGAATGTAATTTGGACATATTCTCACAGCTGATGCACATGTCCTTACTACTCTGAGAATTTAATAGTCATCACAATACAGGAAAATATTTTTCAAAGGACTTTACCACTTAGAAGTTTCCCTTGTCTGATTTTACTATTAATACTCAGGCTCTAAATATCAACACTACAAAGTAAGTAGTAGTATGCGAAATTGGTCACTCATAAGTATGTGAAACTATGTGCCTTGCTTTATCCTATATCCCCTTCAACTGACTGTCATTTTTCACTGCAAAAGAGAAAACAGTCCACTGATTTTATGTCTGCGATGCTGAAAGAGCTTCAGAATTCACCAGTGAGTCTTACTATGTCCCAGAATGAGAAAGGGGCACAGCTCAGCAGAAGATGCACTTGCTCATACAAGGATACAATTGCTTAGAAGGCAGCCTTCCCAGAGGGTAAGATCCACTGGCCTTCCCACCCCCTCTGCCACCCCACCCCACCCCCACCACACACACGACAGTCTATTCTTAACAGCCAAGGTGGTGGTTCTGCTGATGACTCATTAAGCATGCTGATTCGTGACAGCACAGGCAGACCTGACTAAGGGAATCATTCGCTGGATTTAATCAATTATTGGCCTCATCAAATGTGATTACTAAGTCACATAAAAATCCAAGTGAAAGAAGGTATTAGACACTTGGAGGAAAAAAAAAATAACTCCTTATTTTGCCTGGCAACAGATAGAGGCCGCTCTGTTATCTACATGTGCAATATCCACTTAACCGATTATCTCCACATGTTTTTATCCTGGGCTGTCTTCCTCCTACTGTCCAGAATGTTTTTGAGACATGTGTCCCTTTGAGAGAAAGCCTAAAGAACCAGCAAAACATACAGCTTTAAGATAAATGAGAACATGGAGAAAACAGAGAGAAACAATTCTCAGCTATCCTATTAGACTTTAATATGCCCATACTTCCAGGCACCGTGAATAAGAAGCAACACTATAGCCCTCTTTGTGGTCTAGTGAGAGAAGAGTATATAATAATGTAAATACCTTCCCAAATGACCCAACTGTTCCCAATGACCTTCAATACTCAGATCTATTATAGTGTGTACCACATTCTATTTTGCTTTTCACATTATGTCTTAACTACAAAACCATGTACCTCTCTCTTCACAAATCACAGGCAATTTCTTGTACAGATGACCCTTGAACAACACAAGTTTGAATTGCACATGTCCACTTACACACAGATCTTTTTTTTTTTAGTTAAATACAGTACTATAATTGTGCTTTTCCTTCCTTATAACTTTCTCAATAACATTTTCTTTTCTCTCAGTTTAAGTTAAGAATATAGCACATACTATATATAACATACAAAGTAGGTGTTGACTGACTATATTATTGGTAAGGTTTGCAGTCAACAGTATAAGCTATTAGTAGTTAAGTTTTGGGGGAGTCAAAACTTATATACATGTGACTATCAATCTAATTAGATTATCAAAAAGTTATCTCATCACAGAAATTATAAAATGAGTAAATCAGATATAGTCAGAACCAGAACTTCTTACACTATCTAAACTTAACTAAGATTTCACAATCTACCAAGCAACCAACAAACCCACCCACCAACCTAGAATTTATACCTGATAAATCAAAAAACTTTATTCTAATGAAAGTTTTCACTATCTGATGCGGCTTAAAACTCCAACTCCTAACCACTCTGACCTAAGTATTTCCATAGTCCAGACATGAAAATTGCACATGAGTCTGCAGAGGTCCTTGAGGTTTGTAGATAAGTCATTATTTGTACCTCTGCCTCTGATTATGCTGACCAACCACAGCATTTCCAGGCACACTAAAATAGAGGTGTGAGTGTGTGTATGTGTGTGGGTGTGCTGGAAACGCTTCTAACATAGATTCAGCTTACAACACCATCTCTGATAGCAAATCCTTTCTTTAGTGGCAGCCCAGAAGTATTAGATTATTTCTGGGTATTTGTGATTATTTTGTACATGATCTAGCATTCTTTCTCAAAGATACAAACTTCTCAGAGCCAGACCTGATAACTTGAAGTTGCTGCTATTTAAAAACAACCTGATGA
Source organism: Meles meles (assembly GCF_922984935.1). Taxonomy (NCBI): domain Eukaryota; kingdom Metazoa; phylum Chordata; class Mammalia; order Carnivora; family Mustelidae; genus Meles; species Meles meles. The sequence goes on along the minus strand of NC_060075.1, from coordinate 45,514,026 downwards.
GAATTTTAGGGGGAGCAGTTCTCCTGGGTAATCCTCTCTAGCTGTCAAATTACCATGTCACCACTTCAACAAATCTCTTGGAATGACTGGCCCCTGTGGACAAGGCTCAATCACAAGGTGAAAGGATGGCTCCCCTTAATTGTGTTGATTTAAAGCCTAACCCAATAAGGGCTTCTATGCAGGGAGAATCTTATCTTCTACTTACTGATGCTCTTGCTAACCCAGTAAAGAGTTTTTATAACATCATTCTTTTGGTTGAATTTCTGGTCTTGGAAGAAATGAGTACATTTCCCTTAATATTAACAGTGATATTCAGAAGACATCACTATCATAACATACTCTACTGAAATCTGCCTAGTACTTGATAAAATATTTAAAGCAAGATACCTACCTCAGTTGAGCTATATAGTAGGATGATGATGACTTTGAAAGTCAGAGGATTTGTTTTTTTCTTTAACATGGCTTTGAAAAGGTGAATAAATACATAAGTGAAATGAAATGAAACCCAACACAAGAAGTTTAAACAAAGGTAGATTATTTTTGTATCCTGGACTCTCTTTCTCCTAATGTCCAAAGCAAACCCATGAGATCTAAAGCTTTTTAATATAACATTTAGTTTCCCTACATGAAGCCACTGGCTTTATCTGACTAATTATTAACTGAAGTCAAATAACGACACTTAGCATTCAAATAGCCCATTGAGTTTACACTAGTATGTTTGTCCCTAACATGAAAAGGGAGTCACAGCTCCTCTCAGTCCAAATGAATCACCAAATAGACCAACCTCTGACGGAGATATCAAGATATACTTAAAAGTGTCTACCATTCATCAAATGAGGTATCCACTTCATCCAAATTTACAGATCCCTAGAAAAGTTCTCAAGCAAGATCATTCTGAAAAAGACTACAGGTTTGGTAAATGAAGACGGTCTCAACTTCTTTAACACCCTTCCATCAAGAGCTATAATCTATGTCCCCTTCTTTTGAATCTGAATTGATTCTGTAATACCTTCACCATTAAAATGCAGCAAAAGTGACATTGCCCCAGTTTCTGTGCCCAAGCTGTAATGAAGAGACCAGCATCTTCCACTTCCTGTCTGTTGAACACATAGGGCCTAGGAAGGCAGCAGAAAGTACAACCACCCCGAGACCACCATGCACTGAGAAGCCCAAGCTCCCATGCTGGAGGATAAAAGCCACATGCAAAGAGAGAAAGAAACAAAGACCACCAAGTCTCTGCACACATGCGTGAAGAAGCAATCTTGGAAGTGGACCCTCCGTCTCCAGTAGCTGCAGCCCACTCCAGCTGCATCAGGTTCAAACCACTCAGCCAAGTCCTTCCTAAATTCCCGACCCATATCACTGTAAGCAGAATAAAATGGCTGTTTCAAGCCAGAAGTTTAGAGATGGTTTGTAATCAATGAGAGATTAGCAGACATGTATCAATTTCATACGAAATATGTATGCGATTTAAAATAGAAGAGCCCAAACCAACCCTCTATTAATTTGCACTTTACATGACTTCAGTGAAGCTGGAACAAGACAGTCTATTTTTTTATTAGATCGACATAATAAAAAATGCGATAGCATTCATGTAAGATATGCAAAAATATGCTTTCAAAAATAATCGACATAGTAATTTGAAACTTGACAGGTTTGAGCGGCTCTCTTGTAAAACTCCTCTAACCTGTCTATTTATCTCTTTTTAAAAAAAATTGAAGCAACTTTGAAATATTTCATACCCCAGGTTAACTACATGTAAAAATGATAAATTACCTTTTACTACTGATGACTATTATGCCCTCTAATCTGAGTGATTAATTTACATCCTGTTCAGTGGTTCACAAGCAATTACTACCCTGAACCCAATGAACCTGAACAAGACAGAATTATTTAGCCATCTGTGTGAGCTCACTATATTTAGAAAAGTATAGCAACTGCTAGGAAACCCTAAGGTTGCATTCATCTTCTCTCAACGATGCGTGCACCTCTACACTGCATATCAAACAGTAACACCCCTACTGTGGATTATTGACTTTATTTGGAAACCACAGGACAGGACTCTCTGCCTTGAGACGATGGTCAAGAGAAAAGGTAAGATTAAAATGGTCATCTGACTGAAAGTACCATTGCTGAAACCGACTGGCAGATTTTAATTGCATTGGTGGGTTTTTTTTTTTTAATCTGAATATAATCTGTTTAATGTCATAATACCAAAATCAAATACAATCAATGAAAAGCAGACACTAGCCTTTTAGTCTGAACTCTGGGCTTCTAATGCTTGGCAAACAAAAGATCTGAGCAACTCTATTTCTTTGGAATGTGCTTTCCCAACTCTTCTCAATAAAATGAAGTAATGGAGGATGATAAAAGATGATATTCTACTTTAAATTACCTTTTCCATGGTTAAAAAAAAAAAAAGACCATTAGTGCCCTTAAAGGAATTTGTACCTATGCTTTGAGCTCAACAGCATTTTATCAGAAAATGAGGCAAATAGGAATTGCAGGCAAAGGAGAATTCAAATACTTAAAGATGCTTTTATGCTCCCATCCATAAAGCTTCAGCACCGCCCAGCCCAGGCCCTCTCTGGTCAAGATTTTAGTAAAATCACTGCCTATAGGCAGATCTATAGTTAACAGGCCTTTTCATCCACCAGATCCACTCTCACGGGAAGACAGACACTTATGGTGCCACACTAAATGTCTACAACCAATGTTTAATACAGCAGCAGTAGTGATCCAGAGATGAAGCAGGCACCTCGCTGAGAAGGAGCCAAGAGACTGTTCATTACACTGAACGTCCACCATGAGCCAGGCTTCTGACGAGTTGCGCCACAAATGACTCAACCAACGAGCTCCCCTTTCTCAGAAAGACACTCTTACCTCTGGGATGTTTTCTTATATTTCCTCCTGTAGGAAAAGAAGCATAAACACACATCAGAAAAGAATTTGTGGCAGGCAGTGAATTAGAAAAGATAACTTCAGCAGGGACAGGCATGAAGGGGAGAACTTTGTGGGAGGTTCTTTCGGTGAGGCTTATGGGTTTCAAAGCCCAGCTAAAAAAGTTTTGGATTATTGTGTGATACTGTGGTCAGATGCCTATGACCAGCCTTAACACTTAAAAATAGCATCCCGAGAGCTCAATGGCTCTGCCTTCCTATGTTCATTCTTCCCCTTTGAGAGCACTCTAGAATCTGGTTGAAGTCAGGTTTTAAAGGTTTCAAATCTCAGCCCCTCCATTTATTAGGTTCATGGGTTTAGTGAGAAGTAACTGGAAAGGATCCTATACAGCATCTTTTGTCTGGCACATATAAAATGGCCAATAACCATTAGGTATTTGTATTGTCACTATTATTACTATTACCCCCACCATATAGCACTGAAGTCCCTTTAAGGATGTGTCTTTTACAGTGAAAATGAGTAATCATGTAGCTAAGTCTTAAGATCAGACACAAGCTCTTCAGATAAGAAAGAAGGGAGGAAAGGGACAATGAGAAAGTCTAGAATAAAGAGTGGTGAGAGCAGCAGTAGGAACTTGTTAACGGCTCAGCAGCTGTGGGTCAGTTTCTGAAGAAACTTCCCTAGGAGCAGAAGTGGCTGGAATTCTAGTCTACTTCTGCTATTCGGCCTTGGGCAAATCTACTGGGCATAGGGCTTCTTAATCTATCAAATAGAGATAACATCGGCCCTGGCTATTTCACCCAGGTCATAGTGGCATTCAAGGGGAAAGTGGCCACCAAGTTTATTATCCCAATATCACCAATATCTCAGTGGTTTTCAGATTTGTGTCATTTTTCGCAGGCTCTGAAGTCTCTCAAAGGAGTCTGAAGAGGCCCTTTACTGGAGGGGATTCAAGGAAAGAAAAGTGCTAGAATAGGAAAATGCATCCTTCTGGTAGCGTCTCCAGGAAGTGCAATGCTTCCCAGTTGTCCTTAGTTCCACACCTGCACTCCCATTACAGTCACTGCACCCAGGAAGCCAATCCACTAATTTGCTCATAGAGCCATATGTCACACTTTTTTTTTAAAAAAGGGCACAGATTTTCAGATTCAGAATCATTATGATCTGTTACACCTCTGTTAAAATGAACATATGCACAGTGGTGCTGATTGTTAAGTGAAGGAAGCAGCATGCAACATAAAACGTACAGGGTGATGGCTGCATAGTATTCCATTGTGTATATATACCACATCTTCTTTATCCATTCATCTGTTGATGGACATCTAGGTTCTTTCCATAGTTTGGCTATTGTAGACATTGCTGCTATAAACATTCGGGGCCATCAAAAGAAATGAAATCTTGCCATTTGCAACGACGTGGATGGAACTAGAGCGTATCATGCTTAGTGAAATAAGTCAATCGGAGAAAGACAACTATCATATGATCTCCCTGATATGAGGACATGGAGAAGCAACATGGGGGGTTAGGGGGATAGGAGAAGAGTAAATGAAACAAGATGGGATTGGGAGGGAGACAAACCATACATGACTCTTAATCTCACAAAACAAACTGGGGAGGTGGGACTGGGAGAGGGGGAGGGGGCTATGGACATTGGGGAGGGGAGGCGAACCATAAGAGACTATGGACTCTGAAAAACAACCTGAGGGTTTTGAAGGGTCAGGGGTGGGAGGTTGGGGGAACAGGTGGTGGGTAATAGGGAGGGCACGTTTTGCATGGAGCACTGGGTGTTGTGCAAAAACAATGAATACTGTTACGCTGAAAAAAATAAATAAAATGAAAAAAAAAAAAAAACGTACAGGGTGATTTTACCTAATGTACCAAATAGTTATCTGAAAGGAAACACCAAAATGATAACCATGACCCCAGGGCAGTGGATTAATGCTTTTATATTTACTATTTTTACTATTATTTTACACATGTATGTAGTCACATATGTAGATATATACATATAAGACTATGCAAATATATGAAGATATTTATGTTTGGATTATACCATATATATACATATATACCCAACTAACAGAGTGGGTTAAAGCTTGGGCTTTAGAACAAACTCCATGTGTTCCAGTCTTGGCTCTGGCACTGAGCTCTACGGTATGAGACCAGTTATTCAACCCCTCTGAGCCTTGGTTTCTTTATCTATAAAGTGGGAATAATCAGAGAACCTCTCTCAAGACATTATGGTAAGAAATAAATGAGATAATACACGATGGAGTATTATGCCTCCATCAGAAAGGATGAATACCCAACTTTTGTAGCAACATGGACGGGACTGGAAGAGATTATGCTGAGTGAAATAAGTCAAGCAGAAAGAGTCAAGTATCATATGATTTCACTTATTTGTGGAGCATAACAAAGAACATGGAGGACATGGAGAGATGGAGAGGAGAAGGGAGTTGAGGGAAATTGGAAGGGGAGATGAACCATGAGAGACTATGGACTCTGAAAAACAACCTGAGGGTTTTGAATGGGCAGGGGGTAGGAGGCTGGGGAACCAGGTGGTAGGTAATAGGGAGGGCACGTATTGCATGGAGCACTGGGTGTGGTGCAAAAACAATGACTACTGTTATGCTGAAAAGAAATTTTAAAAAAGTGAAAAAAAAAAAAAGAAATAAATGAGATAATCCTCATGAATGTCAACCCCACAAAGGCAGATTTTTGTGTGGTTCCCCATAGTAACTGAGTGCCTAAGATAGTGTCTTGTGCCCCCTCTAAAGACTGTGCCTGGACCCCATCAGCAGGAACAGATCACTTGTTAAGCAGTAGCCAAGGGCAGAGGATTTATCTACAGGCGCAGAGCACAGTGTGTTATGGGTGTTGCCTGTGCCCTTTGCCCTTGTTAAGACTACTGTCTACTAAACTGGGCTAAGGAGTCTCTTAAGAAAAGATCAAAAAATAACCCATTAAGAGTGTGCAAAGACCAAAGACAAGGGGGCAGTCAGGCCAGATGGATGCCCCTGGCTTTGAACCAGAAGCCCAACTAATTCTATCAGCAGAGGGTATCTTCAAAGGTCAGAAGAAGACAACCTTTGTTGTTGGCTTCCACAGAACTCTCCCAGCATTTGCCAAGAACCATACAAAGTCACTGCTGGGAGCACTGAGATAATCAAAGATGGACAAAAATAAGAAGAGCTTCCATTTTCAGCACCTACAAGTAAAGAGCACTTCATAGATGGCTAATTCTCATGATAATAGCACTGTTGAAATTCACTCTCTGAAAGAATTGTTATTCTAAAAATGGAAGTTAAAATATGTACCTAAAAAGTGTTATGTTATGATAACAACCAATACAAGGGGGGCGGCTGGGAAAGCTTTGTGGAAGAGGTAGTCCTGGTTGACGGCTGGGATTTCAGAGGGAGAAATATGTTAACTACGAGGCAAACAGAAAGGAGGGTATGTCTAGTGGCCTCAAACCAGCCCAGCCCAGACAGATATAGAAGGAGATAGCAGGCTATAAGCCTAAAAAGTGCTGAGCACAAAGGTAGAAAAAGTAATACAATGTATACTTAAAAAAAAAAAAATGATACCTGGGAGAAGGGGTTACCTCTTGCAGTGCCTTGTCTCATCTCCCTTTATGTGGAAAGACAATAGGGTTTTGGGATGTAACAGACTTGGTTCAAAACCCAACTACCCACCCCTGCCCCCCCCCCCCAGCTGTGAGACCTCAGGCACGCTCTCTGCTAAATTAAGCTTTAGTACCCACATCTGTAAAATAGAAAGAATGATCTCAGAGGACACAGTGTTTTGAATTTGCCGAGTACATGCCTGCCATGTAGGCATTCTGAAAATGCCATGTAGGCATTCTGAGCTTCTTGAGGCCAGGGGTCCTGTTATATGGATCTGTGTATCTCCTCCAAGGGCTCACATATCAAACGGCACATGGATGGCACACAACGTGTTTCCTGGCAAAATAAATGAATCATTTATAGCTGTCCCTCGCACTTATCAAATACTGGCTGTGCATTTGGTAGACCCAAAGAAAGACCAAAATTTTGATTTTCAGTACTATCCACCTTCTTGGTACTCACTCCCCACCTTCCTAAACCCATCTTTGGCTTCATCGTCCTCAAGTGCTCTCTTCCCATCTTGTCCCATTTGGACACTTCAGAACCAAGACAGACCCAATCCAAACAGTGTCATCTTCTACTGGAGTTGAAAGTCGGCACTTAAAGTACAAGAGAAAATATACTTCTTTGGAAATTACCCTACTCAAGATCCAACTCACAGATCATTTGGACTGGGCAGGATCAGTGAGGACTGAATGAGCCTTACTTATCCTTCAGCTCTCAGCCGAGACATCACTTCCTCCTGAAAACCTTCTACAGTCTCCCAGACTGGATAGTGCCCCTTTTGTATGCCCCATGTTCGCCAGAGCTCACCCACGTCACTGCACTTGTCATTCCAGGTAGTTACGATCTGTTACACTGATGGCAATGATGGTTTGTCCACTACCTCCTGGTGCTCTCTCCTTCCTCACACAGTGATTGACAAATGGCAACTGCTCAATATATTAGCAGGGAATGAATAAGTGGATTAGTCAAGAAGCTGATCAAAAAATGCTTTCTTCCTACTCATTTTCCTTCTGTGTAGAAATGATATACAATAAGCAGTGAGGAGGCCTACCATAGCCATAGTTCTTTGCACACAGGAAAAATATAATGAGAGGAGGCTGGGGGCCTCACAGTTGTGGAGCATCTCCTCAGTTCCATGCCTATTATACAAATTCACTCACTTTGACCCCTACAGACCTTGGGAGGTCTACCTGACCTTACATTTGATGGAAGCGAGGCTCAGAGAGGTTAAGTAACTTGCCTAAGGATACAGAACCTCCAGCTGGTTGAGAAAGAAAGCAAACTCTGAAGTCTTCAAAGAAAATCAAGAAAGTATGCAAAGAAGTCAAAGGGTGCCAAAAGGGAACTTAGACACTAGACAAAAACAAACAAAACCAACAACAATAAAACAAACTGGGTCCTTCCCTTCCAAATGCAGGAAATGAATTGGAGACGAACCCAGTTTATTTTTGGCCTTTTGTTTTTAAGAACTTCGAAAGAATTTATTCCTGATTCATAACCTGAAAGACAAAAGGAATGTTTTTAAATGTTCTGTTTTGGTTTTTCAAACTTATTTCATATTTACAATTTTTTGGAACCTGAAACTTCAGATCACAAATCTCAAGACTCACATAGCTTGGCTGAGCTGCCGTAACAAGTAGAGAATGACCAGGAGCTGTTATTCTCTGGGATCTGGCAAAGCTGGCCCTGTGGGAGATGGAGACAGCAGGGCTTCACATTCGGGCAGAAGGTGGGTCATCTCCACAAGGCTGGGCCAAGGAAACCGCATCCATGAAGGGCTAGAGTAGTGCTTTGCAAACTCCCCAGAACACAGTCCGCCCTCCTCGCTCTTCTGAGAGACGTTACAGCACAATGCTTGAGATCCCTTGCCTGAGCTCAAAGCCATCTCCAACTTACTCCAGCCAATAAGCAATGTGACCTTAAGCAACTGACATCAGGTTCCCAACCACCAGTCTCCTTATCTGCAAAAGCTGGGCCATAATAACAACGTCTTCACAGGGTGATGTGAGAATCAAGTGTTAAGAACAACAAAGAGCCTTTAGCACAGGGCTGGGTACCAAGGAAGTGTTTGAGGGTCAGCTACTGTATTAATAACAGCGCTGCAAAAATAATGGTATTTCCATTCAACAGGTTTCCAAATTCTGTTTGGAAATAAAAAGGCTTTCATTCATTAATGAAGTAATGAAAAAAAGTTGCGGATTGCTTTCTAAAGGTTAAAAAAAAAAATTAAATACTTGCAATTCTCCTTAAGAACACCTGAACCAGAGAGGAAGCAGGTGCTATTCTGAGTCTTCCTAAGAGGGGAGTAGCTGAAACTCTGTCCAGCTTTCCCCCCAAACCCCATAGGTTATACACCTTGTCACCTACCCTCTCTGTGGTCCCAGTTAACCTAGCAAAATTACATACTTCCCTCCAATGTTGAAGTAGGGCCATTGCTGAGAAGGTAGGAGGGAAAAAAGTAAAACTGGGTATTTATGAACTGGAAACCATAACAATCCTTAGAAATATCTAAAGTTATCATTTGATAAGGATTCTTTTTATCAACAATTCCCTAAAAACTGAAGCCCATTGAGTTGCTTACAAAGAATCCCTACTCACCCTCCAGAAGTTAAAAGTCAATGCAGAGACATGATGTACTATAACGAGCACTGACTGACCCATATCCACTTACTCCTTTGACAAATTAGAAGATTCCTGGTCTTCACTGAAAATCAGGGTCTGTTTAAGCCTGGAATGTTTCTATGGAACCATGGATTGCCAAAGAACTATCAAACGGTGTGTGCATGTGTGTGTGTCTGTGACTGTGTGTATATCTGTGTGTCTGTGTACAGAATGGGAAGTGAGGAGCTGGAAAATCTCCCCAAAGACTTCAGTCCACTTACATCCAGCTGATCACATCTGAAGAAGTGAAAACTGATCCAGGAGCATCATCAAAGAGCAAAGACCACTGACTACCCCAACCCATGTTTAAAAAGGTTCCCCAAAGCTCTCCATAGCTGTGTCATCTAGCAGAGGTTTCTAGACCCTAAGTTTCATTTTACCTCTCCTGGCTTCAGCCAGGGAGAGAAAGGATGAAAACAAAGCAAGTGTAAAAGGGGTGATTCTGTCCACTGTAAACCTGGACCTGCCTGGGGGCAGAGCACAGACTGCAGGGAACAGGACCAAAAAACAGTGAGGTGGGAGAGAGAATGTTTCTGAAGGGCTTTATTCACTTTTTGATGGTTAGGCATTCCCAACGTACTGGGCATGCCCACAATCAAACAAATGTTAAGTTTCACATACTCCAAAGTCAAACAGATGATTTGGGAATCATTCCTGATAGCCTGGATAAGTGAGAGCTGATTAAGCACTGATGTTAAATTATGAAGAGGCTGGCTGGCAGTCTTTCACTTTTTCGAAGTGAGTATCTTTGAGTAAGAGCCATATGGGTGCTGCAATAATGAGGTTTATAAATAGGCTTAATATTCAAACAAGCTGGCTTTAAAAAAAATAAAACTTGTGCTGAGTTTCAAAGTTGACAGCAAGATACCTCCCAGTTGGGCACAAGAAGGTTTTCTGGTATGGGAAGTTGAATTTACAACAACTGAACATGAACAGTGGGAACTCGAGCTCAGCCTTCAGTGTTCTCCCGCGCTTCCAGGCAAGGATGATTCATTCTGATCCAGATCCCGTCAGATCCTGTCTCCATCCTACCCTACCAAGGTCACTACCACTCCAATGCACAGACAGCATTGGGAATCTTGGTTCTCAGCCTTCAGTTCCCTCAAGGGAGTGGAGACTGGGGGACAGACTCAGAAAAAACAAAGTACACAGCAAGACTCAGTTAACTGTGTGGAGTTCACTAATGTTCTCAGGAGTTCAGGTCACATGCAACTCCCTGTGGGAAAGTGGACGAAGATAAAATGTCACAAATACCCATAAAATGAGCAAGGATCTGAATGATCATCTGATCCTCTGGTTTTGTTTTTCACTAGCATATGGGGGGCAGACTGAACAGAACTGGGTATCTGGAAACTTCTACTGAACATGCCTTAAATCATTTGTAGGACCTCCTCTACATGTTGATGAGAATGGAAGGTCCTTGTATGTTTTTCTTATTCCTACCAGTGATTTCATTTCCATGATGCATACATTAAAACCTAGGTTTGCAAAGCTATGTGTATATTGATTGCTTGATGGCACTTCTCATTTTGAATAAGTCAACGCCAATAAGAAAGTGTATATAAATTGCAGTTGCTTGGCACCTTCTTGTAGAGTATTGGGGAAGGGGAGACAACATTAGAGAAAGAGAGGGATTTTCTTCCCTTACTAGTTCAGATATTTCTTAACTGATAAACTGCAGAGTGAAAATCCATGTAGGCAATGATTCTATTTTCCTGCTTGGCCGAAGATCTAAGGAAATACAAAAAATAAAAAATAGTGAAGTGACATAAACTCACTTTCACCTAGAATAACCCAATAATTAGGAAAGGGTTGTTTTTCTGTAAATCTTCTAGAAAATCTTTCTGCTTGCTTTTTTATTAGGGATAATTGTCCCACAGATTCATACCCTTTCATTTAGCCTTCTTAGTAAAGGAAAATCATACTCAGGGTCAGCAAGTCCCAAAGTACAAAATTGCAATATGTTTAACCCAAAGTGATGAGATCAAATTCAAGTGAAGAAGTAAGGTTTGGGGGTAAGGGTGGTGAATCTGAAGAATGAGAGAATGCTAATCTGAAACAGAGCTGTGACTAAGACAATCAATTCTTAACTCACTCCTGGAAACAAGTATGTTTCTATCTACTGCTGGCTGGACACTGGAAAGAGGAGAAATCTTTGAGAAAGATTAATCTAAACTGAACAACCCCACAGGAAGCCCCACCTGGAACAGCACCAGCTCACACAGCCAATCCACACTGTGTCCCATGCTCCCACATTCCCGAAGCCCTGCTTCTTCTTTGTTCTCCCTCCCCAGGCCCCTTGTCTGCCTGCAGACAGCTGGCCAGACACAGAAATCCAAATCTCTTGTGCATGCCTGCTTCTCTCCTGGGCCTGGGTTAAAAATTCCAGCACTCAAATTACCAGCGAACGCCTCCCCAAATGGGACCCCTCCCCAAAGAAAGCTGAAATCTTCCTCTGGAAAGCGTGGCTTTTTGAGCAGACCAAGCATTATTTCCATCTTGCTTTAAGCGAGGCAATGAGCTAATTACTGGCACCAGCAACAAAATATGGAAAAGGGTTTTTCAAGAAAGAAAATAGAAAGTAAATGTCATGCTTGTAGAAGTCCAGGTAGTACTTTTTTTTTTTTAAGATTTTATTTATTTATTTGACAGAGAGATGGAGATCACAAGTAGGCAGAGCAGCAGGCAGAGAGAGAGGAGAAAGCAGGCTCCTCGTTGAGCAGAGAGCCCCATGTGGGGCTTGATCCCAGGACCCTGAGATCATGACCTGAGCCAAAGGCAGAGGCTTAACCACTGAGTCACCCAGGCGCCCCGAGGTAGGACTTTTTTGCATAAGTTATTTATCCCTCTGGTCACGCATTTACAACCACTTGCTGTGTTATAAGTACAAGAAAACTGCGTGGGTGGGACTGGAAGAGGTTTTTGTGACCGCTTTCCTGGGCGCCTGGCTCCTGTTTAGATAAACATCAATGAGAAAGGCTGAAAACAAAAATATTTCTTAATATCTGTGCAACACTGCCTAAGTGGGGATAAATCCAAAGGATTAAGACAACATCTTACTCTTTATAGATCTATCCCTGCAATTAGAGGAGGGGTAGAATTTTTAACTTGAATTGTCCAGGGAGTTGCTTCAGCTCCCTACTTTGTTCTTCCCCATACGTGTTTAGCCAGAACAAAAACTCTATCTTCTGCCAAGTTTAATGTCAGTGACTGGTCTAATTTTTCCAAGCCTTTCCCATCTACTCCAGGAGTATTCCTTCCCTTCCCGCTCTCTTAGACCCTTCCTCCCAGCTCTTATCAAAACCTCCTTCTGGCAGAAAGCAGGGGAATTTAAGTCAATATACCAGCTCCTGGGGAGCAGAGGTCTTTCCTATTTCCTCTAAAACCTTCTCTCCCAGTAACATCATCCATATAAAGCTCTTCTCTGGACACAGACTCTGTAAATTCCAACAATTTAAATGTGGTAGAAATGAGGCAAACATCCAAAATACAGGAAAAAGGGGGAAAAAGTTAAGCGGCAGGTGCACTCACAGGGACCATTTTGAGCGTCTACTGCCAATGGAAATGAGTTGAACATTGGAAACAAATTCTCCTTGAGGATAACCTTTACTGCAACTATCCAAAGACTCCCAGAAATGGGTACTTTGAACAATTCCTTCTTTTTTTTTAAACAATGACTAATTTCAGTCCATAGTTTTATAGAAAGAATGACAATTCTAAACAATATTTATGGGGCTTCAATTTACAGTAATTAATCCTTTTGTTTCACAAATAAGCAACACAGGACTCTCTTCATGAAAGTGTTTGTGGTTCCTCATAGTTAGCAGACGGGATTTCCAAATAGCAACCACCTGGACTAGTATACTAAGTATAAAATTCTTCAGGGGAGGTGTTTTAAAGGTATTATAAGACCTGTCAGAGTCATCCTTAGACAAGAGTCAGAGAGGTAGAGGGAAAAAGAGTCAGATATTAGTCTGAATTTGAACTATTCCTAAAACACACATGGAAGTAGCTTTCAAAAACTAATCTTTCACTACTGGATTTACTCAGAGTGTCTCTAGAGTGCAGGAAAAGTCTTGGTTATTTCAGCATTTTGGTTGTTTGGAATCTGGATAAACAGAACTTAATGTTCTTTGGATGTCCAATAGTGACTTTCAGCCAAAATATTCAACGCATTCTCACGTTGATTGTTTAAGTTTTCACTCTTCTGGTGGCATTAAGGGAAAGGAAAGCTTCAGCGGAATCTTGAATATTGGGTCCCTCTGGAAGAGAATGAAAGTGAAGGGAGGGGGGGCCATTTGGGGAAGCCCTTAAAGAGCAGAGAAAGGACCGTGAACAAGGCACATGTAGTATGGAGGGTGAGAACCACAAGAGAACCTATGCACTGCCCCAAGAGACAAAGACCTAGTGTGTCCATCACAGGCCTCCTCTACGACAGCATTGTCCCCACAGGGTAGCACTGGGCAAGTCTAGACAAAGGATGGCTTCCTGCAGAGTCCAGAGAACCCCCACCCAGCCAACCTTCAACAGGCTGTACAGTGGTGATGGGCTCCACACTTGGGGTCTCACTGCCTGGCTCATGCCCTGTTTTCCCAGAAGGTCTGTAATGGGGGACTGGATTCTATTTGGCTTCTTGGGTCATGGTCTCTTTCTACCCTTAGAATATTGGGAATGATCCTTCCTACTCTCCAGGTTTCTGTCTCTACTCCAAATCTATGCTATGGTGAGCATAGCACCAAGTAGTCAACATAAAGATTCCAAGCAAAGCTATGTACACCAATGGCTAGCTGGCCTCTCCCATATGTTGGATTAAAAAAAAAAAAAAGGTCAATGAGAAAATACGTATGAATTTACAGTCTTCTGGTACCTTCTGACCATTTAGGGTGTCACACTAAACTGTGCTCTCTTATGTGTGTATGTCTATGTGTATATACAAATACACAATTTTTTTTTCTTCTTACTTTGTTGGGCTATCCATTATACCTTCAATCCAGAACTTTCATCTCCAGACCCACTTATCCAACTGCTCATGCCTTCCCAATATCTCCTCAAGGACACCTTATAGGTCCCTCATACTCAATATGCCCAAAACTGAACTCATTACCTCTAATCTCCATTCATTCTGCTCCCATGCACAACAAAACCTGCAATCTTGCTCCCCCTCAGTGGTCCTGATCTAAGAAAATAGCATCTGGAAATGAAGCAAAAAAACCTGGGAGTCATCCTAGATTCCTCATTCTTCCTCCATTCTTCCTCCATTCATCCATTCTTCCTCATTTTCCACATCCAAGTCCTGTTGAGTCTATCTCCTGAAAATCTCTCAAATCCATCCCTACAGACCCACATTGGCTTCCCATTGCTAAAACCCCTGGTCTTAAAAAAGATGCCTCTTGACCTTAGCACCTCTTCTTGGAAATTGCCATACCATGAGAGCCAAGTAGAGGAAGAAGCCAATGCGTAGGCTAAAGCATCAAAGAAGACAGTGAGGCAGAGGTCCAAGCAAACCACTAGCTTATGCACCCATGGAAGCCACAGGAGCAGAGATAAGGAAAGCCAGAGGCCAGGGATACTAATACCAATTGTTGGACTGTGTGCCTACTTTCTAGAGTTTGATTCAATGGACCAAGAATATCCATCACCATCTGATCACAATTACCACCTTTGAAAGACCCACGTTGCTCATACCAAAACAATTCCTTTTGGTCCTTTGCCCTGGACCTGTGACTTTTGGGACTAATTCTGTTTTCATTTGTGGCTGAATGTAACATGTATATAATAAATCATCTCTTCTGCTGCCTTGGCTAAAGAAAAATTAAATAAGTAAAATAAAAGAAAATAAAATGCAAGATCTGATCCCTCTCTAGCTGTGTCTTGAGCCTCCCACCTCCATAGAGTCTTGGCTATAGCTACTTGGCCCTCCTGTTTTTTAAGAGCTTCCATGTTCAATTAGCTCTTTGCACATGCTGTTTTCCTAGGCTTTGAATACCTTAGAATACTCTCCTTCACCTCTTTCCTTAACTAATACTTACGTGTTCTTCATAGCTCAGCTTAAATCTCCCTCAGAGAAGCCTTCCTTGATTCTTGGACCAGGTTTCAGCCCCTCACCTGTTTCCACAGTGCCCTATAGTTCTTTGTGGCACTCATCAATGTAAATAATTACTTGTGGAATTCCATGTTTAATATTTGCTTCCACCAGTAGACTGAATGTTCCCTAAAGAGAGGGAGCCTTTATCTTGCTTCCCACTCTCTAGTGCCCGGTGCCTGGTAAGTGCCAGGAAAAGTGTTCACTTAGTGAATGAGTGATGGATGACCTTCCTGCATAAGATGTATGTGTATTCATTCAAATATATAAATAAAATTCATTACCTATAATTATAAATTATGTCTTCTTGATTGAATTATTCTCTTAAGCTTTTCATTATTTCACAACCTAAAAACATCTAGGATGTTCATACACTCATGAAGTCTCATTTATTTTGTTTAATAAGAGTTGTCAAAAGAGTACACTCCAGTAAGTCTGAAGAATACCAAAGCTTCACATGGACTCAGTACACTTTCTCTAGGAATAGAGTATTTTATTTGTTGTAGAATTCATTTTTTATTACTGATGAGAAACTGCGATGGCCATTCTTAAAGCCATTACAGACTACCTTATGGGTCTCATGTTCAACAATTATTTTTCTTAGTCTTTTATTGAAAAGCCATGAGTTAGATCAGGTGAGCACTTTCCCCCCATACGGGAAAACTGGAACCAAGCCATCTTCTATGAGCCAAAGAAAATTAAAGATAGAAAATCAAGCTAGAAATGCAGAAATTTCTCTGCTTATGGCTGCTTCCCAGCCAACAGAGGCTGTAAAGCTTGGTCAAAATAATAAATACTTAAGTGATAAATACTGAGTTGTAATTAGCTAATAAGTCAGCAAAACCAAATTATGTGAAGCAAGCGAGCATGTGCTAATATACTACATTAGTATTCAAGTACAGAAAATTTCATTCTAAGTGTAAGAACCTACTTACCCTTTTTCTATTCACCTCTTTCTTCCCTTTAATACACATTAAGGAAGTATTCAGATGAGACTTACTTGATCTTTAGTAGGAAAAGAAAGACAAAAACAATTCCTCACACACGAATGTCTTCCTTCTCAGAACCCTAGGACCCTGTCAATATTACTTAATAAGCAATTAGTTACTGTGCATACTTCTATTGTTTTTTTTAATTTCTCACATGTATAAAGAATTATCTTGTCTCCTTAACTAGACTCTAAATTTCCTGAGAGCAGGGCTTTACTCCTGATATTTCTACATCTCTTCTGAAGCTCCTAGTATCTGGTATATAATAGGAGTTCTACAAAAGTATGCTCAGCCACTTGACATTTTCAGTTAAATGAGAGAGTGGAAGGACCCATTAATATACTAAAATATGTAATCTGGTGGACGTAAAGAGTTTTTTAGGTTATTCTTTTGGCATTGCTTTATTAGTGAGAGTCGGGTGAAGCCCTTCTTCCCTAGGCCATCTGTTCACAAGGCTTTACCCAAGAATCATGACTCTCAGACACTCTGCTCCAGGCCAAAGGTCTTTCCATAGTTCCAGGCTGCTTTCACCAATAGCTACGTGCATCTACCAGAGGCAACTCCATTTCAACATGTCCAAACCCAAGTTTATCATCCTGCTTTATCCAAGCTTGCTCTTCTCTCCATGGCCCCTAACAAGGCAAATGGCAACAAACTCACTAAGACATCCAAGCCAAAACAAACTTGGAAGCCAATATCTCCTTCTCTCTCTCTCTGAGAGAGAGAGTTTGGAGAGTTTCTCCAAAACTAAGTGGCACTACCCTAAATTCAAGAATCCTCTCCAACTGCTCTCCAGACCTCAGATTCCATCACCAGTCTGCCCTCCACATTTCTTCCAGAATAACCCATCCTAAAATTCAAGTCTCAATCTTTATTCTCTAGCTTAAAGTCTTTTAACAATTCCTTATAAATTAAGGGATAAAATGTAAACTCCTTAAAATTACATGTGTCAAAATAAAAAAGATTCTACAAGATAAGTGGAGAGTGGGACACACTTCTATGTATGTGTAACGTAGGAAAACGTGTTAAAGTACTTACCTCCTTAAATTATAAGCATGTATAGTTTTGAATAAAACAAAAAGCAAATTTTTCAAAATTCCATGTATCACTACCCGGCCCATGCTTCCTGTCCAACATTATCTCTCACTCCTCCTTGACATGCTAATATCTCTCGTGCCTCTGTACTTTGCACACTCTGTTACCTCCATTCATTAGCTTCTATCTATCCCTCCATATTGTACTTGATACACTGCAAGAGGATATCACATAGCTACCTCTCAAGGAAAGTAACTAAGGTTCTTGGGAATTGATTTGTAGGGGAAGGTAACTCTGTGAGGTCCCTGAGAGACCAGGGACCAATTTGGGGGCCAACTCCTTTTGAGGTGACCTGAGAGATTTCTATCCAATAACTCAATGTTAGAGGCATAGAGAAGGGCACTAGGACTCAGGCTATATCCCTAGGAAGTAGAAGCAGCTTTTCTCATTTTCCATAAAATCAGCTCAGAATTCTGGGCTGGTTTATTCTGGGCTGACTAGAGAGGATTCCTTGTTTTCCTCGAATCTTTGAAAAGACTTCTTTGCATCTTTGCAGAAGGCTGATATGAATGAAAAGGATCTGTGCAAGTTTCTTCCTTGTGACTCTAAGGACTCTGCTAGAATAAATCTGCAGCTCACTGCCAGCCTGCAGCACCTTCTCCCGGCATCCCAGGTGGAGGAGCCCCTGTGCGTTCCTCTGTAACTATAGTCAGCACTTCCAGCTTCTCCTTTCAGTCTCTCCTGCTAGTTTGGCAAGGGCCAAAGGGCGGGTATCTTATCTGCTTTTGCACACCCAGAGCTTATCAAAGTGCCTGGCATATAATAGACACTCAGTAAATGTTAATTGAGTAAACTAATGTTGCCTGAACATTGACGGCACTATTAAAAATTTCTGATGAGTACAGAGAAAATACAGCATAAGAGGGCTTAATTAAATAAGAAATATGAAAGCAAAGATGCAGGCTTCTTTGTCTATGGCTTTTCTCCACATCTTTGGAAGGGTCACTTAAGTTCTCTGTGCTTCAATGGGGTACTAGTGAAGACTTTTTAAGACAAATCAAACTCCAAGCACCCAAAGCAGAAACAGCTCGATTGATCCTGGAGCTGGGAGAGCCCCGAATCTGAGAAATAGTTGCAGGAACTGGGGCCTCTGGGAGCAGACCAGGGTTTTCCACTCCACGTTCTCCCATATGCTTTTCTCTGAGTGTTGGTTCTCCTGTCCCCTATCACAGAAAGGTTTTATTCTCCATGAAGTAGGAAGTGGACCCAGTGGCAGCCACCAGGAAAACCCAGAAGAAGGGAAAGCAGCACTCCCCAACAGCCAAGAAAGCAGTCTCAATGAAGGACTCTACCACTTCTGCTCGGTCTCCCTGCCACACCTGACACCTACCACTGTTGCCACTAGGGTGAAATCCTAAGACTGGCTAGTCCTGGACATTGAGCTCATCCCTAAGCCAGGGGTAGGGAGTAGAGGGAGACAGCGCCCATTACCATACTAGGGAGTCAAAAAGCTCACTGAATACAAAAAATCAATAGTCCTGGTCTGTTACCTTAATAGCCATTTACCTCCCTTTATATCATAATATTGTTTTAGATAATGCAAAAGAAATCATCTTCATCGTGTCACATAAGCATAAAATTAATTATACTTGGGCAAAATAAATACATAATGGCTTAACTACAATGGTGACAATAAATGCCAAGGAGTCAGTGAAACCTGTTGGCTTGCTCTCAATTAAAAAAAAAAAAAAGTATAGAAACATTTTTTTGTCATCATAGAACAGGCTAGCAATAGGAAAACTCTTGATCAGGACCCAAGGTGCAAGTCATGACTCAAACCTATGCAGTCCTGAGGTTCCCTGACATCACCAGAAGAATAAAGGGCGACCCTTGTCATATTTTCCCTGATTGGAAGATTCCCTGACAAAACAGCCACTGGGGAGGGCTCTTACGGATTCCACCATCTCTACAGAGGAAAGAGGTATGACAATGGTACTGGGGGACAACAGAGGTCTACTGAAACTGAAATGGGGGGGCTCCTCCCAGAAACGTAAGCGGACAGCATCCCTTTGTTAGAGATCATTAAAAAGCTCAGGTGTGTAGTATTTGTCCCCCGATGGCTTAGAGGAACATGGGTATGAGATGGTGGCAGGGCTGCAGAGGGAGGCTGAGGAACACCACGAGCCTCGAATCACAGTCAGCCTCCATGCACGGGTGTTCAGTACCTTGCTCAAGGGAGATAAGAGTCATCATTATAGTAAACATCAAAACTTGCAAGGGTTTTGCAATCTCAGGAGGGGTAGATAGTGTTTAAAATTCACATTTCTGATAGTCAATGTGCTATTAGCATCTTGATGTTGTTACAAGACTAGATTAAGTGTTTTCCCCAGGGGCATCTGGGTGGCTCAGTGGGTTAAACCTCTGCCTTTGGCTCAGGTCATGATCCCAGGGTCCTGGGATCAAGCCCCGCACGGGGGCTCTCTGCTCAGCAGGGAGCCTGCTTCCCCACACCCCTCTCTGCCTGCCTCTCTGCCTACTTATGATCTCGGTCAAATAAACAAATAAAAATCTTAAAAAAAAAAAAAAAGAGTTTTTTCCCAGAGAAATATGTGAACAGGCTCTAGGTTTCAAATACGTATTGAGAATTTACTACATACCAGATAATACTGTAGGCGCAGGGATACACCAGTGATCAAAACAGTCCAAAAAACCATACAAATGGCTATCAGACACATGAAAAAATGCTCATCATCACTAGCCATCAGGGAGATTCAAATTAAAACCACATTGAGATATCACCTTACACCAGTTAGAATGGCCAAAATTAGCAAGACAGGAAACAACGTGTGTTGGAGAGGTTGTGGAGAAAGGGGAACCCTCTTACACTGTTGGTGGGAATGCAAGTTGGTGCAGCCACTTTGGAGAACAGTGTGGAGATTCCTCAAGAAATTAAAAATAGAGCTTCCCTATGACCCTGCAATTGCACTGCTGGGTATTTACCCCAAAGATACAGATGTAGTGAAAAGAAGAGCCATCTGTACCCAAATGTTTATAGCAGCAATGGCCACGGTCACCAAACTGTGGAAAGAACCAAGATGCCCTTCAACGGACGAATGGATAAGGAAGATGTGGTCCATATACACGATGGAGTATTATGCCTCCATCAGAAAGGATGAATACCCAACTTTTGTAGCAACATGGACGGGACTGGAAGAGATTATGCTGAGTGAAATAAGTCAAGCAGAGAGAGTCAAGTATCATACGGTTTCACTTATCTGTGGAGCATAACAAAGAACATGGAGGACATGGGGAGATGGAGAGGAGAAGGGAGTTGTGGGAAATTGGAAGGGGAGATGAACCATGAGAGACTATGGACTCTGAAAAACAACCAGAGGGTTTTGAAGGGGCGGGGGTGTGGGAGGTTGGGGAACCAGGTGGAGGGTAATAGAGAGGGCACGTATTGCATGGAGCACTGGGAGTAGTGCAAAAACAATGAGTACTGTTACACTGAAAATAAATAAATAAATTTAAAAAAAAAAAATAGTCCAAAAAACTATGTCCTCATGAAGTTTATATTTCAGTTGGAGGAGACAGACAATAAACACAATAAGTAAATAAAGTACATAATAAGCAAATTAAATAAATACACATGTAAAACACATTTACATAATAAGTAAGCAAAATACATAGCTTTCAGGTGGTGAGATGTGTAAGAGAAAAGAAACAAAGCATGGGGGGCGTCTGGATGGTTCAGTCAGTCAAGCATCTGCTTTGAGCTAGGTCATGATCCCAGGGGTTCCCGCTGGGCTTGCTGCTCAGCTGGAAGTCTGCTTCTCCTTCTCCCACCTCCCCCACTCACGCTATCAGAATTTCTCTCTGTCTCTCTTAACTAAATACAATCTTAAAAAAAAAAAAAGGAAACAAAGCATGAAAGAGGGACAGGTGGAGGTTGTAACACGTAAAGGATCATCCCCTATATTCTCCTACACTGTGGATTCTTGGCAGATAAGAACAGCAATAACAATCCCCTTTCTGCTGGTAAGGACCACTCCTGGCCAGTACACAAAAGGGGAGAGGATATGGGGAGGGAAAAAGAGAACCTAGGTAAATCAAAGAGTGGGATTCAGCCCTGGGTTGTGGCTTTCCCACATCTTACCCTGTTCCTACTTCAGTTTAGATTTCTGTGCCCAACCTGGGTAATGATGTTAACAAAACCTGCCTCCTATCTAGTTCAAGCAATACAGTGTTGATAGGTCATGTGGCCTCTAAGCTGACCCCAATATATATTTATCCTCCTTTTTACTATTAAAAAGTTCATATGTGGTTCTTTATGTTTCCATCATCATCTATTAATTGAACATCTACTATGTGCCAGACCCTGCTCTATGCCCTGGAGGTATAGCAGTAAGACACACAAGGTATCCATCCTCAAGGAACTTACATTCTAACAGAGGAGATGAAAAATTCAACAGTAGACTGAATACAGAAGATACTTACAAGAAGACTGATGCCACTGAACCATCCAGGTATGAGATGATCAAGTCCTGAATTTAGATGGCTCTCAAACAAACTGAACCAAATTCTTGGCTATCTGTGTTTGCCTATAAAGCCCCTTCTATAAGGAGTCAAGGTAATAGTGAAAATTCAATTGTGGCTATTTGGTCTTTCTAAAATGTTGTAAGGGCTGTTTCCTCTCTCTTACCAAAAATCTGTTGTGTGGACAAACAGAAACATACCCTTCCACCTCCTATGAGTTTCTATTTTTTGAACTGCAAGAGTGTTATTCCAAATGGTATAAATAAGCATGCCTTTGGTTTCCAGAGTCTTTAGCAACTTATCATAGCACTACTATTTGGGTGTTTTTTTTTTTTTAAGTGGCAGTAAGAACCATTAACAGTAGTAAAAAATATATGTATGTGTGTGTGTGTTTCACAATAACGATAGTAACATGTCCTTTTCAAAATAGAAAGTGGAGCAACAGATCTCCTCAGATTGCTTTTAGGCAGGGTATTTCAGTAGGAAGGGTAAAGAGAGGAATTCAAAAACACACACTTGGAGAAGAACCAACCCACACCTTTTATGTTCAAAGGCACAGGATGCTGAGTAGATGGAAGAGACGAGAGAACGAAAATGTGATTATGTTACACCCCAACACCTTGGGGAGAGAAGCCTAAAAGATAGGAACCAGAAAGCAATAAGACAGTGTGTTATAAGCACTAAATGCTTTTTCATACACGTGCTCAGTCTGGCTGATTAACTCAAACACTCCCTTCTAGCCTGAGCAGCTCCATGGGGTTGGTTGTAGTTATAAAGCAGCCAGAGAGAAGCAGCTCCTGCATGTGTGTGGACAAGTCCCTCCAGCTAAGATTTTAGGGGACCCCCCAGCAGCACTTTGATGTTGCCTACCTCGGACCCCGACTTTGCAGACGCAACAATTTTCTGTGAGCACCCCAATATGATCAGTTGTAAAGTTCATACATACGACATGTGCTTACTGTAAACACCAAATGCACCTCAATGGTCAGGACAGCCTGCCAACCAAAAAGACAAGATCTCCAAGTACCGCCTCTGTCTGCAGCAGCCAGACAACCCAAAAATCATCTTATTTGGCATGGTTTCCTGTATAGATCGGTGACAATGAAACTCACTTGGATTACTGATGGAAGGGCTTTTATAAATGGCGCTTTCAATGTGCCATTGAAAAAGCATACATGCCTTAAAGAAACATATATGCCTGTCCCTTCCCTTTAGAAACTTTGAATATCCCGGTTGGGATGTGGTCTCCTCTAGGATGAACCTAACTTACATCAGCGCCTTTTTCATTTTGTTTCAGGTTGTGTGTATGTGTGCGTGCACGCATGCACACTTACAAACATACTAACTACTGCAAAACGAACTGCCAGGGAGCTCGTATTCCCATCACTGTCCATAAGGAAGAGAATGGAGAATATACTTGGAAAAAAACTGTTGTTGTTGTTCTTGTTGTTTTAACTGCACTAGATATTTGATGCCAAATGTCTCATGAAATGAGTATCTGGTAGTTATGAAAGGTGTTTTGGGGATCTGCCTCGTCAACTGAGGGGCAAGCTGTAAATGCATAGCTATCACTATAGCTTCCTGACCAGGATAACCAGCTGTTCATTGTTTATGAAATCTTCTCACAGAAAATACCATGTATTTTCAGGACACCTCTCCTCAGCACCCAAAACCAGACAGAACCAACGAAGTGAATGGAATTCAGAGATCTCTGTCCATCAGTCCAACTAGAATTCTGGCCACTGTACTGAAAGCAAATGTGCTATTTCACTATTCCAGTATTGCTAGTAAACTCCAATATTTGTTCTGACCCCCCCACTTTCTCCAAAAACAGCCCTACCTTCTAGTAATTATTTCCCCAATAGAAAGAATCCTAAGAAAATGTCAGAAGTTGAACTAGACAGGGGCAAGGAAGAGGAAAATTTAGCAGCCAGAATGAATGTTGAATTTGATCTGTTGGTAAATTCTTGGACCACCTGCCAAGATGTTTGTAAGCATTTTGCAGAGAGTACCTTCCTTTGATTAACAGTCTGTGGCCTGAGTCCCCCCAGACTTTCCTCCTTGAATTAAAAAGGTGAGAACCATCTCCGTGGACACTGAGCTAACTACAACTGAAATCTAAGGATATTTCCCCTTCCCCCAAAGAAAGTATGCTTTGGAAATAGCAAGGCATTCTAAAATACTCAAAACAAAACAAAACAAGTCTCTTGGGGGGAAAAAAGGTAGCAGTGACTGTAATTAACCGAGAAGCAGTTGTGGAACGTCCAGGACTGTATTTAAAGGGACCTGCAGGAAGGGGGTGAGCAGTCATGGCTGTAGCAGGGTCCTAAAATACCGATTGCAGAGAGAACCGGGGCAAGAGAAGTAAATAGATTTACTTACAGCCCTCGGAGGCGAAGCCAGATTTTCTCGATCTGTTCGGGTTGCAGGTACTTCAGAGAGTTGCTCTCAAATTCTTCAATCTCCTTGGTTGGCGACTCCATAGCTGCAGGTTATCACTGGAAGTGAGGCTGTGAGAGTTTGGGCTGGCCCTCTCCCCGCCTCCTCGCGGGTCCGGCCCCGAGCCCCAGCCCGGCGCGGCGCGCCTTTGCCTGTCACTTTCTGTGCCCCCAAACCCGGACTTACTGAGGGCTCGCAGCACGGGCGACCTCCGGCCCAGGTGCCTCCCGGAGGCAGCTGCAGGAACCAGCCATGGTCCCGAGCTAATCCCCAGAAACAGGGATTGTGCTCCTGCTCCAGGAGAAAGCACCTCGAAACTACTCGGATTTTTTTTTTTTCTTTCTTTCTTTCTTTCTTTTTTTCTTTAAGAAAAAGCCACAGAAACGATCAGTGTAGCAGCTGATGGATTTGGGGGAGAAAGGGAGACCGGGTAGGGAGGGGGAGACTGAAGGGAAAGAGGGGAGAGAGGGAAAGGGAAGCGCCAAGGGGGAGCTGGTGCGAGCCGGTGGTCCGACCTGGAGGCCGCGCACCCCACTGGCCTGCGCCCCCCGCCCCCAGCCGCGGGAGGCCCGCGGCTTCCCTCCTCCCGTCCCACCTTCTCTGCCCAGCCTCGCCGCGTTCGCGCCCCGTCTCTTGTTTTCTTTCACTTACCAGCAGCTCTGCTGACAAGCGAGAAAACTGACAACTGAGAAAAGTCGTCTGTCAGCGCGCCGGGACTGGCGTCTGGTCTGACACCCGCGGGCGCGGAGGGAGGGGCGCGCGGGGAAGCGCCGTCCACGGGGCACACGCTCGGGCCTCGGACCGGGAGCCCCGCGCGCGCCACGCAGCGCCCCGGCGCGCACAAAACAACGCCCGAGGTGCCCCGCGCGCCGTCCCGGGGAACCGAGGGCTGCGGCCCCCCAGAGGGCTGCTGGCAAAACCGTGCAGCGAGCTTCCGCGGAGTTCGCGCCGGCAGCTCTCAGGTGCGGCTCACCTACAGGCCCGCCGGACACCCGGGTCCATTTTGAAATATTAAAGCAATTGGTAGGGATTAAAGTAATCACACATCACACTTAAAAAGTCCTGATATGTTCTTACTAATGAGAGCCTTCATTTGTCCATCCCTCCCCGCCTCCCCGACCCATGATGGGGTGGAGGGAGGGGTACGGGGGGAGGGGGGCGCTGCCGGGAAGGAAAATATAAACCAACATTGAGGTGGTAGGAGGTTCCACGGATTAATGCCACATTTTCCTCAAGAGGTCCCTGCAGGGGCGCAATGGTTGGGCAGGGGTTGAGACTGGCAAAGAGTTTCAGCTCCACAAAGTGGCAAAGTGAGGGGGACTCACTGTGTCCCCCTAGGTCATTCACAGTGTCAATAAAGCACTGTGCTCTGGAGGAATGGGACCAGATATGGAGTTGGGAAGGGAGGAAGGAGTGGGTATTAAGAGAGAGACCAAAGACGGAAAAAGGAAAGATCCTGGCTCAAGTTGATTGCAGCCAAACTCCCATCTAGATGAAGCCACTACCACCTCCCAGGGCTATTTCAAAGCTGGGACCCAGGGCTCCTGAGATTGTGAGTGCAGCTTGCCCCTTAACCATATTTCCCTCCCTGGCAGATTCTTTCATTCACACTCCCAGAATCCTTTGGCTAGCCATCAGTTATATGCCTGCTTCTCAAAAGTAAGATAGTGATAAAGATAAGAGCTAGTTTTTCTTCATTGTTCCAGTAAAGTTACAGTCATACGACCTTGATAGACCTTGATAAAGGAATACAATGATAGTGTCTAAATCCTAAATGCTCACCCATTTGGTAGTTGGCATTTACTTTCCAGAAATTAGAGGTGAGAGTGATGAGAACGGCATGACTACCCCCATTCATTCCAGTGGAAGAAAGTGCCTTCCTCCAGGTAAGATGACTGACCCATTTAATTGAAAACGGCTTACACACTCACCTACCACACAATCTGAAGTCACCTCATGAAAGTCAATTCTTGATTTTCTGGAAGCACATACATTATCACTGAGTTAACACATTACCACCAGACAAAGATAGCATTAAGCAGCCAACATGTTAACATGAAATTCATTTATCTGAAAAACCTATTACCTACCCAATGTCACCCAGCAGGGAGCAATAACCTGCTAAAACTAGATGTTTTTTAAAAAAAGAAAAAGACATATTTTAATAACTTGTTTTAGGGATGCAAGACGGGAGGCAGCATGGTTCCAAATGAGGTTACCATCTCTGTGCACCTTGGGCAGCCTGCTGTCAGAATATGGAAGTGTAGTAATGAGAGTAACAGCAAACAGGTATCCAAGACTGTCTATAGTCCAAGCACTGCTCTAAGGTTCTATGCTCACATAATATTAGCAACAACTCTAATAGGCAAATACTATTCTTATCATCCCTATTTTACAATAAGAGAGCTAAAGCACAGGAGGTTCTCCAGACCTACTAGAAAATGAACTGACCTGGAAAACACCAGCGTTTGAGTTATGGCTCATTACCCTATCCAGTACAAATCTGTCCCCCTCACAGGGTCCCATTTTCCACATGGTTCAAGCGAAGAATTTAGGTATAAAGATTTTTTTACATCTGTTCCACCTTTATGATTCTACAAGGTCATCTGGAGAGAACGGGGTGGTGGGGGGGAAGGAACTACGGAAAAGGGAGATGCATGTTGCTGAAAACATATTTTAATTATGGTATGCATTCTCCAAGGACTGGCCTAGGATGAAAGGATGCAAGGCAATAATAAAGCCTATTTGTCTTCCTGTCCTCCACCATACCTATCACCTTTTCTTCGGATGTGTGATTTGGATTAAGTCAGAAAAGAGCAAATTTTGGAAGAAAAAGAAAAGGAACAGCCTTTCACTGCAATTAAGCCAATCAAAGAGGGAAGACAAAAAATATTATTTTAAAAAAGTTTCTAAAAAGTGGGGCACCTAGGTGGCTCAGTCGTGAAGCAGCTGCCTTCCGCTCAGGTCATGATCCTAGGGTCCTGGGATGGAGCCCCACACCAGGATCTTGGGATCAAGCCTTGCATTGGGCTCCCTGCTCTGAAGGAAGCTTGCTTTTCCCTTTCCCACTCCCCCTGCTTGTGTTCCCTCTCTCACTGTGTCTCTCTCCGTCAAATAAACAAAATCTTTTTTAAAAATAAGTTTCTAAAAAGTAATTTTGTTTCATTTTTAAAAACTGAACATGCATCAGAAAGTTAGTAAGGATACAACACTCTTCTTTATTTTAGTGAGACATAGTTTTTGGAGCCAGAGAGACCTTAAAGATAATATGGTTTAGAAGTTTACAAAATTTTTAAGTGACAGAATAGTTTATTTAGAATAACATTTTATAAAGGACTCCAATGCTATTTCATGTTGAAAAATTAAAGAAAGAGCTGCTCTGGTTGAATAGGGCAGGGAGGAAATGCGTAGTTCTCAGGGACAGAGTCCACCTCTGCCTTCTCTATATCCCATCTCTGTGTGACGAATACTCCCACTTCGCTGATGAGAAAACTGAAGCCAAAGGTCCATAAACTATTTTAGGATTTCCTGCTCCTAATCCAGGGTTGTTTCTAAACCACATTAGGAAAACTCTGTCTTCTCCCTGCCAATAAAGTATTAGTACTATTAGATGCATCATGTTATTATGTTACTCAGGTTTTATTCTTTTCATCTATCACAGACAGGATATGTTTGACAATTGCAGCAACATTATGAACAACAATTTCCATGGGTAGGCCACACAGAGAGAAGCAATAAACAGATGCAAACCCACTGAGAAACTAAAGATCTAAGGAAATAAAAAGCCACTCACAACTTTGCTTGGGAAGTTAATTTCCATTGTGACTTCCTTAACCAGCTTTTTCATTAAGACTTTTTAGGAAGTCTTATATGGTGAAACATCACTAAATAGATAGAAAGAAAGACAGACAGACACACATGCATGTATAATATATAATGCACATATACATACATATACATATACGTATGTATGTATATATAACTGCCAATTTAAAATAGTTCCCCAAATAAACATAGAGTAACTTAATCTAAGCACTAGGCAAGCCTCTGTATCAGCAGCATTAAGTATCAAAAGATAAGAGAGAAAGTGATGTTCCTTTGTGTGGCAGAGTTCAAGGAGAAGCTGGGTGACTCTCCGACAAGGAAGTAGGCATCACGCTTTATATGTGAAGAATGAGCCCTCAGGTCCCTTTCATCTCTAGGATATCACAACCCAATAATAATCATAATAACCACAATCACTACTTTTACCTGTTACTGAACACTACCTTCTGTCAAGCATCATGCTAAGCACCTCACAGGCTGTTTCATTTCATCCTCAACCAAACAGTTCAGAAGAGTTCCTCATGCCCATTTACAAGTAAAGGCAAGAAGAGGCTCTCGGGTCAGATCCCTTTTGCAAAGACATACAGTTAACAAATGGCAGAGCCAGGTTTTAAACCCAGACCAGAGTGCAAAGCTCCTGTTCCTTTCCTTTATGTGTCCCTGCAGACACATAAAAAGGTAAGTAAAAGGGTGGATAACAGAGAGGGTGGGGCTGCAGGAACACAGAGGAAGGGTCACTGATGCTGGGGGGAGAGGGATTAGGAAAGCAGAGGTGACACTCAAACCGGATCTTGAAAACGGATGAGAAGTTGCTTACATGGAAGATGAGTGAAGGCAGGTGATTCCAGAAAGGGCACACTACATGAAAAGAAACACAGAAGCACGAGAAGGTGTGGGGTGTGCAGCTGCCCCCAAACTATTTTAGGTGGCTTGACTGTAAGTGCATAACCAAGAACAGGAGGAAAGGCTGGAAGGATCAGCCAGGCTATGGTCATGGAAGAAACTCAGGCTCTCTCCAGATGACAGAGAATGAGGGGTGATGCTAGGTAGTGGAAGACATGGTCCCATGTCAAGGGTGCTCACTGCCCTGAATACACATCATACACTGAGATCAGCTCTCCAGGAACCTGCCAGGGGCATATGCAACAACCGTGGGGCAAATGATAACCAGGGTTCCTTAAGAGGAATCGGACTATCAAATACAAATGAGCGCCTCAGCCTACAAAGAAGGAAGAATTGCCCGAAGAAAAGAGACACAACCAAAAAGTGCACGGCATTGTCTCCAAAGAACACTTCGAGAAGCTTCGAGATCAGGACTGCCTCCTTCAACCTTCATGAGGCTCACCAGCGCCCTTGTTACATTTTTCATGATTTGGCAGTGGCATCATCCAGAGAGTCTGCTGAGGGGGAAGTTCTAGAGAAAACTTTAGGATATGGGAAGGAGCACCGCCAGGGACTGCAGCTCCTCCTTCCCGTTCACACCAGATGTGAGCCAGCCCCATAACACACTGTCAGCGGAGGCTCTCCTCTCCCATCGGCTTCCCTTTCTGGCAAGGGGCCTCTCTGGTGACAGTCACACTGTCTTTTCCCTTTGAGGCCTTCTCATTTTGGTTTTATAATTTGGGACCGACTCAGTCTCAGGAATCACTTCCACCAGAAAAAAGAAAGTACAAGAAGGGTGAACCACTAAGGCCAAAGGACTCCCATTCTCTGGCCCATCTGAAATGGGAAGAACTACAGACACAAAGAAGCAAATATTAAAGGATATTTTGAGCCCCTTGATTCTACAATGCCTGAAGCCAGAGCTATCCATGGACATTTTAAGTAGGGAGGATATATGCTATGGTAAGTGCTGTGAATTGTATAAGACAGATGAATCACAGACCTGTACCCCTGAAACAAATAATACATTATATGTTAATAAAAAAATTAAAAAAAATTTTTAAAAACCCAACCCCCTCCCCCCAAAAGTTATATGAACCAAATAAACAACTTGAATCAGATTTCTGCCACTGAAAACCATAAAAATTCTGACTAATAGAATTCCCATAGAGGATTTTTGGTAGGGGTTTAAAAAAAAAATGTATAGCCAGTGCCTTAAACACTGAAAGCTCTCCTAGCATAGTAGAGTTCCTCTCCCATCTCATCCATCCAATAGAACATGAAGGCAAGGAAACTGGAAATGGTATAGGACCTTGGGGTGGGCAGGAGACCTGAGGTAAATGTAAGGAGACTTTTTATCTTGATAAATAGGTGCCCCAATAATTTTGTTTCAGTAACAGTTTGATAATGGCCTACCAAGGCATTGCCATTATTATACAAGTGAGTTCCTCAAAGTGTTCCTAAAGTGAGCGAAATATGTTATTTTTATCCCCAGTTTAGAAACGAAGTGGATGAGGTCCAAGAGATCCATAGGCCTCCCTCCGCTGGTCTACCCTCCGGCTAGTGGCCAGGTAACACGACAGCATGTGGCTTCCTGACTCCTCGCTCTCGTGGCCACTCTGCCTCTCAGAAGACACTGCCAACCCAGCAGAATTAACGTGGCTGTACTAATGAAATTGAAAATTCCGTTCATGTAAAACTGCTGATGCTACAGTCAGCCAAATTCTGACCCAAATGCACATAAATCAGCGGGTTGTTCTTCCGATGGCTGTAAAGCAAATTTGAAAGTGGAAAACCTCGGGACAGAAAGGGACCTTAGCAACCCTTTTAGCCAAGATGCTAACCATACGGAGAGGAACAAGTAGCCCAGCCAGTTTCAGTGAAGCCCAGTGCAGAAGGCCCAGTGGCAGAGCTGAGAGCAGAAGCCATGGGCCAGTGCTCCATTATCCCTGAGCCTCCTTCCCAGATCTCAAGAATGGCTCCTGCTCCCATCCAAGGATGTGGTTCAATGGTCTGTTCACAGATAAGAAGAGGGAATGCCCACTAAAGGCATAGGCCATTGGTAAAGGCTTCCTGAAGGAAAAAACTAGAGAAGAGAAACTCCAGGAAAGTGGAAATGCGTGTGGTGGTACAGGTGATGGCAAGGAGTTGGTGTGTCCGGTGTAGGGGCCCAGGGATGGGACAGCAAAGGCTGGACACACCAACTGAGGTGGGCTGGGGCCACCACATGGAAGCTTAGTCCTTTTATGCTCTTGTTGGTAGAGCACTGTTAAAATCTGTTGAGCAGGTGTGTAGTAGATGCAAAGCAGAATTGATTTATCAAGTATAATTTATAAAGAACGATGTTTTTTTTTTCAAAAAATTGTTTTGAACTGCCACGAGAGAAAAAGATTTGCAGATTCTTATCTCTGTAGCAGGATGGGGAGCGGGAGGGTGGGATGACACAGACCCAATGTCACAAACAAACGCCAAACTTTGAAAATCCATTCATTCATTCAACAAACTTTGCTGAGTGCTTACTATGTGCAAGGCGCTCTGTGGTAAGTGGTATGCAGCGGTCAATAAGAAACCCAGTGCCTCCACCAAGGAATGTCAGTCTAATTAGGGAAACAGATAATAAACACATCATCGCAAATCATGAAACAAGCTAAAAAGACAATAACAGAATCCAGTACAGAAAACAATAGGGGTGGGGCCTATTTATAAATAAGTTGTCATCAACCAACCACTGCTTTATAACAAACCACCCTCTAAAATGTAGTGGTTCAGAACAACAGCGACCATTTTTTGCCTCTCATGATTTCAGGGTTGACTAGGCAGTTCTTCCACTGGTCTTGTTTGGGGTCTCTCCCGCACTTGCAATCATACTATCCAATATGACTTCACGCACACGTGGGGACTTGGCTTGTGAGAGCAAGCGTTCGAAGGTGGGGAAGCTGCCATTCTTCTCAAAGGCTGGGCCAGGATCACTTCCACTGTATTTGTTTGAAATCACAGTGTTAGCCCTGATTCAAGGTCAGGAGAAATAAATTCTACCTTCCAAGGCTGGGGGGTGGGTAGGAAAGAAAGCAACACAAATTTTAGAGCCATCTTTAATCCACCTGTGTGGTCAAGAATGGCCTCTGTAAGCAGGTGACATGGGAGCCAAGACCTGAAGAAGATAAAGAAGTCATCCAGCTAACAGAAAGGAGGAAAACATTTCTGACAAGAGGGAACAGTATATGCAAAGATTCTGGAGCAGGAAGGAGCTTGAGGGCAGTTAGCGGGTGGCTGGGGTGATGTGGCAAAGGGTAGAGCCGTGGGAGGGTGGGGGGAGTGGGAGGAGGAGCCAGGGAGGAGCCAGGTAGTGCGGTACTAGAGCCCTGAGGGCAGATTTGAGGGTGGCTTTCCTCTGAAGTACAAGGAGAAATCACTTAGGGATTCCAAGAGATGTGTTTGTAAAGGGTCACTCTGGTTGCTACATGAAGAATGTCTGGAAAGGAGTAAGAATGCAAATGATCTCAAAAAGTAACCTGGGGCACTGGGTGGGGCTGTCAGTTAAGAGGCCCGCTCTAGATTTCCCAATAGGTCTTGATCTCAGGGTCCTGGGATCCAGCCTACCTCAAGGTCTGCACTCAGGGCTGAGCCTGCTTGAGGATTCTCTCACTCCCTCTCCCTCTGCCCCTCCCTCCACAAACTCTCTCTCTCTTTCTCTTGCTCTCTCAAAAAAATAATCTTTACTTTACAAATAAAAAAAAAAGTGACCTGAACTGAGGAGAGATCTAGACCCATGAGTTCCAGCATCCAAAACCCGAAGTGACAATACTGAACTAATCCAATCAGTGATGAACTGATTTCCTGTTGGTAGTATTACTACAGGATTCATGAGACTAGTGTCCCAGAGGGCAGAGATCACAAGTGTCCTGTCCACTGTCTCTGAGGTTATAACAGAACAAATGGTCCATGACCAACTGGGCTTCTCAGAGAAGGATTATGAAATTTATTTCATTTATAGTCCAAAACGATTCCTGTCATAGGAACTATATTCAATGAGCAAACCTGAGACATGGGAACAAATATGTCTTCAACTAGGTGGGAAGCTAATTTGGGGTTGTTTGGGGAAAGGCAGTAAGGCGCTGGCCAGGTTACATTTTGGTGCATAAAAGGTTAACTGTACGTCCAGATAAGTGAAATGTTACTTTTTGTGTGATTAAGGACACAAGGGAAATTAGGGAAAATGCTCCAGAGGGCATTTTTTAAATTGTCCTCCAGGACACCTAAATGGCCCATTCTATTCCCTCTGATTCGCAGAAGTGAAAGGATTTTTAAGATCCAGAAGAATAAAATATGTCCCCGTGAATACCTTCCACCCATACATTTTTGACAGATTCATACTAATAAAAAAGACCCTGAAGGCACCATGATCTGGCCCATAATCCTTCTTACATACAGACTGACAGATTCATCAGAAGTTGGCATATGCTTATATTTTTACTTCTGAGATATAAACAGACTCCTATAAGCAGGGTGTGGGACCTGATTTATGGAGAGGCATGGAAATTTATGGGCACAATTGGAAAAGTAATTAGCATGCAAAGCAAATCTTAGCCAGAGGCTCTAAAAACCCTATGTGTCACCAGTACCGCCATGGAACAGGGTGGACTCCCACAGGCACCGTCCTGTGGTTTCTCCGTTGCCTGGGCTAAATGTAAGTGAAGAAATGAAAATAATTCTCCTCAGTGGGATTTCAGAAGCACTTGAGAAATTTTAACCAAAGCATTGAAAAGAAAGTACCAAGTCCTTGAACAGAGCTCCAATCTTGTCAGTTAAGATCCTGTTTGCAGCCCTTCTGCGTTCACTATAGGCACACCAAACAGCCTTCCACACCAGTCTCCAGATAACAAAGATTCCATTTCCTATTTCCCGTGCCCACTCAGGCCCAAAGAGCATTCGTGAAAATCAGTTCCCACCCTTCACCATCCACACAACATAGCAGGAGCAGGAGCAGCCTCTCCATCTGGGGCAGAAATCGGTCTCATTTGCCATGGAGGTTCCAATTTTAATG